>NC_090928.1:637299801-637925301 GCF_040938575.1 Ambystoma mexicanum | reverse complement strand
GGATCAAGAGAAGGGAACACTAACTATCGACTCAACGAGGATACACATATACCCAGATTTCTCGAGTGGAGTCCAGGCGACAAGACATACTTTTGACCAAGTGAAAAGAGCACTGAAGGTCAGCTCGATCACATACGCCATGATGTTCCCTGCAAAGTTACGTCTGCAAAATGCAGGGAAAGCCCACTTTTTTTTAGACACCAGAAGAGGCCATGTCATACATAGAGCACAACATCTCGGCTCCCCAATTATAAAATCCAGTAACTTTCCTCCCCAAGACGCCTTCTGAACTGATCCAACTGGCTGACAGGACCCCAGCTCTTTGAAAAAGCTTGAATCGCACGGAAATCATGCAGCAGCTCCCTAACGAGTCCTGGAGTACCAGGCTAGGATCTGGAGGAGCGACGCCACCCAAAGTTGCAGGTTTTGCATTGTAAAGTTGGGTATACACTGACCAGTTATGGAGACGGTGAGGGTGGAATAAAAGGGAGGGGGCCTGTTTCCCCGTTAGTTGTACATTGGTTGTTTGGGGGAGAATTGGTTCTAACAAAAAGAACGGCCAGTCACTTAGGCTTTTAACGTGGAACATCAGGGGTTTGGTCAACCCCATCAAAGGAAGGAAGGTTCTCACATATGTTAACTGACATTAAGTAGATATCCTTTTACAAGAAACACACGCTACTCAGAAGGTGACTGCCGCCTTTGCTCGAGAATGGGGACCAATTAGAGTGGGCACTGATTACTCCTCGCAGTCAAGGAGGGGGGGGGGCATTACCCTTGTCCACTGCCGGGTTGGGTTTCACCTGACAATGTCCAAAATCGATGAGGAGGGAAGATTAGTAATCCTATGGGGATAAATTGATAACCGAGAGCTGATCCTAGTAAATACTTATGGCCCGAATATAGACTCCCCAGACTTTTACCTCATGGTAATTTCACAGATTATACCGACGGGGGAGGCCAAGGTGCTATGGGGAGGTGATCTGAACACAATACTTGACCTGCATAGAGATAGAACATCACAGGGACAAAGGAATCTCACCAAGGCCGCATTAACTATCCTGCAGATCAGGTCTACCATCCCCCTCATGGAATGTGGCGGGAGACCCACCCAACTCAGGACGAATACACTTTTCATTCCCATGGGCATAATTCTAGCTCTAAAATTGATCATTGGTTATGCTCTCTTGAATTGAGTCTGCAGACACTTGAGTGCCTTATACTCCCACGCAGTATACCTTGCACCACATTTGAGCTTGGAGATATGGGGAGGGAACCAAGGCCGGCAAATTATTGGCAAACCTAAGTAAGTCTGAATATGAAGCCAAGCCCATAACGTGGATATGCGGACCGGATGGCCAGGTTTATACAGGACTGTGTAAGGTAAACGAGATATTTAGGAACTTCTATTCCTAATTATATACAAACACAGAGCAAATCACACCAGAGGAAGTAGATCACCATCTAGCCTCGTTTCCATTGCCCCCACTGGAAAGGGAGGAGAGGGAACGGCTAGACCGTCCCCTCACAACGGAAGAGATTATGCAAGCAATCAAAGACTTAACGGCGGGTAAGGCGCCAGGGCCTGACGGACTCCCGACAGACCTGTATAAAAAATGTAGTACAGAAATATCCTCCACAATGACTGTATTTGGGAAGAATCCCTAGAAGTTGGCATACTCCTGAGCTCCATGAGGGAAGCAATGATATCAGTACTCCTGAAACTGCACAAGCCACCAAACGACCCTGCTTCATACCGACCGTTGTCCCCAATTTATTTGGATACTAAAATATTTGCCAAGGCGATTACCAACCGATTCCGGCCATACATGAACAAACTGGTACATCCCGATCAGACCGGTTTTGTCCCGATGCGGTTCACAGCCCTAAATTTGCATAGATTCTTCGCTATAGCATCACAGCTGGACTCGAAGGCCAAAACTTTTGCTGTCGCCCTTGATGCCGAAAAGGCTTTGGACTGTCTCCTGGGAGTACATGTTTGCCATCTTGCGTAGGTTTGGATTTGGACCTGGCTTTCTAAAACTCATCCAAGTTTTATACAAACACCCGAGAGCTAGAGTCAAAACAAACAAGACAATATTGACTGAGTTCTCATTACACGGGGGCACGCGCCAAGGCTGCCTCCTTTCCCCCCTCATATTCGCCCTCAATATTGAAGGGAAGGCGGCATGGTTATGGCATAAACACACTTGGCATGGTAGACGCATTACGGGACCCCCTCAGTTCATATCCCTATATGCTGACGATACCATGTTTTATCTAAGAGGCCCAAGCGCAAAATCCCTCCAGTGATGCAAGAAATTCAGACATTTGCAAAGTTTCTGGAATACAAAATCAATCACTTCCAAATCCGAGATCATCCCCCTTACACAGAGTATGGTGGAATCAAAGGCCCCTGTGCCGTTCCGATGGTCCCCAATCTCGGCAAAATACCTGGGCATTATACTGGCCACTGATAAGCAGTCCCTATATGATTCAAACTACTCACCCTACCTGACACTCCTCGAGTCCAAACTGGGGTCTGGAATAAATTACCAATTTCATTATGCGCCGCATAGCCCTGACCAAAATGGGCATATTGCCCGCATTACTGAACCTCTTCTGCAATATCCCGATCTGGCCCGGATGCCCTTTTTTCGATAAACTTCAAAAGCTTGCGTCCACTTTCATTTGGGGGGAGGCGGGAGAATGGTCAGAATCAGCAAGCCTAAAATTTGCAAACTCTACGACACAGGTGGCTCTGCCGCCCCAGACTTCCTTTTATATTACCACACGACACAAGCGCACTTTGCTAAATATTGGTCCCCCGACCAACAATACACACATATTTGAACAGAAAAATGTGCAGCGGCCCCCCATGAACTTGCAGTCCTTGATGTTTGGTAAATACAAACAATGCAAGGAAGAGGCGGATGCAGTATCCTGCATGATGTGGGCATGGATGCCACTGTTCAAGAAAGTGGGATGCGATGATCCATACTGGCCACACACACACGCTTATGGCATCACCCAGATCTGGAACCCTCATTAGACACAACTTTGTAGAAAAGGTAGGACCCGGGAAAGGAGATGCGGGTGGGTGACTTGTTCCCCGATGGGAGGTTTGTACTGTTGGAAGAGGTGCAGGAGAAAGTGGGAGCCAACCTCACCATAGCACTGCAATATCACTGCATGAAGGCGGCCTGTAAGCGGAAATGGCCATCCTTCCCGGCTGCCCCAGCCGAACATCCGTTCCTTTCCACTATTATGCAACAAAACAAATTTAGGGGTGGCATATCTACACAATGCAGCTTAACTGCATACCTCCACTCAGAATACCATGAAGTCAAGATGGGAAAAAGACTTGAATCTGACTATAGAGGATGCGTAATGGGCGAAGTATTGCCATTTCACCAAGTCTATCTCTCTCTGTGCCAACTCCAGGCTAATACAGTTTAAACTACTAAATCACCTACATATAACCCCAAACAGGATGGCAAAATATTAACCAACCGGCCAGAAATGTTGCCCCAAATGCAGAGCCCTGATGGCAGATATGATTCATACGTTCTGAGAGTGCCCCCTATCCAAGAATTCTGGGAAGAAATTGCTGCCAAACTCAGTGAGGCAACTCTTTTCTGTGGCCGGGGCGACTGCCAAACGGAACATTCTCAAATGTTGGAAGGCAAAGAAGGCACCCACTATTCATATATGGCTCAGAGACCTGATAAACACCTATGAATGTGAAGGGGGTTTCGTAATGGGAATTCATGCTGTTCGCAGGCCTAAGGTCACTTGGGCACTCTTACAGAGATATTTGGAAGAGAGAGGCGACAAGGAGATAAATGGGAATGTATAACTTAACACCACATGTCCATGTTTGTAATAACATACGATGTACTTCTTGTAATATTTCACTGTTTATAAGACACGTTTAACGTATTATTGTTGATGTAGACATGTAACCGTCAGCTCGAAAATAAAGAAAAAAAAAAAAGAAATAGTGGTTTTAAAAGATGAGATCCCTGAACAGTAATTAGTTAACCTCAGTCCTGTATGCATTTTATCAGTAACCGTCGAGAAAAACTAATGGCTCCAGCGGACATCTAACCTGCATTGCGGGCCGAAACGTACCCTAACTGAACTAGGAAATGTGTACGATGGATAGGCCCGGAACTATGATCTGAAAGGACCACCGAATCCCATTAAAATTCTAAACCCAGCTGCTAGAGGTAAATCATAGAACATACACCACTTTATACAGTGAGCACAACAGCGAGGAATGAGACAGACCTTAGAGACAAACGTTAAATAGAGAAAATTGGTATTTGACAAATTATCCATCACTTGCACTATCAATCAGGAGATGTACTACATTTAGGCAGAACAGACGCTCAAAACATTCAGGTTCACTTCTGGATTTAAATAGTCATGCATGCCTGTGGAGAACGAGTGTTTTCCTATAATTGTTCATATCTTCTCATTAACATCTTACCTTAATGCCTGTAATTGTTTTCACAAATTGATTAACTGACTATTTTATCCTTAGTTACCTTTATTTTTCAATGTTTCATTATTTTATTCCCAACTGCTCCAACCCATTGTTCACGGACAATTGTTATAATATATATATATATCTATCTCTTGTTGTAACTAACGTTTCCGCAAGTAGGTGGAGGAGCACTCCTAAATTCACAGTGCAGTCGCAACTAAAGGCACACCGGCCAGAGAGTAAATTTCTTCGATCTTTATTTCCAACTTGTTAAAAGAATCCTGGCATATCCATGTGGAAAGAATACAAAATCCAACATCAGCCACGCACGTTGTGGCTCTCCCAAGATTGAATGGCATAAAAAGTCTACGCGTTTCGCAGTCCACTGACCGCTTGTTCACAACTAGTGTTCCACCCATAGTGAAGAGTTGAAATACCCCATGTGACATAAGCATGAACATAGAAGAAGGACTGATCTAATAATCTGTTGGAAACCGCGTCGGCCATCTTAGCACAAATGTTTTGCATCGGATTTGGTATCAACTTGAGGTTGGCTTCGTATGCAAACTGTAATAAATAATCAACGCAGTATATCTATAAGGTGCATAGTACTCAGAACATTAGTATGTTCTCAATCAATATATTGTACACTCGACAATTTAAGATATATTTCACACTGAATAAATACAACTAAAGTGCATAGTGTTGGTCGCTTGGGTGCGAGGTAATCAGTTATAGTGCATATACCTCGTATCTGTGTCGTTATATTTGATCCAAACCTCAGATGACCTCCAACATTCATGCTCCTATGGTGTAGCACTCGCTGGTTTAAAGTGCAATATGCTAGCAGCAACATGTAAAGTGCTATATGCCAAATGCTATATGACCAAAATTAGCTGGTTAAAGTGCAAAGTGCTAGCAGCAGCATGTAAGGTGCTATATGATCGAGCCGTCTAAAGTAAAGTGCAAATGCCTCTGATGTTAATCCAAGGTATGTAGAGTCCTTCAGGGGTATATATTTCAAACCCGTTGGTCGTTCAATTCAAATCCACATACATACATGTCACATTCAATAGAAACCCCTACAAAAGTTAATTGTGACTGGGATCACCAGACCTGTCAAAACCAAAGTGATTAAAAGATTGTACACAGTATTCATCATCGTATCAGTATCATGGAGAGGGGAAAGGAGGAGGAAGGTAGAGACAAGGAAGTGGAAACCGACAAAAGGGGTCACCAATGACTAAAAAGGTGATTTAACAGGCCATTATTTAGCCAGCAAACCTTTCGTATTAACACCATCTAGATTATCTTATTACTGACGGGAGTAGTTGCAGAATTGGGAACACATATATTATGGTTCGCCCCCGTGGTTACACGCCAGGGCAAAGATATATATCAACCCAGGAATGTATATAGCTCCTCATCTATATTATGTCCTTTTGGTATTTTGCTTTCGTAATCTATAATGCAGCATGTTTCCTTTTGTCGTAGGTTTTTCTCTCTGTTGCCACCTCTGAGATTAGTTTTAATGTGATGTATCCCGAAGAAATGGAAACTGTCCAACTTGGCCTCATGACAGTCACTAAAATGTTTGGCCATGGGATAATTTGGATCTTGATGTTGGATTGCCCGCACATGTTGCTGAATCCGAACTTTCAATTTGCATTTTGTACTTCCAATGTACCATTTTTTGCATGCGCATGCTAGCACATACACCACAAACTCTGATTCGCATGTGATCTTCTCCTGTATTTTGATTGTGTTTCCTAATACCGGGTGTTTATAAGATACGCAGTTTCTAGCGTACTTGCAAATGCTACATCTAGTGCATTTTCGGAAACCTGGTTGCGTTGTTTGAAGCCATGTTTCTTTCTTTGGCAGCCCATCATCTTCCATAAAGCTATGTACCAGGTTATCCTTCAGAGAGCGATTTCGTCTATAGCTAATTTCTGGATTTCTTTTCAAATTTACTGCCAGATCTTTGTCTGCCAGCAAGATTCTCCAGTGTCTACGGAATATCCGTTTTACTTCCATTGTATCATTATCGAAAGTTAGGATCATTCTTGTCGTTTCTTTCTCAATTGTTGGTTTCACTGGCACGCAAGATCTTGTAAGTAGTTCAGATCTATTGAGTTCTCTTACTTTCAAGTAGGCCTTCTCAATTATTTTTTTAGGATAACATTGTTCTAGGAAGACGTTTGCTGCATTTTTGCTATCCGCATCGTATGCCTCTAAGGTGGAACTGTTCCTTCTTATTCTAATAAACTCCCCATACGGGATGCTCCAAACCAGATTTTTGGAATGTCCACTTGTTGCGTGTAGTGGTGTATTACTGCCTGTGGGTTTACGGTGCAGCTCAGTTGTTATGGTATTATCAACGATTTTTACATTTATATCTAGTAAGGTGCGACTGTGTGTTTCTGTGAACCTGAGATTGTGGTCGTTCTTGTTGAGGGTTTTTACAAAATCTACCCAGGCTTCCTCTGACCCCTTCCAAATTATAAATAGGTCATCAATATACCTTAGCCATAATACTACATCTTCCGTGAATTTTTGATTTTCATTCGACCATACATCAGTTGCTTCCCAGGCTCCCATTGTTAGGTTTGCATACGAGGGGGCGAATGTTGTACCCATTGCAGTGCCTTGTATCTGTCTGAAATATTCATTATTGAACAAAAAAACATTGTTTGTAAGACACAGATTTATCATCTCGAGGATCATTAGTGTGTGCTCTAGATAATTCATAGATCTGGTGTTTAAGAAACTGGCGCATGCCTTAGTGCCATAGTCATGGCCTATGCATGTGTAAAGAGAAACAACATCCATTGTGGCCAACATGTAGTCAGTATCCCATGGTATGTTTTCAATGCGTAGAAGAAAGTCCGTTGTATCTCTGAGGTACGATGGAAGGGATGACACAAATGGGAAGAGAGTCTCGTCTATATACTTTGACATGTTTTCGAGAGTAGAGCCCACAGAAGAGACTATGGGTCTGCCTGGAGGTTTTCTCATATCCTTGTGTACTTTCGGAAGGAAGTATATTGTAGGAATTATCGCATTAGGAGTTGCGAGGAACTTATAATCATCATCAGTGAGGATACCCTTTTCTGTCCATTTTTTGAGGAGGTCATCAACCTTCTTGTTCAATATTTGACTTGGGTTATTTGGCAATTTCTCGTAACAGTTTTTATCATTTAACTGCTTGTATGCTTCCCTGATATAGTCTTTCTTGTCCATCAGAACAATGTTTTGTCCCTTGTCCGATGGTTTTATAATGCATGTTTCGAGGGCCTGTAGTTCACCAATTGCCACTCTGTCCGCAGCTGAAAGGTTATCTTTATATATCTCGATCTTTTTTTCTTTCTGAATTGTTTGAGGTCTTCAATTACTAGGGTCTGAAATGCCTCAATGTGATTGCCTAGATTGCTGATAGGATTGAACTTGGACTTCTGTTTTAGCCCGCTCTTTTTTGTCCAATCTGTTTTTATATTCAGTTCTTCCAAGTTTATTGTTCTCACTTCTGGATTAGTATCAGGCTCTGCTTCTTTATCTTTTCCAAGATCAACTAGGTTTGCCAGTGCCTCGATGTCGTTAATGGTCAATTCAGTTTTGCCACTTTCTTTCGGTGACCTCCTTGTTACGTTCTGGTTGAGTGCGAAGAATTTTTTTAGCCGCAATATTCGTATAAAGTGGTCGAAGTCAATGCGAGTTTCGACATAGTTGAAATGAGCAGTAGGGCAAAAATTTAGACCTAGACGTAGGACTTTTTCTTGTTGCGCAGTCAAAATATGTTTGGATAAATTGATAACCTTTAGACCATCTTTCTTCATACTAGTTCTGTCTCAGAGCGCAGCAATCTGCTCGATATATTGTTTGCTGCTTTTGTTGCCCCTCTGCCCCCTCCTCGTTTTGTTTGGCCTCCTCTTCCTCTTCCTCGTTTCTGATAACCTCCTCTTATTTGGTTTTGTTTTTTCCCATCTTGACATAACAATCTCATCTCGTCTAAAAAATTCAGACGAGTCGGGAGTTCTTCACCTTCACTTCCTGTCACATCGGATTCCGATGTGGAAAACTCACCATCAGTCTCAGTGGCGTTGTTAATACACGGTCCTTTTACTATGGGAGTTACTCTTAGTTGGTCAAATCTTTTTGCAAAGGTGTAGACACTCCCTCTCTCATAATCTTCTTTATCGCGTAAGAATTTACGCTGTTTACGTTGTTTGATCTCTTCTTCATATTCTTTCAAATTCCTCTCCATGTTAATCTTACGTTTTTTCCCAAATTCGCTTTCTGCGATCATAGATAACTTCTCCTCCACTTTTTCAATGTTTTCCAGTATTTTCAAGCGATCTATATTGGCATATTTAACGAAGAGCTGGAGAAAAGTTTTTGAGCAAGTGTTTGTTGCCCCGCTCCATTCGTTCAGCATTTTGGGATCCTGTTCTTCAAATGAGGGAATAATTAAAATTCTGAGTCCTCTTGGAATCCTCCCTACATCCAAATAGTTTTTTAGGGAGTGCTCCTCCCACCATTTGCTCAACTCTCTCTTCTGTAGTTTCTCCAGTTCTTTTAGCAAACCTGTTTCAGTATTGTCAACCGTTGCTTGTGCTTTGCCAGGAATTGTATTGCTTGACTTTAATGTTTCGTTGAACAATGATGCAGCCTGTGCAAGTCTGGTTACCTCTTTATTTGCCTGGGAGTTCGCCATCAGCGTGCTTTGGAACGGAATACTCTCTGGTATTAGGTGTCTTTTTAAATATTGAGGTACTTAACCATCAATTATGCTGGAATCAAGACACTTAAGCGCATGTCTAAATACCAAGCGCGTGTGGAGAGAAAATAGGATTGTGTCACATTCATTTGTGTTCGCTGTGGCCAACACTGGATATATATATATATTCAGCCCAACTGTACCCGGCATTAGGTTGTCTTTAAACAATTTTTAAGCAATAACTTTTCCGTATTTTTTATTCACAGACTTGGATTTTCTTTTCTTTTTTAGCATCTCCACACCTTGGAGTGTGGTTTGGCTCCTTCATGCAGCGTTTTGTATATATCTATTATTTTTTTGTTCTAACCTTTAGGGTTTTAGTCAATGTTATTGTGCATGTGACGACTTTACCAATTTTGGCTAGATTTATTTATCACCAATTAAGGGCAGGCCCTGAACAAGTTTATTAAGCTAAGCACGAGTAGGCCTTTTTTTAAAGATGTTACAAACATGTGAAAATCTAAGCCTTTTCTAAAAATGCTGTGAATTTCTTAGACCCTTTTTCTAACAGTAGGACTTTAGACAAGAAATAAAACATGTTTAAAGAAATGAATGCCTTTATGAAAACTTAGTATGATAATAGCGCATTGAGGAACAGTATATCATTAACTTTTTTTTTTTTTTTTTTTTTTAAATGGAGTAGGTGCGCCAGGATGATAGCAAGTAGGTGGCAACACATATTGCTCCTACAACACCCTTACTTGTAGCCTCAAAAACTTCACATATTTAAAATATTTGTTTATCATAACATTCAGGAGTAATTTTCAAAAGTAACATTCATTTGTAATTTTAAATAGGAGGTCTTTCTGTGCGTACAGACATTAGGCCTCATTACAAGTTTGCCAGTCCGGAAACTACGGTGCCGGTAAGCTCGTCAGTACCCTATTTTCCGGATGGGCAAACTACGAGTTCTGCTAGCAGGTGCCATTACGGCTGCCAGGTATGACCTGGCGGCCGTAACGGCACCCGCGAGCAGAGCATATTGGATGCACCGGCACCATTCTGAATGGTGCCGGTGCATTTGACCTCCCCATTCCCATTGAGCCCTCTGGGGCACAAATGGCAATGGGGAGCATTCCATTCCGACACCCGCGAATGGGCAATTACCAGGTCTGGCAAGGCTGCAATTGCCCATTCGCAGGCGGTGGAATAAAGTCCATGTTTTTTACCGGCAGGGCTACCGCCAATGTTGTAACGAGGCCCACTGTGTCTGTCCCCACAAATGCAATAATAACAGCTTATTTATTTCGTTTAAAAGGGTCCAAATTCTGTATTTTCTTAGGGATTTGCACCCGGCACCCTAGACATCATCCGATTGATCCACAACTATCAAGTCAATACAACCTGGTTGATAACAAAATCCAATAGATTCTCTAATGTGAGCCCTGCTGTGCATGTGTTCTCAGTATGACAGAGCATCAAGCCTTACAGAAAAAAGGAAGATACATCGTCAATTGCTAATATACCTAGATGTGTATGCAATACAGGATATATGGAGCACCAAAGATCCTTGAAAGAGCAGATCATGGAACACATCGGAGGCATTATACATAAAGCCACAGGATACCCAAGGACTGAATATTGGCAACAAGATCTACTACACTTCATTGGCTCTGCGAAAACAAATAAGCCTTGCTTAGGTGGGAATTATGAAAAACTATTACGCCAAAACATAATTTCCCTGGATATACCACATGCAAAGCATAAATGATGTACTGAACGGGGACCCAGAAATCAATGTTTTTCTGTGATGAACCTGCAATCTTTAAGTAGCTAAGCAGGGTTGTAAGCTACCAGCCAGGCATGAAAAGTTATTCGCCATCTCAGTTCACTGCATACACAAAGCACACCATTTTCTTTACTCGCAAAGATTCAATAGTTCCTAAACAATGACTAGTGGGTAGTGCACATTTTCAGGCTTCTTTTAAGGTTATGATTAAGGTTGCAGTTTCTCATAGACAAAGTCTCCAGTCCTACCAACATACGTAATTGACCCGACTTGATTAAAGGTTGCCAGCATCAGATTATTTACAATTTTCAGGTTAAAGCAATACAGAGGACAGACGTCTTCAAATATAGAAGCGCCATGCACTTTGCAAGAGAAGTACGACAGAGCAGTAGGGACCGTCTCATACGCCTGGGAAAACATTTTAGGGATACCTTTACCATCAATGTCTGTTCTTATGGTGTTTGAGCCAATTTGCTTTGGAAAAGCACCAATAGAGTTTACATTTCTCTTTTTTCAAATTTTGCACTGATTATTCAGCTGAAAACTAAACTGCCTTTCAAGAATACTTTCACACACAGGATAACATTTAGGTAAAATGTCATGTGTAATGTACATCAATTCAGACACATTGTTATGTGAACATTTCTTTTATAGTGTACTTGCTGATTATGCTTTAGTCACTTTCGAAAGGCAGAAAGTAGCCAGAGGAAGGAAACATGTTAGCAAGACTTACATTGTCAATTGTCAACATAAAACACAGAGCCTTTTGGATAAAGAGTTACAAAAAGCTTGCATTTCAAATCATTGTATGCTTCTTTCACGTTGATGAAAGATTGTCTTGTAAAGAGGCATGCTTGTCTTTTTAAATTAACCACCTGTTCTGTTAGTGCATCACATGGGAGTTCTATGCCATACAAACCCACCCACCCACTAGCATCCAACACAAATGGTCTACAGTCATCAGGTCCAGAAACCTAAACCTAGTCACTCCCGTTGAATGACTCCTTGTAAATGGGAGGCAAGGAGTCTTAATCCATTTGAATGTAAACGGCTGCTGTGAGCATACAAGCAATTCCAAAAATAGCAGTATACAGGTTAAGGAGGGTGACGTGGTTACAACTGGCCACATCACAGCATCAACGTAATAGTCATGTAAGTAGGGTTTTCAAGTATTCCAATGTATTCTGTACCTCAGAAGAGATACTACTCGGTAGCAATCTTTCAATGTTCATTGCCCCCAACACAGCTGCGCCCCATAATAAACGACCCACACAATGATTGATAAGGCGAAGGAGGGTGGTGTCTAGAGGAGTGTGTGATAAGGGAAGAAGCCGCGCGGGTAGAGTAAGAAACGGCTCACTGAGAGTACCATTGTGCACACGCTGGAGAAGGAGCAAAGAAAGGCAAGGTTGTTTTAACCTCCATAAACAAACACCATAGCACAGCAATAAACAGATTGCAAGCATTCCCGTCTATTCTAGGAACCACAGCAACACCCTGGCAAAGTTGGAACGGCAGCTTTAAAGACTACCTTAATATTTACAGGAAGGTGTAAACATAACATCTCAGCAGCAGTCGCCCTCCTCTCCTGCCCACCAAACAGTTTTTGCCCCGTTGATCTATTGATGAGGCAGCCGGCCCACATTAAAGTGAGCAGCACTTGCTAATTTTGCAAGATAAAATGCTTTGTTTTTTGGTCACCCCATTCAAATACTTTCAAATTCTCCAAAGGGGCAAAAGGACACTCCTGCCCATGCGGTTCAAGAGAACAGGGGCAACTATAGTGTAACGTCACAGCGTGCAATCATGTGATAACCCTCCTCACAATTTATATAATAACAAACTTTTACCTAGTTACACGTAAAAGCAGAAGACGAGAATTGTCAATGTATAGGCATGAACTGGCAGCTCGACGAAGCCTACAGTAGCCCGCCCGGGTCTTTGGCTTCTTCTTGTGTCCGAGTCCAAGAGCCAAGTCATAGTCCCGTAGGCGTACTGGGGGCCCTGTCAGTTCACGGGTGGGGTATCGCCTTTTGGGCTCATTGCTGGGGAGGTCTATCACTTGATGGGTATTTCTCCCGGGGGTTTTGTCCGTTGCTCCCTCATGGTGTGGCTTCTCTGGACAGTCATCTTCGGTGTTGTTGACTTCTGGGAGACGAGCTGTACGGTCCTCCCTCGGTCCATACCAGTCAGCTTGTAGTCGGGGTGGACCCGGGAGTCTATGGAAAAAGCTGGAGCTTGTTACCTACGTCGTCTGCAGCTGTTATCTGCGAGCCTTGTACTGTGACCACCTTGAGGGGCGATGGCTCATGGGTGAGTAAGGTTTTTCCTGTTGGGTGGCGAGTCCTCACCAACACTGTGTCCCCAACCGCCAGGTCATGCTCCTTGCAAGGCCTCGGTCTGCATTTTCTTTGCTCCGGGCATATATGTTCTCATTTTCTATAGTTCCTGGAATTCTCCAGTTCAGAGAGGAACTTGCGCGGGCACCTCTGGAACAGGGCTTCTGCAGGGGCCGCTCCTTTGTGTGGAGTGGTGCTATATTGGAGCCAAAATTGGAATAGTGCTCTTTTCTCGTACACCCCTCCCCCCCTCGACCATGCGGAATATGAAACGTTTTATTGAGAGTGCGCATGAAACGCTCCGCTCCTCCATTCGCACGTGGCTACACGGGCGTGATCCTCCTGTGGGTAATCCCTCCTTCTGCCAGGAATTCTTTGAGGCCAGAGATATGGAATGGTGACCCATTGTCGGAGCACAAGGCCTTGGGGAACCCATGGGTGGCAAATATTTTCTCCATTACAGGTAGTACATCCTGGAGGGATATGATTGGCACAAACTCGACCTCTGGGTACCGAGACCATTGGTCGATCATGACCAGGAAGTGGGAGTTCTTCTGTCTGGAGCCAAAATCCATGTGGATGCACTCTCACAGTGCTTTGCTCCTGGGCATACATTGGATGGCAGGTTCTTTTTCTTTCAGAGCAGCAGCTTGGCACCACCTACAGGCACAAATTAATTCATCCGCTTTTGACTCTAAAGCCGGGAACCCGACCTGGAGTCTGAGGCGGCTCTTTGTTTTTGCAGCTCCCTTGTGGCCATGGTGTGCCAGGGCATGCTCTTTCAGTCAATTTGGTAGAAATCCCCATGTGGCACCCTCTCAGGAGAAGGCCATCGTCCCCGAATGACAACTCATTCCTTACCTTCCACAATTGCTCCAGTGTTACTCTTGCTTCCTGGGTTCTGGTCCCTAGGTTTTTGGGGGCTGATTTCCACTGTCCTAATTCCATTGCTTCTCGTAGGATTCGGAAGCATCAAGTCATGTCTCGATGCGGCCTTGAGCTCTGCAACGTCCATGGTCTTGGGAATCGTGCTTTCCGTGACTAGGCCTCACGTACTCCTCTACCTGGGCGACCTCGTTGTGGGCGGCTTCATTTTTTGCTTGCAGGTGAAACACTTGCAGATCGTCTGCGGCATTGTTCTGTCCGGGCCGGTACATTAGGTTGACGCCATATTCTTTGCGCGCCAGTAACCACCTTTCAATTCGGGGTGGTTGGTTGGCTGACTCACCCATCCTAATGGGCAGCAGGGGATTATGGTCTGTGACCACTGACAGGTTTTCCATAGATGTACACATGGAATTGGCGACACCCCCATAGCACAGCTAATGCACCACACTCGATCACAGAATACATCTGCTCCATCCGGAAAAGGGCACTGCTGGTGTATTCAATGGTGCATGGGGTGCCGGCTTGGATAGTCTGTGTGAGCATGGCGCCTAGGCCGAATGGACTCATGTCGACCATGATCTCAGTGTCCTTCCATGGGTTAAAAGAAAGCTAGGATACATTCGTCTGATAGGGCCTTCTTCATGTTAGCAAATGAGTTCTGTTCCAGGGCTGTCCCCCTGCATGTTGTGGATTGCGTTGTGAGGTTTTGCAGGGGCTCTGAGAGAGTGGCTAGGTTTTTCGATGAAACAACCACAGTAGGTGACCATCCCAAAAAAGGTTCAGATTCCGAGGCAGACTCTGGGATATCTCTAACTTTAGCCCAATTGGCAGAAAGTCCTCCTTCCTGAAAGACAAAGCCGAAGAACTCGATTTTTTAAATTTTTTTTTTTTGCAATGGAGGTTTAACCGTAGTTCTTTAACTCTAGACAGCACCTTCTCCAGATGCTCTAGGTGTTCTCCTTCTGTTTCGCGTGTATCAGGATGTCATCGCTCACATTTAGAGTTCCAGGCATCTTGACAGGGCCCCGCGTATCGCATTTTGAAACACCTCGGCCGATGACGAGATGCCAAAGTTCGTTTTTTTGTATCTGTAGAGGCCGACATGGGTTGTGAATGTCGTTATGTACCAGCTGTCCTGGTGGAGCTGAAGTTGGTGATACCCTGACCGGAGGTCGAGTTTGGAGAAGATGGTTGTGCCTTGTCTAGTGTTGGGGTCAAATGCCTTCTTATTGCCTTATTCTGCAGCCACATATCGACACATATGCGGATGCTGTCAGGCTGCTTGGGTTTATGGGCAATGACGATTGGAGACACCCAGGGGGCGGGCCTTCTACTCGCTTGATGAGGTCGACCAAGTTCTGCATCTCCTTCTCCATCTTGTCACGGAGGTGGAAAGGCACCCTTTGGTGTTTTAACACCACCGGCTGGACTATGCCATCGATGTGTAGGCGAATTTGCTGTCCTGCAATTTGCCCTATGCCTGTGAATACGCGTTGGAACTTCTGTAGCAGGGCTTGCACTACTTCTACAAATACTCCATGCGTGAACTGAATGAGTCCAAGGTCTTTGGCTGCAGCGCAGTCAAGCAGGGTCTGGGTGCCTACTTTGGTCACATAAAAGCTGGCACTTATGGAGACATCACCATGCTGTACGGTGGTTATGGATGTGCCTTGCAGGGGTAGTGGGGTCTTGCTTCCAAAGGTGAATATGCCCACTTTGGTCATTTGGAGTGACAGAGGTACTGGCAGCTTCCTGTATTGCTCATTGGCCATGGCACTGACAGATGCACCGTTGTCGAGAAGTACAGGGACTGAGGTGTTTCGGATGGTCACCGAGCACCTGGGCTGGCGCTTCCCTCAGCCATCGACTGATGATCGCAGCTGATATGTAGAAAACGTAGTCTTCATCCCATTGGTCTCCTCCTGGTAGCTTCATCCGAGTGTCTATGGATGCGGTATTGGCGTTTTGGGTTATCTGATCCTGTGGAACACCTCTCGGACGTTCTCTCCATCTCGACATGCTGGCTGGGACCAACGCTCTGCACACTCTGGCAAAGAGGTTTTGGACTCCACATCTAGTACAGGTCTACCCTTTATCGGGCAGTCGCTCTCATGGGGCTGGTCATACCCACATTGTGGGCAGGGGTCGGGACAGAGGAGTTACGGTGTTTCCTTTGTCGCCAGGTGCTCTTTGGCTTTTCGGGGACTGCTTTTCTATTGAGCATACCTCTTCCAGCTTTTCAGCACAGACTCCATTTTTGATGCCCTGAAGTCTGACAGCTTGTGGGACCGTCCCAGTTCAAGGATCCTGCAGAGATTTATTCCCAGCTTGAGAAGGATTGCCTCCACAGTTCAACGGAATGGCATCCAATGATGATTTTGAGCCCCATCTCTTCCTCCTCGTTTTCCCAGGTGCAGGTTGGGGCAAGCTGTCTCAGGCAACTGTGGCATTTGTCTAGGCTCTCATCGCTCTTCTGCATGGCTGTGCGCATAACACATTTTTCATAATCGGTGTTAACCATGGGAGCAAAGTAGTCTGACAGCGCTCCGACAGTGGCACTGTACAAGTCATCGGTGGGGCGTAGGGTCTTCAATAGCTTGTGGACCACTGGGCCAGCTGAATAGATTAGCGTGCATTTGTATTTATTTGTATTTAATAAATGACCTTCTCCCCTGTGACATTAAAGTACATGTCCAGGCGGTCTTGCCACAGCTCCCACCTTGGCCCCAAGTTGGCTGGGGCTCCTGTCTATGTCAAACTCACACAGAGGCACGAGTGATCCCCGTTGATGCGATGTTGCCCGTTGATGTGCAGTTGCGACAGCTTCGTCAGCAGACATCTTCCCTCAGGGTTGTGGGGCCTGTCAAGGAAGTGGGCTGACGAGGATGGGCACACAGGCACTCCAAGAGGAGCCACAACCCAGGTTCTGGGGTGGTGGATCCTTTGTTGTTGCACAGCGGGTGCACAGGCACTCCTGGGGAGGGGAGCCGCAACCCACCGTGAACAGGGGATGGGGTGGCGCACGAGCACTCTCGGGTGAGAGCCGAGTCTTTCCTTGTTGTGGGGTGGCCCTGTATGTGACCGTGAGGGCAGGTGTAGCTTAAAATGTCCCAAAGTTAAGGCAGAAGCCTTCAACAGACTGCGTGAGGAGCGTTACCCAAATGAAAAAGGCATGGACCCCCTTACCGGCTCATGTAGAACAGGGTGCGTCATTGTGGCGGACTGAGGCTGTGGTGATCGGGAGCCTAGGTGCCCCGGGTCTGCTGAACTATCCGTTTTGCGCCCTGGACTTCTTTGTTGCCACAGTTATGGATTATGAGGAGCGGGCCTGGCAGGCGCAGCAAACAGAACGCATACACAGATGTTAGTCTGACAGGTCCCGCTCCGCTCTGAAGGAAAGAGAATGAAGCCAGGCCTCTTTATTAACCCAGCACGTCAGGACATGTAACGTCACGACGTGTAACGTCACGGTGTGCGATCATATGATACAACACCATGTACTTGGAGCCGCTCATGGATAGGACTGATCGGGAAGACTGGTCAAGAGGTTTAACATTAAAAAAAAGGTAGCAAATCTTGACAATGCCTACTGTTCTACAGCTGTAAACAAGCCCCTGGACTTTTTAATGCCAAGTTTGGACCCACAACATACTCCATGCTATGCAACCGGCTGTTAGATGCAAGAGAAATCCTTATAAAGCAACAATCCCATGATGGAAAAACACAAAGCTTGAAAGAAGCAGTGCTACACTAGTAGAACCAAAACAGACAGTATTATAGAACCTGTGGAAGGGACAAGTAAGCTGAGCTTTGTGGTGATCATTAGGTAAAACACACCTGCAAGAAACTTACACTGTGCAAAGACCTATGCAGTCTGAAGTGCTTAGAAAACAACGTTCAAATGTTGCAGACATAGTTCTCTTCCTAAACAGAGGGGTGGTCTTCACTGACAACAAAATGTGCACCAAGCAATGCTACGCCCAAGCATTTCACAGATTTTTGGGAAGCAGGTACCTATATAAAAAGGATGCCATTTGCACTATGCTCAGTATCGTCCATATTCTAGCACATCTTGACAAACACACACAAGGGTATGAAGGTATTTCTTTTTTTTCCCCCCCAATAACTTTCATATTGGCATTTTTCAACAACATTACTGAAATGTTCCCCCCCCCCCCCCATTCAACCCAACTTCCCCTTGATCCGGGTAGAGTTCCTTTGAGTCACAGCTGGTTTCAATTGCAGGGTTGCGGTCCGATTACAAGTGTCTCTTCATCTCCCGTCTTTGGACTGAAGTGCTGGGGTAGGTCCATCACAGTCCCCCTTCCCTTGGATGTTCCACTATTCCCAGGATACCCATAGTCCTGGGACACCATGTTGAGTGGGCACCTTCCCTTAGATATCTTAGAAGGCAGGATCAGTCTGAGTTGAATCTTTTGTAGTCCCCCTGGACGGAGTAAGTAAGCCACTCCACGGCTGCAATGTTCCAAATCTTTGCGACCCATTCGTGGTCCAGAGGGGGGTCCCTGAACTTCCATTTGCGAGCCAATACAAGTGTTTTCTTGCGATTCATAAAGGCATTTGAAACTTTTCCAACATACAGACCCATAATCAATGGGATAGGCTCATTAACAGGGAAAACCTCACAATACATTGACCTACATTTACAGCCACTTACAACAAGCCTGGCATCCTATCTAAGAGACAGCAAACATGTCATACAAAAGATGGAACAAATGTGTTGTCACTACACCAGTATACAGCCCAATATACAGCATCTAAAAGGGATTGAAACAACAGAATATTTCCTGAAATCAAGGTCGATCTCATTTCTTCAACAAAACCAAATGATAATGGAAATGTTACACTTTACATTAACTAATAATGTCTTTATGTTTGACAAAATCATCTACAAACAAAGAGCAGGGTACCGCGATGGGGCCCAAATGTGCGCCCTAGTACGCTAACCTGTTCATGGGACACTTTGACATTAATCATGCGTGGCAACCTCAGGCATTTAATGAAAGATACATTGTGTTTTGGGGTCGCTATATAGACGACATTCTGATTATATGGAATGGAGATAAAATTAAACTAGAAGACTACCCAAGACATCTGAACACCAATAATTATAACATCAAATTTACAGAATAAAAATCAGTCAAGACAATTGAATTCTTGGATCTAAAACTTTACACAGATGGAGCAAGAATACTGAAGGATCTTTTTACTAAGCCAACTGCAGTCAACAATGTGCTACATGCCGAAAGCAACCATGCAAGACATATTATAAAACATATCCCGTATGGGGAAATATTAAGAATAAAACGGAATTGCAGTACACATGAGAAATCTGAAGCACATGTACAGAAACTCAAAGAAAAATGTATACAAAGAGGCTACAAAGTAGAAGATGTGGACAGAGCAATAAGATAAGCTGAACAAATACCAAGAACAAGTCTATTAGTAAACAAACAGAAAATGGAAAAACAAACAAAAGTGAATTTCATTACTACTTATAATAGTGAAGTATATGTTCTGAACAAACTTCTGAAAAAACACTGGAATATCTTACAAACAGATGATACTATCAAGCAAACTATAGAAGAAAAATGGAAAATGATTTATCAAAAAGCACCGACTTTAAAACAAAAGATAAGTCCAAGTCATCTTAAAAGGAGCGAGCAGAAATTGACAACTTGAACCAATCTCTAAAAATACCGGCACCTAGAGGAACATATAGATGTGGAAACTGCACAACTGCTCCCAAATAGTAAATGGGACAAATATAATAAGTCTACCGAATGCAAGAAAAGAAAACATAAAACAATATATTAATTGTAACACAAAATATGTAATTTATGCCACAATATGCATCTGTGACAAAAAATATATAAGAAGCACTATCAGACCATTAAAAATGTGTCTTTTGGAACACTTGAGAGCCATAAAAAAAATGGAGACAGCCGATATCCAGTGGCAATACATTATAGTCAACACCACCAACTGACAGATACAAAAAATATAAAATTCTCGGGCTTAGAAAAAGTGGACTGAAGCTAAATGGATTTTCACACTGGACACATGCCACTCTGGTCTCAACACAGACCATGAGATGGCATACTGGTTGTAATACAATGCATTTTGTCTTGAATTTGTGTTACTTGTATATGTAATGTAACATTCTGCTCTTAATGGGATTGTGCACATTCTCTTTCCTTCTGATTACAATATAATTTTTTCTATAATTTCTTTATTTTTCTAATCTGTGCATTTCACTTAATACAATAATTCTTACTCAATACGTTCATAAACGTTTTTGAACGTTGGCCTTAAAATGTATTTTCTTAAAAATTCTATTCTTCGTTAGAAAATGATGCGTTAAATACAAAAGAGACAAACTGAGATCCCACATTTAATTTAAGATCTTATACCCGCTTTGTGTGCGCTGTAAGTACTCTCACAGCATAAGACTATTGTGGATCAAGATAGATACTCGCAAAATTGCCTCGATTTAAACTCTAGACAACAAAAAATACACAAAAATGGCCACCGATTAGAATTCAGTACAGGAATGTCTAGCATTTCAGTTCCCATCTACAAAATGGCTGCCATACGTTTTTGAACATATGACGTCATCACGCACTATTGCGTGATGACGTCAGGATTGCAGTATATATAAAAAGACAGAAGTGAAAGAAAATAGCGCAGATCCAGGCGCCGGACGGCAATCGTACCAACAGAAGAAGTCTAAAAGGTAAACCTTATTTTTGAAATTTAGTGAGAAACTAGTTCATTATTTAAATATTTAATATCACGCTAAATAGTAAAACTTCTTACTAGTATGCTAGAAGGAAGGCAGACACATAGATAGATGTTGCCAAACTACTATAACAAGGAGGAAATAAAAAAAAATGTTTTATTATGAAAGTTATTATGAAATAATAGATGACCTCTGGCTAAGATTTGGTCTTATTTCCCATAGACTAACTATAAAAAGCAAGAAATACTACTCCAAATCACACTATATGTGTGGCTTAGTACGCACCCTGACCTCGGCCTCCCCAGTACACACACACTCCTCACCTGAGCTGCTGGAAGTGTCAAGGTCTTGCAGGTGACGTCTCACTAGGTAGTCCTTCTGTTTTTTGGGAAGATGGTGCTTGTCACGGAGGGAAGCCACAGTGACCGCTGTAAAAACAACTGTCCCGCGACTCCCTTCCGGAACCAAGCCAGAAATCAGGGAGAAACCCCCTGTGACGCTCTTCAATCCAGATGTCAGTGTGGACCGTTGGCAATGTTCGAATCCGAGGCAGAGTATAGTGTCTGAAGTGAAGGGATGATCCAGATGCCAGGAGTGTAGAAGTACGGGTAGCCGTGACCAGAGTGACCAGAACGAGGCAGAGAGGAAGACTGGACCTGGAATTGGGACCACTGGAAGAGGAAAAGTCTCAGGGAAGCAGAGCGGCCAGGTAAGGAGAGGAAAGGAGAGAAAGAAAACAAGCGGCAGGAGCCGCGGAGGCGAGAGAGAGACCGGCAGAGCATGGCTCCGCGTAGCGGGGGAAAGAGAGCTGCCGACTGCGAGGATCCGTAGAGAACAGGAGGGAAGCAGAGGCACCGAACAGCAAAAGTAGGAAAGTTTCTGTAAGAAAGCCGAAGCCAGAGGACAGAAACTACACAGCGTGTTAACCCGGAAGCAGGAAAACATCCAGAGGAGGGTTGCAACGCAGCGTCTTGCCGGAAGGCGGAGCCTTAAATACGACCGGCCGCGCTGCACCGCTGGAGACGCAGAAACAAAGAGGGGACTAAACTCTACCTCGGCGTCTCCAGCTCCAACGCGGTAGCAACCGCCAATTTCCACTACGGCCGGCTTGGCGGATGACAATATGAGGCAAGAAATTGAAAATAACACGTACAAGGGACAATAGGAAGAAATAACTACAGAACCACAAAGGGTGAATGAACCCAATACTCTCGCAAAAAAACAATATTGTTTTGTTTGTTTTTTGAAAATAATGAGAATTGACAAGAGACGAAACAATCATTCAGATCCTCTTCCTACTATTTTCCATTAATCATCACCTATTTTTTTCTTCTCTTTTTTTCTTTTTCTACCATAAATAGTATCTCTCCTGAAGAACCACAGCTAAATTTCTGTGGGGAAACACGTGTTGAGAGAAAGAAATTCTTAAGGGAAAAATCTAACGCAAAATTGCATGAATATTAACGCAACTTAACCAAGAGAAATATTCTAATACAAGGTATGAAAACAGCTTGAAAAACCTATGCAAGTGAAAATTGTCAATTATGGCATGAAAATGACATGAAGACTAATGGAAATTTAGAGCGGAAAATGTATATGAAATATTAAATACTTTGAAAAACATACAAATGTGTGAGTAAACTGATTTCAGGAGCACAACCATATAAGTGCCTTTTCTAAAACAAATTTGGAACTAAATATTGTAACAGTCACAATATAAGCACGTGGTAGCAGATCCTGGAAGTAACCACCATCATACAGGCACAAAAGAGATCGCCTGAATAGGAATATAAAGCCGACAAGGACTGTAACTTCCCAACTAAAACGCGAGCCAATACTAGAGCTGCTGCCATCATCATTATGGCGTATAACTTGCGGGCGGGTTTTGCCTCGAGTTGCTATAGGGTTCCGTCTAGGCCTATCAATATGAGGCCCCTGTTCCCCTTACTTTTTACCCCAATACCTGTTTGATTGCTTCGTGTATGCCCACCCAGAAATGGTTTAACTTGGGGCATTCCCACCAGACATGACTCCATGCCCCCTCCCCCCACCATTCCGTCCAGCACCGCCAGGAGGCCCCTGGGTACATCCTGTGAAGCCTGACAGGGGTCAGGTGCCACTGGAACATTAGTTTCAGCCATATTTCGCGAATCTGGAGGGACCATGTCAATTTAGGAATGAGTTTCCATAGTTTTGCCCACTCTGTTTCTTCTATTGGGCCCCCGGTGGAGTCATCCCATCTTGTTATGCAAGTTCTCGGCGGGGGACCTTCACCTAGTATTATATGTTTGTACAAGTCTGCTACTACTCGGCTGTCTCCTGTGTCTCTTACAGTGCATATAGTAACATTTTAAATTTACATCACTCCTATGTCTACTGCTTCTCCTGTTCCCTCCCCACCTTTCGAGCCTATTCTACTTCATGTTCTATTTCTTCGTCTTGCAGTAGGGTTCTCTCTTCCATGGTCTTTGTTGGGTCCCGATCACTTGGCGGGTCTTGCAGGGGCCCAAATAGCGTGGCTATTAGAGGTTTCCAGGCTATCAAGGTTTCAGCCTCCTCCTCCCCCCCAGAGCTACTGGCTTCCTGCCATACTGTAGTTTCAGCTTCGGCCCATTTTTGGAGATCTTTCCACCATACTTCTATTCTTGGTCTATGGCATACCTTCCACCCCATAGCGTTTTTTCGCTTTGCAAGTACATACGCCAGATCTTTTAGTTTACTTACATGCTTGAGTTTACGTGGTCTAGGAAACCACCCTAACAGACAAGCCCACACTGTGTCCACCACTATCTTAATCCCTTTCTCTTCCAGTCTATGTGCTACTTCTCCCCAAAACCTTTCAATTAATGGACATGTCCAGAACATGGGCACCATTTCAGCGTTTTCTTCGTCACATTTGGGCATGAGTGTCGTCCTGCGTTTTTGAATTTGGCTATCCTTTGGGGCGTCATATACGCCCTGTGAGTTATATATAAAACTATCTGTTGTAGTCTTGCATTCCTTGACACTTACTTATGGTACCCTTGGGCTCGCTCCCAGATCCCATCACTCATTGGGTCACCCACTTCCTCCTCCCAGTCCTGTCTCAGTTGTATCACTTCCTTTCCCGCTTTAGACATCAGCTCATATACCCTGGATATCTCATGTCCTCTTTCTGCGATGTCATATATTGTATCTATGGTGGCATCCGGCTGGTCTTCTAGTACTACTTCGGACCACGTCTCTGATTCACCGCACCACCCTATGGTATGCGATATATTGTTCCGTGTGTAGCCCCGTTTCCTTCTCCAACATTTCAAAGACTTTTATCTTCCCCCTCCTGCCATATATCTCCCATTGTAGCTATCCCAAATGGTTCCCAGCGCTTCCTGATCATCATCCGTAATTGCTTTTCTTTTCCTGCCAGTGCAACTAATGGCACTTGCGGGGAACACAGGAATGGATTCTCCATTACCCAACAAGCCCTACGCCATATCTCCCACCATATCATCATCATCCTTGGGCGCCCTTCCATATCCGATCTGGGCAACCACATTATTTCTTTCAAAAATAATGGGGCACAGTTCAGTCAAAACAGCCTGGACTCTGAGGTTGGTTCTTCAGAGAGCCATTTTGCTACATATTGTAGCTGGCTTGCTATATAGTAGATTTCATAGTTTGGCAGTTTTATACCCCCTTTCTGGTGTGGGTTTTGTAGCTTCCAAAGGGCCACTCTGTTCCTCGTCCCATGCCAGAGGAATTCCCTGCATACGCTATGTATCCTAGCAAAGAATAGCCCTGATATCAGGTATGGGATGTTCCCAAAATAATGCAATAGTCTTGGCAGGACCACCATTTTCAGCATTGCCCCTCGTCCCATCATCGCCAAGGGGAGCTTCACCCAGAACTTCATACTATTTTCAATACTCTTGATCGCCTTCCCGGTGTTCTGCCTCCACCCTATGGTATAGGTCTATCCCAAGATAGATAAACATACTGACCTCCCATGTTATCTGTAAGACAGGTAATTGATCTAACAGGATCCCTTTATATCTGCCCAGTGGAAATATGCAAGATTTTTTATGATTCACAGCTATGCCAGATAGCCTTGCAAATCACAGCTCCATCACTTCCAGAACATACTGGAGGTTCTCTTCTGGATAGCGTAGACACAACAACATATCATCTGCATACAGGGAGATTAAGTGAAGTTCCCCTTTTATGATGATGCCTATTATGTCATACTGTTGCCTCAGGTATATTGCTAGGGGCTCTAAGGCTAAGATATACAGCATGGGAGACCACAGGCATCCCTGTCTGGAACCTTTACTGAGTTGCCACCTCTCTGATATTACAGCCCCCGTTTTGACCCTGGCCAGCGGCGCGCTATATAATAGTTTAGCCCATTTGAGACACCCAGGTCCTATTCCATAATTGGTCAGGGCCGCAATCAACCAAGTCCATTTGACAGAGTCAAAGGCCTTTATTGCATCCAGCGATACTATTGCCATTTCGCCCGCAACCCCATTCGCGTGTTTAATGACTCGGTGGAGTCGTCTGAGATTGTTAGGTTTATTCCTGTTAGGGACATAGCCGGACTGGTCAGGGTGTATTAATTTACCAATGATTCTCCTCATTCTGTTTCTGTTTGCCAAGACCGCTGTTAGTATTTTACTGTCCTGATTCAGCATTGATAGTGGTCTATATGAGCCGCAATCGTTGCTAGGCTTATTGGGTTAAGGGAGTGGTATAATTATCGCCTCTCTTAGGGACTCTGGTAGCCTTCCCCACTTCATATGCCTCATTTAGCACCTCTAAAAGCGGGGGGAGCACCTCATTCTTGTACATTTTATAAAATTTGCTAGGGAGTCCATCGACCCCCGGAGTCTTGCTGGTGGGTAGCTGCACCACTACCTCTTCCAGTTCCTCTAGGGTAATCGGAGCATCCAGCTCCTCTCACTCTTCTGCGCCAATTTGTGGCAGCCCAATGTCTTCCAGTGTTTCTCTTATTTCCCTGCAATCACTTCCCTCCTCATCACCGTACAAGAGTCGGTAATAGTCTACAAATTCCTGATTAACACCTTCTTGGGTGTCCTCTATGCGCCCATCATCCTTAGTTATTGTTCTGATTGTGGGTCTAGGGGTCTCGCTCTTATATAGCCATGCCAGGGCCCTCCCCAGTTTGTCCCCTCCTGCGTGCTGTCTCTCTATATACTTTTTATAATTGAGATTGCACAGTCTCTACCAATGCCCAGCGCATTTTTGTTGCAACCTGAGTATTGCTTCATTATCTTCCCTGGTATTACCTCCCCTTTTTAACACGGTTTCTAAATCTGTTTCCGCATCTTGTAATTCTGCTAAAATCCCTCCTTGTAGTCCCTTGGATTTAGCTATGACTATCCCCTTCACTACCACTTTAAAGGCTCCCACAGCATGCCCGTTGTCTCTACACTGCCAGTGTTGATCTCACAATAGCTTATTATTTCCTCTCTCAAATCCTCCCTAAAAATAGTATCTTTCAACGCCTCTGCTCTGAGGCGCCATGTCGGTATCCTTGCTCTCGGTGGTCGGTATTGCTATACCAGCATCAATGGCGAGTGGTCTGAAAGGACCCTCGCTTTATATTCTGTCTGCGCTATTTCTGTCATTAGCTCATGTGACACAAACAAATAATCCAGCCCGGTGTGTAGGTTTTGTGGAGCTGAATAATGCGAGTATTGTCTATCCTGTAGATGGCGCGACCTCCATGCATCCTCGAACCCCAAGTCCGTTAACAGAGACTGCAACGTCCTCGCGGCTGGAGTGGGTCTATTTTCCCATCCGATCTATCTATTTTCGGGTTTAGTGCGCAGTTAAAGGCTCCTCCCCAAATCACAGCCCCCCCAAAGCACATGCTGAGTTTGTTATATGGAGTCCTAAAGTATGCCACTGCATCCTGGTTCGGGGCATATGTGTTTATAATGTTTATTTCCTTGTTTTCCACCAGCCCTCTTATAATAACCATCCTCCCATCTGCCTCAACTGTAGATTGCAATAGCTGAAATGGGACATGCAGTGCCACCCAAGTAATCACCCCTCTAGCATAGGCGGAATATGTTGCTCCTACAACGGTCCCCCTCCACTTCTTCTGGATCACCTCCAGCTTTTCTTGGATGAGGCGAGTCTCTTGTATCAAGGCTATATCGATTTTCTGTCTACGCAGATACATCATACCCTTATTCCTTTTTAAATAGCTATTGAGCCCTCTAACATTCCAAGTAATTACTTTGGGGTCCCACATAATGTATTAGGATCCCACTCCTCCCTCCAAAAGTACAGTCCATGTTTAAGTTTTTCCCATTTTACGTGAAGGCTCATTCTCCAATATAAACTTCCCCTGATTATAAACACTCCCACTTCACCACCCTCCCTCCCGCCCTCCTCTTTTCCCAGCCCCAACACACTCTCCAACTCTTCCCCAGCCTCCCCTTTTACCCCCTTCCCTCCCCGCCCCAAATTACCCTTCAACCCCCTGCCCAACTGTTGCCCAGCTCCATCCCTGGATCTCAGGCACCCCCGCATCTAGACCTTTTCCAGCTATTGCCGTACTCGCGGGTTAGCAGGGAGATATCGCCCTAGTGGCGATCCTACTATTCTAACTCCCAGGGGTAGGGTGTCTCCATCCTGTTGCTCCTTTTTTGGTCATCAGGCTAAGCGCGCCTAACGGCGCCCACTTTGTGTTCCACATTCTATATTCTAGTCCAACGTGTTCAAATGTCACATGTTACAGTTTCCCATTACTATCTTTACTGGCCGCGCCATCGTTGTCTGTTCTACTGTCTCTGCCCCCAGCCCCATACCCACTTTTTTTTTATCATGCATGGCTTTTTAATCACTTATCGTGTTCTTCTCGGCCTTACTCCTCATCTCGTTCCGGACAGCCATGTGCGTCCAACCATGTCGCCACTTCCTCCAGGGTGTCAAATAAGTGCGCTTTGCCTTTATGTAGAATCTTGAGCTTTGCGGGATACAAGAGCATGTATTTACATCCAGCTGTGCGCAGTCTCCTCTTGATCGTCACATAGCTGTAACGCTGTCTCTGTACAAGCATAGTGTAATCAGGGTAAGCGGTGATGGTCGCTGACACTTTTTATTGTCCCCCCCCTTTCCGGAAGAATTCCAAGATCTTCTCTCTGTCCCTGTAGTTCAGGATCTTCGCTATGATTGCTGTAGGGGGGGGGCCCCGGGTTGCGGTTTCCTCATCAGGGCCCTGTGTGCACGTTCAATTGCGAACCCTTGGGAGAGCTTGCTGGCGCTCATTTCCTGTATAATCATGTTCTCCACATAGTCTGTGGGGTCTTGGCCTTCTTCCCCCTCTCGCAGGCCGAACACGCGTATGTTTTCTCGCTCTTCCCTCTGCCTCCTCTGCTCGTTCTCCAGGTTGGCCACCTGCTGTTTCAGTATGTGGACTTCCTTAGCATTGTTTGTGCTGGTTTCCGCGTTGGTTTTCACAGCGCTCTCTAGGCCGCTCGTTCTCTCCGCAAGCACTCTCAGATCTTGTCTCAGCAGATTCACCTTGTATGGGAGGATTGGTCCAAAAGACCCCCCCCCCTCCCCTGCATCCTCTCCCCCGGTGAAGTCCATGGCTCGTCAGGGGTCCCCCCCCCTGCCACCAGGGCCCAGGTGGTGGGTGGGCCACTGGCTGAAGACATTGACCAAACCTGCTGAATTTAGCTAGGCCCTGGAAACCATTTTGTAAAATGAAGATGGTTTGAGCCCTGTGTACCGCAGTGCGGCCCCCACCCGTGGAGAGTTTCAATTATCCCTTTGACCGCAGCTCTCTGGCAGATCCGCTGAGAGCCAGTTCCCACGAACAGACGGACATGAGCTAGTGTTAGATACCAACACTGTAACATTTCACCTTCCGCAGTGTATCGCTGTTTCCAGCATGACCCGGCCAGCAGGGCCTGGGTGGAAAAGAACTGTAAAATGGTCCCCTGACAAAAGCAGAGTCCCCAAATGCTAATGAGCAAACCACCTGTGGTGAAACTTTTCTCTCCACGACCTCTCTGACTAAAAACCTGTAAACTCCATAAAATGGCGGAATGTGTGCTTATATGACATTAGGGATGAAGCACCCACATCCCTGTAGCTATGCGCAAATAGTAAAAGTGTCCCGGGGGTTTTTCATCGAGAAGACTGCACCCCACGTTCCCGCGCCATAACTGAACTAATGCTGCTAGAGTGCAAAGGAAGACAAATGTAACCATATTGAGAGCTCATGTAAGGGGTGCATGAAAAAGCACCATATGTAGGTCCAAGCTCACTATGTGTCACTGCCGTCAGCCTTGTTGACGGTTTTGTTCCTGCATGCTCCACCAACCTTACTACTACCTCACTTACCGCACATGTACAGAAATGTAACAGAATGTTGTGGGTGTTAAATACTTAGCGTATAGATAACATGTGTTAAATGGCCATGTGAAAGGCACCAATAATGTCAAAATGTAAGCTTTGAACAGACTCAATGAGTATTGTATATTATGTGAATGTTTATGTCTCTTCCACCTAAATCTGCAACACACGAGGAAAATACCTTTGTGAGCACATGCAAGGCCATTCCCCCTTCCTCCCAGTGAAGCCTGCCAAACGAAAAAGCAGAGGCCTGTGCTGCTCTGCTCCACCTCCCCCAATTCGGCTGGAGCCGCTTCAAACATTCACATTCCCCCGCAGCACCCAAGGCCACGGCCTGCCACCTGAATTATTTACAACCCAGCAGTAAACCCCGGCCTTAAAACACAGATCCAAAGGCGCCCTTTCTTAGGCTCCACGACCCACCGGCTCACCTTAGGTTAATGGCCCCTGTAAAATTAGGACACCCAATATTATGGCAACACTACAGGAACACATCCATAATGACTTCTAACGAGACATGATAACGCGGACCGCCTGTCCCATGCCCTGAGACCCAACCCCGCGACCTATGATACCCGGTCAGCAGGACGATGGTAACCATGTATTGATGTATCGCCAAAAGACCCCACTCTAGGTGCATTCCTCCTGTGTTGCATTAACCTGTAGAATAACCTATTGGAAGATTTACCAGGGAAGATAATATTGCAATGTTGAATGACTGCGGTGTGCGTGGCCCTAGGGCAGAAAGTCAGGAAAGACATTCATCACTGACATTCATCACTGACACTAGTCGCGGCTGGCACAACAACACCGTCCGTATGAGCCCAGCTGACCTGCCAGGCCCAGCCCAACCCACGAGGGTAACCAGTGACGTCCACCAACCACGGCAAACCACATCGCAGCAGCACCTATAGTTAGTCGTCGCCACCCAATCCCCACGAACTTGTGCCCCCTATAGCATGTAGGTTTTTTATGACGCTTTTTGTAAATATATACACCCGTCGTTGCTATTGTCAGACAGAGCGCTCTCGGAGTTTGCAAAGTTCTTCGCATGCCCTATTCTGATTGATAAACTCGCATTTAAGCTCACCCGCACTTTGTTCTGGCCTTATTCCCATCCTGGGAGAGTCCATTATTGTCTCTCATTGTGGGGAGGATTGTGCTATCTGGGGGACGCTCGCCTTCAACCTCGATCCCCACTGCATCTATCTTGGTTTCTAACGCAGTTCTCAGATCTGCCATCGCTATTCCCCACGAGGTTTTGAATTCGGTGATGGCTGTTAAGATCAAGTGGTCCTCTCTCGGCGAGGCTGCGTCTGCGGCTGCAGTAGCCATACCTTGTGTTGGGTAGTGGGGGCCTGCTCCAATTTAGCAAAGATGTCCATTGTGGGATGCTTGCCCTTAGTTTTGCCTCCCCTTACAGACATTTTTCCACCCTGTCTTCACACACGGATCTGTTTTCCCAATGGCGAGCGGGTCTTTTGCTCCCTCGCCGCTTCTTTCCTGATCCTCTCTGTTATCAGGTCCAGACCCCACCTTGGGGCTTATGCACCGCTTCAATGGCTGGTGGGCTGGGTGCTAGCTGCTCTGGACTGAGAGCTTTGCGGGGTCTCCTTTCACTCTGTCCAAGGATTTCCTTTCTTCCATTCACTTCTGCAGTTGCCCAGTATTGTTTGACCTCATGCGCACTCCTCTCCTGCGTGGAGCCCTGTCAGCCTCCGAATCTCACTTGTGTGGTAGCCCCAGTTTTATTTTCTGGCTTTATGAGGGGTGCACCTCTTCACTTTGCCCTGTCAGCTGCCTATATATCTTCTGCAGCGGCTTAGCCCTGTGTCTCACGGGGGCTTTCCGCCTTGTAGTGCCCAGTCTTTGCCTTTGTTTTCCTGGCACTGTGTTTATGTGCCCAGCTATGTCACGGTATGCGCCTGCGTTGGTAGCAACTTTGTAGTGTATTGGGGTTTTGACACCAATATCTGTTGGGCTTCTTCCGGGACTTTATGTGTAAATGTGGTGCCTCTTCACCGCAGGGGAGATGCTGCACTCGTGTTGATGGCATCTCGTTGTAGGGATACGTTCTGTAATTTCCATCTGCTGACATGCGGCATCATTGGCCAGTAATGTTGGTTTATTCTCGTTCCTTGATGTCCTTCACTTTTCTCCTTTAGGAGTAGCCTCTGGATATGTACTCCTTTGCCTTCTATGAGGTGCTTCTCATGTGCCTACGGGGTGTGTAGGAGTTTGTTGCAGGTTTCTTCAATCAGTCCGTAGTGCAGCGAAAGCCTCGTCAGCCTTCCGCTCCAGCTTGCCCCACTCCATGCGACAAGTAACCTGGGTGACGTAGTGATATTACTTGCTTGCATTTGTTACCTTGCGGCGAGGGACCATCTACTTCACGCTTCCCTTTTTTCTGCAGCACACCTTATTCGTGCTGCTACACTATCTCTTGTGTCCTCTCGGTGTGCTGATGCGGTGGCAAATGCGATTCCCAAAGAGTTTTTACGGCCACAATATTATCTGGCCTCTGGGCTTCCTTTCCACTCATGTTGCTTCTCCATAGTTCGTATAAGTTGCACCATATACACGGTTCACCGCTTGTCGCCTACTCAAGCCTCTCTCAACCACTGTTTTGGAGGACTCTTATCTTGCTTCCCCCAAAGTGGTTGTTCACGCTGCAGCAGCAACAAAGACACGCCATTCACTCTTCCTTAAGTGCACTTCCTCCCTGTGGGGCATCGCGCGAAGCTGATCCGCGTTGTCTTTCCCAGCTTTCCATGTCCTGTTGTGCACTCCTCAGTGCTGGGGTCTCTGTTGTGCCTCAGCATTCTGCTCGTCTGTGTCTGCTCTTCCAACACGTTTCCAATTCCCCAGCCTCCACCAGTACTTATGTTTCAGTTCTGGGGTCCTTCCCTCTGCACAGCAGCTTAAGAGCCACTTGTACCCATTGTATTCTCCCTGGCCGCACACTGCGTTTTCCGCATGCGTTTCTTGCCACAATGTATCCTTCCCTTCCCAGAGTTACTTTTCGTTTCTGTTAGTCACTGGCAGATCAGCTCCTCCTGCCACACTGTAGCTGCTTCTGATTTCCAACCTCTCCTTGTGAGCTCTGGTGCAGCTCTCCTTGAGGTCAGGGCTCCGTTTCGGTCCACACGCTGCGCAAGCTCCTCATTCCTTTGTTATTGGCCCGGCGCCATTTTGTTGCACTCGCCCGCAACTCCGGCTAAACTTCTTTCCTCTGCATTCTATTCAGCATGCAAGTTTTCGTCTGTGCCTTTTGAGTGCTGTGTGCACGGCATATTCATACTGCTGTAACTTCCGTTTTGCTGTTCATTTCTTGTTCATTACACTTTTTCAGCCTTCGGATCTCCGTCCGATCAGCAGGAGCACCGGGATACACATCCTTCTACATGACCATGTAGCCACGCCCCTACTGTTCGAATGGGGTTAGCTGGCGAACCTCTGCTAGTTTTATGGATGGGTGGAGTAGCCAGTGTTTCAGTTGGACGTAGGTGTACCTTTCCTTTTCGCCTAGAGCGAAGCCCGAGTTGCATTGCTCCAAGTGTTTATTGTGGTCCCCTTTGAACATATCTTTGACCTTCAGGCAACCCCCCCTTATGCCAGGGCCAGAATGCGTGCGTTTTGGAGCCCAGTGTGACTTGAGGATTGTTAAAGAGCAGTGTGTACTGTGAAGGGAACGTAGTGATGTGCGCACTCTTGACGGCTTCGTCCCAAGCATCCCCCACTAATGCTGTGATGGAGCTGCTATACATTTGCGGGGGGCTGTCCGTTTTAGGTTTCCAAAATATTCCCTCCAGATCCCCCCCTGTGACTGCTCTGTCCATGTGTCTCCCGATCCTTTCCCCGTCGTCCTTTTGCTAGTCCCTAACTACCCTCATCTGGGCTGCTATGCATTAGGCTCTGAAGTCGGGTTCCCCCATTCCTTCTCGGGCTGACAGGGCTTACATTAATTTTGCGGCCAATCGCAGTGGTTTGTTGTTCCACACGAATTTAGTGGTTACTCTGCCGAGGGCTCTGAAGTAGCCCCGCGGAACGTGGACCAGCAGGGCTGTAAAGTGATGAAGGAGTTGTGGCAGGACCACCTTTTTTAATGCATGTATGCGCCCCATCCATGTGATCGCTAGCAGGCCCCAGTCTACCATCTGCGATTTGAGCTTCTCTAGAAGCGGTGGGTAATTTGCTTGAAAAAGCCTCTCCAGAGTTTTGGCCAGTTTTACTGCCAGATAAGTTATAGAGTGTTCCACCCATCTATACGGGGAGAACCTTTTGAGGTCCTGCTCGAGTGCACTCGGGAGGGTAAGAACTTCGGATTTGGCTGGGTTTATTTTTAGGCCTGCAACTTCCCTAAAGTGGTTAAGTTCCCTCTCTTTGGTGCTGAGTGAAGTCTCTGGTTGGGACACCTGTAAAAAGCATGTCATCAGCAAAGGTAGCAATTTTGTGTGGGTCCCCACCGAAGGGTATACCCTTTATCCTCCCCTTGCTAGGAAGGGTTTGAGGTGCAAGGCGTATAGTATGGGGGACAGTGGCACCCCTGCTTGGTGCCTCGGCTCACAGGTACGGATTCGGATACTCGGCCGTTGATAGAGAGCCAGAGCACCGGGTTCCTATAGTTGGCTCATACCCTATTCAGAAAACTGGGACCAAAGCCATCTTGCTCATGTTTGCAAAGAGGAATCCCCATTCCACCCGGTCGAAAGCTTTCTCAGCGTCGATCGCCAGTAGGAGCACCCGGCTTCCTGACTTGTGTGATTTTTCAATCAGGTGGGCCATTCTCCTGATATGGTCGCCCGTCTGGCGCCCTCTAATGAAACCCGATTGGCCGGCCCGGATCAATTTAGGGAGAATCTGATCTATTCTAGTCGCAAGGATTTTCGTGTGAATCTTTGCGTCGACATTTGTTAGGGCGATGGGGCGGTAAGATGCGCATTCAGTGGGGTCCTTTCCTTTTTTCGGGATGAGTATCACTTTCGCCTCTTCCATGGAATTGGAAATGCACCTGTCCTTGCCTTTCTGGTTGAAAAGGTCTGCGAGATAGGGAACAAACAGTTCTTTGTACATTTTATAGAATTCGGCCACATTTTCTGAGCTATACAGATTAGTGTAGAAATGGACAAACTGTCTGTATGTCTTTGTTGCAGGTGCTTGTTTTCCCTCCATTAACATTTACTTTCAAGATTGTTTTGTCCGTTATGTCCCTTCTCAGTTGTCTGGCCAGAACGCTGTCAGTCTTGTTCTCCTGAATGTAATGTTTTTGTTTAAGACGTAATATATTGTGTTCCACCGCCCTGGTCTGTATTAGGTCCAGCTGACCTTGTGTGGTCCTGTATTCCTTTTGGTTCCTGAGGTCGGCACGGATCCCATTTTGGCCATAATTTCCTTTAGTTTGTCCTCTAGCCTGACCTCTTCCAGCCTCCATTCCCTGTCTCTTCAGGCCTTGATCGCTATAATTCTGCCTCTAATCGTTGCTTTGCATGCGTCCCATCTGACCTGTGGAGTTGTGTCCCCGGCTTTGTATGTCTCAAAGAAAGCCTGAATTTCCTCGGCCACTTCCCGGGCTAGCAAATCGTCCCTGAAGAGGGAAGTAAGGCATCGCCATCTCCACAGGCTATGTGGCTCCTTGAGAGGGAGGTGGTTATAGGGGCGTGGTCTGAGATTGCTCATGACTTTTCCCAGTAGTGACCTGAAGGCCCAGCTATAGTCTATTCTGGAATGAGACCGATGTGTGTGTGAATAGAAGGTATAGCCCTCCTTACCCCCCTTCCAGTTCCCTCCACATGTCAACTAGCGCTAGGTCATTCGCATTCACCCCGAGACCCTCTGATGGGTGCCCCCGTGTTCCTAGGAGACGTTGCTTCTGTCTTTGTTGGGGTTCCAGGTCATGTTAAAGTCCCCGGTCAGTATGATGGGTGTTTTATCAAATTGTTTGAGGGTGGTCAGAGCTTTTTGGATATAGGCGTCTTGACCGGTATTGGGTGCATATAATGTTGCCACTGTGTACCTCTCTCCCCTCCCCTTCAGGTATCTCCCCTGATCGTCCGATTGCGATCCTGTGAGGTTTAGGTCAAGACCGTCTCTCACTGCGAGGAGGACCCTCCCTTCTTGACGGGTTGCGTGGTTTGGAAAGATCTTGTGTACCCCAAGAATTTTACTCTGTCTGTCCTGCGATTGGATGTGCGTTTCCTGCATTGTTACTATATCTGGTTGCTCCCTTCTAACAAACTTCTCGATCTTCTTCCTTTTGGTAGGAGAGTTTAGGCCGTTGACGTTTAGGGATATGATCTTCAGCTTGCCTGGCTGTATCCTGTACTTGCCACCCTATGCCTCTCCCCCCCCCCCCCATTCCCGATGAGGCCTCCCTGCCATCTTGTCGTCCCCCTCCCGGATCTCTTCCCTCCCAGACCTCCCCTCCTCATAGCCCCTGCCCCCTCTGGGCAGATTCAACTGGCGCTCGGCCCCCCCTCAGTAATTGGTTACGAGAGTTGAACCCTGGGATACTCCCAGAATTACCCCACACAAGATCTTCCAATCTCATTCCCTGATTCCATCAACCCTTCTCCCCGCGTGGCCTCGCTTGGCCAAAAGTGGCCCTAACATGCTGGCAGAAACTTGGCATCAATAAGGTTAACTGAACTTAGCTCAACTTACACCCTCCCCAGGCAAGTTGTCCAGGCGCTAGCAGTTGTGCTCCAAGTGATCTCAGTTCGGGGCGTCTGACGTGGTTTCCTTCAGGTCCCGGTCATGTCCAGGTTGGTTGGGAGGGGGGGGGGGGAACGTTCGGTGTGGTTGGGCTTCCACCTACTTGGGTCTTTTTGTGTTGACCATGGACCACGGTCTTCAGGTGTTGTGTGCATTGGTGGAGGGAGTAGATTGATGTTGGGAGTCGTCGATGCCCAGCAGAGAGAGACCCTGCTCACAGGTCGTGATTTTTGTTGTCGTTTCCCTTGCCAATCGAAGGTGAGGCCGAAAGGATGGGCCCACCTGTAGCAGATTTCTCTAGATCTTAGGACTGTCAAGACAGGGGCCATCTTCCTCGTTTTGATGAGCGTTGCCTGGGCCAGGTCTTGGTAGAGGAAAATGTCTGCCCCGTTAAAAAAAGTGATCCGATTGCCTTTTCTGGCCTTGGCCATGACTCGTTCTTTGAGGGTGAAGTTGTGGAAGGCCGTCAGAATATCTCTTGGTCTCGCTCCTGGGTCCTGTCGTCACGGGCCAACCCTGTGGACGCGGTCAAATTGAATCTCTGGGGATATATATCAGGCCATTAGGTCTCCAAAAATGGATTTAAGAGCTTGCGATAGGTCCTGGTCCTGTATCATCTCCGGCAGGCGTTTGACTCGGATTTTCGATCTCCTGGACCAGTTCTCCAAGTCCTCCACCTGGATTTCGAGGTTGAAGGTGGCCGCCGCCAAGTTCCAGCAAGACATCTGCTTTCCTGGCGTCCTCTGAGTTCTTGTATTGCCCTTCCATTCGTGTCCACCCCCTGCTCGTTTTTGTTGACGTCCCTCTTTATCTCACGTAAGCCCTCTGCCAGATCCTCTCTCAGGGTGTCCATCTGTTTCTGACCTGCAGTGGTGATTTTGTCCACCAACTCCCCCAGGAGGTGTTTGGGAGCAGATTGCGTTACTGGTCTTGGTCCCCTTGATCTGGGTCTGGCCTCGAGTCTGCTGACCAGTCCGTCTGAGGGAGGTCCCCAGGTTGATCTGTCTTCTTTGCCCATGTCCTCGGTAGTGGGCCTTCTTGCGTCTTCCTAGGATTTTTGGCGGGCAGCTGGGGGTCTGTGTTCCTATTTTTCGACATTGTGCGGTGTGCGGACAAGCCCAAGGTACCGAGGTTGGGTGATGTGCTTTACGCCACTGTGGGGAGCCCCTTGGAAGTGCATGAAATGTTGCGCCAGGTTCAGCTCTGCACTGGGTGGAGTCGCCTGGGGGTAGCTGTCCACCCTCTGAGGGCAATTCTACTTGGTTGGGGAGGTCTGGTCTTAGTCTGAGTCCTCGCATTGACCCTGGCAGCCCGGTCCACCCTTGCTTGGGGTTTATTCTACACCCGGACCCAGAGTCCAGAGTTGCTTGGGCCTGCTGAGTTGGCAGTGGTGGCCCACGCGGCCCCCGAGGCGTGGTTCAGGTCGTGGTATTGTTCTCATGGGGCCAGAGGGGCCAGTTTACAGCCGGTGACTTGCCCCTCTGTGGGGGGGGGGGGGTTTACAGGCGTGCTGAGTTGGCGGTGGTGCCCCACACGGCCCCCGAGGCGTGGATGTATGACCCGTTCAGGTTGTGGTGCTGTTCTCTGGGGCCCATTGTGGTGGAAGATGGGCTGCAGGGGAGACACACGTAGTTGTCATGCCGAGCGGGGAGCAGAGTGAGTAGGGTGGTCCCGAAGCCCTGTGGCGTTCGTGCTTGTGTGCGAGAGGGGGGGGGGGGGGAGAACTCTTCTTCGACCAGGTTGGGTGCTGAGGAGACCTCTGCTCAATGCGGCTGTGCCGTCTAGGATTCCTCCTCTAGAGGCAGGCAGGGTCCCTCCAAGTGCGCCCTGTTAGCTGTGCCGGATTAATGCTGGGTGGTGCGGGGGTCTTTATCGTCTGGATCCTCGGTTATGCAGGTCCCCCGCTGCACGGCAGATGGGTGTCTCCGCCGGGATCTTTTGCCTGCGATCTGTTGGTCGGGACGACGCAGCTCTCGGGGCGGGACCGACTCTGCTGAGATGGCGATGCGGCGCTCCGTTGAGCTCTCCGGGTCGCACTCCTAGGTACCATAGGCCGCCAAAGTGGCTCGAACATCCTGTACTTTCCCCTTCACTGGGGGCTCCTGCGTGTCGGGTAGACGATCCCCGGGCCCGTATTGCGATATCCAGTGGCAATTTCAAGATGTTTGGTGCCTGTGGAGGGCTTGAGTGCCAAGATCTCAGGCTGATGAGGCTTCGCGGATCGGGAGCGCAGTGGACGTAGTGCTCACGGCCATCTTGGAATCTGAAGTAAGGTATTTCTAAGAATTTATACGGATATAGAGGGCCTCACAGATTAGCAGAACAAAGTACTAACAAGACTTTGAAAGAGTGGAATACACTTACAAAACAAGCTTGGGCTTTTATGTAGGCATCTGATATGCTGTGCTGTGGAAAATGTTTGATACCCGTGGTCATAAGATAGCAACAGCTGGTAAATGGTATTTGTACATAAGAATATTTTGGCAGTGTCTGGCAAAAGACATACGAGAACAAAAGTGGACTTTACCAACACCTGTTTTTAGCAGTAATTCATTGCAAGGACACATTGATTTTAAATCAAGTGGTTGAAGGCACACTTTGTGAAGACATTTTTATTACAACAGGAGCTGCTTTACAGCTGCAATCAAGCTATTACCTTACATAAAAGGCAGCCTAGAAATAACAATGGAATTCGTTATGGAACAGAAGGTAAGCTCAGGAAGAGAACCTGGGGGGAAGGCAGTGGGTGGGAATGGCATAGACCTAGCATGGCCAGGGAAGGCCAATGGGTGCCTTCTAATCCAAACATCTACAGGTTGTGTTTTCTTCCTCACATGCCTACTGTCATTTTTTTACTTCCCATGCCAATTCGGTTTATATATAGTACATAAACCACCACTTAAATTAAAGAGAAACGTGAAGTCCTAGAGTACGAAAATAAACTTCCAGGGTTGTCCATCCGAGATGTAGATGTAGAGCCTAAAGAGGTCCAAGTCAAAAGACATACAAGGACTACAAGAACCAAACAGGCACATTCCAACCGAAGTATGTCATGGCAGAGCAAGTACAAAAACAAAATAGTACGGAATTTCTCAAAACTGAATGCTTGCGAGCACTAATAAAACAAAATAAGGCGAATATCATGTCACGAAGAAACAGTGCAAGCTGCTGTTTGCCACCGTTAAGACCGGATATAGAAAATGCCCCCTGTCCCCGCTCATTCAAGGCCGACTGTAAGAAAGACGTAACATGGATCCCAGCTCACCCGGCATTGGAGCAGCATTCGCGCAGTAGAGAAAATTTAACATGAATACAGTTACATTGTAGCCAAAAGCACTCAAAGAAGTTGAAAAACATTGTTCAAAGTGCAAAAGGCTCATGTGCACCTGGCCAGTAACTCACTTCCGGGTCTCCTTGTGTGGCAGGCGTTCCATACTCTGGACAGACCACATGCCCTTAGTCAACATCCTAAGTTCCTAAAGAACACATGTACTATGAATACTTAAATCCTTAGATGAACCATCTTCTGGTGACTCAAGATTAATGTGCGTTTTATACTTCTATAAAATCATACTACAGCATCAGAAGGGACTACATATTTTCTAGAAAAAAGCCAGCCAACATGTACGACCAATGCAGTATGTTTCTGGAAATGTTGCAATTCACAATGAATTATTATTATTTTGTTTTTCAACAAACAACTCAAAATGTAGGGGCAGTCATGGGAACCAGTTATGCCCCACTACTGGCTAACATACATGGGCTATTGTGAAAATCAACATGCCCCGAGAGAGGACAACACTTTAACAAGCAGACAGTTCTGTGGACCAGATGCAAGACAACATTCTTCTCATATGGAAAGGAAGCTCAAAAGATCTATTGAGCTACACTGAATATGTGAAAACCAATACCTCTGGACGGACATTGACAACACCACATAAATAGAGTGCATTCCTAGATTGACATTTTTATTCTACATGATACCTTGATGGCAAGATCCTATTTTACATGCTGACAGCTGCCATCACCCTAATGTAATCAACAATATACATAAGGGAGAATGGGTGAGGGCTAAAAGAATGTGCATCATGCCAGCTCACTAGGACAGGTTCTGCAATTGGGCTATAATAAGCAACCATTGGTACAGAAACAGACAAAATATGGCAAATAAAACAAGAGTCTCTACTTGATCAAAAAAAGAAAACTCCTAGCAACCGATTTAATCATTACATTTATTACCCAATATTCTTGAAACACCACATTCATCACAAATTCTTAAGAAACACTGGCATTTACTTACGACAGATGCAATATACAAAAGCACCTACTTTAGGCAATATCCTTAGCCCTAGACATTCTGACTAAGATAAGTCAGATATTACACAAACGTGGAACGGGTGACTCAGGTATTCATAAAATGTTGCATGTTTGAGAGCTGCCAATATGCTATTGACAAAACAAATGCATGTATTATCAATTATTATTCAATCAAATTGAGCAATTTATCCACTGTAAAAGCTGTTAAGTCATTTACGCTATTGTATGCACATGCATTATGAAATACATAGGAAGCACTAAAAAGGCAACTCAATAGGGCTCTGCAATATATCGAGACAACAGATATATCATGAGACAACAGGGTTCGAAATTGAGGGGAAACGGGAGCTATTTCGCTCCTGCTTGTAGTCTAGTTGACACCAACACCTAGCAGGTGATGCTTTTAGCTTCTCAGACCAACTGATGCTGAACAGACAGACCCATGTGAATTGAACACTGTGTGTTAGGAACATCTTAAAAAAAGAAAAATCAACTTTAGGACATATCTATATGACATTTAAAGCATAAGGCGTTACACATAATGGCCACAACATGTTTGCTTCTTATGTGGAAGTTAGATTTGGGGAACACTCTGTACTAGCTTCTCGTACCCCAGTGTTAGCTCCGGGTCCCTGGTTAATGAGGGATACCCAGGAGCTGCTTTTAGCTTCTGCTTATCCAATCTTAATTTCGATTCCTGGACTATATATATATATATATATATATATATATATATATATATATATATATATATATATATATATATATATATATATATATATATATATATAAACACACACACACACACAATATTTTATTTACATTTTGATACACAGCTGCGTGTATTCTGAAACAGGAAGAGGAACCCTGTATTTGCACTTTATTTTATCAACATCTTAGAACTAAAGGTGTTTGTGAAATCTCACATGTAGTTGGCGGCATACAACTGATGGTTTAACTCGTTTAAACAATATTGAGATATGCATCATATATCTAGATATAGCCCAAAAACATCATGACTTTTGGTCCATATCGTCCAGCCCTACAACTCGGGATCAGAATCATCTTTGTGCATAAAGACACCAGACAACCTCTGACAGAACATTGGTACACAACACACCGAGAAGCAAAGTATAAAAGGACATCAATTATGTCAGCCTACAAAAATTAATACAAAAATTTAAAAAAACACAAGGGGGAGACGTAGAGCGAATATTACGTCGAAAGGAATATAAACTCATTTTTTATACTACTATTTGCAAGGGACTCACAGATCATGAAATGTGTATGTTTCTCAAAGTGAATATAGAACTATTAGCAATTTAGTTTAGCTTGTAATTAATCAGAACTGATTACCAAGATCAAATATTAGTTAACAAAACGATTGCCTTGAAATGTCTTGAATATAATGTATCCGTGATGTCTGTTCTTGATTAATGCTTTTAACAGCAGGTATCTCAGATAGCGTATTCATTACTGCTCATCTTATCCATTCAATATCCAGCAACTATAACAGATATACACAACGTGCAAGATGGCTGCACTTTTAGCGAACCATAACTATTGCATCCAGTGCAAGTACGTCCTGCATGGATCTCCCACACACACAGAAATCACCTTTCAGAGTTTTGAAATGCGTATGTAGAGTTTCAAATTGCTGGGAGCTATTTAGCTCCTGCTTCTAGCCTAGGAGAGCCTGTTTAGCTTGAAACCAACAGCTACCATGAGCTACTTTTGGCTCCACAGGCCAACTGGTGCCATACAAACATTACATTAACTTTGAGTATTTGATAATGTTACTAAAAAAGAAGAATGAGGACACATCTAATACACTTTTAAAACAGAATGGATAATACATTACGGGCAAAACATTAAAGTGTGCATCTCATGTGGAAATTAGATTCAGGGTGTTCTGGGACTCACTCCTTGATCCCCAGCAGTAGCTCCTGCCTACTGAGTGATGACCAACACCTAGGAGCTGGTTTTAGCTCCTGCTGATCGGATCTTCAATTTGAACCCTGGTACGTAAATATGAAATATGCTTTGGCGAGCTTTACAAAAATACATTTAACCCTACTGTGCTTTTCAGATGGATATTCACAGACATTGCAAAAGGAACTTACATATCCAGATGCTTACACATAAGGTATGACTAGTCACAGTTATTAACTCGGGACATTTCAGTCCTTCGGTGTTGCTGGGCGCGAACCACAGGCATACTCCTTTCTCCCCCCTTCTGGGGAGAAGTATTGGCCGGGGCCAGTACCTTCAGTAAAGTTGCACTCCAAGTCCCAGGAGTTTGCTTGAGGGCAACAGCGCTCTCTAACTGCATTCCGCACTGTGGTGGGGTCCCATTCATCACCGCTCTCCAGCATCTTTTTCTCTTATGCTGCCCCACTGCCAGAGGTCTCAGCTCGGTCTCCTGGCTGCTGCCAACATGCCACAAAGGTACCTTTAACCCAGGCTCACTCCACTGGGCAAATGGAACTGCTGTACCCACCTCTCCAATCAGCAGCACAGCCAGCTACTCATTACTCCTCTGCCTCTCCACAAGGACTCTCCTCCAGCGGCCTTTATACTTTCCAGCTGTATCTACAAGTGGATTGTCATGCCTGGTCACCAAAAGGATGCATCTTGGGCCAGTGGAAGGCAGGGAATACTCAAATATGGCACAGGACCATGTAAGTACAAATGAAAGCTTATTTTATTGTTACAGTATTCAGGTAGAAAGATTAGTGGGGAGATACAGGCAGGCACATACTTCCAGTTAGGGCTCCCATGCTGCAGTCCCCAACTGACACTTTTGGAACACACAGGTCCCTGCATGTTCTACATCCCATTCACTCATTACATTCCATTCATTCTAGATCTAAACACAGTCATAACAAAACTATTAATTTAAACATCACATTAACTGGATGATTAGCAATAATACACACTTTAGTTCAGAAGTTCACACTTTATTTCTTGCAGCATGAACTGAAACGTACAGTACAATGCATCAATCAGACCAATAACCCGACTTGAGAAACTAGAATGTTCTATTGCACCCATTTATTTTCACTACTATTTAATGTATCCAATCAAGAATTCACACCTTTTACTTTTAAATGTTCTCCTTTCCCAAACTGTTTTATTATGTTTATTTTTATGGTTTATCCCCCAAACTAGTTTGTGTACATTTGTCAATTCTGTTATGAAAAAACATTTTCTATTTCGGATTTCAATTATTGTTATATTATGTGCATGTTTCATATATCAAATCAATCCTATTTCAAAATGTCCCATACGAAACCACTCAAAACGTCGTATTTATTGTAGTTGCCCCTGAAGAAGCTTGTTTCAAGAGCTAAACACGTCTAGGCCATTCATTGAGCTTAATCAGATAAACCATATTTATTCCAATTTGTTATACACAATAAATGGTTTACTGCATCAATGTCTCAGAATTCTAATTGGATGTAAAATGTGTTGCAGTTATTTGAGGAATCAACATAAGCAAATAAGAGCTTCTTAACTCACTTAAGAAGTGGCACAATCAGTCATGTGTTCACTTGTTTTAGTCCTATACTCATGCATCGAAGTATGTGTGTTTCATACATAAATATTTCAATATTACTTGTAAATAGTCTGCTGAGAGTTATTGGAAACTGTTAAAGTGCCACAGGTGTAATAACAATCTCTTAGCCAAGTTTGACTGCAATAACTTAATTTATATATCTGTTCCTTGCTCTGAGGTCACGTTTAAAGTAGTATTGACAAAGCAATAGTTTTGGTTTGTGCATAGGTAATGGATATGCATATGCCAGGCATTTGTGTCATATGCCTAGATAATTACACTGAATTCCAGCGTGCCATCTTATGGCCAGCTAGTACCATTATGGCAGTGCCTGGCAATTGCCTCCCCCAATGCCTACACAAAAGCCAAAACTGTGACATTTGCCAAAGCGTGTACTCAATTCAAGTGACTGGAGCCATACGATTACTTGCAACTACAAAGTGTATCGATTTGAAGGTAGGGGCTTGCATGAAGTAATGAATTTATGTTTTACTCAATTTCCATTATTTATATATAAAAAAGGAGTTTAAGAACAAATACTAGGGTCATAATTTAGAATGAACATTAAAGCATCACCTGTCATAGATGGATGAACTTCTTGCACAATACATGTAGGAAAATTACAAAATCACACTATTAAGAGCCCTATGCGTTTCAAATGTAATGCAAATCGCAATATTTTTATGCTGTTTGTAATCGTGTGTTTTAGTGAAAATAATGATCCATAGATTACACTAATAAACATGTCCTAAATAGGGTTGTCAAACAGTATCTTGTTTCATTTGTACACACAGCGGAATCAAAGATTTAATATATTGATATTTCTCTGGGATGAATCCAGCACGATTAGTTTTGCATTATTGCAGGCAATTTCTAGTCTAGCCACAAAGCAAAAAGAGTCATTGTAGATTACAATGGTTAAGCTCTAAGCTCTATTCAGCATTATTTTGCCTCTAGCCTGACCCTTCACAGGGCTTCCTCCTTTTTGGATGCAGCCCGAGTACCTCTAGCACCCACCCCTTTTTCACCACTGGGAAAAAAGGAACATGGGGAGAAGAAGATAGGAGTCACTCAAAAACGCCAAACTCGCGATTTAGGGGGGCGACTCCAGATTTTTCTTTTAAAAATATTTTTTTTCTAACTTTCTCCCTCCCAAAATAATTCGAAACGCAACGGGAAAACAAAATTCTCCCGCTTTTGGTGACAAACCCCCACTCACTGGTTTTGCATAATGTATGCTCACTGCCAGCTCCAGTGCGCACTTGCATGGACAAAGTAAGTACCGACAAGCAGAGGTGTTGCTGGTGTGGGATCATAGGGGGCTATAGCCCCGGGTCTTTTGGTTGTAGCCCTGGATAGAAGCTCAGGGGCTACAACCAAAAGGCTAGCTAGCCCAAGTCCCGACATTACCGTAGCCCTGGATCTTTTCCACACCTAGCTACACCCCTGCCGACAAAGTTGTTTCACCACTGACCCAAGTCTAAATATAAACCTCAACACAAAATTGACATGCAGTTTCTGCCAGAAATATCCTGATGCGGGCCCACAGATCAAAAAGCATTAAACATTGGAGGATTCAATCGCCATTTACTAAAACCTACAAAGTGTTTTAACTGCAGTGTTTTAAATGGTTTAAAAGTACTTGCCGGTCCCAAGTACCTGCCCTTCTTTCATTTGAATGACAAAGTATCTGCACTTCTCAGCAGGAAGCTAATAGTTGTAGTGGTCGAAGCGGGCAGGAGCGTTTGGGGCGGTGCTCCTTTACTTTTAAGTTTTACTGTTCTTGTACTTTTATCTTAAAAAGCAAGTGTTCCAGAATGGATTTATTTTAAAATAAAAGTGTAGGAAAAGATGAAACTTGCATTTCAGTGCACTGCACTGAACATTCCCTTAAATAGCAGGTGCATTTGTTTAGGGGCTTGTATGGCCCATAGTTTAAAAGGATGACTTTAGAGAACATCCTGGGGTCATCTGATGATCATCGAACTACACTAGAAGTCATTCTCACATCATCAGAACTCATCAGCAAATATCTCAGAATGGTGGCCGATGATTTGGGCATGAGCTTGGGATGACTTAATGAATATGCTGACATAATCCCTATTTTTCCTGATGCTTTTAGGATGATTTTCTGCTGCGACTCACCTGATCAGGCCTCGACCCATTCACCAGACTTGGTCAACTGTTGCCCTTCACGGCGGGTCACTGGAACCCAGACAAGGAAATCTGGTTCTTCTCGCCGGGAAACTGTTCTCCCTATCAATGTACCGCTCTATCAGATATGGTAGTACTAACAGAGGAGTTTATCAATTGGAAGAGCAGGGCAAAAAGCACCACCACCAACACCAGCTGTAGGTTAGAAAGGAACAGCTGTTGGCGAGATGGACAGGCAACATGAATTAAACGGATCAAGAAGGAAGGTGGCTAGCCTCTAAAGTAGGAGTGAACTGCCTGCGTGGAATTGTGCCCTCCGGGTTAGGCAGTAGGAATGATGGCCAGTGGTTCCTTCGAGGTCTGAGATCACTAGAATTTCAGAACAGGAGTTAGGGATCAGGTGGGAGACAGAGAGAATAAGGATATGAGTAGGAGTAGTACAAGGCTTACCGAAGAGTTGGGGTAGCAGGAAGACAGATGTTCCAACAATCCAGTAAGATAACAATGTTTGCAGGAGAAGTAGGGTGGTTAGTATGGACCCGATTGCTGAAGGCACGAGGACACCTGATTGGCCGGAGAGGAGCACCAATGACTGGATAGCGTCTCTAGTCCATGCATGGGCTCAAAAACAAGCAGCAGAGCAATCCAGTAAGTGAAGTAAAAGCAGTCCTGATATGCGTTGCAGAGGTCTGCGTTGTGCAGGCAGCGAGGCTCCGAACAAAAGCAGTCTAGGGACATTTTGTAGAGGTCGGTGTTGCGCAGGCAGAGGGCTTTCCGAACAGTAAGCAATGTTTGGCGTGGAGCGGGCAGCAAGGCAACAAAACAGTAAGCAAGGGCCAGTCCAGAGATGTAATGCAGAGCTGGGTCAGAAAACAAGGAATCAAGGGACGCAAGGACAACAAAAGCAGGAAAGCAACTTCAATCAGAAGCATTAGTTTCAGGTTGAATGCAGCGTTAAATCCATCAGGGGGGGCGACGCACGCTACATTTTGTGGTGCCACATGAGGGCGTGCACAGCCGTTCCCCTTGGCAACCATGTACACAGGTGTGTGACGTCTGAGGTGTAGCGGCCTCCAACACTCCCATGGCAACTTCCAACGCCAGAGGAAAGGTGTAGTGTTAGAGCGTGGATGACGGCTCATCACAGAAGCTCTGGTAAGCCTGACAACCGGTGGAATCCTAACACTTGCTGATTACTTCAAGAGAATTCATGTTTGTCCCTGATGATTTGGGGATGATTCTGGGATGACCTGCTGATTACTTCAAGAGCATTGCCATTAAACACGTTTGTTCTTGATGACTTACTGATTACTTCAGAACATGAAAGTTTGTAGGATGATATGCAGACCAATACAGATTATCATTCCGCTGTTGCTTAGTTGCACGTATGCTGAATGACCCCCCCACTGTGGTAAGGGTAAAGATTGAGACTATGTTGTGCCAAAGTGGAAGCCAGAGGCCTGAACATAGCATGCACCTCCTGGGTCAGAATCCTCTACCATCCCAATCAAAAGCAGGAATCCAGCACCCTCTCCCAATCAATACATTTCCATGCAGACTTGTTAGGTAAAAATTGGTGTTATGCCACTATGTGAGACTACACAACACTCATCTGCTTGGTATTAGGTAACCCACCTTTTGGTCTAGGTCTGTACTACACAGGTTGGTAGTGTGACTGAGCAGCCATGCCCATCTCAAGAGGGATACAAGTGAGCTGTAGAGCTGTAAAAATGAAGTAGCCAAGTAACACGAACACTCAAGGTTTCAGTTATAAATAGTTATTTATTTAATCAACATCAATGTTTAAATAAGTGTTCTTTAGAAAGGCAACTCATTCAGAATCAGAGCAAATTAGTGCATAATCTTTGGATATGCTTCTTACACAATTCCTACACCCTGGGGTGACTTCAATCACAAGGACAGTAATGCAATTGCAGATTCTGAGGTTGCAGAAAGGAAAGGATTAAAGGAAGGAAAAAGGTTAGACAGGTTCTCGCTATATATGAGGACAACTAAATCTTCCAATGAAATCTAGAGAAGCATTTCCCAGCAGTAACAGTCTACAACAAGTGACCACCTATGAGGGACAAACAATATCAAAGTCAATGGGCTAAGAGAGTGTTCAGCCAAAGTCAATTTGAAACAGTCTATGGAGCAGAGGCACTTCTTAGAATCAAAAGTCTTGCACAAAGTTAGAGAGTTTGTTAGAAAATCATTTGTAGGGTCACAAGCTGTTAAGCCTGTGAAAACAGAGTTGGAATCAACTCTAAATGTAAGCCACTGAAATTCCTAACTGAGAAATGCACGGATACAATTCAGTGAGGTATGTACCCCAAGTCTAAATTGTACCTCTGGTTTGAAGAAGAGTGGTCCAGCTGGCTTCTGTCCTGCTACAGCAATGCAGACCCAGTGTTCCTGTGCCTCAGTCGTGGGGACAAAAGGGAAGACATCTATCTGTAGGGCTCCTGCTGCAGTACTTGGGAGGTCGTCAGCAGCTACAGTCTCTTTTTGGGTCAGCAGCACTTCACGGTTTCAGCGCTTAGTAAACAGCAACGCCGTGGATCTCAGATACCGGTTGGGCTTCCTTCACTTCTTGGGTCCTGTACTCTGGTGAGGGGACTTGCGCTCTGGTTGTCCTGTTTCTGGAGGGTCCTTAGGAGACTCCTGGAGCTTCTAGCGGATTTCAGCTGTTTCACACGACAACGGATTACTCAATCCCTGGCACTCAGTTCTTGCAGCAATGAATAAGTACAGCCCGACAGGAAGATGGTACAGTGCAGTTAGTCTCTCGGTTAGTTGGTCCCACTAACCCAAGGGGAGAATTTATCTATTCCGGAACTTCTCTGTCGAATTGAAAGGAGTTTCAGCACAGCAGCAGAGCTTCACTGGGCAATTCAAAGGTCCAGGAGGATACAGCAAGCTTTGTTCATGGTTTCTTCGTTAGGTGTTTCTCCCAGTGGTCGACTCTGCCTCTAGTCCCAAAACCCTGGCCCTTTAAGCAGGTTTCTCCCATTCATGCACAGCCTAGGCTATCAATCACACAGCAGGGTGGCTGTCAGCCAATCAGGACTGGTTGCCTTCAGGCATTCCTAGAGAGAAGGGACAGGGGAGTTTCGGGACCCTCCCTCACATCCTGTCCTTGCAGACACACTGGAGCCAGAGGTCGGGATTCAGGGCTGAAGCCCATCAAAGGCAAGACAAACAAAGGGCTTCAATCTGTTTCGACGCACAGAGTAAAACCCAAGAAAGACTTCACAAACAGAAAATGGCAAAAAAGAAGTCAGAGGCCATTTTGAGAAAATGGTCACCCATGGTTGTTATACTGCAGCTGAGCGTTCAGCATGTAGTAGAAAAGCACAATGGTAGGACAAATTCAACCTCTGCCACCAGCCATTTAAAGTAGGGAGGGTAACATAAAACTTTTACATGAAAATGTAGTAAAAGGGCTACTAGGTAACCCCCCAGCACTCCACATAAAATGGTGTGTGCTGGACCCACAAAAAGAAAAAGTTAAGTCATTTCACTTTAACATACTTGGGAACAGTAGTTCACACAAGAAAAGGTATTTTAAACCTTATGAGAAATCTAAAGGATTTCTCAGTGACACTGCACTGAAGGTGCTGTGTGTCACCATACAAAAAGTAGATGCATATGGAGTTTGTCAGACCCCCAAAACAGTGAAAACACGTAATCCAATTCAGGTCAAAACAGACAAGGGAGTGGGAAAAAGGTCTCACTCATCACGGGTTAAAATTAAAAAGTCCTAAAGTCCAGCAAAAGAGCTGGGGGTCTCTAAGGTTGAAGGGAAGTAGCACAGAAATGAGAATTCTCCCTAACCTGACTGCACCAATATATGCCAGTATTCAAATGTACTCCTTCGCACAGTATTCATGTTTGCTTTGTGCAAAATCCAATAATCAACAACCATAACTAAAAGTACCTCCAGGATTTAAAAAAAACAAAAAGAAAAAAAAAAAAAAAACACATAGGATCAAAAAATAAAAAAGAAGCAACAAACAAAACGGAACCACAAAGTCCCATCAACCTAGGTCTCAACTACGCACAACTTACCAAAACAACAAACCACAAACAGCAAACACAAAACACAAAAGACCAGGAAAACACCAATCGAAAGAGGACGCCCACTAGGGAACACAACCCACACATCATGCTTCACCACAAGAAAGACAAAGAAGCCAGAAAAGACAACAGAAAGAATAAGAAATCCCAAACCACTCACAAAGGCACTGACCAGCATGATCCCACAACCCCAAATAACTCAACAAACATCTGAGATGGCCCAAGGAGACATACAAATAACAGAGCAAAGACAGACTACAATGCTCGCTACCTGTCCACATATGATAATGTGGTAAACAAAAACAGCACAGCAACAACAAACCAACAGCCAAAAAGCGGCACGAATATAGACCCAACCAGGACACCAAACGGAGCACAACAACTAATAAACCATCACAACCCGGTCTCCACCATGGACAATACCGCACCCAGAACAAGGAACAAATTAGAATCCATCACACCCTACACCCCCTATATCACCAAGACTGGAACAACAGAGGTGTAGCTACCCTATTTACCACACAGAGCGAACCAACCCCGCCATGAACTTTATCAGTCTATCCGACAAAGAGACTGACCAACAAAGAACCACCCCACCCAAAAGACTGAACAGGGAAAAACCCACCTGGAACGGAAACCCAACCAACAACACACCGGTCATAACAAACAATACTAACAACACAAAAGGGAAATCAAGCAAACTACACTGCAGCCTCCTCAACGTTAGATCCATGGCAAAACACTAACAGAAATCAATGACCTAAGCGAAGGAGGCACAGGTTTTCCTTACAGAAACCTGGCTATCAGACAACTATAAAGCCATCGCGAATGAAGCAACAACCGACAATTATAAATTAATACATGCCAACAAAGAAAACTGAAGAGGCAGAATCACAATAATACACAAAAAAACACGCCCAAGCATCCCAAATCATCAAAATCAACACAAAAGACTATGATCCCCTCCTATACAAGATAGAACTCAATGACCAATCCAACATATATCCCTCCTAATCTACAGACCATCTTCTTACAACCCCAACTTTGCAACAAAACTAGCGGACCAGGACGCCATGCTATCAACCCACCATGACAACCTAGGTGAAAGAGATCTCACTGATTCAAACATAGATACAACAGAAGACACACTTAATTGGATCACCAAGGCCCTTGACCAATTAGCACTAGCTAAAACATTCATAGCAACACCAAACAAACTGGGTGTCATGCACTGTTGTTACAGGTGGGTTTTCGACAAGATCAATGTTCAACCCCCTTCCTCCTCACCGGAATCCTGAGAGGAGGCTTTTCTCCGGGTGAGCTTCTTCTTTGATTTCTTCTTTGAGAAGAGAAAGGGTCATCCTCGGTAAGAAGCCACCCTGACTCCCTGTTAAACAGGGAAGCAGTGGACTTCCTTCCCGCGGAGACCAAATGGAGAGGAAAAAAGCAGCCGCTTAAAAAAACCTCTCAGTAATGGCAGATGTAGCAGACTTCCGGGTGGTTCCATTAGTCCAGAACTGGATGGAAGGAGATCCGTAGAGCACAGTGAAGGTTCCGAGGGTAGTAGCAGAGATTGAAGGGTCCTGGGCTTGAGGCTGAAGGGTGGAGGCTATACTGGTGCCGACGCCCGGGATGGAAACGGGCGTGGATAAGGAGCGGAGTCCAACAATCAGGCCAGGTAGATGCAGAGCACGAAGGAAGGCAGGAGACAGACTGCCGGGGCGGAAAGGAAGAGAACCAGGAAGGAAGAGCACAGAGCGGGAAGGAAAGGAGAGCGAAGCAGAGGGGTGAAAGCGAGAAAAGGCAAGCGGAAGAGGCAAAGAAGGGACCCGAGTAGCGAGATGCTCGGGTAGCAGGAGAGGGAGCAGTAAGCGAGGCGAGGCAGGCAGAGCAAGCGCGAGGAGAGAAAACACGGGACCACAGCAACAAAGTGTAAGTGACTAAGTTGCAACGCGCCAAACCCAGAGATGGGCGGGGCTAAATACTGAACCGACGCTAAGGAGCAAAAAGACTAGACCGGTGGACCAGGAAGTGAAAAACAAACCTGGAACAATCTAATGGCGCCGCCAACGCCAAGCGTTCCATAGCCGCCAGCGGCCACCGGGAGACGGCAGCGTGACACTGGGAGCAAAATGGTTCACAGAAGAACTGAAAAAAAAAAAAAAAAACACAAAATGGAAACAAAACAAAGAGGACAATACACCAGACAAGACAAAATAAAATACCAAAGACAACTCAAACTGTACAAAGCAACAGTCCTCAACGCCAAAACAAAACCTCTACTACGCCATAAGAATAGAATCGGCAAACAATTCACAGAAAGTACTCGGAGATAAAAAGAAAATTCTTCCTGCCGAAAATTCCATCACCCCTACACAAACACTTTGTGACAAAATCACAAACCACCCGAGAGCAAAAATAGACACAATATAGGAGACCATCAACAAAGCAGGGGCAAATACAACCACTGGACCACAGAAACCAGATGAAAAACACAGATTAAAGCAAAATGCATCTGCCTAGAACCAATCACAGAGGAAACCTTTGCCACACTGATCAAGGACAGCAACCTTGCAGGATCTCCAAGGGACCCCAGCCCCACGGATGTCTTCAAAGGAATCCTCAACCACAGAACCCCAGAGACACGCTTCTGAAATCTAATGAATCCGTCACTGGAAAGAGGAATAGTACTGTCCTGCTTCAAATCAGTATACATCAAACCACTGATAAAAAAGGTCAGAAAGTGCAGAAAGCCCAAGCAACTACCGACCGATAGCCAACCTTCCCTACCCAGAGAAGATCCTGCAGAACCAGGTCTACAAAATCCATCTTAAACATGTCGAAACAAACAGAATACTTGACCAATCACAAGTTGGTTTCAGAATGATTAGAGGAACAGAATCTGCACTTCCATCGATATGGGACAACCTGAAAATAAACACAGACAACACCCAATTGGCCCTCCTTCTATCGGACATTTGACACAATCAGCCACGCAACACTAATAAAAAGATTGATGGCATGTGGCATGCAGGAATCCGTACTGAAGTGGATTACCTTATTCCTAACAAACCGAACCGAAAGAACCTGCCTACCACCGCTCACCTCGAACACCAAAAAATATATCTTGCGGAGTCCCACAGTGTTCCAGTCTCTACATGTGCCCACTAATAAAAATCATTTGATCCTACAGACTTGCCGCCTACAAATAAGCAGACGACAACTGATTGTGAAAACAAACAGAACACAGGAACAAAATAACAACCCTCAACAACTGCCTCGCAGACATATACATCTGGATGACAACGAACACCTCAAACTGAACCCGGCAAAAACAGAAATAATGCTCTCACCCGCAGGGTTCAACAGAGGGAGCCCACAATTGGACTGGCCAATCGGCATGGGAATGCAACCAGAGACTACCAATGTAGTAAACAACCTAGGAATACTCATGGACAACAGACTATCACAGGAACCGCAAGTCAACGCAATCGCCAAAAAGTGCTTCATCCGCCTACAACTACTCAGATCCCTGATGCTCACAAGAATTACCTACGCAAACAGCCTCTACCTAGGAATGCCAGAAAGACTCACAAGGAAACCCCAAAGGGTGTAAAATACAGCAGCCAGGATCCTACTAAGACTACCAGAAGAGACCACATCACTCCAGCACTGAAAACCCTACACTGGTTACCAGTAAAAAAGCACATCAAATCCAAAGCACTCTGCAGCGCCCAAAAAGCATTGTGGGCGATGCATTACAGCACAACACAGACGAGTAGCGGAATTCCTCCAAGACAAGATTAGATGGTATCGCCCAGCAACAACCTACAAATAGAGACAAAACACCACGAAAAAAGGAAATTCCTCGGAACAGGAGTCTCACGTCTAATTGCTAACACCTGGAACAACATGCCAAAGTAATTAGTACAGAAGAAGACCACATCACCTTCAGCAAACCACTCAAAATATGGCTATTCAGCAGACAATGACAACCTAGAAGGCACACCAGCAACAACAACACTGCAAACAAACAACTGACAGGAGACGAGAGGGGCCAAAGGACCACAAAGCAAAAACCTGGCTAGATACCGTCAAGCGGCATCCAAAGGGCAGCCCCAGAGTGACCACAACAAACTGACCAACTTTACTAACACTCTTCCCTTCCTGCTCCTCCTACATAACTGACACCAGATCTTGCACTAGCCACACTCATAAACATACAGAGAACCATTACTATGCTGATAGCCAGAGTGAACCACCCACATTGCCCAATACCATCTAAACTGCAACACACCAAGATGCCGGACTACCTTACAGCTACAACCACCTGTGACTCTGAAACACTATCTAACCAGTGCACACAACCAACCCATCATAACCACACAACACTAACACCAACACAAAACATACCACATACCCGAGGCATGGAATCTTACCCATATGGTTACAATGCGCGAGGCTGCTCACAAGTGACCACATGCAAAACACTCACAGATGCCAGTTCTTCCTGGTTCTGAACCTATCCTCTCACCCTTTTCCCCACTAACCCCCACCCCAGTTTTTTGCAGATCCACGCGAGCGCCTGGAGACTCCCCCTGGGTGTTAGCAATAAGGTACAAATCAATGGAACATAATGCCAGTAATTATACTATCAGAAAACATGCCCATCATAACTGTGCCTCTTGTCAACAAACAAGAAAACATGTCCAAACTTGCTGCACAATGCAGGTGAGTCTAGATGCGTAATAATGCTCATCATGTTTGCTTTACCCTTGATACCCAATGATAAAAACCATGCCACAGTAAGAAATGGCTTGACTGGCTACCCTAAATGCCAGTCTAGACACAAAACTTCTCATGCTTGCTTTGTCATAGAATCCCAGTAAAAGAAAAATAGGGCATAGCAAAGAATGGCTAGATGGGTGCCCCAAAATGCCAGTGCAGCCACATAAAAGCACAGATCATTCTTTTTAAAAAAATAACATTTAAAACAGCATTTTGTACTGGCATCAACTATGATGGCCAGCCATTAAAAAGTGCATCGTGACTGTGATTCTAAGATGGCCACCGAGTGGAGAGCAGAGTGATTGTGGAGCTCTCACCCCGCTGGGGCCAAAGACAAAAAAGATAGATTAAAAGAGCCTTCCCCAGGCGAGGATTATCAATGTAGGCTGCGGTGGTGGAGTTAACAGCCCGGATCGCAGGGGGACTTCGGCAGAGGCGGGTGTGCGGCCTTGGTCTCTGCAGTGTCTGAGGTGCAGGGGCACTGAGCCCGCGGCCAGTGCAGGCCAAGATGAGAGACAAGCTCACCACCACAAGGAAGAGAACCATTCGGGGAGACCCAGGGCGGCCGTGGATCCAGTGTGGCTGCAAGGCGGGGTGACAGAAAGCAGCCCCTGTCGGGCGGCGGAGGAGCCCGTCAGGAAGGAGCTGCCTGCGATATTGGAGGCCCAGCGGGGCCGGGTTCGTGGAGCAGGAGCTCCCCTGCTGTCGAGCACCAACGGGAAGATCAAGGTGGGTCCAAGCCGCCACCGCGCCGCCGAAGCAGCGTCTCATTGGAGAGATCAGTAGGATCCGGAGGTGCCATATCCGTAGCCCACTGCTGAGAGCTGCGCAGCGGGGAAGAGCACCGAAGCAGCCAAGAGGCTCGGGAGGGGCCTCACAGCGAAAAGGCAGGAAGGCGGTGACCCCGACGGCCTCGATTCCCCCTCACACCCCTCCCCCGGGGAGAACCATCACAGGTCAGCGTGCGCCCTGACCCAAGGAAAGGGTGCAAGCAGGCAGAGGCTGGGCAGTGCAGGCAATGATCAGCAGGCAGTGATCACCAGCTTTGATCAGAGTGATGTTGAGGAGTGGGGGAGCGTGGTGGGAGGGCCCCTGCCCAAGCTTTGAAGCCTGCACTTTGCAGAGAAGACATGGGGAGGCCTTGTGGTGTTAGCCGGGGTGGCTGGAAGCCCATTTGAGGTACATTTTGGATTTTGGAACTGCACATAGTGCCTCAGCCAGCGCACCCCCATCCAGAAGCACAGCAAGGGAGAAAGAGGCGCTCCATGCATAAGAGACAGTGACCGATGGGGCCCTGGCCTCCCTGGGCCAATCCTGAGGCCGAATAGAGGGCTAAAGAGTCCGTCTACATTTGTGGTGGGCAAGGAAGAATAAGGGAGAGGCCATTTGTTCAGGCTCAGGGCAGAGTGATCCTGGCACCAAGGCCAGGAGGAGGGTCATTTGAAACCAGAGGAGCAGGACAAAAAGTGCCTCAACTGTGCACAGTTAGAGGGGAGTTCCAACCCCTCCTCCCCCCCCACACAGTCAAGGGCGGACCCACAAAGCGGCAGAGGGAGGAGGTTCCTACGCCCTGAAAAAATGTCCAGAAGAGTTCCGAAGGATGCAAAACAATATCAGGGAGAAGAGGAGGGGGCAGGGCTCCCTCCCAATCAGACCTGCCTATGCACTATGTCCAAAAACAAAGGAAAAGAGGACATGCAAGCTTCCCCCCCCAAGTCTGAAGAAACCACAGGAGGGCAATATGCAGAGACAGCGAGGTACCGGCTGGGGGAGATCAGGGGCCCGAGGGCAGGAGAGGATTTGGGGGCGCTGGCAGGCACTGCAAAAGATCAACTGTCATCCAGGAGGTCCTTCGCCAATGCTTTCAGGATTTTGGGGACAAGATAGCGAACACCATTCAGTCGCAGTTCAGCATGATGCGAGCAGAACTGTCCCAATCATTGCAAGAGGTGAAGAGAGACATAACAAAACTAAAGGTGCTGGAGACAGTACATGTCTGCAATCATTAGCCTGCACAGGTATTATTATCAAGGCAGTTTCTAGTCCATTTGGTGCCCAAGGCGAAACACTGGAATGCAACCCCCACCCCCCCTTACCCGCCATGCGAAACCACTTCCAAACTACACTGTTAATTAACTCCTACCCCAAGGTCAATAAATCAGTGCTAAACAAATGAAATCGGTTTTAGTACATCATGATTCAATAACGTTGCAGTAATTCCTCGGACAAAGCAGAGTACACAAAACAGTATATGCTACTTTAAAAGTTTTGTGTCAATTTCTAGTCTATGTTAAAGGCACTCTCCTTGACTTTGCTGCTGCGAAAGCATTTATTGCTGATGCATAATCAATTTTTTCAACAAGTTCACTCTCAATTGAAAGTATTGCAAGGGCTGATGGCCTTTCCTGTGCCATTGTGGAGCGCAAGTATGTCTTTATTTTTTTTATTGTGTTTTAGTTCATTGAACTTTTCACAAATTTTTATCAAAACATATCAAACAGAATTAAGCAGAATTACAATTATAAGATTATAAAAATATCCGCAGGAAAATTTACTTATAAGCGTATAAAATACAGAAGCAAAAAAGATCAAACACAATTTAAAACTGCGTAAGAGTTAAAACTTAAAACAAAGAACATAAGATACGCGAGCACAACAAGTTTATACGACAAGTATCTAGATGGTGACTACCAGGGGTGGAAGCACAATACAAAATATAATCATTAAACACAATGGCCTATTGTTCCGGGCACCAGTATCGAGCCCCAATGCAAGATCAGATAAAGAAACAGATGACCGTCTCAGGAAGTTCTGAACTATGTATCTAGATCCGTCAGCAATTTAACCTGTTCTTCAAATTTTCAAAGGTGTTCATTTACCACCTTCCAGATCTCTATGATAGCAATAACCAGACTCTTACTCATCCCAGAGAGGCACTTCAGCCAAACATTTTCACTTACAATATAGGTCGGATCATACCCACATTTGGCAAAGTATTTGTCATAGGTGATACTCATCTTTTTGCAGCAGGCGAGTACGTGCCTTGCAGTTTCCACCTCTGTATCATCTAGGCAAAGTCTACACAATCTTCTCTCAACTGGAATACCAGTCCATGCTCCTGGAACCCCTAGTACATTTAGACGATTAAATCTGATCTCTAGGAATATTCTGATTAGCCTGAGAAGGCATCAATTTTAGATAGTTTTGAGGCTTTTTATATAGAAAAGGCATCTTGGCAAACATTCACAAAGCGCTCATAGTGGCTACCTTATGACTGGCAACCCAGTCCCACTTCTCGATAGAGTTCTTCAAGGATTTTAACACATCCCCTTCCCAATGTTCCCATTTCGGAGACCAACCTATTCTGTCAAAGAGTTGAAGATTTCTCTCCTGGAATGTATTTAGGGCATCCATTTTTGCTCCCTCCAAGCCTTCCTGGATAATATGCAGCAGAGTATTCTTGCGGGCAAATTTAATTTTTACATAGAGATTAGCTCTATTATGCTCGATCTATGCAGATAAGTAGATAAGCCCCATTTCAGTCAGACTGCCTGATGCGAGTATGGTTGGTAAGGCCTAGCAATCTTCTCCATATCATGCCCTCAGTCACATCTGCCCAATCCGACCAGTCTGAAAATGATGTCTCTAATGCATACAGAAACATTGCGGCCGGCTTCTGTTTATATATGTTAATTATTTATTTTTCATGATGGTTTATTTAAACCTTTAAAAAACTGAACCACACTCATTCACATAATTATCCCTCCTTCACATCTCAAGTTTCCACCAAGTTCATCGAGAGTCATTCCGTGCCGCGTCATGTGTCCACTGACTCCATGGCAGGAACAGACTGCAATCCTTTGCGTCATGTTTAAGGATGACTTTTTCCTACTCAAGTTTATGGTCTAGCAGACGTTTTTTTAGTTCCTCGAGAAATGTTATCAATGAGAACATGAGTTTATGATTGGCTCCATTGAACATTAAAGCCCACCACTCATCTGCACAGAGGGTCTGCTGTTTCAAAATGACAGGGCCAAGAGTACGGGATCTCAGTGTACGTAGATTTGGACAAAAAAGAACTAAATGTTTGAGCGTCTCTTTGCAAGATACACAGAACCGGCAGAGCTGATCAGTGTTGTTTACTGTACGTAAACTTAAACAATCTTAAGTGTCTAAAATGTTCAGTCTGAACTGCATGTATAGCGATCTCGATTTTTGGTCCGGAAATTGAACCAGGTAGTCTTGTAGAATCCCCCATGCTTGTGCCTCACTCGGTACTTCGGCAAGTGATCTTGATTTCCGTCTTTGTTCGCATGTTTGATACCAGTCTGAGATCCACAGTTTTTTTTGTTGCTAGATCTGGATTTTCTATCAGCGTTGATAACTTAATGTCGTTCAATTCCAACACTTCCATACAGTACCTATTCCACATAGAGAGAGCACAACAGTCTGACGTCGTGCTTGTTTTTAGTATCGAAAACTGCAGTACCGTTGGTGACAATTTTGTTTTTCTGAACAGACATAAGAAGTTCCAACTCACTCTTGCGTGCATCGAGATTAGTCCCAATTCGTACCGAATACAGACAGTAGCCGTTCCTCTTAGGAGATTTAACACTTTCACCCAGAAAATATTTTCTAAGGTATTCCAAAGATCAGACAAACAACCACGAGCATTTTCCGCCCCATAGATTATTGCTGGAATATAAGCTAGTTCTGCCCATGGGGCGTCATTTAGATTCGAGCTTAATCTCATGCCCAGGTATCTTGTGTCTCTTAAGATGTTCAGCTTTGTTTTTTTCATGAATCCAGACTTGTTTCTTTTGGTTGTTCTTATTAGCCCGTAGATTTTGCAAGGGCAGAATCTCGCACTTTTGTTTATTAATGTGCAGGCCATTCTTTTGTACGTAGACTTCTAGGGCAGCAAGTTTGCGTTGCAAACCGATAGATATATCTAGGAGTATCAAGTCGTCTGCATACAGTAGCCAACTCACGTGGGTACCACTCACCTTTGGTGGAAAAGAAGATATTTCGTTAAAGGCTTCACCAACGTCAGATAAAAACAGGTTAAAGATGATCGCTGCCAGGGGGCAGCCCTGTTTCACACCCTTAAATGTCTCTATCAGCTTGGAAAGAGTCCCCCTTTGGTCCAGCCGAATTCTGATGTTTGTGTGGAGTTCTCTAATTGCTTCCAAGAGGCTCGGGTGACAGTTCCATGCAGTTAGTTTGTTCCAGAGGATTCCACGATCAACACTATCAAATGTGTGCAAGAAGTCTATCACTGCTAGATGTATTTTTGTGTTTGTTCTTATAGCTTCCAACTTGAAGAGATTCAATAAGAGAAGGTTGAGACCACAGCCCACACCCTGTACGAATCCGGCTTGTCTTGGATCCACATGATTACATTCACTGGCCCACCTAAAAAGCATTTGTTGTAGTTGAGTCACATACATTTTACCCAGAACTTCAAGAAGAGCAATAGGTCTATAATTTTTCAGATCAGCCCTATTGCCCTTCTTGAAGATCGGTTCTACAATAGCGCTTTTCCATGATGTCGGGGAAGCACATTTACTCAGTATTCTGTCGAACAGGGTAGTGCAGAAGTCAGCCCACAATTCCGCATTACGCTTAATGGTGAAGTTTGTGAGTCCGTCAGGACCTGGAGCCCTGGAAGCATTAACTCGTTTGATTGTTAATTATTCCCAACAGGCTGAAGCCCGCCGTTTTCTTAGAAAAGGACATAACTGCTGTTAGGGTGACCAATACTTTGGATCTTTTCCTTTGTTGCACCATGGGATTCATTTTCCTTCTTTCCCCACAAACCTTGTGACCCAGATATTTATAGCAGTTAACTTTCCTTATCACGCCCAGCGGGCAATGCCAGACTTTTAAAAACAGTTGCGGCCCACCACCATAAATTGAGTTTCGAGAGATTAATTTTTAGACCATTGTTTTTATCGTATTCACAGATGGCTTTGGCACTGTTGCAGATTCCAATATATGTATTATCAAAGATAATAATATCATCTCCATAGCAGATCCAACCTATTTTATGAGAACCAATTCTGGGAAAGGCATTTTTTCCTTGAATATTCCACTAAAGTCGGCCATAAATAAATTATACAACGTGGGTGCTAATGCACAGCCTCGTTTTTACACCTTTTTCAATATTGACAGGTTCAGACATCGCACCCATGTTGTCTAGACAGATCCTGGCCCCACTTTCGTCATAGATCATCATATGTCTTTATCAGTTTCAATTTGCTAAAGCCACTGTAGTTGGAATTGTTAGTAAGAGCCTCATGGCAACCCACACATTTGGAAACAACCAATGTGTTTTTGTATGATGATGTGCTGCAAAACTTAAAGGGGCATAATAGAACTCTTCTGAGGCAACAGCTGGATATGTCTCAGCTCCTCAGCCTACTGGAAACCATCTATATCAGAATCTAGGGCACTATCATCACCCTTAGCTAACAATTGCTCCAGGTTATGGCACAGTTGTATCAGATCTACTTTTCCAGGCAAGAGCTTTATGTTGTACATGAAGCCCCAGCTTGTATTGTGCGCAGACAACTGGGAAAAGCGCCTTTCAAGCACAGTAGTTATGGCGTCAATCAGGGTATAAAATACTGTTACTTTTAAAAGTTCTTCTTCATTCTCCCGAGTCTCATACGCATTTTCTTTTTTTTCCTATGCCGTTTAGTTGCCTTAAAAGTAGGGTCAACATCTAAAAGAAAGGCTCTCTTTTGCTGTTACAGCAGACTCAAAACCAACACTCCTATAACTTTTTACAAAGGCAATGCAGTTCTTAAGCAGGTCATTGCAGGCCGGCAAATCAATTTGTTTGGCCTGCATGGATTTGCTTACAATGTTCATCTGAAATAGAAGGTCATCCCACACAACTAAAGTACAAATAAATTTGAAATCATCCAAGTGTAAAGCAAGGGACTTAGCCTCCCAGGACAATGTTGGGTCATTGACTTTTTCTTGAATGCTCACAAGTGCTGTGTGTATCTCAACAAATTAACACCGCACAGCTCTCAAGCTTTCAATTCTACATTCCCATTGTGTTTCACAGACCTTTTTCAAGGAACATTTTTTACATGCTCACTGAGAATGCTCCAGCGTTTGGTTGAAGCTGCAAACAAATGATAGAGTCTCTGAAGTACATCAAAAAGAGAAACAGATTTCACGGAGGATTTGGAAGCATCGCCAACCACCAAAATTAAAACTGTGGCAGTCACATGGGTTAAAAAATGCACAGGGGTATGCCAGTAATTGGGGGTGGGGCAGCAAAAGGCGTGTTGGGCATCAAAAATGCTAATTAGCAGTAAGAACTACCCTTCCCAGCAGCCATGGGAAGGTTCTGTAGTCCAGGCTTCGCGCGCACAGCAGCAGCTGATTTCAATTGTAGGGACCATTTTTAACGCCAGCTGCCTGTGCTCAGGTGCGGCTTATTGAGCCTTTTCGGCACGGACGGTCACGGCAGCGTTTGCGAGGTGATTTGGAAGGAGCAGGGACGCCGGAGGAATGCAGGAATTAACTCCACCCGTGTCACAGCAGTGATTGGAGGCGGCCCAGAGAGTACCTGGCTCTATTTCTCCAGGTCTGGGTAGACCCGCAGGGAATCCCGGGCATTCAGCTAAGTAGCTGCATGTAATTTACCTGCTGGGTGTGTGTGTGTGTGAACTAAACGTGCATGCTCTGCATGGGGGTGTGCAACGTTATTGAGGGCTTTGTGCCTGCACATTTGGCTTACACTTTTATGTTGCAAGCATTTCTAAATGTTGCTCAAGGGGAGATACGAGTCCGTGGAAAAGCGCGTAAAGCCCAACTGTGTGGGAAAGTGTTGCTAGGTTAAAGACACAGTCATTACATGAGGAGGGAGGGGTCAGATACTATGTGGCTACATTATGGGAACCCCTTCAATATAATGTATCTTATGTTTGCTTGCCCAACGGGCCATGAATTTTGTCATTTCATGAAGGGAAAAGCCATTGTACATGCCATGCTGCCTTCTACCATGTCGCTATGTGTTTCCATGTTGCATTAAGGTCCATTTATGTGTCTCAATCACCGTACTATGGTGGCAGGCCGAGGCAGAAGCCTCCAGGTTACAGTTCTAGGTTCAGGTGACAGGCAGGTCTGCTGTTGAGAGTAGGTCAGGTTTGTGGATATATGTGTGTCTTGTTTTTTCCTAACTTCCCCCATAGCTATCTAACTAAGCTTCCTTATTGCCTCTTTCCGGTTTTCCTTACTTGTCCTTCCCCAACCAAAATCTCTCCTTAATCTCTCTCGCCCCCCCTATTGGCTGCTATGTGGCTACCTGTTCATGTAACATCAGGCGCCCATGCTAACCACAGTGGGAAGGTCGATCTATTCGGCTTCTGTGGTTCGGGGGAGAGTGTTCATACACTCTCCTCCTTTGTGGTCTTGACAGAATTGCTCGAAAACTCGCGCTTGGACTCCTTTGTTTATCCCAATCATGTTTGCACCATTATCATACCCCTGACCACGGCAGTTGTCCATCTCTAGACCGCATTCTGACATTTCAGAATACAGAAGGTTTGCAAGTCCTTCACCAGATGAGTCTCCTGTGGCACGATAACCTATAAAATATTCTTTAACAGAAATGTCTTTGCCTGTAATATCCTAAAATCTTACAGCTTAAGACAGTTGGTCGGTGTGGCTGATATCTGGAGTACAATCCAAAATAACTAATATTTTGCAGGCTTCACCCTTTGTAATATTGCATTCTTTACTTGGCATCCCATTAAACGAATTAGTTAATTCTGCATGACATTTCCGCAATAGTGACTGTAGATCTCTTATGAGGTCACTTGATGCAAATTATCCAATGTGATCGGATCAAATTTCCCTAGTAGTTCAACAAGGCTTAAAAAATGTCCATTGTTTGAAGAGCCACGCAATGCCAAATTATTTTTGGACAGAAAGACAAATGACATAATTCTTTCAAGCACAGCCCGCCAACGCTTGGTTTCAGTCTGTATTTGATCTCGCATTAGAGAATCACTGCCAACATGTTCTGTGAGGCACCTTTCGGCATCCACCCACTTGCCACTGGGTTTGGCAAATTCAGGAGACCCTGGGCGCATTTTCTAATAGTTACCAATATGCTTCCAGTTATTAATGCCATCACTACCAAGTTTTGATTTTGTCATCGGGTCAAAAAGCCTACAGCAAAAACGGTAGAGTATCAGTCAAAATAGAATTTTGCAGCCATGGCCTGGAAACTATTTCTTTGTTAGGTAATACCATGAGCCCATATGAAGAATAAAAATGCCTATTTTTGACATCCTTTGGGTATGAATAACTAGGAGGTGGCATAGCCTGTGGCCCTCCCATTACAAATTGATCACCCACCTGTCCAGGCATTGATTTAGTGCCTTGTTCTTGTTGGTCATCATTGCCCTCTAGTGCTTGGGTTCTTGAGGCCTCATCTCTTGCAACATGTGGCATGACCCTAGGCAGTGCCGTTTCCTCAGGAAGGCCTGTTACCCGGCCTTGGGGAGGGCGCTTATCTACTTCTTTTGAAGTCTTCTCTTGCCTCCTGAAAAATTAAAAGACAGTACTTTGCACTTTTGATAACTTGCGCCACTTGTTTTTTTCTCTGCCGGTTCTGTGCTCCCGAAGGTCTTATTGGTTTCGGGTTTGCCTGAAGTAAAAGAAATAGCCAAGAAAGTATGGCCCAATTATAACCTGTTGCATCATTCTTGCTAGGTATACAAACTCACCCAAAACGTTTTTTTTAAAGTCTTTTCAGTTTAAATGATGCATTGATTGCCAAGTAAAGTAGCAGTAAGGAGGCTCCATTCTAAAGGTGCAAGTTCCAAGTGGGCCAAATTTGGAGAGACTACATCATGACCATACCTATTTGAACAAAACTTTTCTAGCATTTGGACAAATATGATGTATGCCAATTCCTACCACTGGCTGACAGTTTCCAGTTCACCATCTCACATTGCAAGTGTCAATCCCTCTCTCAACCAAATATGTTGTAACCCAACTACAACAAAACAAGGCTCCAAATTGGCAGTTGGGGTAAAAGGGTAGTCTGGAAACTCCACTCATTACCATGAACTACACTTTAAGGTTTGTGAGAGGCAATAGCCTTTGCTTCAGAGAAAGGGCTGCTTGAATTAGGACGATATGGCACATTTTTTACAGGGTTTCCTTTCAATTACATCACATCAATGACCTCAAACCGGGTCAGATTGTTGAGGAGTTTTTGGAGTGCTGTTTGTCATTTGAAAGTCATTTTTAAAGTGGTGGGGCTTTCAGATAGTTCTATTTGTGCACAGAAGGAAAGGGCAGAAGGTCTCGATCACAGCCTCTGACTTATTTCACATAGCCATACAGTGGACAAACATCCTACTTATCTACAGTACAGATGCCAGCGTCCAGATCAAATAGGCAGGCAGCATCTGACCAGAAACTCAGTCCATCTAATACAATATTCCTCAACCGAGTGGTCTTTGCTTTAACCATTAAGAAAGCAAAAACTGAAATGGAACAATACAGAGGCGAGGAACCAGAACACCACAGGAGCGCTGGCGATCTTCGTTACAAGGACAGAGTGAAACAAGGGGCACTAAAGTAAATAAAAAGCAGGGTGTGGCCTGAGGGTAAGAGCGTCCCTCACTTCACCTAGGACCAACTTCTAACATGGGCTGTAGTGACCTGCAGCCTGACTACTGGCACATCTATGAGCGTTCACTTTTCAGTACCCAGAGGGTGTTCTGTGCCAACGGAAAGTACTAGTCAGCAAACAACTCTTCTGACATAAAAAGGAGGCATTCATCTGATGTGAGCATGGAGGGCTGGACTCCACTTCATAGAGTCCTCCTGCAGCCCTGGAGCTTAGCCAATTTGCACATTCCGGTGTGCATTTCACAGCAAGTGTGATACAGCGGTCTCTACCCAGTCCTGGTCGCAGTGCGCTCTCCCAGCTACATTTCAACTCCTCCTCCTGCAAGTCACATCTACCCCTACCCTCAGCTCTCTTCCATCTCACTCTTGCCCTTTAACCGGCCATTGCCTCCCCTTCTCACGTGCAATCTCTGCCCTCATTTTGCTTCCCCTATAGGGCCCTATATTTTCCTCTCTTTTGTTCCCCCTTTCTTAATCTCGCTTTCCCCCCCTTTTCCTTGACTATCTCGTTTTCTGTCCCACTTTAATCTCTTTCACTAAATCTGCATGACCGCCCTTATTTGAGCCTTACACCTGTTGGGCATAATCTCTTACAATGAAAGACACTTTACATTTGGTAACTTATTAAATGTCAGAAACCCTTCTAAATAGAAGTGGAACCCATCCACTATACTATACCATCCGTCCATCGCACATGGCTTCAGGGGCCTGTGTAGAACTTTTCAAAGTAATTCAACCCAAAGGACAGGATCTCAAGTAGTCCAATTTCTGGACTGAACTAATACACCTCATATCAGATTGCATTCTGGTACTTGTAGGCCTGTTTATATAACCTTTACAGGAATGCAAAATGAAACACACAAAAATGGCAGCTCCCTGTAAAAGTGGACTAGAGAGTGCTTCTTCTGCCTATTTTAAATAAACACGAGTGTGAAAAAAAGCATGTGACAAGTGGGCATTGGTCTCACTGCATTACTAGTGGTCAAATATTCACACTTCAGAGTTACTTTGTATGCAGATAACTGTTGTGCAGCAGAAAACATTTACATCTCTCCATACGAGGGGCTCTCCCCATAGGGCCAGTTACACATGCATGTAGATCTCCAGAGATCGTTGCACTGCCTGATTTTTAGAATTATGGCAGAATCTTTCTGCCCATCATCCTTGCCCTGCCGATGAAAGGAGTACCATTTTGCTGTTCTAAACAATGAAATAAAGATCTACCATCAAAAGCTCAAATTCGGATGTTCGCGGGCTGAGCAAAAGCAAACAAACCGTCCCATCAAATATATTCCTCTTGGTTTATGGGGAACTTTGCCATAGGCCCTTGTGTACACAGTGCAGGTTCACCCCGTCTAGAAATCCTAGCTAAACCACTGCAGCCAACTCAGTACGAGAAAGGACTCCAGCCAGGACGAAGAATAATTTGCATGGGGATAAAACTTCAATGGAACCATGACAAGAAGTGTAATTAGTTCCATATTGCATGCATGCCAACCCTCCCGATTCGGGAGACTTCCGACTTTTCAGCGAAAAATATAGCTATTTTTCACGTTCTCCCGCCCATAATCATTCTAGCCCCAATACATTTCTATGGGGAAATTTACATCTCCCGATTTCCCTGATGAAATCTCCCTCCCATGGACGTCATAATGTTGACATGTATGCATGTTCTTGCCGGAGTTTCAAACTTGTCCAATTAAAACCAACAAAGGGACTTCGCCCGGGTAAAGAAACGGTCCTGATTATTATATACTTAGTCACTTACAACAGAGCATTTGTGTAGTAGCTGCACAGCAGTTACTGCATCTGGGAGCATTCCAAAGCCTGAACCGTACCAGCTACTGTGTCTATGATACCAATAACAACAGGCTGCCATGTAATGTCAAAACCAGAGGTTTAGAAAGTCACGTACTTACAATGTTTAAGTTCAACATGTGATAAGTACAATACAACGAAGTACAGCTTCAACGTATATTTCCAGAGGTTGCAAAAGGGCTCCGCTTAACAATATAACAAAGGGGCGAGAACGTCTAAGTTAAATTCACTAGAAGAACGGGATCACACGCACTCACCTGAAGAATCAGGACGTGAGCGTTTCGTAAAGTGTGCCTAGTAGTTCCCATCAGAGATACGGACCATAGCAACGCTCCGCCTCCACTTCATCACGTGGGCTGCTCTGCGTCACGTGGGTTTAAACGTTCACCTCGCCCGGAAGGCGGGGCGTTGCAGGAGCGGGAGAGATTGCTCTGTTACAAAGCACATTTCGTATAATTGATTGTTATTTGGTTCTTGAAAACGTGTTATTTGGTTCTTGAATTTGGTTCATGGTAAGTCTTGAAGTTATCTCATGTTAATGTTTACTTTAATGCAGAGCGACAATATTGGGAAAGGGGTATTTCTGCGTATTTTGGGGGTTTGTAATCTGCATCAGGGGTGAGATTTACTTAAAGTGCAGGCAAATTCAGTTATTATTTTTGGAGGGGGTGGGTAGGGGTTGGAGGATTTGTTATGTGCAGCAGATGGGGATATTTGTTATATGCAAACAGACACATTTGGGTACGAATTTCCAGCATAACAGTTCAGTTATTTTTTTCTCCTGTATGGGGGCAATTTGGCATTCCCTGGGAGGGGGTTGTTCATTTGCCCCTTTGTAATGTGTGGCAGAGAAGGATAAAGGGAGGCCTTATCATATCTCTCAACCTTTTTCGATGCAAAGGCGGGTGAAATCACCCGATTTTGGTTTGGCGGGTGAGAGGCCCATTGAAATGAATGGGCGTGCACGAGGCTTGGCGGGTGACTCACCTGTTTACAAGGCGGGTGACACCCGCCAAAAGCGGGTGAGTTGAGAGCTATGCCTTATATTGCTTTCATTATCAATCACACGTTTAAAGTTGTTATGACACCCGATAGCATTATGTGTTTGTTTCAAAGTTTGCCGATACTTTCTAAAATATCTTTACGGCGTCATGATGTATTTCACGTATTTCTGTTAAGTCGTGACGTTTTCATGTAGGACGTCTATACGTGCAGTGTTGCCACTCAGCGACTTTCTCTCTATATTTAGCGAAAAAAATCACAGCTCCCTGGCGACTTTGTGCTGAAACAGCGGCTAGCGAGAAATCAAGCTGCTTTTTTCTATTGGTTTGGAGACTTGCATCATTTATGCAAGTTCCCAAACCAATAGAAAAAAGTCTAAGTCTCCTAATCAATAGAAGTAACGTTACGTTGGCCCGTGATGGCAACCAAGCACCAGAGCGGAGTCATCGGACCAACCAATACACCCGACCTTGCAGGTTCACACACAAGTTACGTGACGTCACTGACAAGGAGGAGCCTTTTCGAGCCCCGGCCTGCAAGATTATCTTGCTGTACACAGCAAAACGAAATTAAACTTTCAATTTCCAAACCTTTCATTGTCGTCAGGCGGCCTGTGAGCATGAACGTCCCTGCTCTGCCACAGTTACTCCCTACTCCGGTCCAGTTGAGTGAGTCTTGTTGGTGCCTGGCCTGCCTGGAATCCTTCATTTGGTCGCCACTACTGCACAGCTGCAAGTCTCTCGACCACTTTACGGTAAGTGCTGTATGCCGTATGTTCAGTTTAATGGGCTTTGGTTTGTTTGTAATGTACACACTTAAGAGGGTAGTGGTGCAAAATGAATGTGCATTTATGTTATTTTAAATGTGGATCCTGAAGTGTACTGCATTTTTGCATTATGTTATATACTGCCATCTGTAGGTCATCAGACCACGACACACGTTATAAAATACCTTTAATAGAAAAAGCAAAATGTCCTTTTGCAGATAAATAACCTTCACACCCAGTCCCCTTTTGGCAAGTTCAGTGTCCCAATGCCCTCTGTGTAAAATTACCCTGGTCAGCAGGCCATCCTCTGACAAGGCCCGCTACCACATTCGCCTGCACATCTCAGTATGCTTGGATTATGAACCAACACATAAAGAGTACTGCATGGTATGAACTGAAGCAATATTTTAGGGTTCTTATGAAATGTACAATTTGGGCGCTAGCTGGCTGAAAATTTTAATGAGAGGCTATAATATCTGTGCCCTCGGTATTCACCCAGCATGCATATGGCCAATTATGCAAATTAGGTGATGATGTCATTTAGCTACTTTTAGGACAGCCAATAGCTACTTTCCTTACCGAGGAGTTGGCAACACTGTATACGTGCTTAGGAAGAGAATCACGGAGGAAGGATCACTATGCCGTGTACGTGCATATATTTATTTTTTATGTGTATTTATAAGGCGCTTATACATCTTGGAAGTGTTTCGAAGTGCCAGGTTTATTTAGGTGCTGGTGGGTTTGTTTTTCCTATTTTGATTTTGGTTGCAGCAACAGCGGATCTTTGTGTGTCTTCTCGGCTAGTATTATCCCCATCCCGGCTCCCCCTCCGCCAAACAAGTGATTTGTAGCTGTGCACGCCGAGGGAATTTCAGGGAAGATGTTTTTTCCATTATTCAGCAGCCAGTCGGATTATACACCATCTTTTATTCACCCTTATCTGCGCAACACGGCTTTCACTGTTAAAACAGCAATGAGCTCACCCAGTTGGAAATTAAGCCCCATGTCGATCCCATTTTTACTACAGCCGTATGCTTGCTTCTTTTTCTGCACTGCTACACAGGCTCACGCAGGCTTGGATGCCTCCCTCACTGCCGAGCCCTCCTGCACTGGGGATGATATTTTTTATATATATATATAATGTGCCGCCACCGGAGCGGGGGACGAGAGCAGCAGCCTGGGGCTCTGGATCAAGAGCAGCAGCCATGGGGGGGATCGCTACGACGGCATGAAGTTTCCTTGGCAGATTTCTGTAACTTTACTGCCTTTTACGAGGTTAGGGGTTCTGATTTGAACATTGCAGGGAGATGTGCATAACCTTACCGCTCAGTGCTGCCAGGCAGTGCATCGAGCTGTACTGGCCAGAGTCTGTTTGTACCCCAAGATGTTTTTCTTGATTTCCCCCTCATCCCCTCCCACACCGCCTCCAAGGCCTTTCTTCCGCTGCCTGTCTGTATAGGACAGAGTTCCTTCATTTCGCTACGTTGTCTTACTGAATAGGTGCCTGCATGTTCATGTATACTTTTCTAGTATACAGTGAAAATGCAGACTCCTATCTAGTCTTACCAGCAAGATAACTATTGAGTATTTCACCTTAAAAGTAGCCATACTGTATGCAGAGGTCTTCAGTCTGTGGGGTGTGTGATCCAAGACGGCAAGAAAATACTTTTTTTTTGGCCTCACTTAACTGTGCACGGCAAGCCACTGGCCCCCCATAGACATGCCCAGTCAGTGCGACATGGCCACGAAACAGGAAATAAACACAGCCTGGACGTGTGCTTTCCTGCCTGTATTGCGTGTCCACGCTGCGTTGTTGCTTCCTGCTGGTGCCGCCAGCGTCTTCTTGCCTGACGGGGGATGCTGCCTCTCGACTCAACCCCCCACACCACAGTTGGAGGGGTGCCGGGAAGCAAGCATTTTAGGCCTTTACCGGTCCCTCTGCTTCCCTCTCCCCTTTTGGCCCCACAAAGGCAAACGTGTGGGGAGAGGAAGCGAGCAGGGGGGATCACTGCAATGCTGCCCCCCCTGTGCCCCTCTTCCTCTGTGCCCCCATCTTGAGGGCCAAGGGGGAGAGGAGGCGAGCAGGGACGGAAGCACACATTGCCGGTGTTGTATGATATCTGTCTCCCCTTCCACCCCCGCCCGGAGCCGGATATCATATAACACCGGCCCCCCTGCGTTGGCTGCCCCCTGGCCTTGTCACCCCTTGGTCCATGGGACGGCTCTGGCCGGGTCCGAGATCTGGCATCAGATGTCTGGCCGGATCTCGGGACCTTGCCTGCCTCAGCCATGACTAGGCTTTACCAAGCCCCCAGCTGCGCAGAGGGAAGCTGGGGCTCAATGACCTAATCTTCACGGTGCCCCTTTACCCAGCCGACACTCGTGCATTTCCTTGCTCTGTTTGCTCATCCCGTTTGTTTTCTTCTGTCCTGAAAGGGACACCATGGAAATCAATGGGCCATGAACATCACTGTGGCGGGGGGGGGGATCATTGTTGGAAGCAGGCATTCTACATGCTGGATACATTATTGTGGTTCAAATGTGCATTTTACATGTTCATAGGAAATAAGTCATTTCCAAACTCAAAAACGCGGCTGAAACTTGCATTCACTAGTTTTCTTTGAGAATATTATTTTTGTCCGAGCACCACACAAATACTCAGTAATTTGTGTGCCCCTTGCTTTGTGTTTTATCACAGGTAATATTGATAAAGATGTCATGTTTATCAAACTGGTTCATCACAAATAAATGCTTCCGTCGGCTGACAGTTGTTAGGAAATTAAACTGGGTTCATGGGTGCCAACTTTTGGTTTTCACTAAAGAGGCAGAAATACCTCAACCTTTGCCCAACCCAACCCTTGGCCACAAATTTTATAGCACGTCTTTTTTTTAATAAGTAATTGCAAAAAGTCATTTGATTAACAAGTTTTGCATATATTTTTTGTTTTTATTATTTTGGTTAAATTCAACCTTAAACACATTAAAAGAAACAACAACAATATATCAATACACATAATTATATTTTGCATATATCATGTATAACGTTTCAGCAACGGTCTGTCAACCTGCTGGGCTACCCCGGTAGCCATCTACCAGCAAGATAACAAGCAAGTCTATGCATCCCTCGATGTACTAAAATCACTGCATTACCAACAGTACTTAGGGTGCACTGTGACATAGAAGTGATTTTAAGTTGTGTTCATGTAGATCATCCTGCTGTGGGTGCCAGGCCTTCGCCTGCATGGGCCACCATAAGTTCCAGAGAATCCAGGGGCCCTCGTGTCTGGCATGGCAGCCGCTGCAGTCTGCTGCTATGTCAGCGCTGTCACTGAACTGTAGTAAAAGCTACATGGCTATAACTTGATGTTTCCGAAGGTTAGCTCGGTGAGTTAAGAACTACAATGTCGGATTCTGTGTCAGATAAGTAGAGGAATGATGCAGGCTGGACTTCTCAACTATTCTAGGCAGGGAATAGAAAGGTGTCATGATTCCTGCCCCTCATCTCCCCAGCCCTCCAAGATGTCAGGCTGGAGCCAGGCCACGATCACCTACATGGCCCTCAAGGGCCTCTCCATCCCTCCAAAGACCCACTTGGAGTCAGACTTGGCACTTGTGGCACCAGACTCACTCACTCCCATAGGATAACATTGGGGATTGGACTTGTAGTGCATTGATGGGGACAAGATGGATGCCCCCACATATTTCGGTTCCCAGAACTTCATGTGCAATCTAGTCTTTTGGGTGTGGTTCAGCCAAGAGACACCTGGGATACCCAGAGACTATTTAAGCCACGCCCAGGCTGAGAAACATGCTTTGCGTTTTCTGCACCTGCAGCGCGACACTCACCGTGTTCGGATCGGTTTCCAGTAGGCCTGCATCTTTCTTCTGTGCTCAGCAAGAACAAGAACACCGTTAGGAACAGCCTTACCTTGCAGTGCTTCTGCCCATCATTCATCGCTCCTTCTGTTCTGCGGGAACTTTGGCGGTGTCATTCCCATCCCGGCACACTGCTTCCTAAGGAAAAGGGAAAAGAACAGAAAAAAGGCATTAGTAAGCATTCTGCAAATCTTCGCTTATTTTTAAATACTGTACGAGCTTCAAACGCTTACCTGAATCCCAGCCGCTCTTGGGGAACTCTGCCTCCGGAACTTCTCATCCATCTGCAAGAGAGAAAAGACCCTCCAGGTTAGCATGGAAAAATCTAGAAGCGCCGCATACCACGCTTACTCACCGCATTTGTTCTTCATAACCGGCATCCACGCTGAAAACTTTGCGGCACCTAAAAGACACAGAAAAAGAACTCAGTTCAATACAAATATGAAAGGGGTGCATCGCGCTCTGTCACCTTCAGCGCTACTCATCTCAGCAACACACCGCCATCCCCAGATGCCGGCCATCATCTAAGGAAGAAAGGAACGAAGTTAGAGAACTGTTCAAAAGACTCATTATACTTACCTGTCGGCCTCTTGTCAGTGAAGTAACTAGGCAGCAATGAGCCTGCATCAATCAACGCGCCCCTGCGCTGAAAGCAGGACGGAGAGCACACTATCCAAGAAAACAAGGTGAGCTGTGGATCAAAGGGAAGGGCTGGACCCCGGGGAAGAAGGGGTTCAAGCACACAGAGACAATAGGGAGTTAAACTCTACCAATACTGTGTTTCAGGCCCAGTCTCCAGTCGAATGGCCTCCAAGGAAGGGTTCGAGGTCGTAAGAGGTCAGAACAGGCTGAGTGACGTCCCCGTGGATACCAGGTGCGTGTTACAAAAGAGTAAAATATAACAAGCTGATGCTCTTTCTCGCTGTATTATTTTTTTTCTTTCTGTGACTGAGTATGAGTCTCGTTTTCAGGTATGTGCTCTGACTGCTCTCTGTTCTCTCTGCCAACTGGGGTGGACTGGCCTATAGGGAACTTTGGAGATTTCCCGGTGGGACCCTGCATCCTAGGTTCCTTTTGTGTGCGGGGGAGGATGTGTGCCGACTGGCAGAGTGTAGTGCGCAAATATTGGTACGACAATCTGGTACACCTATAATTATTTATTGTACTTTTTCAATTGTAGGAATACAAATTGGCTCTATCATCCTATCTTGGACAGCAAAGTCCCCAGTAGCAATCACACCATAAAAAATCCTGACATCTGTAGTTGGACTTGCCGGCGGTAAGAATGCCTTTTTTTTAAAACTACTGTATTTTGCTTTGGGTGATGGGGCAATTTTAAAGGTATAGTTAAGAGTCACAATCGGGGATTTCAAACCTATTTTTGAGGCTGATGAATTCTCATGTCCAGTTTGGGGCAGTACTGAAAGTTCACGTGTAATGTGGCATTTACAGTGCGCTGTGTACTCTCTCCGGGTTTCCCAGCGTTACGTTCTGCTTACTAGATGATGCCTAACACCCAAGAGCTGGTTTTAACCCCTGCACATCTAATCTTAATTTTGAAGTCTCAGGTACACCCAAGTATCCTCAGCTAACTGTTTGTTTTCATTGCAGCAGCATCGCTCCAGGCGTCGGTGTGTCAACCTAACCACCTATGTACCAGCAAGAAAAAGCCAGTGAAGCACTTGGCCCAGTCACGCAGCCAGGTAAGGATTTCTTTTCCCTTCGTACCATTGGCTGAAAGTGCTGAAGGTTTTCACCACCACCAATCTGTGAACTAGGCCAGGACCACACTTCCAAAATAAAATTAGAACTAGAACTTCACGATCTGAACGGGGAGTCTTCTGAGACTTGTATCAATGTGGTGGTTTTTTTATCCAACCAGTATCTTTCTCCCAAGCTGTTCACATGGTTTATTTTGGGAACTTTTATTACAATTTTTTCCCCAGTCTTTTCACATGGTTCATTTTAAATCTTTTCATGTGATGTTTGCCATTTTAAGTCTTTTGAAGCATTTATAATTTTTGAAAACTGAAAATGGTTTTTAAAAACTAACGTGACCTAAATTAAAGTGGGGCTTTGCAATGTTTTCACAGATTCAATCTCCTTTTTTAGATGGATCATTGGTACTAAGTGAAAAGATATTTTTCACTGTACTGATGGGGGAAGAAAGGTTGATTTAGAAAGACCGCCCCGTGACAACACAGAGCGGTCTTTCAAAATTGTCAAACCCCTGCCGAACAGGAGGCAGAGGTGAGTTTTGGATTTTATGTGTGTGCGTCTATGTGGGTAGAATGCGTGTATTGATGGGTGGTGGATGGGGAAATTGGGGTTTCGGGGGGTTAACCCCCCTGATTAACGAGTTAATGAGCGGATGAGGATGGAGGGTGGCAGTATGTGTTATTTCCGCATTTTAAAGCCAATACAAAAACGGCCAAAAAAATCGGTCTTTTTTTGTGTTCGGGCTTTAAAATGTATAAATATCACATGGAACTGGATCGTTTCCTAGTGACCAAAGATGGTAGGAATCTCAAACGAAAAGCAGAAGGAGAGGTGGAAACAAACAAAAGAAATTCAAAAACATGGAAAAATGACCTCTTATTTGGACTTTGGGTTCACATGGATCTCAGTTGCTGGACAAGTTAAACTGCAGTGTGTGGTTTGTGGCTCTACATTAGCAAGCCTGAAGCCAACATAATTAAGACGGCATGTCGAAACAAAAAATGTCGATTTTTAGCAAAAAAGACCAGGGATTTGTTTGCACGGCAGCTGCAAGGCACACAAAAGCAAAAAGACACTGTTAAAACGTGGCCTCAGTACCTGCAAATGCCTTGGATGCTTCTTACCACATTATCTGGGCAAAAAAAAAGCCCTTTACAGATGCTGCGAAAGTAATTCTGCCAACAATTCTCGCTGTGAACCGGGTAATGCTTAGTGACGGTGCAGTAGAGAAATGCAAAAGTATCCCTTTGTCTGACACGACAATTTTCTGCCGCACCAATGACCTGTCCTCTGTTATTAGTACAGAATTGATAATGCAAACAGTCAGTTTGTCCTACAGTTGGATGAGGCCACTGACATTTCAAAATAAGCACATTTGATTGCTCTTGTGAGGTACTGCCGTGGAAGAGAAATATTTTGTAAACCTATTCAGGGCAGAGCAACTGCATCTGTAGTCTTTGACAACTACTTCCTAAGTTCCCTCTGCCTAAAGTGGGAGGCGTCTGTTGGTATTTGCATGGATGGTGCTCCTTCAATGTTTGGTGCTAGAGCTGGATTAAAAGAAAGTGTTGGCAGTAGCTCCACATATATTTTGGACACACTGCATGATCCCCGGGAAGCATTGCCTGTGGGCAACATGTGGAATGGACTCTCAGAGGTGCTGACTTCTGTTGTAAAGATTGTACATTTTATTGCCACCCGTCTGTTTGCCACATTATGTGCAGAAATTGGAGCTGTACATGATACTTTGTTGTTTCACACCGAGGTCAGGTGGCTCTCCAGGGGACTATATGTGGGTTTGAACCAGAGTGTACAGGATGACAAGAACATTTCTTCTACATTATTCTAAAAATAATTTTTATTCAGCACAGTACACAAATCTCTATATGTTTAAAACAATTCTCATAATTCATTAACCAATTCCTAATGACATTAATCATCCACTCCCATTTAAAGTACAACTCAAACACATACTACTCTCAGTCAATCATTCATTCCCAAAATTATCCACATTGGCAAGAAATCCTTTCAGTTTTCCAGTAATATCACAACTATTTATCACTGTTACAATATTCACTATGAATTTTTCAACCCTATCATAGATACAAGTGTTGTTCATTCTCATTTTGAGCAGTTTGTAATCGTAAACATATGTTTCGGTCTTCTATTGGGCACTACAAGTACAGCCCTCAGATTCGTACAGCCTTCAGATTCTCGACCTTCTTCAGGACGTTGAACAAAGATCTTGTTATGTCTTTGCCTTGTATTTGAGCCACTCCACCTACACAGAAAATATATAAACACTACTATAAAACCTATATCTTGTTATTGTCATCCATATTTCTTTTAATAAACACTACCATTGTGTGGAGCAACTCTATATCTAATAGCCCCCACCTTGACTCACCTCCACGTATATTGTAGGAGATTCAAGAGAAGGTGAACTGGAATAAATCCTTCACTAGGTCCAGACAGTGATATCTTCACCTCGGGCCTATCAAAAAAGTAAACGCATGGAATCGCCACTATGTTCACTCTTATCTTCACACTTTTTTGCAACATATTCACGTTGTCATGAAACGTTATCCACAAATACCTGGAACTCGATCTATGTCACGTTCTGCAATTGCTTATAATTTGTATAAGCTCAGTGTGTCCCGCCACACAACAGGTATAGCTACTTCTTGCCTGTTCCTGCTGCAATAGCATAGGAACAAGTATCTATGAGTCATCAGCCATGTGTCCAGCTATCATTCCTATTTTTATTTTATTTTACTGGAGAGCACTCGTCGGGTCTTGCTCCACACAGGGCGGACAATCTGCTGGGATAGTGTTGATTCTGTAATTTCTCCTGTGTCGTTAATATTTTTTCAAAACGATTCCTTCATCATAGGGATACATTCCCCTGTAATCAAAAGGCAACATATTGCCAGCGAATTACTCCTACATCTGTTCTTTGCATAATGTTTTCCACCCTACATTTACGCTCTCAGACATAACTCTATTGCATTAGCTAACCTTGTGCCATCAGCAGGATAGTTTCACTCTGCCTTTTGGCTGGATCACATAATATGCACGTGGCTCATCGTATTCCTGCACTTGGGTATCCCGGACTACATTCCCCCTTCTTTTCGTCATATACATATCTAATTAACACTGTGCTCTTAGGGCAATCTCTTTAACCCCAAAAGGTGACTCTGTTTCGTTTGCTAGTAAAGTAGCATTTAAATGGTCTCACCTGTACCTTACGGCAGGCTCACTTCACGCATATCCGACTCTTTGTATACACACTAAATGCTCGGTCTCTTAAACATGTTTATACAATCCCGCTACTTAAATTGTGTCACTTACACAAAATCGGCATTCCGATTACCTGGATCGTGCCTCTGTCGCAATTAGTGATTGCTATTCCGCGTCCGTTCCTATGGCGACTCGCCTTCTTTTCCAACTTGATTACAAATATCAACAGCGAGGCTAGTGTTAATATATTGGATATAGAGAGAGGAGTACACATGTCCCCTATCTCTTATAGTATATCAGCAGTGAGAAAAGACTCTCATATTAGCTCATGGGGTACAGAGAGAGGACTACACAGTGTCCCCCATCTCCTAAAAAATCTCGAACTTCATTATTATTTCATGATGCTTTTTTCGGTATTACAAATATGAAAGCTAATGTATGCAATTACTATGTGATAGGAACGCGTACGAAAAGCTAGATCACGACCCAACCGCTAGACTGCAGGAGGAGATAAAAAGCCTGACAAGCCATACCATCTCAAAAGAATGGATTAGCCAAGAAGAAGCATGGTTTTTGAACAAAACGTGGCCCAAAAAGGCTGCTTTTTATATCCTTCCTAAAATACACAAAAAACAACAAAGTACCGCCTGGGAGACCTATTGTGTCCGCCATTGACTCTCTTTTAGAACCGCTAACTGTGTACTCAGAAGTGTTTTTGAAACCGTTTGTACTGACAACTCCCTCATATGTACGGGACTTAACATACATGATCCGTATTTTACAAGACTTGCAGATCACCTGAGGAGATATACTGGTGACAATGGATGTTGAGTCCCTATACACCTCCATACCGCAGATGAATTGTCTGTGTTTTGGGGGATGTTTTGGATAGATGCACTTTACCACATCAACCGCTGACGGGCTTCGTGCTCGAATGGATTCGCCTTGTGATGACAGAAAACTTCTTTCTGTATAAAAAACTATATAAACACGAGAAGGGAGTCAGCATGGGGGCAACATTTGCCCCTGATGTTGCAAATCTGTACATGGCGGATTTTGAGGAGAAATACATATCTGGCATGAATAACGCTCTGACTGATCACCATATACTCCGCCATCACCTTGTGTTATGGCAGAGGTATATAGATAATGTGTTTTTGGTGTGGAGAGGAGGATTGGCTTTGCTCAATATGGTCCATGAATGGTTGAACACGTGTGACAGTAATATCAGGCTCACCATGGAACACAGTACACAGCAAGTGAGTTTCCTCGATCTGCTAATAGTCAAATCTGAAGGCAGACTTATCTCAACTCTCTACAAGAAACCTACAGATAAAAACTCATTATTGCACTTTTAGAGTTTTCCCCCATCAGGGTTATGTCAGAACTTGCCCTACGGGCAGTCCTTACGCATTAGACGTAATTGTATAGAGAGAGGAGAATTTTTGAAACATGCTGACCAACTTAGACGCAGATTACATGACAGAGGTTATCCCGAGAAACTATTAAAAGACCAGATTAAAAGGGCCCTTAATAACGTTAGGGAAATCTGTATGACAGCATGTGAAAAAAGATCAAATGACAGATTGGTATGTGTCACAATCTTTAATCCTGTGTGCAGTGACATCAAAAAGATTATAAACAAAAACTGGAATCTAGTGAAACAGACGGGGACATTGTCAAAAAAAAAATGTTTGCCTTTAAGAGAAGTCAGAACTTGAGACAAAAATTGGTCCGTATGTACAGAGAAATGATAAAGGAGCAGACAGTTTTGAACCAATGGGGCTTACCACCTATCACCAGACACCACAAATGTGGTAACTGTGTGGCCTGTCCATTAACAGAAAGAATGCACAAGTTCAGGTGGGGTAGTAATGTCTGGAAATTGAAACACCATACTAATTGTTTATCCAAAAACGTGATATACATAATCAAGTGCCCATGTGCACTGATTTATGTAGGAAAAACAACCAGGGAAGTGCGCCAACGTACATCCGAACACAGGTCATGTATAAGAAACAAAGTGACCGACAAACCATTGGTTGAACATATTGTGAAACACCACCATAGTAATACGGACCTAAGGTGGTTTGTGCTGTAGAAAGTATCAGCTAACACAAGAGGTGGTGATATGGGCACCATACTGCATCACATTGAGCAACGTAGTATTTATAATATAAATACTGTGCGACGAGGACTTAATGTTTCAGTAGAGTGGAATGCCCTGGTCACTAGGTGATTATTCCCTGGGTGAATCGTGTTGTATGGAATGGTACTATCTGGGATAGATACCCTGTACGAATACAACTAATATGTATACCAAGACATCACATACTGGCTAACATGATGAGAATTAAATCTGAGATGCATATGAATTTTTCTTTCCACTTTAATTTGTTAGAAATAGAAGGCGAGTTATCACATTCATGATTGCATATTGGATATACCAGTTGCAATGATAAGGGCATGAGCCCTTGTGAGGCTTTGGGTGATTGACTTGATAGTAACATAGTAATGAGTTTATGCGTGAGGAAATGGAAAGATTGTTCATTGTGTAAAAATATGCATAATTTAGGAGCAAACAGAGTTCAAATTTGCGACATTTGTAATACAGAAAAAAGCATCATGAAATAATAATGAAGTTCGAGATTTTTTAGGAGATGGGGCACAATGTGTAGTCCTCTCTCTGTACCCCATGAGCTAATATGAGAGTCTTTTCTCACTGCTGATATTACTAAGAGATAGGGGACATGTGTAGTCCTCTCTCTATATCCAATATATTGACACAAGCCTCGCTGTTGATATTTGTAATCCAGTTGGAAAAGAAGGCGAGTCGCCATAGGAACGGACACGGAATAGCAATCACTAATTGCAACAGAGGCACGATCCAGGTAAGCGGAATGCCGCTCTTGTGTAAGTGACACGATTGAAGTAGTGGGGTTGTACGAACATGTTTAAGAGACCGAGCATTTAGTGTGTATACAAAGAGTTGTATATGCGTGAAGTGAGCCTGCCGTAAGGTACAGGTGAGACCATTTAAATGCTACTTTACTAGCAAACGAAACAGAGTCCCGTTTTGCAGTTAAAGAAATGGCCCTAAGAACAGGGTGTTAATTAGATATGTATATGACGAAAAGAAGGGGGAATGTAGTCCGAGATACCTAAGTGCAGGAATATGATGAGCCACGTGCATATTATATGATCCAGCCAAAAGGCATAGTGAAACTATCCTGAGGGCACAAGGCTAGCTAATGCAGTAGTTTTGTCTGAGAGCATAAAAGTAGGGTGGAAAACATGCAAAGAACAGATGTAGGAGTAATTCGGTGGCAATATGTTGCCTTTTGATTACAGGGGAATGTATCCCTATGATGACAGAATAATTTTGGAAAAATATTAACGACACAGGAGAAATTACAGAATCAACACTATCCCAGCTTACTGTCCGCCCTGTGTGGGGCAAGATCCGGTGAGTGCTCTCCAGTAAAATAATATAAAAATAATAATGATAGCTGGACACATGGCTGATGACTCCTGGATACTTGTTCCTATACTGTTGCAGGAGGAACAGGCAAGAATGAGATAGACCTGTTGTGTGTCGAAACACACTGAGTTTATACAAATTATAAGCAATTACAGAACGTGACATAGATCGAGTTCCAGGCATGTGTGGATAACATTTCATAACAGCATGAATATGTTGCAAAAAAGTGTGAAGATAAGAGTGAACATAGTTGTGATTCCATGTGTTTTACTTTTTTGATAGGCCCGAGGTGAAGATATCACTGTCTGGACCTAGCGAAGGATTTATTCCAGTTCACCTTCTCTTGCATCTCCTACAATATACATGGAGGTGAATCGAGGTGGTGGCAATTAGATATAGAATTGCTCCACACAATGGTAGTGTTTGTTAAAAGAAATATGGATGACAAGATCAAGTAATAGGTTTTATAGTAGTGTTTATATGTTTTCTGTGTAGGTGGAGTGGATCATATCAGTCTATAGAAGCCAAAGACATAGCAAGATCTTTGTTCAACATCCTAAAGAAGGTCAAGAATCTAAGGGCTGTACTTGTAGTGCCCAATAGAAGACCGAAACATTCGACGATTACAAACTGCTCAAAATGAGAATGAACAGTGAAGAACACTTGTATCTATGATAGGGTTGAAAAATTCATAGTGAATATTGTAACAGTGATAAATAGGTGTGATATTACTGGAAAACTGAAAAGAGTTCTTGCCAATGTGGATAATTTGGGAATGAATGATTGACTGAGAGTAGTATGTGTGTGCGAGTTGTACTTTGAATTTGAGTGGATGATTAATGTCATTAGGAATTGGTTAATGAATTATAAGAATTGTTTTAAACATATAGAGATTTTTGTACTGTGCTGAATAAAAATTATTTTTAGAATAAAGAAAGAGATTTTTTTGTCATCCTGTACACTCTGGTTCAAACCCACATATAGTCTGCTTGATATTTACCTGAGGAACAAGAGTGTGAATAACAGGTAATCCCCTTACTTGTGTCCTGGATCTCCAGGGGGAAAGGGTTTAAATTGCGTTTAGGAACTCGGGAACAAAGTGAGACACTTTCTCCTGGGTTTAGACCAGACGAAATAAGAGCCTCTGTGTGATTCACACTGGCTTGTACTGTTAGCTTACTATGGTGAACTCTTTGAAAAGCTACATTTTCTAAACCTCCCCCTGCAAGGCACAGAAAAGAAACCACATCATTGACTATGAATGCATAAATATCAGCATTCAAGAAGAAGCTGGAGCTTTGGAGGAGGGTTTACATCTGCATTCCGATGCGTTTCCATTATTAGCAGATGCTCTTGAGGAGACGGAGTATGATCTTTCATGTGTTGCTGAACTAATAGGAAACCATCTCAGAACAAGTCTCAAAGTACTTTGCAGAGGACAATTGTAGCATCAGTGACTGAGTGGTTCAGCCTTTCCTAGCAAATGTAGAGGCCCACCTCCGAATACACTTCAGGTGGAACTAATGGAGCTTCAAAGTGACCGCCTACTGAAGAGCCTGTTCAAAAAATTGTCTTTGGGTGGATTGTGGCAAAATGCAGAGTTTCCAACTTGATCCAAATGTTCTGTTACCTTTCAGCACCTCGTACCTTTGCGAGATTGGATTCTCAGCACTTGCAGCCCTAAAGACTAAATAACGGTCTAAGCTGGAAGAAAACCTGTGGTTGGCTATTGCAAAAATGTAACCCAATAGTGACAGGCTGGCTGCTTAAAGACAGGCCCCACCCTGCACACTATTTGTCCAATATGCCACTGTCCAACTTGCAAGCGACTGCATTGATAGTAATGAAGTTGTTGTACTTTAAGAAACAAATTGTTACATGTCATGCAAATAATTCTGAATGCTGTCTTTACAAATATTTGCCATCTAATTTCAGTTATTGCAAGCAATGATTTTGAAAGAATTTGGTGTTTGGCACCCACACCTCCATTTGGGGCACCATTCTATACCAGCGAGCGATAACCGTTTGTAACCGATAAACATTTTGGAGTCCAAGTGTATAGAGGGGCCCAAGCCAGGCACCTTTTTCTTAGGGGGGCTCGGGGTCAAAACAGTTTGAAGACCAGAATGACTATCTTGTTATCAAGAAAATGTTTGTTTTTGTTATTTTAAAGGCACAATACCTAATTGCTATTTTGCTGGCATTGCTATATGTTCACATATATTTTGATTGCTAGTTTGGAAGAGCACTTAGACCCTCCCCGATCCCTACGGGACAGTGCACGTGTGGGCTTGCACTGCGGAAGCTTGATGTACTAAACAAACCTTTGCAAAATGCCTGGTTGCTTTTTAAAGTGCTCCATTATCCACGTGCTTGCTGTGCCCTTGTGTGCGACTTTGCTATGTGTACGGTATGGTGCAGTGCATATACAACTCGTACATATGACTGCACCTTCGGTGGGTACGAGCAAAATCTTTCCAATGCTTTACTGTGAAGGAAAGAGTTGCACGGGCCAGTGATACTCAAGATTTGACTCCGTCGTCTGCTTAAGAACATTGCAGTGTCGCATAGCTCCTGTGGGAATGTGCCTATTGTATATAAAGGGCACAGTGCTTGTAATTTTCAATAGGTCACCCAGACAGCTGTATGCCAGTGGACAGACGCCCGCTGGCATAGATTTATTTTTCTTGTGTGGGGATTGTTGATGTGTGGCTCGTGGGAAGCGTGTGTGACTTTCACAGCATCTTTAATATTGCTTAATTGTGAAGCAGGGTGCCAAGTGGCAAAGGTTTGTTTGGCTGGCATGAAGACTGACTAAGTTTTGAAGTGTGTGGCAGACTTGTTTGATTCGCTATGTGGTACGGGGTATGCTGCACACACTGCAAGGTGTAGTCTCAGGCTAGGGATGGTTGAAATGCCCTGGTGAATGATTCATGCATTACTGCTTCTGGTGGCACAGGGCGCTTTGGGCTTTATTTTATAAAAGCTCCAAATTAGATTTGCTGTTGTGAATCTGCGCACAGAGAATTGTTGCAGATAATGGGCATCCAAGCTCTCATTAAGAAGGGAGAGAATGTCTCCTCTAACCAACAGTGTACAGATACCCCCCATCTATTTATTTCTCTTAAAGAATGTTTCGGTCAGAAATATTATTGGCCAAAAAGGTAGCCAATAATAAAACAAATACCTAAAATATATATATTTTTTAAGTCCCTATGCAAAGTTTCGAGCAAATGAAGCTCAAAGTTTAAAATTGCAAGCACTAGGGGGCATCCATTTTGTGAAATGGATGCCGCCTGTGCTTGCGTTTGCGGCACTAATGAAGCAAAAGCCAGCCAGCTGTAGTAAACAAAAGCTACCACTGGGTGGCTTTTGCTTCATTGGTGCCGGACTCGGAGGACAGGGACCAGAGACTACAGGCAGGAAAGCTACAGCTGCATCTCGGTAAGTGCTTTTTTATTTTTTAAATAAGCACTAGCTGCGTTTTTTTTCTAAGTTTTCCGGCCTGGAGGAGCCCGGAAAACTTAAAAATAAAACCGCAGCTTTTAAAACATTGTATTTATGTTTGCGGTAGCTTCAGCTTGGAGCCTATGGACTCCAAGCTGAAGCTACCGCAAACATATATACAACCTTGTTGTGTTTAAAAAACGCTGGGGTTTTTCTTTGTAAGTTTCTCGCGCTCCTCCAAGCCGGAGGAGCCTGAGAAACTTAGAAAGAAAAAACGCAGCGTTTTTTAAACACAACCGCGTTGTGTTTCTGCCTGCCGTGGCTATCACTTTGGGTCTCCGGTGCTCCCCCGGGGGAGCAGCGGAGACACAAGTGAAAGCCAAGGCAGGCAGAAACACAACGCGGTTGTGTTTCCATGCTGCAGTGTTTCTGCCTACAGCAGCTTTCACTTTGGAGCTCTCGGGCTCCCCGTGGCTCCCCGTATTACTGACCCTATAGTAATACCAGCCGAATTACAAACAAGGAATCAAAACCCTTTTCCTAAATCATTTAGAAGCCACATGAAATAACTCCTGAGGTTGTCTGCAATAACCGTTCACAATTTCAAACCCATCCTTAAATTGTCACGGGGTCATTCTGGAGTAATCCCCCACCCATCCTGAAGTTGTCATGGGGTAATCCTGGAGTAATCCTCCCACCCATCTTGAAGTTATTATGGAGTCATCCTGGAGTAATCCCCACCCATCCTGAAGTTGTCATGGGGTTATCCTAGAGTAATCCCCACCTATCCTAAAGTTGTCACGGAGTCATCCTGAAGTAATCCCCTTCACCCATCCTGAAGTTATAGGGTCATCCTGGAGTAATCCCCACCCATCCTGAAGCTGTCATCGGGTCACCCTGGAGTACTACAAGATCATCACTGGAAGTAATCAGAACTCATCCTGGAGTAGTTTCTGTGATAACTCTAAAGTCATCTATTTAAATATTTTGGCCTATACACATACTTCAAGATGGTTTCGGATGAACTCCCTGAACTAGCCATGGATCACTCTAGGATGGAGTCACTGGATGACTCCAGAATGATTCCAGGAAGATCTTCCTTTTTGACTTGCAGCATGTTGGAGGGAGCGTGGACAGGCCAGCAGGGAACATAGGTCCACTACTTCTTTTCATACACTTCGACCACATGAGTACCGAAACTTCTCAACATTTAGCAGGTACTCTGGGATAGTGTGTACCAGAACTTCTGCGTTTCCGTTTCAAGCACTGTTTAACTGTGGCCCTCACAAAGATATTTCAGAAACAAAAATAAAATGACAATAATATTGTTAAATAATAGAATACAGTGAAATAGAAACTTAGGGTGCATACATATTTTCTAGGTGAATGGAAAAAAGAATTGCAGCTACAAAAGATCTCTGCACCAGCAACACTAATCAGCTATGAGTGAGTCATGGTGACAAGGTTGACTTTCAGTTTAGGTTAGAGGCACTACTGTTAACAAAAAATGAATTGTCCTGTAACAGAAGCCAAGTGGTCGCATCCTACCGTATCGCGCCAAAATCCTATGAGGACCAACCTGGTCTGTATTTGCTGTATTTCAAACAATGCGTTTTCGCTCTCATGCATCGGTAGCGTCTAGTACCCATCCGACAAACCAACCATAGCAACACAACTCCTCCTCTTCTTCATGTGACTTTGTGCACGTTGCATTCCCAGCAGACACGCAGCATCCACATCATCTTGTCCCACATCTCGAGCGGGAACTTGAATCTGGCCCCTATTCCGTGCTGAGCTTTAGATTGCTATTTTTTTCCAAAGGGAAGCCAAAGCATTTTGCTTGGCACCAGATGGTGATGGAGTAAGCAGCAGTAAATTCAATTTCAAGATCCTCTCTATCATACATGCCAACCATCCCGATTTAGGTCGGATACCCCTGATTTGTCAGTGAAAAAGAATGCTATTTTTCACGTTCTCACGCCTAAACTAATTCTAGCCCGAATGCATTCCTGTGGGGGAAATAAAAATCTCCTGATTTAAAAAATGTTTTTTTAAAGAAAGCTCCCTCCCAGGCATGTATAGTGACCGGTATGGAGGGCCAAGAAAGGAACAGTGGATGGGGCAATGTTTGGTGATTTAAACCATTCAGAGGGAGCTAATTAAAGCAGGCTAATTTAGAGGCAGAATGTGTCGGATGGGGGTGATTTTAGAATGGGTCTGATTGGTGCCTCGGGCCAGGAGTGCAAGAAAACCTACATTTGAGGTTGGAGTGTGGGGGGGGTTAACTGGTGATGGGCGAGGGCACTTCAAAAACTGGATGGGGCAAACTTAGAGGCTCTGCCCTCTGTTGTACCCTAAGGGTTGTCTGGTGTGGTACCCATATATCCCTCTTTCCTCACCTGTCCCTCATACCCTCTACCCGCCAGAATCGTCTCCTCCGCCTAGCATTACATATAAGCACACATACATATGTAAGTGTGTGTGTGTGTGTATATGTATATGTATATATTTACGCATTAAGACTCTGACAACATGCCGGATTGTGGTGAAATTTATATTCACAAATATTCCATGAATAAATGAAATCATTAATGGATACACACATAGGCATAGCATTACATTACATTATAGCCATTACAGATATCAAAACAGTTATAGCAGCAATAGAGTTTTTTTCTTCCACAGGAGGGCAACAAATAACATTTTGCTCTTGTCAATTCTATTCCCTAGGTTACCCCCTAGCTCCTTTATTGACAAAGGATCAATGGTAACGAGGCTTGTGGGCGCTGTTGCGCGGAATATGGCATGGTCAGAATATTCTCTGTCACTCTGCCGCAAAAACATGCTTGTGGGCTGCTAAAGAGCAGGCAGAAGGTGCTCCAAACTCTGAAATCCTCCCGTAGTGCCTGGGGAAGATGTGGGGCATAGCAGGACAAAGCGTGCAGTGACCGCCAGGTCGAGAAGAGGGAGAAAAACCAGAAGCTGGTGGCGGGTGCAGCCTCACACGATGGAGATGAACATGGCTGCCTGGTATTGGTGGAGGAGATGCAGCAAAAGGAAGGCCAGCCGGTGGCGAGCAGTGAGAGGGTTGCGGGGACACGGAGTACAGTGCCTTGCCTCCGGGGCGCTGCGCAGTGTGGATGCGCTCAAATCCATCCCTGCCTGAAGCTACAGACGTGCGCCATGGCAGAAGGAAAGCGCAGAGACTCCCTGCCTTCTCTCCCCGCGGGCGGGTGGCGAGGATACGCGGCCATGCAGGACACATCTTTAGGGTGTTAGCCTGGTAACAGCGGGCCCGAACTGGGGCACCCAGGCCCAGCAGTGATCAAGTGAGAGAGGGAATAATCTGTCTATTAAAAAGCCTGTCAATCTTTCGACGTAGTGAAGAGGAAACTCAGGGAGAAGGGTGTTAAGTACGTAATGATGAACCCAGCTGTTATGCAAGTATGCGGCCACCTTGGAGTGCGCTTCTTTACCAAACCTTCTGAGGCCTGGGACTGGGCTGAGACAGTCACCTGCCAGGGAGAGGACCAATCGATCAGCACGGTCAGCACCAAACAAGCCTTGGGTTGGTGCGCCCAGAGCAGGGACCCCAGGAAACATGACATCCGCAGACAATCGCTGACGACCACCAAGAGACAACCTGACCTGAGGTCCAGATGTGTAAAGCGCAAGTACTTTGGCCTTTTCTCGATTAACTGGGCACTAGGCGGTAAAGCATTAGGACTGAAAGCGGCTGGAGAAAGGGAGTGGGGGAAAGTAAACCAATACGTACAGCCCCCCACCTTGGATCCCATCTCCCAGCCCGGGGAGGAGGATAAGTTATAAGTTCATGGGTAGACAGATGCTTCTGTTTCGGGAGAAGTATAGAGTGGAATAGGGGGAGTTTACACAAGGTTTGGGGGATTGGGGAATGTTTTGGGGGTAAGTTACATGTTCATAACACAATGGGGGTTTGACGTTAGCATGTTGAATATGCATGTTGGCCAGGCCGAGGGTCTGGGGTGGCCTCACAAGAATTGGATGGGGTGGAATGTAGGAAATGAAGATGCCTGACTTGGAACGTCAATGGCATGGTGGATAAAATCAAAAAAAGCTTGGTGATGCGGTATAATAGAGAATAAAAAGGCAGAAGTAGTCCTACTGCAAGACACCCACTTGATGGGGACGATGTGAGGGCAGTATAACGTAGTGGAACATGCAGACTACCATAAAGGGTTGATGGGGGTGGCAGTAATGGTGCACCCATCCATACCCCAGCAGGTCAACAAAGTAGTAAGGGACGGGTGGTCATTATGTGGAGATCATAGATTTGTAGGGGGAGTCTGTCCTAATTATCAGTGTCTATGCACCTCCACCACTACAAACCGACTTGTTGGGGGCGGTGCCAAGGATACTGGCAGTGCATGCGGCAGGGATCACAGTTGTGGGTGTCTACTTCAACGACGTCGCGGACAGAGGACTGGATCGACAGTCCCAGGGGTGCAGCACCCCAGAGGCGGGAGGTACAAACTAAACTTCCTTCATTCTTGGCAGCAATGGGAATGAAGGATGTCTGGAGGGAGCTGCACCCCACGCAACTGCACTATTCCTATCAGTCAGGGGCCCACAATTCTTAACAGTGATTATACTATATGCTGCTGCCATGCACTGGACAGGGTGGTGGAGGCTCGGTACCTCCCAGGGGATTAGCGGACCACGCCCTGCTTTGTATCCAATTAGAGGGGAAAGCAAAGGCTGTCGGGGGGGTGAGGGGAGGTGGAGGTAAAAAGTATACTATTTAGAGAATAACAAGATCAGGGAAGGATCGGAGCAATACATTAACCTAAATACAGGGACGGTGGATGGCAGCAGCACGTTATGGGAGGCATACAAAACTGTGGGATGTTTTTACCCATGCATCCAAGCCCTACCATAAAACTGTGCAGTACTGGCAGGAAAACATCAGGATGGCCAGAACTCCCCAGAGAGTGCCCAGGGAAAACATGAAGAATAGGCTGCCACCCATTTTTGCCTATGTTGTGAGCACAGGAGGGCACTGCCTAAAACCACCATAGGGCTACACACACAGTAGCCTGAAACCATTGGGAATGGCAATGCTGATTGCCAAAAAGCAACCCAGAACTGTGGGGAATTCATTTTCTTAATCCCAAAAATGGTTGCATTACCAGTACTCACCACTATCAGAAAGCCAGTGTTTTAAAACCACCAGACTTTTGTGTAAAACTGAACAAATGAAACAAAACTAGACCAAGGAAAGACTTGCTAAGATGTGGATACAATGTAAAACTATATTCTGAAATGACTTGAAGGAAGTCATTATTTAATGTATAGGTAAAAATTGTCAGTTTGATTTGAATGTAGAAAACTGGGAACAAAAAGTGACATTTAGCTGAAACCTGGCTTAATGAAACTGAATTCTGCCTGACAACTACCCCCGACAGGAGTTGAAACTGGATGCTCAGCCACTCTGCCCCTGGCCAAAAGGAGTTAACACCTCTCTGGTTAGATTAGGGGTGGAGCAGCTGGGGACTACAGGGAGTTGAACAAAGGCCTGTCCTGGACTCAGGCAAATGTTATATTGGGGGTGTCGTAAAATAGCTTCCTCTTGGGAGAAACTGGGGGGCAGCTGTGCCTCTGTGAACAAGCTGGCTTGGGGGAAGTGGATAAACTAGTTATTCCACCCTGTGATGTGGGAAGCCACACCCCTTTTTGACCAGAGCATAATTTTAAAAAGATAGATAACTCATAGTGCGGACTTGTCAGAATTAAATAAGTAATATCATTATTTTTGTGATTTTTCTGTGAACATTTTAAGAGGCGTTGGGACCCTGTGGTGTATTCTGGGGGGTTGCTAGCGGAAAATAGGGTCTCACTCCAAATGTATGCATGTTAAAAATCTGACACTTTATCATCTGTAACCCATATCCCTGGTGCACATTTGTGTAAAATCTGGACAGGTTTAGAGGTCGTTATCTGGATGAAAAGGGGAGAATTCTGTCATCAGTGGACACAACATCGTACAAAGACAGGGATCGGATGGTTTGGTGCTACAGAAAATATGTTAACTGGACCTATAATATTAGAAAAATGGTACATAGATAAATATGTATTTGGGTCAGAAATAGATTTGTGTGCAATCTGACAACGGGGGTTTCCTCTGACCATAAAACCTACAGCATCACTCTGACTCACATTTCCTTCCCCCAATCAAGGGAGAGAGGAGGAATTGGCCAATGATAAGTGAGAGGGGCAGGTTTAGTTATGACCAATGCACACACCCACTTTCCAAAACACATAAAAAGAGACTGCTGGGACAGGTAGAGACATTCAATTCCATTTGCTGCAGAGCATGCTGACCGACGTCTTCACATCCAGAGATCCAGACTTCAAATCCATCAATCTCCAGAACCTGTAGCAGAAATTAACTCCAGAATTGGTAGCAGAGAGGCCTGAATCCACCAGCTGAATCCTCTTCAGCAGGCCTCAAAACCAACCAAACTATTCAACAGCCGGGCGAGCTGTTTGAAGTTTTGCCGAGAATGTTTGCAAGAACCTGTAGCAGTACCCAGAAAGCAGTGTTACATCCAGAATCCAGAGAGGCTAGACCAGCAGAGCAGAGCTGACCCAGATCGCTGTGAGCAGAACCGGTGCCTGATTGACCCGCCGAGCAGACAGAACCGCAGCCGGACGTGTTGACCAGATCTGTGACGAGGCCTAGTTCAAATTTATATTGTGAGTACCTAGCAGAACTGTGCAGAACCAATCTCTTAGTTAAAATAATCTAATCCAAACTATTTTAACCTAAGTAGAACTGCCTCCTAGAATTCGTGTCATCTGTCATTTTTAAAGCTGCACAACTGTCACCTGTCAATTCTTCAGCTGCAAGCTGTCACCTGTCATTTGAGTTTACTTTAAATCCGAACAACTACCTTTATTTAATCGTCCGTATCTCTGGAACCGTTTGGGCTAGGAACGAAATTTAACTTTCATCTGAAAGGTTAGAATCTAGGCTTTCCAACAAGAACCGACTTCCTACTCCTTATACATTTACCGCAATCGCGATTCACGCACTCGCGAAATTTACAGTGATTTGCGATTTTGGCTCAATTTCTCCACTTGTCAAAATAGCAGCTCCATTCTTTCTTTTGTTAAAATCTGTTTGCAACTTGGTAATAACTCATAGAGCATTGCTAAAGTGAGCCTGAACTAATACCAACACGCATCTCCCACTCACCCTGAATCTCTAGAGGGAATTAAAATCAGTTGGCACATTTTCCCATCCATTGCCATCACATTTAAAAGCATTTTGGGCCTGTGTTTCAAACTCCTACCTGTTTCCTCTAAGCTTGCTGGGGGGGAACTGAATTGTACTGCATTTTATTCCTCATTGCTTTTCCCTTGAAACCATAAAAGTATTTTGCTACTTTATCCATCCTATACTAACTCCTCATTGATTGTAAAGAAGTGTGCTAGTGCCAGATTACCCATTGTTGATCAACATCATATGTCTAAGTGTACTATCAGATATTAATTTATTATAAAGGTGTGATATATATATATTGTTTAATTTTTCAAATAAACCTTTTAATTTGCAAAACAAACCTACTTCTTGGCTCAGTGGGGTCAGGGGGATTCTAAGAGGGGGGTGTTATACAAGGGTTGTCATCCAGAGTACTGAACTGGATATAAAAATACATCAGTAAGGGTTTTCCTCAGCATCCCAGACTAGGCATTGACTTAGCTGTAGTGTTGATTGAATATCGCTTACAAAACGGTGAACAGCGGAACAGCGCAATGTGCATTAGGGGTGCACGAAATTGAGAGGAGGTTTAAACTATGGGAGAAGGAGGAAGAGGTGGAGGACATGGGAAGGCACCACTCCCACGCGCTGACGGGGGACACACCTCTGGAGCAAGCCAAGGCAGAAAGGGAATATAAGGAAATGGTGATGGATGAAGCCCGGCCTGCACACTTGGCGAAACGTACCAGGATATATTACCAGGGGGGGGAAGCACATGCTGCCGTGGCTGGAGAGGAGAGAGGAAGGTGCTAGGTGGGTCAGGGCCATATCAGATGTGGGAGGGGGATAGAACACGGAAGGGGGAGATACAGCCTTTGCAGAATTATACCAGTCCTTTCATGCAGAGGTGCCAGGACCCCCTCCCGCAGAGATAGATTATTTGGTCAACATTACACTGCCAAGATAGTGAGAACAAGAACACCTGGGGATGGAGGCAGAGGAACACACAGGGGCCATCCAGGGGCTGGAACCGGGGAAGTCGCCGGGGTCAACAGGTTCCCGGTGGAATTTTGGAGGGGTTTCTGGGATAAGGCAGGAATGCCAAGAGAAAGGGGAACTCCCAAAGGATTTGAGTATGGCCGATAAAGTGGTTATCCATAAAAAAGGGAAGCCCCCGACTGAGTGCCCTTCATTTCGTCCAATATCGTTAATACATTTAGAGGTCAAACTCTTATCAAAGGTCCTGGTCAACAGACTACTCCCACTGATCAATAAACTGATACATCTAGATCAGTGTGGCTTTGTTCCGGGGAGGGCTACCCTGATGAATCTGTGGAGGATCCACAACTCCGTAGCGCTTTCGGGGTTGCTGGTCGGTGGTCATGGCATTAGACTCAGAAAAGGCCTTCGACTCGGTCGGATGGGATTTCCTTTGGGCCGTGTTGGCCACGAAGGGATTCGAGCCTCAATATATAAGTTAGGTACGGTTGCTCTATGCGCGCCTAATGGCCTGGGTACGGGTCAACGGACGTAAGTCCTGCTAGTTACCGTTGCAAAGTGGCACTTGACAGGGGTGCCCTCTGTCACCCCTGTTGTTCCTCATGGCAATCGAGCCACTGGCGCAGACCCTAAGAACAGACAAGTCAGTCTGGGGTTTTCAATGGCCTGGAGGGTGACCACATTTCCTTATACGCAGATGGCCTTTTGGTGTACCTGGGGTGAGGGGTTTTGGGGGGTACAGAGAGAGATCAAGCCCAAGAACCATTGAGAAACAGCAGGAGTTCCAGTGGTAATGCGTCTAAAAATCAATTGGGGAAAAAAATCAGTGGTCATGCCTGTTAAGAGGGGAATGGAATGGAGGCCATACCAAGGGACTGTCCTCTTAGGGGGCAAACCGAGAGCTTCAGGTACCTGGGCATACTGGTGCAGAGGCACATGGGGAAATTTTTGGAAAGCAACCTCGACCCAGTAATTTGCAGGCTCTGGGAGGACGCCAAGCACTGGGACACACTGCAAGTGACCACACTAGGGAAGGTCAACCTACTACAGATGCTGGCACTCCCTCAGCTACTGTATGCACTGTAGAACACCCCAGTCTGGCTTTCGAATAAACAGTTCAACGTAATTAATAGTTTGATTAGGGGGTGATAGGGGATACTAAGAGCCCCCACATAGCACCGCATGCGTTAACGAGGTCAGTATGGGAGGGGGGCTACCGTACATTACTGGGCGGCCCAAGTGATTGTCACTAACAAATGGATGTTTGGTGGGGACCTCACGCACACAAGATTAGAATTGAACACTATGCAGGGGTGGACCCGCTTCAGATATTATATGGGAGCCCTGGGGAAGATGCATTCCCCTAGCAGGGCAGGGACTAGTGCACATACGGGAGGAAATCACAAGAGCAATGGGATGGAAGGGGAAAACTAATAGGTTCCAATCTCTATGGGGTAACCCAAGCCTGGGAGAAATTGAGAAACTGGGGTCCAGCCACAGTGAGTCAGAGCGGGGATTACGAAAGTGGGGGAAGTGATGGAGTGTGGCACCTTAATGTCCTTCCAGGACTTGAGAAACAAATATGGCCTGGGCTAAGGGGAATTGTTCACGTGTGCATATACGCCTAGCTCATGCAATGGCGGCGCAGTTTGGGGGTGACCTTGACATCCTGGACCATAGTCCCTTGGAAGTCAATCTGTTCATGGAGGCATTACAATACTATACGAGGTTATCAATAATTTCTCAGTATCCCCACTGACCCAGTTGAAAGAGAGATGGGAGAGAGATCTGAATACCCTGGAGAGCAAGTAATGGGTGGAGGCAATGGTGGCAGACACGGAGGTGAATGTGACCTCGCGGATGAAGCTGATTCAATATATAATCTTACACAGAGTATATTACTCGAGGGACTGGCTTCACAAGATGGAAAGAGCGAACAATGATAATTGTCTGAAGTGTGGGAGAGCTATGGGAACCTTTTACCACTTGCTGTGGGAATGCACTCTGACCTCAGACCTGTGGGACAGCGTCCGTGGTAAGCTGAGCAGAGTCGTAGACAGAGCAATTCCCAAGGACCCCAAAATGCTCCTGCTGCACACTAATGGAGAACATGAGGGAGCAAGTTGGGACTGCAAGTTGATTGCAATTGCAGCAATGGTTGTAAAAAGAGATTTGGCAACCAAATGGGGGTGCCATAACATGCCCACAGTAAGGAACTGGGAGGCGGGGATGGAACACTGCTGCAGCATGGAGAAAATAATGTACTGGAGCAGAGGGATGCAAGGGAAATACTTGCAAGTATGGGGGAAATGGGAAGGGAGCATGGGATAGAACGGGGATCGGGGACTGCGAGAGTGGGGTCAGCATGGGGTACAGGGAGGGCTATTATGATGCAGGGTTGGGGAAGGGATGACTAAGTCCTGGCGATGAGGCTGGGGGAATCCACATTGGGCATGTTTTTAATGTTTGGTGTTACTGTTTTTACATGAAAATGCTGATAAACAGGGTTCATAAAAAGAAATGGTAACACTGCTTGCAGGAGAAATAAATATATATTTATATGTATATATGAGCAACGTCCATGCCTTAACTTTCAGTTAAATGGTTGTCAGTTTGTTTCCTTTCAGCACTGATAAAACACAGCCTGGACTAAGTAGATGTGTATGAACTGTTCCACCCAGTCACAGTTAATGCATTGGGCCTCATTACGACCCGGGCGTTAAGGTATTACCGGTACCGGTAAGGGCACCGGTACCGGTAATCCCTTACCGACCTACTACGAGTTCCCTTTGCGGGTCCTCCCTTAACGACTGGTTTTACCAGGCGTTAAGGACAGGACCCGCAAAGGGACCTTAGAGCTAATAACGGTACCGCAATTTGCGGTACCATTATTAGCGCTTTCCCCATTCCCATTGAGCCCTATCAGGGCTCAATGGGAATGGGGAAGGGCCCTGGTGAATGGGGAATTACCGCCCCTGCCAACCTTGGAATGGGGCGGTAATAGCTCCAGGGCGGAGTCGGTGAGGTTTTGGAGGCACTCAAACAAACACCTTTCCCATTCCAAGCTGGTGAGAAAGCTAACCTTTAGAATGTAAATATCCCAAACATACGCTGGTAGCTGCAGTCTACCACCCATACGCATAATACACAAGATTCCCCACAAACACAGACGAACCAGACAACATTAACAGCACAAGAAACCTATGCCTGCTCAACGTGTACTGCTGAAGGAAGACGACCCTGCACTGCAGCTTTATACCATAGGAACGAAATCCTAATGGTTGCTAGATGTAGGCACTGGAGTTACAGATGTGTGGAGTGTAACCTTGTGCTTACCTTCCCACCCAAATGTTAGCCAGTGCAAAACATTCCCTCGCAGGGAGCAGTTTCCTCCACTGCTGATTGCTCCCAAAATTAAAAGTTCTCTGAGGTGAGATGAACGTAAAACGCTTGTGACCAAATGATTAACCCCTGAGATAAGGGCGAGGCTCCTTATTAGGCTAGCTTCAGATATTACTTAAATATTTCATTCTATTCTGTATATCCAGCACGTGTTGCAAAGCTGAACAAAAGGATTGCCAACTTAGCCTGCCCAATATTCCGGTTCCTGTAGTGACGTGAGGAACATAAAATGATTGGTTTATGCTTGACTCACTGGTTACCACACCGTCCCCACCTGGCTGCCCAATGGTACCCACAACACAGTGTGGAATTGTGCTACAGGGAACGAGAGATCCGATTTAACAAAAGAACGGTAAAACTGCACTTCTCTCACAGAACTTGAACAAAAATGTGCTTGAGGGGAAACCACAATAAACTCCTCAGTTCACTCTCTCTTACTCCAATCTTCTACAAAGAAATTTAAAGGGCACACACCCCCATCAAAACTTTGCCCTGGCTGTACATATAATGAACAAATCCAGGATTCTCCCTCTTGCTGCAGAACCCACAGCAAAATGTGTGTTTTCTTTTTTCTTCGCTTTCTAGTAGATTTACTGCAGATCATAGATATACGTGAGGCACACAATGGCACACACAGCCCAACACATTGGGACCACAGTGCAAGAACTGCCGTGTCTCCTCCCGCCTTATTTTCCCCATCCTACCTCCCAGTAGAAGACAGAGTGGGGTGGGGGGACTGCTGTGAGCCGCGAAACCTTAGCAGAATATAGTCCAGGGCATACGACCAAACCCGCACGGCTGCCTACAGTGAACCACAGGCCCCGTTCAGTTCACTCGGCCCTGGGAGAGCGAGGGAATTGGAATCTATAGGCCGGAAAGGCCTGCCCAAATGTGGACTGTCACAAGCCGACAGCATGTTCGCGCTCCATGTTCTCTCCCATGCTCCCGGGATGGTTTCTTTCCCCCAGGCCCATACCAAGCAGCAGGGGGAGCCACCGTCAACAAACTAACCTGTCTCCACAGGAACACCACGGTTCCTCCTGATGCCGGAAAATACCAACATCGATCATTTCAACAGAGAGAAAACACAACCTCCACCCCCAGATTAGACAAAACACAACCTCCACCCCCAGATTAGACAAAATGTAAGAGCAGGTGCTTTATTAGAATAACAGACATGAAAATGGACCCAGACACACAGGAAGAAAACAAATACAACGGTGACTGGTAGTAATGAAACAGCTAAAACTGTGAGAAACCAAAGGGTATCTCATCGACTAGTCCTTTGGGATCTGTCATCCAGGTGGCCGGGGAACGGCCGTCACCATTGGATCCAGATCCCGGGGGTGGACCCGTGCAGGAGGTTCACCTAGATGGGGCGTCCCTGGGGAGTGGATACCTGGAGGAGGGATGCGGTATCTCTACACCCATGTAGAACACTCTCATTCTTATACTATCTAGGAACCTTATCCTCACCCCCTTTCCTACACACACACTGCTGCACGGACAAAGTGCTTCAGAGAAAGACAGACTCGCACACAACCAGTTTGTTTGACATGTCCCATTATCAGTGTCAGGCACTTAATCTTGATGACTCGCACCTGAACTCTGTTACCTTTCCCCACTGGGATAAAAGGCGGAGCATGAGAGCACCTGAGAGGCAAGGCGAGCAGAACCAGCAAAGTGACAGGAGAGCAGATCCTGTGAAATTGGAGTGCTATGGAAGCAGGTAGAAGGGGCCAAGAGGCGAGAAAAGGTCCGAGGTCCGGCCAGCTGCAGAGTGACGGTCATGCAGACTTTTCAAAGGAAACCGCTCTGCTAATGCACAAGGTGAAGGCGGACCCACCTTCACGTGAGCGACTGAGTTGGCAGGAGGCGAGCCGTGCTGTGCCGATAGCCTTGGCTTCAAGGAAACGCTGGACGAATGGTATCGAGCGCTACCAGTGAGTAAGACCGGCTGGCATTATCGAGTGAAAGATGCCAAAGCGTTTGAGGCTTGCAGGATTTCGTGAAACCGCGAGCGAAAGTACATTGTAACCAGAAGGATGAATGCAGAAGCTGTGCGTGTCATAGAAATTCATGAGGGAAGCCTGCAGCATTGCAAATGTGTTTAAGACTGAAATATGCTAAGAATAACGGAGTGTTCCAGTAATAAAATATTACCTTCTCGAAAGGCTCCGCATCCAGAGTGAAACAGTTAGATTGAAAGTAAGATAATTGGAAAGACTACGAATACCAGAAGGCCTTAGGAGAGGCCAACCAAAGTAAAAGAAAGTCAAAGTGGTCATATGAAGGTGCAAGCGAAATCCTCATACAATCGAAAGTCTTTGACAAGTGGGAAACGAAGTGAACAATTGTAAAGTAAAGCTAAGTGAACTATGTTGTAAAGGCAAGTTTGAACCCGACGTAGGGATGCCAAGAGAGAGCTAAGAGGAAGTGAATCCCATATTGTGTTAAAGTGACTGAACAGTGGTGTAAAGACAAAGGTGAACCCAACAAAGGGGGTATCCCGAAATAGCCGGGGAAAAAGAGAAACTCGCATGGCGAAAGCTTGGGAAAGTTTTGTGATACAAAGCAAAAGACATTGATTCGAGGGTTCCTGCCTTTTTTTAAAGAAACTGCTTCCTGATGCCAATAGACACAAGGGGTGCTCACCATCATGCCTCTGTTCCGCCTTGTCCAGTGATGTAACATGGAGAAGGGCGTACACTAGTTCAGCAGTCCTGAACTATCGAAACCCTTTTGGATGTTTTAGTTTGTCCCACCCCCTTTTGTTATACATATCATTGTTCCACAACCTTTTGTTATATAGTGTAAGGATTTGGCAATAGGCTTTTTAGTATAGGCCATTTTGTTTTGACACAACACCACTAGGACAGCATTTTCTTTATTTTGATAGTTGTAGCTTGCTCGCATCTTAGATTTAGGCTTAGATTAGGTGTTTTTCTCACCCTTAAACTATTTAATAAACACCCTTGGATTATGCTGCTTGTGTCTGTTGTGTTTCTGATAACCATGCCTTCCTCCTTACACACACATGGCACTGCGATATACAATAAACAAATTCACATAAGCTTTTATTCAGCACAGTTATGTTGGAAATGGTTAGTGGAGGAGGTAACAAGTGGTGAGATCAACTCCACAGGCAGCCCACTACAGTTAATGTAATAAGACGAGGTTAAAGGTTTCACCCGCATTTCCACATTTTAGCAGGGGGTTACACCCTCCCCACCCCCAGTTATGCAAAAACCCTTGTCCCTAAGGGTTTAGTCTACCCATGAGGTAGCTGTCACACAAGATATAAAACCCTGCTTCATACTAGCGGGACGTCCCACCATGACTGCATCAGTAAACCTGCCCGAGTGGGCATATGTTCGCACATAGAGAAACCCGTAGCGGCATTCCCCTTCGGATGGTTTCGCACTGCTCTCCTGTAGCCTCATAACTCAGCATCCTGACGGGTCAAACTGCCCGGTGAGATCTCCTAGGCTCCAAATTTGCTACCGAATGAGGTTCGGATTCTTTCCACGGCTGCTGGATGTCTGTCCATAGTTCCAGAGTCTGAACTCTGCATATGATCCTCTGGCGGTGGAAAGAGAGGTTCTGTGTTAAAAGTAGCAAGAATCTCTCTCCTGCTTTCAGGATGCCATATACAACCTGAAGGCCCTGGATTTGTGTTTTCACACTCGTGCCAGTAAGCTACATTAGGGTTATCTGATTCACTCTGGCTCTCTTCCTCTTCTTCTTTTTCTTCTTCTTGACTTGTCTGGAACCCAGAGGGACTGTTAGCCACTTCTTGGTTGAGAGGCTCTTCACCGCCATCATTTTCTTCCCTCTTTGGGCTACAGTCTACAGAGGGTACAGTACTCGGCCTTCTGGGCTTTGAAATGTTATCACAGCTAGACTCCTTGGATCTATTCCTAGCAACCATCTTTCGGGGGGAGAGTGGAACTTCAACAACAGCTGAATTCATTTCCACATCCCCTATGGGTAGGAAGGGATTCCGTTGGAGAGTCTTCACGTATGAAGGATTTCCCTCTTCTCTCAGCCTGAACAGGGTAATCCTGGTAATTGGCAATTGATAATATAGGGCTGGGACTCCCAACGATCCTCCAACTTGTTAAGTCCTTTTTTTGTCCTAAACTGCTTAACACCCGATCACCAGGCTGCAGGTTTTTGCCATCATATCTTCTCTTGTTTTCATTAGCATTTTGTTCAGCAGCGGCTTGCGCCAGTTGGAACGCTTGGGCTAGCTGATCCTGAAGATCTTTGATGTACTTGCTATAATTTTCCACACCAGTACCATCCAAAGACACCCCAAAATATAAGTCTATGGGCAATCTGGCATCTCTCCCAAGCATTAGCTGAAAAGGCTTGAAACCGGTGCTGTGCTGTCATTTTTTGTACATTGTAGGTGTGAACTAATGTTGACACATGCAACTCCATCAGGAATTTTCTTTGGCAGTCAGGGCACCCAGCATACTCAGCAGAGTGCGATTGAAACGCACTGCGGGTGATACGGGGAGGCCCTTCTCTTCCTCACCCCACTCAATTGCATACATTCTTTAATCAGATTGGATTCAAAGTCGGCCCCTTAATCTGAATGTAGCCATGCTGGCCAGCCATAATGTACAAAGAATTTGTACGTCGGCTATCGTGTTGGCATTCTGGTCATTTGTCGAGTATGCTTGGGCATAGCTGGTAAAGTGTTTGGTTACCACTAGTATGTTCTGGGTCCCCCTGCTGTCTAGTCCAAGGCTCAGGAAGTCAACAAAGGCTAAAGTGGTGGAGGGCTGCTGCCAGACGGATGAGTCTTCCTGGCGATGCAACAGGCACATGTTGGGCAGTAATCTTTTACTGCGGGCCCACTCGAGGCAAGTAGAAATGACTTTGGATTAATCCAGTGTGTGTTCACTTCACAGATGCTCTTGTTGGTCATGTAGTGCCCGTAGAGCAACTGGACGGAGAGATCGAGGAAGCACGAGTCAGTGTATAAGTCGCCCCTGAACTTGATTCTCTTTGAACAGCACACCACCTTTCAACAGTAGAGTTTTCAACTTTTTGCAGTAACTCAGTCGACCTGCCACGTTAAGGTTGTTTGGTGGGCCCTCCGCTCCATTTTCTTTTCTTTTGAGCACCTCACGTAACTCAGTCCTTCAATTGCACTTGTCTTAACTCAGCCCTTGTCAAATGTGGCAGTTCTGGAGCCATCAGACTGGTGGCATCAAAATAGCTCACAGGTATTCCATTAGCCGTCCTTCCAAGGCAATCGATAAGACGAGTTGGTACAGCATGTCGGACAGTTTCATTCAGGCAGCCTGCACAGACGCCATCTCTTGGTTTATAGATCTCTCTCTCTCTCTCTCTCTCTCTCTCTCTCTCACTCTCTGGTGGCCTTCTGGATTTTAAAAAAAAAGTATGCTCTAAAATGAAATCTTTTAACCCATTGTTTAAAAAAATAATAAAAATAATTTGTGAAACCCCTTTGATTGGTTCGGGTTCTGTTGGAAATATTTATGCCTAGCCACCACTGGCCCTGGGAGCAGGTTGGGGGAGCCCAGCGATAGTGTTGGGAGCAGGATGGGCCGGAGCCATGGGATAGTGGTGGGAGCAGGGGTTGGAGAGCCCAGGGTCTGTGGTGGGGTGGGGAGACCACAGGGACTGGACTTGGAGTGGGATGAGGGAGTCCAGAGACTGATGGGAGCAGGTGGGGGACCCCATGGACTATACTGGCACTAGGTGCGGTGACTGGGCACGTTAGTACATAGCCATTTGGACTAACTGTCCATTTGGTATTTTTGGAGGGCCTGGCCTGCCCACATTTTGCCAGGGGGGGCCAGACCTAAAATGTTTGAAGACCACTGCTCTAGAGCCTCCTGACCGCTTCTCCGACAAGGCCCTTGTGGGAGTGTCTAAGAACATCAAAATGAGCAGCTAGACATACATAATTTTGGTCTCTCGCACAGACGAGTTGAATTATCGTCTGCCCCACATTGAAGGCAAAATCTCCATGGTGTTAAAGGTGCAGAGGACTGTGAGGGAAATGCTCTGCGCTCTGATGCCCGCTGGTATGCCAGACCCTCGGGATGGTGGATAGGCGCCTCTCTCTCTGGTTAGGCAATGGGTTCTTTACTGGTTACCTGGCTACTCTCTGAACCATGGGCCCAGGTTCCTGCCCTCCCAGTTACACACCTGCACTGCCCCCTGGCAACCCTGCACTTGGGACTGTATCTGGAACCCTACAACCCCCAGAATTGCACATATTTATCACCTATTTTCTGCACTTAACCCTTGCACTGCCACCTGCTGACCGCACTTCTTGTTTTCAATGTCTGATCCTATGCCTTGCACTTGCTCCTCCTCCCCTTCCCCTGGCTCTTCTCCCCTTCCCTCTCCCCTGCACTTGCGCAATCTCAATGTCACTGGGCGTAGTATCATTGCTGTCTTGTTCCCTCTTGTTCCCCTCCCTCGCCTCGTCTCACCTTGAAACACTTGTGTATAGGTGCAATATAAATAAAATATCATATCATATCCTGGGCTGACAGCTGTATTTGAAGCTTCCTAACCAGCTGCTTGAACTCTACGATTTGCCTTTGCTGAGATGTTGTAGTCGTGGAGGTAGGGGTCCGGCCTTGTACTGGAGGACTCTGCATGATAATATCGCTGGTTTGCTCTTGAACCCTGATGGATCTCAACATTTCTTCATAAGAGGGGGGATTATCCAGCTTCTCCCACAGTTGCATAGTGGAATTGTTGCTTCCCTAGCCCCTTCTAATTCAGGCAACAGCGGTTCAACTTCGAGGTCTACGCCCCTCCTGGTTGGTGAGCCAGACGCAGAATCTTTTCAATCCTCACCACATAATCAGACAGCTTCTATCCTGACCGCAGTGTGGTTGCATCGAACTTCCTCATCAGATCCTCTCCTGGCTCTTTGGTTCCAAAGGTGCCCTACAAGGCTCCCATCACTTGCAGGGAAGTAGGGTCAGGGCACAAAACACATAGTGACTGTCCCATCTGCAATGCAGACCCTCTTAGAGCCTCTGCTACTCGCTTTCTCTTCTCCCTCCTGGTCCGACAGCTTCCAGCCTTGCAACATAAGCTTGGTGAAGTCAGCCCATAGTTCATAGGCCTTCTGACCTTTTGGAATGGGCTTCTCTCCTGAAAATGGTCGTAGTCGGATCTAAGTTCCTTGTTCAGGCATGAACAATGGTATAGGTTGCCGCTCCATTGCCACTGCTCTAACAGCCTCTGCCACAGCGGCAAATGTGCCTACTGCATCTTTGGACAACGTAGTAGATTCAGGGTGCAGATGGTGCAAATGATCAAAGGCTCCCCACCTCGAATCTCAGAGGGCAGGGTTTTGCCTGTAAGAGAATTACAACCATAACACAGCATTTAGCATTTGGTGTCCTGACCAGGAATGCTCCCCACACTTTTCACCTTTCCAGTTAGGGGTTACAAGGAAACGTTCATAGCCAGGATTTCATCAGTAGTGATATGTAAGGGACCTCTCCTACTAAAAAACAAACTTCCGGACTGAGTCCTTCAGCGTGCACCCAATGTAGAACATAATAGTGTGCCATGTTCCCCACCTGTGATAGAGTAGCCAATATACATTTATTACTGATTTTCCTGTCTGGTAAACAGGAGATCCATATTAGGCTGGTGAACTTCCCTGGAGCTCAGCAGTGCTTCCAATAGTGTAAGGTGTACCTGTCCTATATCAGAAAGGTATGAGGAGCACCTGGGGGAATGTATGTTGGCTCAGCGCCCTGTTAGTAAACTTGCGAGTGGACTTGTACACCTTAACACGCATGCGTGTTTCAGAGCTTCCGGGGAAAGGAAATACAATATTGACAGTTCCGATCAGTTTATGCGTTAAGACTCTGACAACATGCAACAATGTAAGTCACACCAATGAATTTGCAGCCCCGGATCCGGGTGAAATTTATAATAAAAAATATTCCTTAAATACAATAAATCATTAAATAGATAAATGCATAGCATTACAGCCTCTACCCTATAGATATCAAAACAGCTATAGCAGCAATGTACTGTTTTTCTTCTTACACAGGAGGGCAACAAATAACATTTTGCTCTTTTCAGTTTTATTCCCTAGTTTACCTCTTAGCTCCTTTATTGGCAAAGGATCAATTCAACAGTGCTTGCTCCCAAAAAAAGCCACCCCTGCCTTTTCAGCACTGAAAAACGGTACGACATTTCATCGCGTGATGTTTTTCCGCAGGGTTTTTTACCGCTGATTTTGTTTTCGCTAAAAACTCAACGATTTTTTGGGAGGGGTTAAAAAAATTATATAAATTGGTTGTGGGTGTACGGGAATATAAAAAAAAAATTAAAGGGGTAGGGGGTTTGATGAGTTTTTGCAAAAAGAAATCCCCGGTAAAAAAACCCACGAAAAAACATCCCACAATGAAATGACATCGAACCGATAAAACACTGCCTGGGCCTAAATAGATGGGTATGAACTGTTCCACCCAGTCACAGTTAATGCATCATCACCATAGAATAACACAATTAGGACATCCCCCAGACGGTGTAGTGGGTATAGGATCAAACACCTTTCCCAGTCCAAGCTGGTGAAAAAACATTTAGAATGTAAATACCCCAAATGTACCATGGTAGCTGCACAAGATTTCCCACAAACACAGATGAACCAGACAACATTAACAGCACAAGAAACCTATGCCGTAGCAAAGTGTACTACTGAGGGAAGACGACCCTGCACTGCAACTTTATTCCATAGGAAATGAGATCGGCATGGTGACAAGAGAGAGACTGACTCAGAAAGTAAGATTTCAAAACCTTTGTTTAAAGTTTCATGGTTGGTGTAATACCTAATTGGCCCTAACTATAAAGGGATGTTTCCCAGAAATGATGCTTTTAAGGGTGTCATTGTCTGAAAGTCCAAATAAAAAACGTGGGGAAGGGAAGTCTACGTCTTGAATATCCAGACATATGATTTCTTGAACACTTTTCTTTTGCATAACATTGTTTCCCACACAATTTGTATTTAGAGGTAAGGATTGGCAATAGGTTTGTTAGTATCGGCCCTTTTATTTTGACAAGACACCACTAGGACTGCGTTGTTATTATTTGATAGTCGTAGCTTGCTCCCATCTTTAGATTTAGGATTAGATTGGCGTTTTTCAAACCCTTATTGAAGTTCAATAAACGCCCTTGACTGTGGTCGCCTGTGTCTGTTTTACTGTTGATACCTTGCCTTCCTTACAGATGCAGAGTTGCTAAACCACAGTGAGCGGTCTAGATGTTGTAACAATCCACAGCTGAGCAGGACCAGCAACATTTAAAGGACCTCCAGGTGCCGATTGATAGGAGGTTGCAGTGGGAGCCGTGTGCACAATAGCGGCAGCAGGAGGAGGTAGAAGCCAGGACCAACATGCTAGAAACGGGAAGTCGTGCAGAGCAAGCGGCGAAGGTCAGAGTCCCGGGCAGATGCAGAGGACGCACAGCGGGAAGCAGTGTGTCCTCGCGGAGAGAGATGCTCTCTGTGTCCTATATCGGGCTTCGGTGAAAAGCTTTCATTCAAGCTTGTTTGGAGCAGCGGGTGCTCCTTTCACAGCGAGAAGAAAGCGAGGCGCTGCAGAGCTGAAAAACATCAGTGAGGGCTCAACGTGTAAAGAAACAGAAGCAGCGTGTCTGCAGAAGCTGGCAGGATATACCAGTGAGTTGGACTATTTTCAGTAACACAGGGGCGCTCCAAAGTAGACCTCTAGAAATATTTACTTTTTTTGAATACCGAACATTTAATTTAAAACAAGAAGAAGAAAATTATAACTCACATTGCCAAAGCCAAGAGTGGGCTGTGAGATATCAAAGTATGAGAGACGGACAAAGTAGTGTACTTTACAATGCTTTTTTATTTAAATAATAAGTGTTAAGATGGATTTCTGAACTCTGACCTGGTGGGCACAGGTTCAGAATGCCAGACCAATCAAGGTAGCATTGGTGGGGGTCAAGACTAGGTCTCGGGAGGGGTGAGAGTGACTGAAATACCTCAATGAGCACACAGAGTAAAGGACACTACAAATCACCCCCAAGTCAGGTGTATGTATTAAAATACATGTACATTTATTCAAGGCCTTTGAACTCAAACACAAAGCAATTATCAACAGTAATACATAAAACCAATACAACACTACTATACACATATATACAATGCCAAGCGGCCAAAATGGTTAAAAGCACAGAATGAGTCCACAACCTAAAAGGGAAGGAAGCAAGCAGTGAAAATAGTCTTTAGGCAGTTCTTCATTAAATGAACCCTAACTGAAAGGCAGTCCAGTCCCTACGAATAGAGGAGCCTAGCGCTTGATGTACTTTCAAATGCTGGTGCACGCGATAGTGCAGAAGGGTGAAAACAGGGTTTCTTGTAGGGTCTGTAGCCGCTCAGGCAGGTGGGTGAGGCAATGAAGAATAAGTTCCCACTATTCGTGAAGGGTCTCCCCAAGAGGGCAAAACAAGTTCCAGGAGTTGGGAAAGGGACGGTAGCCCAGGCTACCTGTGGAAAGTTGTGTGGCCCTTGGGACACATGTGCGTAAAAGTGGGTGGATGCGCTAGGGGCCACCGGTAAGGGTTGCAAGTACTCACTGGTGCACTCCGCACCAAACTTCGTCAGTCAAGTCCACTTCGGTTACAGGTTCAAATACTGCAGTTGTGCAGCTCTGCAGCTTTCAGCTACGAAGATACAGCATTGATTCCCTGGCAGGACAGTGGTGATTTCTCTGTTCCAAATGAAGGGATCAAACCAGTTTCACTGCAGCAGGCTTCAGGCCACAGAGGGGCACAGCAGCAAGGCACCTGCGAAGTCTGTCACGACGACTGGGCAACACAGTAAACATGTGTACTCCGGTTCGGGTGCTCTCTCTTTATTCCAGACCTGGGAATGGCAAGTCTACGGAATTCGGTGTGAGAGTGCCGTGAACACAGAACTTGCGATGTACCAAGTTTCAAGGGTCTCCTCGAAATGGCAGCGGTTTCAGCGCAAAGATCCTGTGCAAGCTGGTCAGTCCGCTGGTTGTCCCAGGCACACTTCCGAAGAGGCTTACTTGTAGGTTTAGATGAAGGTGCCGTGAATAGTTGACCCACTATTCAAATGGGTTGAAGCGCCTTTGCAGACCTTCTGGTTCGATCAGATGCAGAGGGATCCAGCGGGACAACAGCAGGCTCAGGGTGCCAAACCTTCCAGCGGGTCAGCAGCGGTTTCTCGACTCGGCTTCTTAGTTTCAGGATTCTTGGATCAAATCCTAGGTTCAGTGAGAACTCATGAGATCGACCTGGTGTTGATGTTATCCAGAATCTCCCTCGCACCAAAACAAAGAGGACCCAGTGGGAGATCTCACATACAGGCACACCAGACGTGGACCAATCACGGACCACGGTGGTCCCAGTCATTCACAGCACACCAGACTCTCTGGCACCCAGGATGTGTATTGAAACTAAACAGTCCAGCCCACATCCTGGAGGCACACATACAAGGCATGCAAAAGCCCACCAAAGCTTGGCGTTTTGCGGGAGGATGCATGCCCAAATAAGGACTGACCCGAGTCGTTTCGACCTGGGGAAGGCAAAGGGGCAAGATGGCCAATTTGGAGCCAGGCCATCTTCCTGTGCCAACCGCTGTAAACGCGATTTGCATAGCAAGAAAGGGTTCAAATTAAGCTAAAAGATAAGCTACCACCAGCCCTGTCCAAGGCACATCTCCACTCCTTTGAAGGAGTTTAGGGCCTTTGGAAACAAAAGAAAGACCCAAGCGCACTGTACTGTAAGGTACATTGTGCACTTGTAACATTGCAGAAAAGTTGCAACATTGGAAAGGACTAAGGGAACAAAGTCTCCCAGTTCGGACTGTCTTTAAGGGCATGTCAGTTTCCCCATAATAAAGTGAGAGTGCAGCTGAAGGCTGTGCTTCACTGGCAAACGTCAAGTCTGTGGTGTTTAAACAGCAGCAAAATGTTTGCGGGTACACAACTGGAGGGAAAATTGCACATACATGGGATTCTTTGCTAATAAGATTTTTGGGAAAAAGGCCTCACTGCCCCTTACTCTATGAGGGGTTTCCCTGCCTCAACAAAACAAACTAATGGACTTTTCTTTGCCAGGATGTCTCAAATAAATGTCCACAGTCCTGTCTCTAAAACCTATTCGGAACCTCACACTTAATATACCACAAAAACTACTATTGTGGGAAAATAAACAGTACTTGGCTGTCTTCCTACAGCCAAGTGATGGTTCTTACACCCACTCCCTGGAAGTGGATTTTATATGCCAGGAGGACACTCCCCTTCCCTGGTCTTTCCTTGATGCCAAGGGGAAAAATCCACTTCCCCTGGTCTTTCTGGTGGTTGTCAGGATGCACCATGGCAACCTCCAATCATGCCGCACTGAGCGCTGTGTAGGTGCAGCCTCAGACATGGTGCCAGAAGTACCAGGGCGCTGGGGAGGTCGAGCGAGAGACCTGTGGTGTCCCAGCAACCCCCACAGGCATGGTGGTGAGGAGACATGACGGCCCTGGTGGAGGCGAGAGCCTGGGATGAGCCAGACTCTGGAACCGCGCAGAGGTAAGTTAATGACACCAGGCTACTTAGTATTTCCCACGGTAGGCTTTTGTAATGGAGAGATTGGCTATGTCAATATTGCTCCTTTTCCATTTCCCATCTAGTGCGGGACAAGGGCTTGTTATGCTTTTCATTCACAGGGCTCCGTTCCCCTAACCCCAATGTACCTCTTAATTTCGCCACCGCAGCCCGGTTCTTTTCCTCGCTGTATGCGGCATCCCACTCTTTCCCAGGGAAGCTGTTAACTTTAACGTACCTTGCACTTTCACCGCTCCACCCCGGTTCTCTGCCCTGCTGTTCATGTTGTCCCGCTTTTACTCCAAAGTGGGTGTTCAGCTGTTCTGGGTTACAGCCCTTCTCCATTTCCTGCTGTCGGCATACACACCATGTAATGAAGGCTAGTTCCGAAGGACTCACTACATTATGAACGCTACTTGCGTTCTCATAGCAGCTTCTTGCACCTCGGTTGCATTGCGGGCAGCTCTGGCAACGACCATGGACTACACCCAAATGCCTGTACCTATCCTGGTGTTCTTCCACTCCTCCCTTCCTCACTTGTTGCTCCTGCTCTCCACCTCTGGTTGTCCAACCTCTTTGGTTCTTATGCTTCCAACAATTGTTGCTACTGCCTCCACCCCCACAGCCACCACTACTATGGCCTCCACCCTCACCCAACATATGGCTCTTGCCTCTTCCAGGCCAACTCTGGCCATTTCCTTTTTTTTTTTCTTTTTTTTTTGTTGGAACAAATTTATTGAATTTTAAAAAATAAGTCACAAAACATTTAAAACAGTGAGAACCAACACATTAATTCGAAACAGTACAATTAGCAATTCAAATACTTTAACCATAAGAACCTTAAAAAAACACCCAAAAATAAATCCCCCCACATACCCTCCTCCCCCTCCTCTTCCACTTATTACTCTAAATTAACATAACAAAGAGAGAGATTTTGAATTACATCATCAGAAATGCATTAAATAATGAAAGAACAAAAAAAAATAATAATTCACTTATCTGTCTTGCAGCTCTTAAACTTCACTTCCTCTTTACGGGTTTAACTCCAAGAATGACCCCCAAATCTTCTGAAAACTTGAAGCCTTCTTTTGCACCATATAATTTACACGCTCAATATTACAAACTTTGTACATTTCCTCTAGCCTGTCATGCCAATTCAAAAAATCAGATGATTTCCAAATCTTTAATATTAATTTCTTTGCCACTGCCGCTCCTTGCATAATCAGGTGATTTGACTTTTGTTCAAGTCCTTCAACAGCACTGATTCACCCAAGATGAGTCTCAAAGTCGTATTCCAGATCCTCACCTATGATGGTATTCATCACCTCCACGATCCCGTTCCAGAAATTCTTCAATTTAATACAGTCCCACAACATGTGTTCCAATGTTCCCCGTCCTTGAGCACACCTCCAACAAGCTTCCGAGTCTAGAAGACCATTCTTGAAAAGGCAGACCGAAGTCCAGAATGAATGGTTAAGTATCTTCACTTGACGGTCCTGATCACCAATGTTCAGGGACACCTTATTAATGTTGGCGCACACATTCGACCATCTCTGAGGGGTCATTTCCTCTCCTAGAATATCTGACCAAGTCAACAGAATTCTATGGTCTGGCTCTGAAAAATCACCTAACACATTGTACATCTTGGATGCTATGTGATCCTTTGTGTTGAAATTCCTTATAATGGATACCAATGGAAAATCCCCCAAAGATGGCAAACACACTGCCTTTCTTAGCTTCCTGTAGTCGCCATACAAATTATCTTGAAGATTAAATTCCGTCTTTAATTCTCTGAATGTTTTCAATTTTTTGGCCCTTGAACAAGTCTCCAACTTTCTTGATTCCTGCTAAGAACCAGTCTCTCGAATAGATCACCTTTTTTCCAACTTTTATTTTGGGATTCAACCACATTGAAGAATCTGAATCTGAACTCAACTCTGGCCGCAAGTTCATATGCCCCGCCAAGTTTTCTTCAAGAAGTCCGTCAAAGCAGAGCTATTTGTGCTCCTGCAATTGGTGGTCGATCGAATGGCCCATACATCCAATGGGCCTGCCCTTTGCGCTTCTGCTCGAACCCAGTCATCTTCCGATGTTAACACAGGAATGATGTGTCAAGTTGTATGCCTGATGGTACCTTTCAAAATTCGGAATGTTCAAACCGCCTTTCTTCTTTTTTAGATGCAGCTTCCAGAGTTTCAATCTCAGAATTTTCCCATTCCAAATAAAGGTCTGTAACAGTCTATTCTTTTCCAATCTGTATTCTGTACCTGCAGTGGGACCATACCTAAAATGTAAGTTATCTTTGAATCCAGTCATTTTTATTGCATTAAATCTGCCCCCTAAAGAAAGGTGAAGTGAAGACCAACCATCAATTTCCTGCTGTATCTTCTATATGCACAGGCCCATGTTGACTTTCATAAGTACTTTCATATCCTTAGTCCCCCAGATACCTAAGTATTTAATCTTATTTGCACACCATCGGAATCCAAAACATTTCACCACATCACAAGTTGTGCTTTCGGTACATGGTAGAACTTCTGATTTCTGCCAATTGATTCTATAGTTGGAGACTGCGCCAAAGTAATTCAGAACCCTCTCAATGCCGATCCTCATCCCTCTTCTCTTTTGTTGTTGACCATCACCATGTAAACAAAGAAAGGACTATAATTGTGTGTATTAACATTCACTCTTTTTCCCTCTGTAGGTAGCCTCCTCGTCTAAGTAATCTGAGAGGATGGATTCACCTTACAATAATACATATACCCATATGGTATATTTGGGTTTAATTTGTACGGTGTGGTGGGATTTTGCATTCATTTTCTGGGTTTTGGTGTGGGAATGCCGTGTCTTCTCTTTTATTCTGGTACATGATCATCTGATTCGTCACAGGGCAATAACTGAGAGAAGAAAATATCACTTTTTTATGAGGGAATGAACAAATGAAAGTGTGATCTTTCAAGAAGGAGAGGTTGAATGAGAACATCCTATAACCCACATTACCAAAGCCAAAAGGACACATTGAAACAGCAAAAGGGATATCACTTGCCTAAATAGATATATCCTATTAAGGAATGTTCTAGCCTAGATCGCTAACAGTCAATAGCTTGTTTTAAAAGGAAACCAGAAGCTGCAGGAGAGAGACCTGATTTGTAGAAAGCAGCAAGGAGGAGAGAAGTATAACCTGCATTCTCCAGAGACAAAACAGTTCCCCATGTGAAGCATTGTCATATTGTATCTAAAATAAGTTGTGAACCGATGGTGTTGAAAGACTATCAGGAAGTAGTTTGAAGTTTTGGACCAAATGTGTTGAACGTCAAGAGATTGAATCCAGAAGCAGTTGTTAACAAGCCTCACCACAGGGTACAAAGATTAGAGGGTTCCATGTGATAATATCCCTGCAGGAAATGTCGCCATACAAGAATGGTGCTGTTTTTTTGTTGCGATATTACCATATGGAACCTGCGAGGGACACCCCTGCGACCCCCATACTTATTTTATTTTTTAAACGGAGCAGGGGATAGCCCCGCAACCTCCGCTCCCATTTACCTCATAAATTATCCCCATAAATAATGTCACCTATGCCATTTCCCGGCGACTGTATGTATGGTGACATTATTTATGGGGATATTACCTGATACCGATTAGAGGTAGGAGTTTTATCCTGGCAGGCGAGTGTACCAGGAAAAAGACAATTGGAGGTTAGTCCTGGAAGGTGAGAGGACTAGGAAGAAGGAGATTCAAAGTACTGCAAAGTGGTAGAAGGTTGTGGTGGAAAAGAAGTAACAATTCCACAAATATGTTTTGATGAACTGTTATGTAAACAATCCTGACAAAATAATATTGCTCAAAAGGAAGAAGTGTGAAATAACAGAAAGAGATTTTGTTGCACCTAGGGCTTTAATTGCCTCTCGGTATGTCAGGGCTTTGCCCCTCAGGATGTCAAGCATCCTTTTGGTCTCCAACATATGGCTGCTCTTGTTTGGCAGTGTTGTTGGAGGTTGCCGTGGAGATGCTCTCGAGCTACGGTCTCTGTAACTCAGACGGCCATTCTGCGTCATGTGACAAGTCCCCTGACATTCCCCGTAATGCGGGCTCACAGTCTCGACCCTCTGCAGCGTATTTAAACATTTGTTTCCTGCTACAGCGCTGCTTCTGATTGTAGCGTTACTTCTCCATTGTGAAATCTATTTGTGTATTCGGCAAACGTTTCTTGGATCTTCTTCTGCCCGCTCCTTTTGGACTATTCTGAACCGATTGCCGACGACCCAGACTGCTATCACGGACTCCCTTTATCTCCTGTTTCTGATCCATTCCTGCCAGCCGTTGCCGGCCTCTGCCTGTTTCGGGATTCCTAGTCAGCTATCTGTGTGTATTCCATTACCCGCTGCAAGGATACCATCCGCTTAACCTGGTGTACCTCGGCCTGCCTGCATCCCAATACCAGCAGCAGCTGCACTTCCATTTGGTAAACTGATACTGTTATTGAAGTGTTTGTGTCACTACTAAACACGTACGTGACCTTTCTCCATTATCACCTAGTCCTGAAACTTCCTCCTCCACAAAGGGACTACTCTAAGGACTTGGATTTCCCATTAGTGCACTAACTGACGCTTTGCTGAACTGTGCACCATCCCGAAACTAGCACGTCCCTCGTTCCGCCCAGGAAGTGTACCCTGTACTAACCATTCCTATTTGTTATTTTAACCCTTCGTTGTTTCCTTAAATTGGACATTACCAGAACTCATATCAGATATTCCTTCCTCACAGGGGTAAGCAACTTCCTTTTCCCATCCACAGTAGAACCATACTTTCGAATCATACATGAAGAGGTTAAAGGATTAATTCCTACCTTGATTTCCTATAGGTTCTGCCTCAAACGCCATAGTCACCATATTACCGGATATACACAGAAAGTTATAATTGTATTAAGATATACTGACCACCACTATCGTATTAACCTGTTCCATCTTTTCATTACAGCATTGTTGTGACGGTGTGCGTGTTCCCCACTCTTTTCTGTGATCAGCAACTCTGTCTGTCCAAACACTTAAACAGCAGAGGGGTATATTGCAGAAAAGAGCTACCTCAGGTTGAGGAAGTCGGTGTCTGGGAGGTTACCTGTCCTATGAGGGTTGTTCCAGGGAGGTCATCATTTAGTCTTTTTGCTGGTCCAAAGTCCTCTATTCACCGCCCCGGCCAGATCGGTGGTGAGTAGCAGATTTGTCTTCAGAGTCGAGAATATTGACATTGTGTTTGATGTGACAAATTGGAGAGAAAAGAATCCTTGTTTTGTTGACTAAGCGAAGATTGTGGAAGCGATGATAATTATCTTCAAGAGTACTTGTAACTGAACTTATAAACGATGCCAAGAAAATGATATTTGTGGAACGGTACATTCTACTAGCCTTGGAAAAGGAACTTTACTGAACTTGAACTTTGGTTGGAGACAACCTGTATTGATCCTGTGGAAGGGTATCCTACCCAGGTCACAAGGATCATTGGTTGCTATGGTGGTTCTGAGTTTATATGCGATTGTGTGAAGTTTACATTGTGCGAAGGCATCATGAAGTAAGACACAGACAGCAGATTAAATTTTCCAATAACATTATTTCCTTAAATGTCAGGATGGAGTAAGGCCTAGCTTGCACTATGCTAAGGTAGGATTTCCCTACCTAAAGAAACTAAGGATAGTTTGTGTCAATAAATTCAACTTAAATGTCTGCCTGTGTCCAACACCTACACTTTCCCTCACAACTAAAGATAAACAATATGTAGGTATGTCAGCAACAAAACAAACTGTTCCAAATAAAGTTCTGAGCTCCTTCCAGCTCCTGGGTTACTTTCCAGCTTACCCTTCCCCAAGTTCAAAATAGTTCCAAAGGTTCTCAGAGTTTCCTTCTCCAAGAGGGTAACACAGTTCGCAAAGTCTTGGGGTTCCCTTTCCCCAGAGGTCAGCTCTTCCAGCTTCGAAACCTACAATCAGTTCAAATGTCTTGACTTTCAAAAACCGTTCCAATTCAACTTTATCCTTCAAGCTTTTCAATAGTTCGTACAGATTACTCGTTCCCATTCACTTCAGCAATCCTGTAACAAATAGTTTCTTTATCTTCTTTATCTTTACCTTCTTTTGCTCTTTCCAAGCATGGGTCACTTAGTCTAGGCGCAGTTGTCGGACCACACAGTCCACCGATTACAGGTCACGCAACCGATAACGTTTGGCACTTTTTTTATCCTCCTGTATTCTTTTGGTTTTCTTGCCAACACAGGTTTTATTTCTCTATAGCTTTGTCATGTGTTTACATTCATTTCTGATTCTCGTTGCCAGTCTCTTGGCTTTGCCACAACATGTCTTCCACACAGATCACTCTGTGGTGTTCACCCTTTTCACCACCTTACTTTCACAGTATTCATAACTGCTCATCACTTGCTTTTGATCTTGTTCATAATTGTTCTTTTGCTTTAAAGTGGTCTTCACTTGCTTTTCACGTGGTTCATAAATGCTCATTACATGTTTTCCACTTTTTTCACGTATTCATCATAACTTTCTTTTATTTCGGTATTCAATATTACTTGTTTCATCTTTAAATGCATTCACAACAACTTGCAACTTGCTCGGCATTCAAAAACCCTCAATCTGGGTTCCATGTTCAGTTGTCACAGGTTTCACTTTGTTCGGCAATACCATATGCCCGTTTGCAGCACCAGGAGCACCCCGATGTGAGTGTTCCCTTATTCTTCTCACCGGTATGCAGCCGCTCCTCCCGGGCATAGGCTCTGTTCGTTTCCGGCTTCCTTTCGCTCTCTGTATACTTTTCGGGAGCACAGCAAGCCGTTCTCGCATTCTTCGAACCTCGCTGCTTGTTGTAGGTAGCTCCACTCTTCCCTCATGGACGCTACCAACGGCCTGTAATGTTTGGGAGCCTTCCGTGTCCACAGCTCCGGCTGTGGGCACAAGGCTGTAACAGTATGCCAGAGGACGGGGGCATTCACATCAACAATACCACAAATTAGCAGAGTATCTTGGGCCCATCCAAAACCTTCCCTCCGGCAATAATTGAAGACTCAGCCATGGTGCAAGTGATACTGTTGTTTATTCTCCAATAGACCGGGATCATACAGGAAACAACAAAATCTCCGGCAATCTCAGCGTCTGAGCCTGTCTCACCCGGTTTTGTATCGTGGTGACACGCAAACATTAACACCATCTCCAAAAACAACCTAGAGGAACCCTCTATTGGTTAGCTCGGGAATACTACCTATAGAACCCATATAAATCTGGATTCTCATGGGTCTTCCCATGTCAGGTGGCTTCACCTGAGACTTCCCCACAAAATGATCTATTACTTTGTTGCAGGGTTGCACCAAAGATTAATGGCCCATGCAACATTCTACACCACCCCATGATCTGAGCAATTAGATTGGCTGGAGTAGGGTCCCCCGGGCCTGGGACCCTGTTCTGTTCACATTGCTCGGTGTACCTTTTCAAGGTAATGAGAACGACTATGTACCCCCATTGTTGCCACTGGTCTGATCACCTAGCCTGAGAGTGCCTGCAGGTTGCAGTTTTTGGTGGACAACGCAAGTATCAATCTTGTCCGCTTTGCTGGGAACAGCTCATCTTCTCACCATTAGTAAATAGCTATTGTTCGGCTCTTCTGGGTCATGTGTACGAGGACCACAAAACTGAGCCTTTCTGTCTATAATCATGAGGATTTTATTCTGTATTTTGCAGGTGGCTCACCGCCTCAGGTATCGGGAATTTTCCACCCACCCTTTGTCCATGGCTGTGAACGCTGTCTCTGTGCTTCATGCTGCATTGACTGCACTTTTCCCACCATGTATTTGAGGCCTGTGCTTTCACATGTATTCACTGCAGTCATTCTATGGTTTCCCTATGCGTTCTGATATCTTCTTAGAGGTTAGTTATAATAGAGCCCTATAGGTTCCTTTATGCGTTCCCGTAGCTCCTTATGGTTAGTTGTGGTGAAATCAGTTGCCAGCTCGGTCCACATAAGCTTGGCTCGCTTGCATTTCTGTATTTGGCTAATGAAAAGGAAAATGTCTTGACAGTGTATCTGTGCTCTATCTATAGTAGGTGTAAGCATGTTCTTCATGTATGTATGTGTCTGCGTATCTTCGTGCACGGCTGGATCTTCTCATCAGTCAACCTGATGCATTGGTGAGGCATCTGTCTCTTCAAAACTGTCAACTGGATAAGGATTAAAGGCTCGTCTGAGAGAAAATCTCTTTGCATATGTAGGATACACTGGTGCGCCTGGTGATTGGCCGAAAAGTGATTTGCATCTTTCATTTCTCATTCTTTGGGCTGACATTCCCATAGGGGACATGAGGGCCATTGCAAGGACCCCCTCTGGTCGACCTGTCGACCACTTCTCCAAACCTGTTCACCTTTAACTTCGGGAGCCAAATCTTCATCACTCCCCCTAGGTGTCCATAGAATCTTGCACGATCATCCATACACCCTGCCAGGTAACGGCAATCTTCTCCATGGTTGCACCAAACCCATTTTCCCCGATAGTCTCTGCAGTTATTAGGATAATCGAACATCACTCCAGTCGGGAACAGAGGACAACCGGTTATCTGTTCTCTCAGAATATCTTGAGCTACTATTATCTTGTCATCTTCGGAAGCCGTTTCTACCAGTACTTTCATGCCTACAGTCTTTTCATTCATCTTTCGGCATTGTGTGATGCATATTCTGATGATGCATAGCGTCAGCAACACTAGTACAAAAGCTGCAAGTAACACTCAGTCCATTGGCCATCCATGTTGGTATCCATGAAAAGATATATGAAATTCAGCCTTCATCTTTCCCTGCATCGTTCGTTTCTGCTTGCATTTTGGCATGCATTTGTGATAATCTGATAACTGCTTCAGCGAGTGTCCAGTTGTCTTCATCATTTGCTGGAACAAATGTACAGCAAGAAGACCCAATCTTGGTGCACACTCCTCAGTCCATGGCTGTCAGGAGATCCAGAAAATATCTACTCTGGAGAGCCATTAACCTTACTACTCCGAGCTCTTCTTTTATAGTATTGAAGCCCTTAACGGTCTAGTTTATTGTATGCATCAGCTCTCACCTTATGATCTGGAGCCATTTTACATTCGTGTTGGTCTGTACTGCAGGAACAATAGATGCAAAGAACATTTCGGTCCTGCTGAACAATCTATGCTTGGGTGGTATCTCATCTAGCTAATCCTCCATTGCTGATGATAAATTCCCCCCTTCACCCTTATTAGTTCTACAGGCCTCTTCTTCCTTCTGTTAGAATCAATTTTAGGAAACTTGTCCATTTTAATGTTCTTCTGTGGCACTACTGGTGCTGGTGTGTTGATGTGCACACCCCATCCCAGTTGGGTGGCAACTTCTCATAACCCTTGGATCCGCAAGCCCAATAATGATCCATTAGTACTGCTGTTTCAACCTTCATGCCTGGAGCTTTTATCGTCCTTGTTTTTGCCAACCTTTACTGCACCATTGTTCTGGAAACATAATGCAGCTCCTTTAAGTGGTACCATGGGCATGAGCCCAGCCTCATTCTCTCCCTATGTTAGTAGCTTTGCACTGGCTTCCCATTCTTTTAGGCATTTGTCATTCTCTTCTTGTACTGTAAGAACTGCAACTGTTAGGCGTGTATGTGCCTTGCTCCCCACCACTCCTACTTTCCATCCTTCAGCTGTGTACACCTTGCCATACACAAGCATGGTCAATATAAAAGTGATTTTTATTAAAGTAGTTAAAACATGATCAATCATCAATAGGAGAGAGGATTAGTCCCAATGTGTTTCCAGGGGTTCTTTCTTCATCAGGGGGATTCTTCTTACAATCGTTATACAAACAATTTAGAAAATGATATCAAAATAAGTCCATATTACAAAGCATAATGAAATGTATAAACATATAGAATAAAATTCAGAGCATATTGCTGCCAATACCTCTAATAACTCTGAAGTCCTCTGGCATATAGAGTTTGTTACATATTCCACAAACACTTGTGCTATTCAATATCCTGGTGAACAGAAAGTATTCCTAATTATTGAAGTAAATTAAAGTGCTCTGGTTATTTTGTAGCTCAGAATTAGTGTATCCAATCTCACCTGCCTTGTCTGTATGAATGGCTTCCTACTTCACTAAATAGGTGACATGTATTTCCTGATTACCTGTGCAGAAAGGGATTCCTAAATGGGTAAACTACATCATGAATCACTATATCTATCGCATCTACAGTCGGACACTTGCCTCTTACGATGCTGTTGAGCACTCACCCTGCTAGTTAGTCAGGATTGTATGCAGCTCAATCTGGGGAATTCTGCTGTTTCCTTCACTATGGGATTTCATATGATCTATAAACATATGCATCCATAGTATATTAGACCTCTAGTTCATGATCTTATTGTTTAAAAGTTGTTCCCAAGATAATAAATTAAATTTCCACACTCACCCCATGTCTATTTTGCCTATGTTCTGCTGGCATTGGTGAAAAGACCCTCTTTGTCGTTCAATGCGATCTGTGAGTACCAAAATAAACATGTTCGAATTAAGATTTAATACCTGTAAATGCTAAAGGGTCCATGGTCTCATGTCCCCTTCACATCAATAATGAGGATAAAGTATCCCAAGAATATTATGTTAAACCTCCCAGGAGTTATTTCTGAACTTACTTAAAAAAATGAGAAGTCGGGAGTGAGTCAGTCTGCGTCAGTCCCTATACTTTTTTTTTCCTAGAGGAGCTGCAGCGACAAGACATTGTGGACATTGCATGTGGACATTGCACCTTTAACGCTTGAACGAGGTGTGGCTAGGAGGTGTGGCTACATAACTGGAAGCAGAGCGCGCGCGGAGTCGGGAGTGAGTCAGTCTGCGTCAGTCCGTGGCGGGACGAGGCGACAAGTAGAAAATGACTGCTACCTCGACAAGCACGGGCCATGATGGGCCTGCAACAAGGCGTAAGACATTGCAACAACGCAGGATGCAAAATCCTTGGACAGCCTTGAAAGCAGACATGCCTTCAAATGTATCGAAGGTAAGCGCTACGGCCAGCAAATTGTTAATTTGCGATGCGCTACACTCGCCACACTCTGAGTCAGAGCCTCAGTCAGCACCAGAGTCCATGTGTGGCCCCGATGCTGCTGATACGGGCCTTCTCCCTTCCATCTTAGACACGCCCGTTAAATCGGACGTTGCCAAGTTCTATCCCCAGCCCTTAGGCTCCCAGCTAAACAGCGTGGAGGTGTCTTCGGAAGCAATTCTGGTTACAGAGCCTATGCCAATGCCAAACACTGCTCCAGGTTTAAGCGCCATGGTCACATCAACTGAGGTAAACATGATGCAAACCCCACAGCTACAGACATTACAAATATTAGAAATTCAATCCATCGCCCTAGACACTGGACCAACGTCCACGTCGGTCGTGGAGGGCGCGGGTAATGTCTCTTCTTTACCTCTGGAATCTGCTGACGCCTTTTTTTCACCCTTTGAGTTCACTGATGTTGAACTAATGGAGGCATCACAAATCGAAGACGGGTGTGAGCTACATCATGAGCTCATTGCCTCCCAAAACATTGCATCCTCTATCAAACCAGCAAATTGTGGTGAGTGCAAAGATTGCCCAATTACAGACACGCCGAATTCAATAACAAGAGCGTCCCGCACTGTCGAAAGGTCAATAACCAATCAATACAAAACTAATGGACGAAATAACAACCCCTTTCAGTGTTGGTTTTGTGATACATCCAATAGCTTCACAACAGTCATCAGAAAAAGTCAAGAGGTTAAAAGAAAAACCAATTGAAGGGCAAATGAGCCCTGAGGTGTCTGGAAACTCTGACAGGGAATATCTAGTCACTCAGAGCTTGAAAAAACGCAGGAACAGCAACCTATTATTAATAAAAACAGCTGGAAAGATTGTGGATCTCCAGCACTTGATCCATTGAGTGATCAGATCAGAGGACTCGATTTATTGCCGGAGCGGCACCTAATATCAAGTTTGCCTCAAACTAGAAAATCTTCACTCAGGACCCCTAGGAAAGGTTGCACTCAAACCTTACCTGACCCTCTAGTGGGTGAAACGGGTGGTAATGTGACGAAGAACGCCACAAGAAATAGTGATGTTCACTCGGAGTCTGTTAACTCCACGCATCTAAGTGGGGATGATCTATGTGAGCCGCGAGTGAAACCAAGTCTTTCGTCTGCAGCCGCGATACAAATCTATAACAATGTCTTAGCGGCATCTTCGACCACACTGCTTCCATTCTTAAAAATGTATGAAGCGCTGCATGATACCCTAAAAGATCAATCTTCTCTAATCATCAGTTTGAAAGAAAAAATGGATAGGTTTGAATCAACCACCACATTTCTTCAAAACCAATTGTTACGTGAAGCAGATCGCACAACACGATGGCAAGAGAGGTTAAGTGATCTTGCAGCTCAACATCATTGTCAGAATGACACACTGACAGAAGGTTTGTTGGAAGCCGTGAAGTGGATGCGTCATTCTGACTCAGCAACTTTATGGCAAGAAAAAAATCATCTTGCTTATGTCACGAAATCTACAAGTTTAAGTGACAGGCAGTTATCTCAACAACAGCCACAAGTTATTCAAACTCAGCAATCACGTGACAATGTGCAAAGTCTCAACAAATTGTAAATGAGGAAAACTGATCAATGCTCAAATCCTAGTGGTAACATACCAGAAGAGATCTTACAACCAGATGTCAATCGAAATAAACCAAACGGTTGTATCTAGCCTGCCCAAGACCAATACAACAAATGAGAAAGAAAGGCCAACTGAGGCCATTGTTTTGACAAATAATGAAAGTCAACCAAACACTAGACCAATCGTAAATTCAACCTCGTCCAAACCATTGGTTTCTTTTGGCATCTTTGATGGAGCGGCAAAATCCATTGTTTTAAGTCCAAGGTCCAATCCTAAAACCACAAAAAAAAAATTCAAATTTGCAGGAGGTGTTGTCAAGTAAGAGAATGTTAGGGGCTACGAGATCGAAAGTTGCCCCCTTAAAAAAGAAATATATAAGAAACATACCTCCGCAACCCGACTTAGGTTTGGCTAGTGGAATTGCGATGGACAAAGACTGCTCCCATCAACCTACTGGAAATATTGTCAATTTGCCCCTCTGTCAACGTGGTCCGCTGCCTCCACAAAATAAGCGACACCGTGCTGAGTCGGAAGAAGTGGAGCAAAGAAGTAGATCCCAAGGGTCAATAACTGACCTATTTGATCTCTCTACTTACTCAGACGAACCTGAGGAGTTCTTGTCGGTTCCGCAGCATGAGACTAGTGACCTTAATGGCGAAAACCGGCAATGACCTAACAACTTAGAAGTTCGAAGGGACGTAAAGGTGGTTGAATCCAGGAATCGATTGAAGAACAACAGTGGGAGGAGTGCAACGAATAATACTACCCTGGTTTAAAATTGAATCCCAAACAGACTTTAATCCAGGGAAAGAGTCAAATTCACTACTCAACTCGTGTTCATTCCGCATCCAATGGTAACAATGCAAACTCAACTTGTAAACTAAGACTTCAAAATCTTCATGCAGAGGATGGCGAGTTGAATTTGAATCGACACAATGTGATGAAACTCTTCAACTGTGTCCCGTCATTGCGTACAATTGTGTCTGAGGACATCAAAATTGTAGAGTATGCAACAGAGAAGTGCTGTGATCAAGTGCTTCTTCACATCACCTCTGCTTCAGTACGTAACACTATTCTGAAAGCCGCAGACGAACTACTAATCTTCGGCTTCTACATCACCCTAGAACCAAGAATTGATGGAGACCATCAGAAAAGCCAAAGTAAAAGTCGAAATTTGCTGGAATCTCAAGTAGAAAGAAGTGCAATAGTGCGAAGATCTATGAAAGTTGTTGATAATAGAAGCAGAGGAGATGGCAATTCCCATACTAATTCCAAATACAAGGATCTTCATTTGAGGAAACATGACGCTTGTAATTAGCAACAACAGGAGTCGAGGGACACGCAGTGTGTTTTTTTAATCATGGAATACAAGAGGCTTCGCTCATTTATTTGATGTCCCTTGGAAAAGAAAATAGTCGGCCTTTGTAATTTGTCTCCAGGAGACTTGGTTGTGATCCTCCATCACGGGACGGGTATGTTATCTTACTGAATCCGGCTATAAAAAATCCTATAGGTAGACCCTCATCAGGACTCCTAATGCTAATAAAAATCACTCCCTGGTGGTCCACCATAGATTCATTTTGTCCAAATCCATTTCTTCAAGGAGCCGTATTACGAACTGACAATTCAGACGCTGAAACAAGCAAACACCTGTTACTATTAAATGGATATTGGAATCTGAAACAAATCAGCTGTAAGAACTTCGTAAATTCAGTTACCCGACATATTGATGAGGCCTTAACAAGATTTAAGAACCTTTCCATCATATTTTGTGGGGATTTAAATTGCGCCTGGTTTAAATTAAACCAACCAACTCAGTTGTTTCGACCGCTAGTTGAAGATGAGGAAACAGCAAAAAACCACATGTGTAGAAGTGCACTCAATATTCGTAACTGTTCAATGGTAAATGGACATGTGAAATGCGACCAACCTCCACATGCAACCTGGTCAAATAACAATTCACAGTCTATAATTGACTATTTTTGGGTCTCCCAAAATCTTTTTGAACAGGAACTATCACTCGAAATTTGTGAAATGCCAAATAGTGATCATAAGCTCCTACGATTTTCCTGTGCGATTGAATGGCCAGAAAAAACTAGGAAATATTGTGTTCCAGTGATGGTCAATGCAGGTGGGAACCGACTGCGAATTAATGCTTCTCAAATTCAGCTTATGAATCAACAACTATCAAAACAGACTAAAGGGTCGATAGTTGACTGTGTGGCGCTACTTTCAAACTATAGTTGTAGGAAATCATCCAATACAACATTTGTAATTCAACATAAACATTGTTTCACCATGCAAATCACAAATGCTAAGAGACTGATGCGAAGAGATATTCGAGTGCTAAAAAAAGCAGGATCCTCGAAGTCGTGTGTAAAGGACATAAAAGCTGCTATTGGAGCACAAAGATCAAAATGCAGAAATTGGTTAAGATCGCAAAGAATGATAATTGAGCAGGATCAAGCAGAAACCTTCCTGACATATCTGATCACATTGAATTCTTATGAAATCTGGAAAATATTAAACTCAGGAGATTTGCAACATCAACCTTCTGTAGCGCATGAGATTGACGCTTCAAGGTGGGAAGCGCATTTTGCAAATACGTTCTTTAAACCTATGAGTGAATCAATCAAAGGGTGTCAGATCAACATCACAACTTGGGGCATGCAAATCTCGTCGACTGATATCGAACTTGCAGTAAAAGACCTAAAAAGTTCTCGTGCAGCGGGCCCTGATATGATTTCGAACGTAATGTTAAAAAAGAACGTTGTCGATTGGGCTGCCCTCATTGAGACACTTTTTCAGCGGCTATCCGTCCAAATGGTGATACCGGATTCTTGGCGAGAAGCCATAGTTGTACCAATCCATAAAAAAGGCGATAGTAGTTTGGATCTGCCCGATTGCCCTTTTAGACACTATTGGCAACATTTTTGCATCTTTCTTATGACAAAGATTACTTTCTTGGACCTTGAGTGAACAAATCTGTGACATCCGACAAACCGGATTCACCAAGGGCGTTGGAGTGGATGCAAATTTACTGATACTAAATGTTTTGAAACTCGAAACCTTAAAAGCCAAGAAGAAAATACACTTGGCATTTATTGATTTACGTGGTGCGTTTGATAGTGTTAACCGTGGACTGTCATGGAACAAAATGGTTGCTTAGAAATGCCCACTAGACCTGATTGCCCCAATAAAAGCACTACATACTGAGACTACCATCCGAAATTTGCTTGAACCATCAAGGCGAGCTAACAAAGAGTGTACCTACAAACAAAGGCGTGAAACAGGGATGCCCTCTGGTGGCAGAGTTATTTAAACTGTTAATTTCCGACTTGCCTAAATACCTAGAGCCTGCTCGCTGTTTTTCACCAAAAATAAACAACACGGAAATTCAGTGTATCATTTATGCAGACAATATTCTTCTAATAGACTCAATGGAGATTGGCCTACAACGGCTACTAAACAATTTACAAGAGTACTTGACAATAAATGAACTGGACTGGAATGCTGAGAAAACCAAAATCATGTCAATTGGTGCCGTGGGCTCAAAAAAAGCAGAGATCGTACAAATGGCACTTCAATGGAACACTATTAAGCTCAACAAATTCCATTAAATATATGGGCATAATGTTCAATACATCGATTAATGAACAACACTGGAAGGCGGATTTGATTAACAAAATGACTCAATTCAGTATCCAAGGTCTTAAGTTATACAAATTGCATGGCAAATTTAGTTTAACACCGATTCTCATCTTTTATTGCCAAAAAGTTATACCAGCAATCACATTTGGATCCGAATCTGGATGGAACACTGAAACACAGTTTTGGCAGAAGTTGGAAGGCCTTTTCTGGCAAAGAGTGTTGAAATTACCTTCTTATATATCAATGATCCAACTACGATATGAGCTGTCACTGAATTCTTTGCACACGTGTGTCATGCGGAAATCTTTAATGACACTGCGAAAAATAAAACTGAGTCCAGTAGCTCCAGTTTACCAACTATTCATGGCAAAACCAGATCAACGGCAGTCTTCACTTTTGCAAGAGTGGTGTCAGCTGCTAATAGGAAAATTGACACATGCAGATTCAACGCTAGCTGATTTAATTTCTCGACCACAATACGTTAAAAAGAAGTTCGAGCTTTGGAGTTGGATACAGAACTATGATCAGCAATTAACAATGCCAACGACACTGAAATCAGGAATCGGAGTCCATAAACTAAATGTGCAGAGTCGATATTTAACTAACTGTCCATTACGACACCATCGCGATCAGTTCTTGAGACTACGATTGAATGCGCTACAGACCAAAGAGATGCAAACCTGTCGCCACATTAATGAGGCGGATAACAATCTTTGTCGATTCTGCAGCCTTCAGATTGAGTCATTAGAACATCTTCTGACTGGTTGTACATCGCTAGTAGCCCGGCGGATGCAACACTTAGGTAGTTTTGTTCCAGCTACCTTGAACAATCGAAATTGGTGGCAATATGCAACCTCCGGGCAAAATATCAAATTGACGTGCGCTGTAGTAGATTTTATGGACTCGTTGAAGTTAAATGATAAATGACAAACAAGTAATGTAGTATGATGCAAATAAGGTGTACAATTCCACACCAGTAAAGTGGTTTTTGTATGGGTAACAAGTTATGGTCTGTGAACTTGATGTTCATGTTGACGTTTTGAGTAGAACTGTGTAATAAAAGCACTGGGGTCAGTATGTTTACATGCAGGCCTGTCGAGCTGAAATGTTCACAATAAAAGTTTTTTTTAAAAAATGAGGAGGAGTTCATACAGCATCCTCTGTGTGTGAAGGATCGCGATCCCTCAAAATGGCTGCTATTTGTTGTGGTGTCCCCTTTGTGATGACGTCATCGCGTCATGACACTTTTGATGTCACCGACATAAACTGTCCTTTTGTTTGTATGTGAAAGCGTGCCCAATCCACAGGAATCAAAGGGCTCATAGTATGAGTTCTTTTGTGATTCCATGTCCATTTCCACAATAGCCTGAGTATGCTCTATTATCAAGGAAAAATTTAACATGGAATAAAATAAAGTAAGACTCTTTAGGTAATTAAGGGATTACTGTAATGAGGTAAATTACAAAATAAAGCATAACGATTCAGGCTGAACTCAAGACCGAAATTAATGTGGGAAGTGATTCCTGAGTAAATCCTACTTTTGAAAAATATATATTTTTATTGGCTTTAAACAATCTAAGCCAAACTTACAACATTGCATTGTTCATGATTCACGCATGTAATTCCATGCCCTGCCCTCCCCTCCCACCCTCCTAAGACCACTGTTTGTCCGTCAGTTCTATCTATACCAAACTCCAAGCTTGGGCTGCCTGCTTCGTCTGAGGTAGTGTCTTCCTCTCTGGGGTGGAGCAATGGCACTGTGAGCGCCACCCATTGATGCAAGTCTCCACTGGTGTCCAGCATCTGTTCTTGCAATGCATTCTACCATGCTCCTGTTTCAGCTTCCACCCACCTCAGGAGGTCCCCCCACCACACTGCCATACTTGAGCTCTTTGGGCTTTTCCATCCCATAGCTATGCGTCTTTTCACTGTTATGTATATCAAATCCTTCAGTTTGTTTAGAGGTTTGTTCTTCCTGCTTCTTTTGTATCTGCCCAAGATGCATGCTACTGGTGTTTGCACATCTATATCGATGCCTGCATCTGCCACTTTTGCAGCTGCCTGTGTCCAGAAGACTTGTGTTGTTTACATCCCCAGAACATGTGAGTCATTCCTGCCCTAGATTTGTTACATTTGGGACATTATTGGGCTCCCACTCCTCTGAACCTTGAGATGACTTACGGTGTGAGATATGCTCTGTTGATGATGTAGAACTGTATGAGTTGCAAACGGGCATTCCTGGAGACCTTTTTGTGGTAGTGGGTTATATTTCGCCATTCCATGCCTTCCAATTCGAGGCCTAGTTCGTTTTCCCATTTCGTTTTACATTTGAGTTCTTTCTTGATCGTGGTGTCCATTAGTACTTCGTAAAGCCGTGAGGTTTTATGTCCCCCACCCTCAGCTGTGTTTAGTATGGTTTCGATGACCTCATGTTCTGCTTCCGGATTCATAGCCTCTGGCCATCTGTCCGCCAGCCTCTGCACCACTGCTCGGTGGAGCAGAAACTGCCCTGTCGGCAGTCCTGTGGCCTCATTGAGCTCAGCGAACGTTAGCATCCCCTGTTTGTTTACCAGGTCCCCCAATGTAGCCACCCCATGAGGCTCCCACTGACTATGCGTTTCTTTTTGCCCCCAGGGTCTATTTGCCATGATTGCCGCTATACGGATTTGTGGGGAGTACGGGTCATCTATCTTTGCTGTCATGCAGGCCCGCTTCCATAGCTGGATTCCCAGTTTAACCAGGTATGGGTAGTTTTGTATTGCGCCTGCTGGGACCCAGAGTAAATCCCTGAGTAGCATCTGGGGAATGGCCGTTACAAGAGTCAAGTGTCTGTCGTGGTCTCATCCGCCATCCACTTCACTACATGTTTCAGTTGACTCGCCAGGTAGTATATGTCAAAGTTGGGGATTTTCATGCCTCCCCTATGATAGGGTCTCTGTAATCCCTCCAGCGCCACTCTGTGTCTTCCTCCCTGCCAATGGAACCGTCTGCAAAGCTTGTTCACTTCCCTGAAGAATTGAGGGGGGATGTTGAATGGGACATTGGTGAAGTTGTGCAGAATCCGGGGCAGCGACACCATTTTAAGAAGTCCAGCCCTCCCTGCCACTGAGAGCGGTAGTTTGCCCCAAAAGTCCATCGATTTCTCTAGGGTATCCTTGGCTCTTACCGTGTTTAGTGTATGTTCGAATTTGGGGTTGCGATGAGTGGTGATTCCCAAGTATCTGAAGGAGGTGGTCCTCCATTGCAGGGCCATGAGAGGGAGGCATCTGGCCTCGTCCTCGCTTAGTGCAGCCAGAGGGTAGGGTGTCAGGTCCTGATTCTTTTCTCCACGGAAGCTGCTGGCCCCACAGGTCCCCCAAAGATGTGCAGTCAACTACTGAAGGTCACAGCAGAGGTCTCCACACCCCAGAGGGAAAAGGGGAAGTGGGATAAAATAAAAACAGAACACAGGTTGCTCTCTCTCGAAACAGCTGAGCACCTGCAGAGGGCGAGAAAATTAGAGTTACTTTCTCTCTAAATATCTCTCTCCCGCCTAGTTCCCCTAGAAAAGATGTATACCTGTTTAACCTTCCTGAGATCTGAAAGGCTTGTATTTAAGAAGTTTCCTTGATAGTTCTTAAACTTTTAGAACTGATGAAAGAAAAACTTCTTTAACTCATAAACAATAATTATTGCAAATGCTTTAAATTAATTGTCTTTTTGGGTTAACTGGTAGAAGATGCTTTATGAGTTGAATTCTTCCAGAATAAATAGTTCCACATGTATATTCACCTTAAATCATGGAAGCTAGGAAAGCAGATTGCAAGTTCAAACTGTCATACACCTAATAGTTCACTTCCAAAATGACTTATGTCCTTTTCTTCCTTTGAGAAAAGTAAACTGTGACTATATTCCTGTGAGAACCATTAATAAAGTCTCTTTTTCATAAGAGTTCTAAAATTGCTGGTTTGAATTGATAGATACATGTTTAGATTACATCTTCTTTTCAAATGAACCTTTTCTTTTCTTTAGTGAAAATGTTTAAATGTCTTTTCTTTCAAAGAATAGTTTCAATATTACATAGAATTCAAAATGCTATGCTCATAGTGTTGTTCATATCTAAAGAACATCATGTTCCTGAATGACATTGCTAAATTAGACATGAATATATTTAACACTTCTTCCTTGCAGTTACAAGGAAATAAACAACAGTAGCTCTCCTACGCGCATAATGAAAGAAGTGTTTGATCAAGACACCTAGTCAAGTAAGCAGATAGCGCATTAATCCAAACTTCAATATTAAACAGAACAAAATGTCAAGCAAATGTAAAGCGCTTCAGAAAATTGTAAAGAAACCACATTAACTTCCAATCTGCAGAATCTCTACATAACAACAGTCTCTGAAGATTTTGATTCCACCACATAGCTAAATACCTAAACTATATTTTAGAACTTGTTCATTCACCTTCTGGTTCAACTTCTTCTTGAAACTACTTGAAAACATATGAGTTGCAAATAGTCTTTTTTCCTAAAGTTCTAGAGCGCAGCGCTCCCACCAAAATGACCGCTTGTCTTGTCCCACGAAGGTTAAACTCGAAAGCTGATTCATATCCAAGATATTTTATGTTCTGGAAACTTATACTGGGCCAAAACTTAGACTAAATAAGAAACAGGACCTTCCTGCTTCAGGTGTGACAATGAAAGGCAGTTTAGAATGCTGCTGATGCTCCATTGTCTCATTGTTCTCCAATCACCTTACTGTTTACTAATGACCAATCAAACCCCTGCTTCCTTACCACCATGTTGAACTGGGATACTCTCCCTCTGTTATAATGAAAGTAAAGGATTAAAAGGGTACTTAGGAGGATTACTTTGGAATGTATTACAAAATACAATACAAAACATAGGAAACCTGACAAGGGGCAAGACTTTTCCTTGTTGATCTGGATCCCAGTATATCTGTAGAACCCGTCAAGGATCTCTAGAATGTATGGCAGCAGGTGTTCCGAGTTATGTAGGTATAGGAGTGTGTTGACGGCGTACATTGAGATGAGATGGGTCACCCCGTCTATCACTATGCCCCCACCCCATATTCCTGTTGTAGGTTAGCAGATACGGGCTCAATAGCCATAATGTATAACATGGGGGAGAGTGGGCATCCCTGTCGCGTGCCACTGTGGAGAGACCATTTGTCAGAATATGTTTTGTTTGTGCGCACTCTGGCTGTGGGGTTAGTGTATATTACCATACACAAACATATGTGGTCTTTCCCAGCATCCTGGTTCTCCACCTACTTCTGCTGGTCCCCTCTTGGGACAGTGTACAATTCCTTTAATGTTATGGTTCTTGCCTCTCCCTTTTGTGGGCCTTTGGTTATGTATTCTATAGCCTGGTCCTTTTTCCAGTAATTGTCCATCATTTCTAGTGTTTTTATGTAGCTGTCTTCGACAACCACTGTAAGGTTGCCATTTTCCCTTGGAACCTTCCTTGTGTGATACATATGGATAGGTACATAAGGAATTGTGCGTTTGCTGTTGGGAGTTCAGTTGCCACAAACGTTCTGGAGGCACTCATGGCATAGCGGACGAGAGAGCAGATATAGCAGCTCTGTCCTGTGGTTGTGATTGCCTACTTTAGTCATGTGCTTGTACCACATGTTATCGGATACTCGAGCTGTATCAGATAGGTAAGAATCAACCCCTCGTACATCCACGTCTACATCAGCAATGCGCCTACCTCTCTTTACTATTTTGGCAGTGCTTATCGTCTGACCTCACACTGTAGTCATACCTGCCGGAAATGTGGTTGCGTTAGTAGGGGTTACAGCGTATTTTTCTACAACAAATGACATCACCAAAAAATGAGGGTAAAGATGGAGAGAGAAATAAATGAACACAAATCATCATTACCATACTTTTATTAATGACATCCATAACTTACTCCACTTCGGAATCTTGTGTAGCTCCAGATGCAATGATGAACCGGCTGGAATTCACTAGAAATGTGTTATTATGTTGTTAATACCTATTAGCTCAAGCAACGCAGGCATAATATTGTGCGAACACGATAAAAAATAATTGTTCCCACACAATGTGTATTCTAGGGTCACAGAGTATCTCAGTTACTGAGGGATTTCCTCCGCGAAATCGTGAGTATGTTTGGGCCAAGTGGATCAGGAAAGCGTGAAAGAATAACAAAATGGACAAATTGGCCCTGATAGGTCATGGGTCGAGGGTCCTGGGGAATCATGGGACACTAGAGAAATCACAGCACTTTCACTATGAATACCTATGTGTAAAAAAGGAAAAATAATAAACCAACAGTGTGCCCTCACTCTGGATGTGTACGAAGCCCTTTCCCTTTCTCTCTCGCTCTATAGCGTATAATCATTGGTTGGCCCTTGCTTGACTGGGACAATCCTTGCTGATCTTGTTCTTCTTGCACAATGTTGGCCCCCTCCTTGTCGCTGCTAGTAGAGTGTTAGGGCTCAAGGACAAAATCCAGTAGTGGTGGCTTGACACGTTGTGATGCAATTGAGTCTTTCTGACAATATACCCCGCAAGAGTGCAAAAGGACAGATTGAGATGAGTATTGCCCGAAAATATTGGTACACCCTGGTACTCAGATGCAAGAAAAATTAACCAAGTATTAACATTTGGCTTAAGGCAATGTAATCTCAAAACAAGGTGAAGAATTGATACTCACAAGCAAGAAAATCAGAATGGGACTGAATAGTTCCAAGCTAGATTGGTGAGTATCCTGAAACAAGAAAGGTAACTGTTACCAGGAGGACAGAAGAGTAAGAAAAAGGAAGAACCAAACTTTATGGACTTACCAAGTGAGTGTTCTCGGTAGAAACAGCAGATGTCGTTTTGGGAAAGAAGTGGTAGTCCTGGAAATACAATGTCCTGTTTCTTATTCCCACTGGCACGAGGACACCTAAGGAGTCTATTGATCCTTGTGCCGTTGCGCTAATGTTCTTTTGATCCTTGCGCTGTTGCGCTAATGTCCTTTGATCCTTGCGCCGATGCGCGGAAGTCCTTTCTGTTCCTTAAAGCCTTTGGGCGGTAAAAGAATGAAGACGTAGCACTGAATGTAGTTGGAGCAATCTAAGAGACTTAGGTCTTGGCAACAGGTAAGACGTGAGGAATGAGACAAGGCAGTCTGTGGACGTTCCGAGGTAGGCAATAATCAGGTAAGACGTGAGGAATGAGGCAAATGCAGTCCAAGGCCGTTCTGGGTCTAGCAATGAGCAGGTAAGACATGTGGGATGAGGCGAATGCAGTCCGTGGCCATTCTGGGTCTAGCAATGAGCAGGTAAGACTTGAGGGATGAGGTGAATGCAGTCTGTGGCCGTTCCGGCTCTGGCAATGAGCGGGTAAGACTTGAGGAATGAGGCAAATGCAGTCCGTGGCCGTTCCGGGTCTGGCAATGAGCAGGTAAGATGAAGGCAATGACAAGAACAAGGCAGGAAAGTCACAAAGAAAACCAGGGATTCAAGGAGCCAGAAGACAAAGTAACAAGATGCGTATCTTAGGAAATCGACAAATTCAGAAGCACCGCCGTGTGCGGGGGCGGGGCTAAAATACTGGTCAGCTGACCGCACACATAACACGGCGTCGTAGGCCTGAACACCTACTTGAATGCAAAGGGCGCCGGCGTCTCCAAGGCAACCCATAGTGTTTCCTGAAAGGGAGCGGGGAAAGAGACGAACCATGATTCCGAGGAGCTAAAGAGAGTCCCACTTTAGAGTGAAAACTGTTCGCTCTACTGTGGATTCTGGAATGTTTAATCTTATGCGGGACCGATCTATGATAAGACGAAGAGACATCTAATGGAACCCTGACAGTTTCCTCCCCCAAAGATGAATCCTCGGAGTGAGTGGCCAAGAACCTGGACAATAGGAGAGGAGCATGCACGTTTGACTCAGGTTCCCATGTACGCTCTTCCGAACCATAACCTTCCCAATCAGTAAGGAAATGACGAACCCCACGTATCTTCTTCATATCAAGAATAGCTTTAACTTTGTACTCCTCCACACCCTCGACCATCACTGGTGCTGGACGAGAAGGGAGGCGGGTACCTGCGGGGCATGGCTTCAAAAGGGAAAGATGAAAGACTGGATGTATCTTCCATTGGGAAGGCAACTCTAAACGAACCACCAATGGATTGAGAACTTCTTTGATAGGGAAGGGACCCACAAAACGAGGTATCAGGCATCTACGGCCAGGCAAATGGAGGTTCTTAGAAGCCAACCAGACCAGCATGCCGGGTTGATAATCGGGAGCAGGGGTCCAGTGCTTATCAGCATATAGTTTAGCTTGCCGTTGAGCTGCCTCCAAGTGGTCCGAAACCGTTTCCCTCAAAGAGATGAAGTCACGAATGCAACCCTGGGCTGCCGAATTGTCAGTGGTAGGAATCACATCCTCCAGAAACGACCTGGGATGTAGGCCGTACAGGGCAAAGAACGGAGTGATACAGTAGACGAATTAACTGAATTATTGCACGCATATTCTGCTGCTCCCAATACATTTAACCATGAGTGATTAGACAGCGTTGGAATTTTTTCATAGTGGCATTCGCCCTTTCTGTTTGCCCGTCTATTTCAGGATGATAGGCCGTGGAATACTGTCCATTTATACCCAAAGCAGTAACTAGATGACGCCAGAAACGGGATGTAAACTGTGAACCACGATCAGTAATGATGATCTCTGGTAGCCCAAAACAACGGAAAACGTTCTGCAAGAACAATTCCGCTAGGACCGGAGCAGAAGGTATGCCCTGGCAAGGTACGAACAAGGGCATCTTAGAAAAGTAATCAACGACCACCCATAGGGTATCCTCCGACAAGAGGTAATTCTACCACAAAGTCCTTTGAGATCACTAACTAAGGTTTCTTCGGGATAGGCATAGGATGTTTCTCCAGCATGGGGTCTCGCATGGATTCACATGCTCATGAATATTCCCCGTCGTCAGGCTGGGAATCCTCAGTAAAGAAAAAATCAGTATCAGTTTTGTTTCTGATCTGTCTTTCTTAGTAGTAACCAATCACTGGTCTCTGGGTCATAATGCTCCCAGCCAATGACTGCCCTCTCCCTAAGCCCCGCCTTTGGCAGCCATCCTCAGATTTTTACCGCACACTCAAGTGTTGGGAGTCCTCGTGCTATAGCTCTCGCGCTTTTACTGCGTTTTGCGCTTTTTCAAAGAGATTTATCTCATTTTTCGGTTTAATCGAGCCTCAAGCTCCACTGTTTCTAACTCTGATCAACGGAGACCCGTTTCAGATTTATCTACGCCCCTCAAGGGTGACGTTTCATCGAGTTACGCTTCTTGGAGGATTCCAGAAGTATCTGAGGCCTACCTCGTGGACGAGAAGAATATGGCCCAGGAGAAGGGAAGCTCGACTCCCGGCAAACTGTTTAGGATCTGCCCTGGATGCAACCTACAAAATGTGTTCAAGGAGGACGAGCATTCGAAATGCCTTTACTGCCTCCACGAGGACAAAACGCACGTGGAGAAGGACTGTGCGTTTTGCTTTAGCATGTTGGCTCGGATGATGAGGGATCGCTGGACCCATCTCTTCAACTGGCTGGAAGGCAAGAGCCCAGCAGGTGAGAAGAAGAAGTCTGAGCGGTCTTCTAAGTCCTGTGAGGGCGCCCCGGCGACGGGGGCCCAACAGAAGGCAAAGCACCGCGAGTCCGCGGGCACCGGGAGCGCTGAACGGTCAGGCTCCTCGGCTGCCAGGCAGGGTGCACCTTCACTGACGCCATCAACCGCGAGCCAGCGCTCTGGCTCGGGGAAGAGGAATTCCGAGAACCAGGCTAAGCTTCTGGAGAGGCCCCGGTCGATCTCGGAGGAACCGGCCGAGGGGGAGCGAAGCGGTGACCCTCCCCCTAAGGTGAAGGCCTCAAGCGCGCCCAAGGTGGTGAAGGCCTTGATTCACCCGGCTAAGGCCTCTATCGAGGGAGTCGCTGTGGCCCTGGCAAAGCCTGTGGAGGCTATCCCAGTGGAGGCGACCTCGGGGTCCAGAGTTTCCCTGCCTCCGCAGAGGGAATCCTCTTTTAAGCCCATCGAGAAGACCCCTGTTAAGACCCTGGTGGAAAAAGAGGGGGGGCGGTGGCCATTACGGACACAGACACAATCTCCGAGAAGGAACTGACCGAGAATTTGGAGGAGGCCCAGCCCCAAGGGAGGAATCCTGAGGAGGGGGACGACAAGGGCGGCAACGACGACGAGGTTCCCGTGGAGGAACAACTGTCGCTCCCGGCACGCCCGTCGCAACCCGAGCCTCAGGACAACTCGGCGGCCATCTCGACGGCAATCCAAGCCTTATGCACGGAGATAAGGATGAGACTGCCCCTAACCCTGACGGACGACCCAGCTGTACCGGGTCCGTCGGGAAGCCCTGCGAAAAAGAGGAGGAGAATTCATCCAGTGCCCCTTCAGCCCTCATGTCCTTCTCAGCTTTTGTCGTCTTCCGCGATCCCGAGGGACGAAACGGGAACGGACACGGCCACGACGGGGACGGATGACGACGGCGGTGACGACGGGACTGGCTCCTTTCACACCATGATTGCCAGGGCATCCGAGCTCTTTCAACTGTGCCCTGAGGAGAAGAAGAAGGAAGGCTTCCTCTACCAACGGCGCGAGACCAAAAGGAAGACGGTCCTCGCGCTGGGTGACCTCTGGGACAAGGGTCTTGCCCTCCTCAAGAACCCGTCCACGACACCTGCCAAGAGGGACCGGTACGAGAAGAAGTACCGGGTCCCCGATGCCGCCCCGTTGTGCCTTAGGGCGCAGCCGACCCCGGATTCGGGAGTCTCAGCGGCAGCCAAGAAGAAGGCAGGGGGGCATCGGCTCCATCCTCAACTTCCCCACCGAACGGCGAGGGAAAGAAGCTGGACACCGTGGGACGACGAGTCATCTTGTCGGCGGCAACGACGATGATTAAGGCGGTCAACGCCCTAGGGATCGTGGCCAGCAACGACAGGGAATTGTGGTACAAGATCGCCCCCCTGTTGGACTTCCTCCAGGACGACAAGAGGGCAGAGGCCCTGGTGATCCTGCAGGAGGGTGAGGTGGCGTCGGACCACGCCATAACTGTGGCCACGGACATTGCCGACACCTGTTTCCACCAGTTGGGCAACAGCGTTTGCCTTCGACAGCAGGGGTGGCTCAAGGCGACGGATTTCCACCAGGACGTGCAAGCTAAGGTTTTGGACATGCCCTTCGATGGGAACAATCTGTTTAGAAAGACTATGGATGAGTCGCTGCAGGCCATCAAGACCGACACAGAGACGGCTCGGGCCTAGGGAGTTCTGCAGCAACGGCAGCCGCCCTTTCGGAACTCCGGAGGCAAGCAAGGTGCCTCCAAAGGATTCGGCGGCGGCTTCTTGACCTACCGTCAAGCGGCCTGTTCCTCGTCGCAAGAAGCCTACCAGGGACGAGGCAAGTCCGGTGGATCTCGCCATCGTCGCCAGGGAGGCCAAGGAGGCAAGGCTTCTTCGAAACAAGACTGAACCGGCCGTGGCGTCGGGCCCCCACCGAAGCACCCCGGTGGGAGGCCGGCTGGCAAAGTCCGTCAGCGTGTGGGAGTCCATCTCCACTGACCATTGGGTCCTGGATGCCCTAGCCCACGGGCACACTCTGGAATTCCTAAAGAAGTGCCCCCGAATTCCTCCAGTGGCCAGGAAGGAAAACCACCTCCCTCAACTGCTGTTAGAGGTGAGGGCGAAGCTCAAGAAAGGAGCCATCGAGCTCGTCCCAAAGAGGCTCCGGTGCTCCGGAGTATACTCAAGATACTTCCTCGTCAGAAAGAAGACAGGAGGTTGGCGTCCCATCCTGGACTTGCGTCGGCTAAACAAATACATCAAGGCACAGAAGTTCCAGATGGTCACCCTCCAGCATGTGCTGGGACAGCTGGAGGAAGGCGACTTCCTAGCGTCGCTGGATCTGGAGGATGCGTACTTTCACATCCCCATCTTAAAAAGTGTAACGCTCACCTGGTTCCCACGGAGGTGTGGCGTCGAAGGCGCATAACTCTGAAGATGGACAGGAAGGGCCCCTCTATTCTGGCTTCCCTGGCTCGTTGGATACCCTCCTGTGCGTGAAAAGGGAGTATTACCAACTGTGGAACAATGCTCAAGCCTCCCACTCCCTTCCAACCCTCCACGATACCTCCTCCACGATTCCCCGTGAAGCCTCACCTTAGGGTTTGGAAGGATGAGCTCTCCATCCTGCTTCTGATGCAGGGGCGCGTTGAAACCCAGTTACTTCACTGGATTGAGGATTGATGGGAGTTCAGGTAAGCTTGACTGTTCAGGTAAGGCGCTGTAAAAGTTCTGTTCAAAAGTTCAAGCTTAATAATAATGTTCGTTGTCTAATTGTAGCAAGCGCTAATGCTTATGTCTTTTTCCCCTTAGGGGCCGGGGTTCGGAGTGCCGGAGATATGGCGCCGACCTGAAGTGAAACAGTTCTGGATGAGCGCTCAGGTAATGTCTTTGCATTCGCTCATTCAATGTCTTTGTCTTGTTTCCCCATAGGGGCCGGGGTCCGGAGATGCCAGGAAGCGGCAGGATCCGAAATGCAGTGGGAATAATCCAACAGGTAAGACTTAAAAGGAAACTGAGCTTTCCTTATTCCTTTTCTCCCTCTCACCTTTGTTCTTGTCTTTTTTCCTCTAGGCGCCGGGGCGTAGCTGAATCCGGAAGATCGCTGCTGAAGATGGAAGCGCCTTGCAAAGGTGAGTAAAATGCAGCGCTGCAGCGATCGAAACAAAATGCCTTTAAAATGATGTCTTCCTTTTCAGGGCCGTTGGAGAAATGACTCCGGGATGCAGATTTAGCAGGTAAGGGCTTTTCTTCTCCTATTCTCTTCCTTTCTCCCCTTGCAGGTGTTCCAGGGTGCTGGCAGGCGTGGCTGAAGTCAGGATGCAGGAGCTGACACGGTGAGCGTCCAGCTGCTAGGTGCAGAACAACGCGAAGCACGTGTGGCTGTTCGGGTGGGGTTTAAATAGCCTTGGAAGAAGTTCCTGGTATGTATCCTTCCACCAATCAGGTATGTATCCTTCCCCGACCACACCCGGGTGGTGAAGTAGTCCTACAGGTAAAGTAGTCCCATTCAGGCCTCAAGAGGGCCTGGATGAAGCAGCAAGGTCTGCATCAGGTAAGTGTGCACCCAAGCACTTAAACACATATCCTCTTCTATGAGCCTGGCGCCTAAGGCGCCAGGACTGGGGTCCGCTATGAGCCTGGCGCCTAAGGCGCCAGGACTGAGTCCAAAGGGCCCCGACTTGGGCCCGCTGAGACTTCCCTGGGGAAAATGATGTCTGCCTCTGGGGTTGCTGGGCCCGGCCTGGCTCCTTGGAGGTAGGCATCATGACAAAAAGACACCGAAAGTTTCTCAGGTTCGTAGTCCAAAGGCAGCACTACCAGTTCAAGGCCCTCCCATTCGGATTGAAGTCGGCGCCCAGGGTGTTCACCAAGTGCCTGGCACCAGTGGGGCGCGGCTGCGCCTGCAGGGGATCCACGTCTAACCCTACCTGGACGACTGGCTCATCTGAGCAGGGACAAGGGAACTCGCTGTCGAACACACGGAAAAGTCTGTCCGGCTGCTCACAGCCCTGGGATTCTCCATCAACTTCCCCAAATCCCACCTGGTTCGGTTGCAGGTTGTGCTGTTTCTGGGAGCCAACCTCGATACAGTAGCTCAGTTGGCCTCGCCGTCGGAGGAAAGAACGCAGGCCATCCTGGGCAAGGTACAGCGTCTGCTGGCCACGGACGTGGCCAAAGTGAGGTCCATCAAGTCCCTTCTCGGGATGATGTCCTCTTGCATCTACCTGGTGCGCCTGTGCAGGCTTCGGATGCGTCCTCTGCAGGAGTTCCTCGGCGCCTGTTGGACACAAGCGACAGACAGCTTTGAGGACAAGATCTCGCGCAACGAAGTATTCCGCCAGACAATTCGATGGTGGGGCACCCGCGCGCATCTCGCCGTGGGCACGGACTTTCAGACCCCAGCATACTAAGTGACGGTGACGACGGATGCCTCCCTGGAGGGGTGGGGTGCGCACACCAGAGATCTTCATGCAAGAGGCCTGTGGCTCCCGGAGGAGAGGTCGCTCCACATCAACATACTGGAGCTCCGAGCAGTGTTCTGGGCCCTCAAGTCATTCCTCCCATCCCTCAAGGGCAAGGTGGTGAGGATCTTCACCGACAACACCACCACGATGTTCTACATCCGGAAGCAGGGTGGAAACAGATCCCCAGCCCTATCCAAGGAAGCCCAGGAAATGTGGCACTGGGCCGTTGCCCAGGGGATGTTTCTGGTGCCTTTTCATCTAGCAGGGATAAAAAACACCATCACCGACTCGCTCAGCAGGGAGCTGCGCTCTTGCCACGAGTGGGAACTATGCCAGGATTCAGTGGATCAACTCCTCCGGCGATGGGGCAAACCCCAAATCGACTTGTTCCAAGTGCCAGAGGTTCGCCAGCAGGTTCCCCCAGCCGAGGAGCATGGGCAATGCTTTCCCGTTCCCCTGGGACGGCCTGATCCTGTATGCATTCCCACTGTTGCCGTTGCTGCTCAGGCTCATCAACCAATTCAAGAGGTCCCGGTGCAGGATGATCCTCATCGCACCGAGGTGGCCGAGACAGATATGGTTCCCGGACCTTCTGGACTTGTCAGCGTCCCCACCAGTCAAACTGTCGACAGACGCAGATCTCTCCAGAGAAGGAGGTGCCATTCTTCAGCACAACCCGGAGTCGCTGAGCTTGCAGGCCTGGCTCCTGCAGCACTAGAGTTTGGAGCGTACGATATCCCGGCTGACTGCAGAGAGGTTCTTGCAAAGGCCAGGGCGTCCTCAACTCTCAAGTGCTATGGACACAAGTGGAAGAGGTTCTCTGCCTGGTGCTGTGCGCAGTAGATTAACCCTCTACAGATCACAGCCCCTCAAGTGCTACCGTACTTACTGCCGCTGCCTGTGGGATGTATTTACCCATGCATCCGAGCCCTACCTCAAAACTGTGCAGTACTGACATGGAAAACATCATGATGGCCAGAGCTTCCCAGAAAATGCACAGGGAAATGCATGAAGAATAGGCTGCCACCCATTTTTGCCGATGTTATGGGCACAGAAGGACACTGCCTAAAACCACCATTGGACTACCCACACAGTAGTCTGAAACCATTGGGAATGGCAATGCTGATTGCCAAAAGCAAACCCATAACTGTTGGGAATTCATTTTCTTAAATCCCAAAAAAGGGTGCAGTACCAGTACTCACCACTATCCAAAAGCCGGCGTTTTAAAACCACCAGATTTTGTAGATAATTGAATAAATGAACCCAAAGCAAGCCAATGAAAGACTTACTGAGAGGTGGATCCAATGTAAAGTTATATTCTGAAGTGACTTGAAGGTGTATAACAAGACTGGCTGAGCTGTGGATTTCAGCAGTTTAAGTAAATTTGGACTGAAAGACACTACAAATCTAAATGTTCAAATTGACTGAGTGACCTACTTTTGAGTGTCACATAGGTTGAAATTGTTTAAATGTCATAGTTTTAAACTTAGAATCAGCATTCTAGCTGCATATGTAAAAATGTTTAGTTTTATTTGAATGCAGAAACTGGGGAACAAAAAGTGACATTTTATCTGAAACTTGGCTTAAGGAACTGGATTCTGGCAACTACCCCCCATCAGGAGTGAAACTTGAGTCACAGCTGTGTTCCCAGGCCTATCTGCCTTTTGCTGGCCACACTAAGGATATGCCATCTCTCTGATAATTGAATTAAGGGGAGCCCCACAGAATACAGGAGCTCTGAACAAAGCCCTGTCCTGACTCAGGCAAATGTTTTATTGCAGATGTCGTAAAACAGCTTCCTCTTGGCAGAAGCTGGGAGTGGCAGGGTCTCTGAGCTTGGCAGAACTGGAAAAACCAGAAATTCAACCTTGTGCTGGAGGAAAACCACACCCCTTTGGGGCCAGAACATAACTCTAAAAAGACGAATAACTAATAGTACGGACTTGTGAAAATTATTTAAATGATACCATAATTCTTGTGATTTTTCTGCCCACATTTTAAGAGGTTTTTCGAACCGGTGGCATGTTCAGGGGGGTTTTAGCGGAAAAGAGGATATTACTCAAAATGTGTGCATGTGAAAAATCTGACACTTCATCAATTAATGTCCATACTCCTTGCGCACATGTGTGTAAATTTGGGGTAATGTCCGGAATTGCAAACCAGTTAAAAAGTGCAAAATATTGCCATTTCTGAATGCAAGCTCCCAGGAAGAGCAGAGTTTGAACAGGAGATACCTCCTGTGATATGTGAGGGGTGCATATGATTTTAAAACAATATGTACCTCTGCAAATATGTATTTGGTTCAAATCTAGATTGGTGTGTAAGTTGACAGGAGGAGTGGACTTTCTGCAGGCTGTAAAATGACATCACTCTGACACAACTTAGCTCCCCCAATCAGGGGAGAAATTAAAGCTTGGCCAATGATAAGTGGAGAGGGGCTGGCTAGCGATGCTGCTCACACACACCCATTTTAAAAACACATAAAAGCAGAGAGACAGGACAGATAGAGACCTTCAAATCCATTTGCAGCTGGAAGCTCTGCCGGGAAAATCCATACTTTACCTCCATCAATCTCCAGAGAAAGCTGTGCAGAAAGATCCAGACTTTAAATCCCTCAATCTTCAGAATCCAGAGAGAGAGCAGACCCAGATCACTGTGAAGTGCAGAGACCAGAGTCCAGTTTAAAACCTGACCAGATCCATGACGAGGCCCATTTCACTCAAGAATATAGTGTGAGTACCTAGAAAACTGTGCAGAACCAATCTCTTAGTTAAAATAATATAATTCAATCCTATTTTAATCTAAGTAGAACTGTCTCCTAACTGTCAACTGTCATTTGTAAAGCTGTCACCTGTGATTTCTAGTTGCAAGCTGCACTTGTCTTTTTGAACTTTAAAATTTCAAATCTGAAAAACGACCTTTATTCAATTGCTCATATCTCCGTGACCGTTTGTGCTAGAGACTTGCAGTAACTTCCATCTGGAAGCTGAGATCCTAGGCTGTCTTAGGACCCCAAAACGATAGTGATAGTCCTTGTAGTTCCTCTGTAATCGCGCTCGGCGCATTCGCAAATTTAGCTGCGATTTGGCATTTTACCGCGATTTGCAAATTTCTTCACGTGTAAAAATCTGCTGCTGCTTGCCTTCCATTTGCCAGAAATTCGTTTAACCTGCTAGTTACACCCTAGATCCTTGCTAAAGTGATCCTGAACTTATTTAAAGCATATACCACTCACCCTAAACCTCCTAGAGGGAATTAAAAGCATTTTAGTATATTTTTCACTTAATTGCCAGCACATATAAAAGCATTTTTGGGCTTGTGTTTAAAACTCCGATCTGTAACCTAAGCTTGCTGGGGTGAACTGAATCACATTTGATTGCATTTCTGAGAACTGTGCGCTTCCTTCCATTTCCTTGCATTGCATAAAGGGGGGGGAGTGGATTGCCAGAGAAAAGTGATTACATTGTTTTTGCTGAAATCCTATCAAGTTATTTTCTTTACTGCATTTCATTCCACATTGCATCCATTTGAAACCATAAAAGTATTGTTGCTATCTTATCCATTTCATGTCAACTCCTTAGTGATTATCAAGAAGTGTGCTAGTGCCAGATTCTCCGTTGTTAATCTTTATCATACCAGATTAAGTGTGATATCCAATTATTAATTTATTATAAAACGTGATATAATATATATTGTTTAAGTTATCAAATAAACCTTTAAACTTGCAAAACAGAACTACTTCTTGGCTCAGTGGGGTCAGGGGGATTCCAAGGGAGGGGTGTTAAATAGGGGTAGTCATCCAGAACGCATGAACTGGACATAAAGATATATCAATAAGGGTTTTCATTCAGTATTCTAGACTAGGTGTTGACTTGGCTGTAGTGCTGAATTGAATCCTCTTACATGCCCAAAGCTGGACTAGCTCACGCTTCCATCAAGATATATCTGGCAGCGATTTCCCGATACACCAGAACTGCAGGACGGTCGTCCCTGTGGTCTCATCGCCTGGTGAAGGAGTTTATGAAAGGACTGTTCCGATCGTTCCCGCCAGTGAAGGCTCCAGCCCCGGCGTGGGAACTCAACGTGGTGCTGACAAGGCTCATGGGCCTGCCATTCGAGCCCTTGCATTCGGCTCCGTTGAAGTTTCTGTCGTGGAAGACAGCGTTCCTTGTGGCCATCACCTCTGCACGACACATGGGAGAGATTCAGGCCTTTTCCTGCAAGCCTCCATACTTGACTTTCCACGAGACGAGGCCCAAGGTGCGTCAGACTTCCATCTCAACGAGCCCTTGGTGTTACCAGTCTTTTTCCCGTAGCCTTCGTCGCCGGTCGAGAGGACTTTGCACTCGCTGGATATAGCTAGAGCGCTGAAGTTCTACGTGGACCGAACAAAGAGTTTTCGGAAGACATCACAGCTGTTTGTGAACTTTGGACCTGTGAACCAAGGGAAGGCTCTCTCGAAGGCTTCCATTTCCAGATGGCTCTCCGGCTGCATCATGCACTGTCATCGGTTGGCAAACTGACCGTTGCCCGGCCGTCCGAGAGCCCATTCAACCAGAGCGATCGCTGCTACCACAGCGTTCTTGTCTGGTGTGCCCCTGCTGGACATCTGCAGGGCTGCTACGTGGTGGTCGACGCACACCTTCACGAGATTCTACTGCGTCCACCGGGATTCCAGGGAGGAGTCCAGAGTCTGCCAGGCAGTGCTGCGCAACCTGTTCCCTTAAGGTGAGCTTGGTGAGGAGATTAAGAGACGCTTAATGTTGAGTTTTTATGTAATGCTTAATGTTGAGCCTTGCCACATCCCGTGGTTGTGCATGTGTGTACTGCTATGTATTCTTATATTCATGAGCATGTGAATCCATGCCAGACCCCATGCTGGGGAAGGGAACAAGTTACTTACTTGTAACTGTTGTTCTCCAGCGTGGGTCTGGCATGGATTCACATGCGAACCCTCCCTCCTACCCGCTGCGGCTCTTCACTTGGTCATACTGCCACTTTACGTGCTACCAAATACGAGGATGGCTGCCATCCTCGGGGCTTAGGGAGAGGGCAGTCATTGGCTGGGGCAGTATGACCCAGAGACCAGTGATTGGTTACTACTAAGAAAGACAGATCAGAAACAAAACTGATACTGATTTTTTTTTTTTACCGGGGATTCCCAGCCTGACGACGGGACTATTCATGAGCATGTGAATCCATGCCAGACCCAGGCTGGAGAACAACAGTTACAGGTAAGTAACTTGTTCCATCAATCCCATTGGCTTGGAAACCGTACCTTTGCACTGAGCACAAATAGCGCAATTCCTGATGTAATCCGACAATGTAGGCCAGAACGCCCATCGTTTTAATAGTTCAAGAGTCTTGCGTCTTCCCGGATGAGCGGCCATTAAAGTATCATGACACCACTGGAGAGCCAAAACACGGGTTTCAGATGTAGGGAGGTATAGCCGTCCTTGTACAGATGGCATGGACTTGATGAATTCCATCACATGGACATGTAGTTCAGGAGGACTAGTCGCCATCCAGGATTTAATCAAACCCTTCAAAGAAGAATCAACAGTACAAGAACAAATGACAAACAACGGCTGTAAAACCTTCCCATCCCGGAGAGGCGTCTGTCCACCGTCATTCAGTCTGGATAAGGCATCTGCCTTAGAATGTAAACTGCCGGGACGGTAAGTGATCTGAAAGTTCTACATTGAGAAGAATTCATGCCAACGTGCGTGGTGTGCGGTGGTACAACGTACTGATTTAAGAGCAAGAAGATTACGGTGGTCGTTGAAGATCTGTACTGGTGTAACAGTACCCAATAGATGGTGCCTCTACACCAGGAATGCATCACGTATTGCCAATAGTTCACGCTCAGTGATAGTATAATTAATCTCGTACTTGGTAAGTTTTCTAGAATGATAGGCCACGGGATATAGAAGAACAGTATCCTCACATCTCTGGGACAGAACAGCCCCCACAGCCAAATCAGAGGCATCAGCTTCAACAATAAATGGACGTTTTTGATCCGGATGCTGTAGCACCGGGGCTGAAGTAAACGTGGCCTTAAGCATGTCAAAGGCTTCTTGGGCTTGATCAGACCATACAAAGCGAGACTTGGAACTAGTTAGTGCAGTCAAGGGAGCGGCGATAGAAGAAAAGGAGTGTATGAACCGCCTGTAAAAATTTGCAAACCCTAAAAAGGACTGAAGGGACTTTACATTATTTGGGACAGGCCAGTCCAAGATTGCTTTGACCTTATTATTGCTCATCTTCACACCCTCACTGGTGATATCTTATCCTAAGAATTCAACCTGATCAGCATGAAAGACACACTTCTCCAGTTTGGCATAGAGACTGTTTTCACGCAAGCTCTGTAAAACAGTGGAGACATGTTGAACATGTTCTTTGTAGGTAGAGGAATAAATGAGAATATCATCAAGATAGACAACCATGAACTGGTACAGTAAATCCTTGAACACATCATTGATGAAATACTGGAACGTAGCTGGGGCATTATATAGACCGAATGGCATAACCAAGTATTCAAAAAGACCGTATTTTGTCTTAAAGGCTGTTTTCCATTGGTCACCTTCTCTGATCCTCACCAGATTATAGGCTCCCCTTAAATCCAGTTTGCTAAAAAAAACTTGGGAGAACCCAGTTGATCCAACAGGACTGATATCAACGGAATTGGATACTGATTCCGGACTGTGATTGCGTTCAGCTCTCTGTAATCGATACAGGGGCGTAGGCCCCCCTCTTTCTTGGGAACGAAGAAAAGAGGTGATGCTGCTGGAGACCTAGAGGGACGGATGAATCCTGTCCTGAGTGCTTGATCTAAATACTCTTTTAGCACTACATCCTCCTTTTGCGTAAGTGAATAGATTCTACAAGAGGGAATACGGGCCTCTGCCAGTAGTTCAATCGGGCAATCATAAGGCCGATGTGGAGGTAGTTTTTCTGCCACCTTTTTATCAAAAACGTCCCTAAAAGAATCCTATTCTTTAGGAAGGAGGTCCGTAGTGATCGCCCCAATCCATAAGGCTGTATCCAGGAGCAAGGAACTAGGTTTTCCAGATTCAACCGTGGATACATGGCAAAACTTCTGACAGTGGTCCGAAGTAAATTCAACAGAACGAGATATCCAATCAATGGTAGGATTGTGTTTAGTTAACCATGGCAGACCCAGAATCAGCTTGAGTTGGGGAGCTGAAATAACATCAAAATGGATGCTGTCTGAATGATTGTCACCAATGGATAACACAAGGTCAATGGTTCGTTCCGTCACCAAACCAGAAATCAGTGATGTAACGTCCACTGCATTAATTAACTCTGGTGTTTTCTTGGAAATCAATGGAATGGAATGATCACGTACAAATTGTGCATCCACGTAATTTCCAGTTGCACTTGAATCAAGCATGGGTTCAACAGACCAGGTTGTCTCAGATGTAGAAGACAAGGTAGCCAAGCCTGAAAAAGGAACCAAAGATCTGGGGTCCATGACAACTTGACTCGACAAAGGGACCCCGTCTATTGTGGAGCTTTGGCGTTTCCCGCCGCCTTAGGTTTCTTGGGACAGATTTTCAAAAAATTACCAGACGAACCACAATAGAAACATAAATTATTGGCCCTTCGGAGTTCCTTTTCCGAGGGAGTGAGTGGACCTCGAATGGCACCAATCTGCATTGGCTCAGAGGTTGAAACAGGAGTCAACACGGGCGGAACAGCTGGGGTGGTTCTTTGTTCACCCTTTCGTTCTGCCTTGCGGGCGTCAATTTGTAATACAAGGTCAATCAGTTCTGGGAAACCACTTGGCACAACCGGTACCGTTGCTAGAAGATCCTTCAAACTTTCCGAAAGACCTTTATAGAACAAAGCAGCTTTCTTTTCATCTGGCCAATCAGTTTCTGCAACTAGCTGGTTACATTTTGCCAAGTACTTCAAAAAAGATTTGTCTTTTTGTTGTAAAGAAAGCAATTCCAGGTCCGTTGCCTGTGATTTATATCAGGTATCAAAAACACGGGTCATGGGCCTAATCAGTGCCTCGCAATCATACAGGACGGGCTACTCTGTTCCAGCAGGGGATTGGCCCATACTGCAGCAGTACCCCTTAAGGTTAGACAAAACAAAAGCCGCCTTTGAAGTAGCATCCGAAAAGGAGGCAGGCCTACACAGGAAATGCAAACGGCACTGATTAATGAATGTTCGAAAGGTCTTAGGATCCCCTAGGAACCTTTATGGAGGAGCCAACGGAAACTGGGCTGCCATGTAGACAGGGCTTGACTCAGTTCTCGATTGAGCCCTTCCTGAAGCTGAATCTGCTCCAGTACTAGGTGCTCCAGCTCCTGACTGCAAGCCAGCATGTAACTCATTGATACGACGTTGAGTAGCATCATGTGCTGCTGTCATATCGGCACTGAGGTCAGCCACCACTTTGGATAAAGCCGCTAAATGATGAGCGGCTTCTTCCATTTTTTAAGGCTTCTGAATATGTTAGGGCCCAAGGACAAAATCCAGTAGTGGTGGCTTGACACGTCGTGATGCAATTGAGTCTTTCTGACAATATACCCCTCAAGAGTACAAAAGGACAGATTGAGGTGAGTATTGCCAGAAAATATTGGTACACCCTGGTACTCAGATAGCTGGCTAAAGAAAAATTAACCAAGTATTAACATTTGGCTTAAGGCAATGTAATCTCAAAACAAGGTGAAGAATTGATACTCGCAAGCAAGAAAATCAGAATGGGACTGAATAGTTCCAAGCTAGATTGGTGAGTATCCTGAAACAAGAAAGGTAACTGTTACCAGGAGGACAGAAGAGTAAGAAAAAGGAAGAACCAAACTGTATGTGCTTACCAAGTGAGTGTTCTGGGTAGAAACATCAGATGTCGTTTTGGGAAGGAAGTGGTAGTCCTGGAAACACAATGTCCTGTTTCCTATTCCCTCCAGCACGAGGACGCCTAAGGAGTCTATTGATCCTTGCGCCGTAGCGCTAATGTCCTTTGATCCTTGCGCCGTTGCGCTAATGTCCTTTGATCCTTGCGCTGATGCGCGGAAGTCCTTTCTGTTCCTTAAAGTCTTTGGGCGGTAAGAGAATGAAGACGTAGCACTAAATGTAGTTGGGGCAATCTAAGAGACTTAGGTCTTGGCAACTGGTAAGATGTGATGAATGAGACAAGGCAGTCTGTGGACGTTCCGAGGTAGGCAATAATCAGGTAAGACGTGAGGAATGAGGCGAATGCAGTCCGAGGCCGTTCCGGGTCTAGCAATGAGCAGGTAAGACTTGAGGGATGAGGCGAATGCAGGGAGTGGCCGTTCCGGGTCTGGCAATGAGCGGGTAAGACTTGAGGGATGAGGCGAATGCAGTCCGTGGCCGTTCCGGGTCTAGCAATGAGCAGGTAAGACTTGAGGGATGAGGCGAATGCAGGGCGTGGCCGTTCCGGGTCTGGCAATGAGCGGGTAAGACTTGAGGGGTGAGGCGAATGCAGTCTGTGGCCGTTCTGGGTCTGGCAATGAGCAGGTAAGACAAAGGCAATTACAAGAACAAGGCAGGAAAGTCACAAAGAAAACCAGGGATTCAAGGAGCCAGAAGACAAGGTAACAAGATGCATATCTTAGGAAATGTACAAATTCAGAAGCACTGCCGTGCGCGGGAGCGGGGCTTAAATACCGGTCAGCTGACCGCATGCATAACACGGCATCGTAGGCCTGAACACCTATGTGAATGCAAAGGGCGCCAGCATCTCCAAGGCAACCCATACCGTTTCCTGAAAGGGAGCGGGGAAAGAGATGAAACATGATTTCGAGGCGCTAAAGAGAGTCCCGCTTTAGAGTGAAAACTGTTCGCTCTGAAATGTTTAATCTTATGCGGGACCGATCTATGATCAGACGAGACATCTAATGGAACCCTGACATAGAGGCCGCTGCTCGGCAGGGCTTCACGTCCCCAAGGAAGTTTCAGGCCTCTTCCCTCGGATCTTAACCACCCTATCAGTTACTTGTTCGATGATGTGAGGTCCCGTGAACCTGGGCTTGTACCAGGTCCGGGTAAATTATGCAATAGAACAGAATCCCCTGGATAAAGTTGTAGTTTGAGACGATTTTCAACGACCTCTGTATTGTTAACTTCCTCGTTCTTTTTGAGCCTCGTCGTGCCTGCAGTTGGCAAGAAATAAGACGCACTAGCCATTAAGGCAGCATTGAAGTCATACATTTCCTTCCCCAATGCATTAGACACCGCCTCTTCGTCTGTTAAAGCCCTAGTTGGAGGAGCCAGGGGAAGTCACATTGTAACGCTCACCTGAATCCCTCGGAGGCACAGGTCTGGGCTGGGGGTTCTCGGAGTCTTCTAGGGTCACGCGCAGGCCTCGAATGCCACCCTGGAAAGGCCCTCTCCTCACTGAGATCTTGATCTGAAGGGTGAGGTGTCTGCAATTGTGAGAGCAAGGGGTTAATAGGATATATAAGCCTGACTGGGCAAGCTGACTCCCCTTCCTGGTACTCCCCACGTAGTTCGTAGGCTAAATGTGCTCACCTTATATAGATGAAAGCGGAGCTCTCCATCCTGCGTCTGTGCAGGGGCGCCGAAGCCAGTTACTTCACTGGTTAATTGTCCAGCCTCTTGGTTGCAGAGGATGAAGATTCGGAGCTAGGCCGTCGTTAGCAGCACGAACGGCGGTTGCTTGAATGGAGAGCGATGGAAAGGCGAAGGTATTGCAGGCAAGTAAGTAAAAAATGTCAATTCGAAGTTTAAAGCACTTCTTAATGTCTCTTTTCCTTTTTCAGGTTGCAGAAGCAGTTGGGTAGAAAAATAGATGTCGAGGAATGCGCCGAGGAGTGAGAAAGATGAGAGCTGCCCAAAACACGTGCGTATGGATGGAGTTTTGTATTTCTTAATGATGTCCTTTTGTTTTGCAGATGTGAGTAGCAGCGTCGGCGGAGGCGAGAAGAATGCAGCGCAGGTAGGAAAAGTTTCACGATGGTTACTAACCAATGTCCTTGCTTCCACAGGGTGCCGAAAAATGGAGAGCTGCAGCCCGTGGCTTGAGATGCACCGATGGATTGGGTAAGTGCTGTGCTGGTTGTTCTCTCGTGCAAACCTGGTGTTCTTTTCCCTTCTCAGATGCTGCAGAAGATGAAGATGGTATTTCAGAAGGTAAGATTACGGATTTCTCTTCCCAAGATGCAGAAGTTGAAGATTCTCTGGAGCTGACACGGCGAGCGTCTTGCTGCTACTGCAGAATAACGCGAAGCACGTTGCTCTGATCGGGCGTGGTTTAAATAGTCCTACTGGAGTGCTTAGGTGTCTCCTTCCACAGCAGCCTCGCCCAAGTAAGAAGTCCCAGCTTCCAGAATAGTTCCAGTATCCAGTCCCAGGGAGTGGTGCTGGCCACACCCAGAAGGTAAAGTAGTTCCAGCCATGGATGGATGAGGATTTCATCCTGCAGGGGAGTGAGCAGCATGGTCTGCAGCCGGTAGGTCCACCCAAGCACCATTCCTTACATCATGAGCCCGGCACATCCTGTGCCGGGACTGGGTCCCCTTATGAGCCTGGCGCCACTGGCGCCAGGACAAGGTCCATAAGGCCCCTATGGGAGCCGATGGGTGCCTGAAAATAAAGTTGTGACCCAGCTTCTGAGGCAGTTGGGCTAAACCTGACTCCTTGGGGGCTGCGGTCATGACAGTACCCCCCCTCAAGGCCCCTCCCAAGCTTGTCTTTTCCGGAGGTTTTGGCTTGTTGGGAAAAGCCCGATGAAATTTTCGGACTAAACGAGGTGCATGTACGTATTCTGAGGGTTCCCAAGATCTCTCCTGGGGTCCATATCCCTTCCAATCAATCAGGTAGTATAGTTTTGATTTGGAAATTTTGGAGTCCAAGATGTCTCGAATTTCAAATTCGGATTCTCCGTCAACTTGGATTGGCTCAGGAGGTTTAGTCAAACGGGTTCCGGGTTGCACAGGTTTCAGGAGAGAAACATGGAAGACAGGATGTATCTTCATTCGAGTAGGTAATTCTAGTTTGACAGCCACTGGGTTAATCACGGCCGTGATCGAGTAGGGTCCTAAATATCTTGGGTTGAAGGTGCGTGGCCCTTTTAAAGATAAATGTTTAGTGGACAGCCAGACTTGATCTCCTTTTTGATATTGAGGAGCCTCTTTTCGATGTTGGTCCGCTCCTTTTTTGTATGATTCTTTAGCTCGTTGAAGATGAGCTGTGGCTTCTTTAAATGCTTGAGTTATCGCCGAATGCAGATGGTCAACAGCAGGTGTTCCGAGAGCTTGAGGTGGATCCAGATTTGAGGTTCGAGGATGACTTCCATACAGCAGGAAAAAAGGGGTTTTTCCTGTCCCAGAATGGATTGAATTATTGTAAGCGTATTCAGCAATCCAAAGGACATCCTTCCAAGAACCCTCGGATTGATGCAACATGCAGCGCAGATATTGTTCTAGAGTTTGGTTAGTTCTCTCAGTCTGCCCATCGGTTTGAGGATGATGGCTGGTGGAAAGTCGTACATCAATCTGTGCTAAACGACAACAACTCCGCCAAAAATGGGAAATTAATTGGCTCCCTCGGTCAGAGATTAGTACTGAAGGGAAACCGTGCAACCGGACAATGTTTTCAAGGAATTCTCTGGCTAGAATGGAAGCTGTAGGTAAACCCTTCAGTGGGATAAAATGAGCCATTTTTGAAAAAAGGTCCACGATCACTAGAATTGTGTTGTATCCGGAGCAAGGGGGTAAATCCGTGATAAAATCCATCGAGAGCGTGTGCCAAGGGCCTGGTGGAATGTCTATTGGACGTAATAATCCTGCTGGTTTTTCCTTCTGACTCTTGTTTTGTGCGCAGATACCACAAGAAGCCACAAACTCCTTAACATCTTTCCTCCAAGATGGCCACCAAAAATGCCTTTTAATTTTCTCTGAGGTTTTGGCAACTCCAGGATGTCCTTCCATTAGAGAATCATGGTAGCAGGTGATGACCTGTTTTTGTAAGTCAGCGCAGGGTAAGAATAGTCTTCCTTGGAAATACAATAGGTTCTGATCTATTGTAAAATCCTTCCCTTTCAATTGCCAATTCGATGAATCTTCGGGAGTTATGAGTTGATTGACCCTTGCTTTAATCTCTTCGAGGGATGAGGTGTTGATTACTCCTAGTATCTTTTGTTCAGGAATTATTGGCACCGGCTCCGGATTAGCTGTAAGTTCGTCTACCCCTATCCGGGAAAGGGCGTCTGCTTTTCCGTTCCTAACGCCTGGTCGAAATGTGATTACAAAATCGAATTCTGCGAAGAATAAAGCCCAGCGTAGTTGCCTCGAAGATTGAGCTTTAGCTGACTTCAGGTACTGGAGGTTACGGTGATCCGTGATTACAGTTACTGTGTGCCGGGCTCCCAAAAGATAATGCCGCCAGGCCTTAAAGGCGGACTTAATTGCCAAGAGTTCTTTGTCCGTGATTGTGTAGTTGATTTCAGGAGCCGAAAATTTGCGAGACCAAAAGGCTACAGGGTGTAACTGGTGCGTGTCGGGGTCTCTTTGTGACAGCACCGCCCCCATTGCAAGACTGGAAGCGTCTGTCTCGACGATGTAGGGAAGTTCTGGACGGGGATGCCTTAAGACTGGAGCAGAGATAAATTTGGTTTTTAATTCTTGGAAGGCTTGTTCGGCTTCTGGAGTCCACTCGAATTTTTTATTCTTTTTCAGAAGAGCCGTGATAGGTTGGACTACCCGAGAGAATTCAGGAATGAACCTTCGGTAGAAATTAGCGAAGCCCAGCATGCTCTGTACACCTTTCACGGAAGTTGGGGAAGGCCATTTGGTGATAGCATCCACTTTTCTTGAGTCCATGTGAACTCCGTTGGGTGATAAGATGAACCCTAAAAATTCCACTTCCTTTGCGTGAAAGGTGCACTTCTCCAGTTTAGCAAACAAGCGGTGTTGGCGAAGTCTCTGTAAAACCGCTGTGACGTGTCTACGATGATCAGTTTCTGAGGCTGAGTATACCAGGATGTCGTCAATATAAACGACTACGCACACATCAATAAGTTCTCTGAGGACATCATTCATGAAAAACTGGAAAGCGGCCGGTGCGTTACATAGTCCGAAGGGCATTACTTGATACTCAAATAATCCATATTTAGTGCGAAAGGCCGTCTTCCATTCGTCGCCCTCCTTAATGCGTACCAAATGGTAAGCTCCTCTGAGGTCTAACTTTGTGTATATGCAGGCGCCCTTTACCTGGTCCAATAATTCAGGAATCAAGGGCAACGGGTATCGGTTTTTTACTGTAATCTGGTTCAGGGCGCGATAATCGATACACGTTCTTAGGTCACCTTCCTTTTTCGGGACGAAGAACAAAGCTGAGGAAGCCGGGGATTTCGAGGGGCGGATGAATCCATTAGCCAAGTACTGGTCCAAGTATTGCCTGAGATGGAGGTTTTCTGGTTCAGTGAGGGCATATATTCTACTGCACGGAGGGGTGGACCCAGGTATCAGGTCTATCTGGCAGTCGTATGACCGATGTGGAGGCAGGGTGTTGGCTTGATCTTTCTGAAAGACGTCGCTGAACTCTTGGTATTCCAGAGGTAATCGGGGGTCCTCGGAAGTGATGGCTGCTAGCTTGATTTCGGGCTGAGGATAACAGGTTGAAACGCATTCTGGAAACCGAATCACCTTGGCTCGCCAGTTTATCTGAGGATTGTGCTTTTCCAACCAAGGCATTCCCAGAATCACCTGAAACTGCGGGGCCTTGATTACATCAAACACGATCTTCTCCCGATGTCCGCCTTGACATAACAACGTTACCTCCACGGTGGTATGAGAAACTGGTCCGGAAGCTATTTCAGTACCATCCACTGTAGTGATTACGTCCTTTACCATCTTGGGACGTAGGGGAAGATCCATCCTGGTAGCCAAGTCGTAGTCCACATAATTACCGATTGCTCCGCTATCGATGTATACTTTGATAGCATGCATGCGATCTGGTCTATTGGGACATATGAGGACCATAGGCATTACCAAATGCGAGGTCAAGGAACTGGTTCTAACGCTCAGCAAGCGGACCTCTACGCTTGTCGGGCGAGGTCGTTTCCCGATTCCAGTTTCTCAGCAGTTTTATCAGAAGCTCCTACGGTCTTCTTGACCGGTTTCACTGAGCAATCACGAAGGAAATGTCCAGAATTCCCACAGTATAGGCACAGCTGTAATTGCCTTCTTCTTTCCCGTTCTTTCTGGGTTAATGGTCCTTTTACTACTCCTATTTGCATTGGTTCCACGGAGTCATTCCCTTTAGCGGAGCTCTGAGGTCTTGAAAGTACCCGGGTTTCAAATCTGGATCGATCGGTCTTCCTGTTCTTTAGCCGATGATCTAATTGGACCACTAGGTCGATATAATCTGAACAGTCTTGAGGCGGATTCACCACCTGAGCTAAAACGTCTTTAAGTTCCCCACGTAGACCTCTGTAGAAGAGCGTGATTCTCTTATCTTCAGGCCATCTGGTCTCAACCACCAGTCTATTAAAGGACGCTATGTAAGCCAGGAGATCCTGATTACCTTGTCTGAGTGACAGGAGTTCATTGTCCAAGGCCTGCCCCTGCGAATGTCTTGCGAACAACTTTTCCATACTGGTCTGAAAGTCTTGAAAGTTATAGAGGAGCGGGTCATCCTGTGTCACGAGAGGAATGGACCAGTCTGCAGCACTACCGCTAAGATAAGAAAGTACAAACGCTACCTTGGCTTGGTCCGTTGGGAATGCGGCGGGTCTACACAGAAAGTGCAAGCGGCATTGATTGATGAATACTGCATATCGCTTTGGATCACCGGAAAAACGTTCGGGCGGGGCCAAAGGCACATTCCCTGGCAGATTAATTTGCACCGGATTACTTGAGGTTGTAGGCGTGCCGCCCCCTCCATAGAGAGGCAGTGGCGTCTGTCCCGCTTGAGCCTGTAGCAACTGTCTGGCCAGATCATCAGTCCGTTCCTTGGCCAAGATCAACTCCCTTCGTAAAGCGTTTGTTTCTTGGCGAGATGCGTGTACTTCTGCCCTTAGTTCCCCAAGCAATTGAGCCAGTTGATCTGTGTCCGATGTTTCCATTGCGCCTGGGTGGGAATATTGCGGTAGGCTTCGCGTTCTGTAACGCTCACCTGAATCCCTCGGAGGCGCAGGTCTGGGCTGGGGGTTCTCGGAGTCTTCTAGGGTCACGCGCAGGCCTCGAATGCCACCCTGGAAAGGCCCTCTCCTCACTGAGATCTTGATCTGAAGGGTGAGGTGTCTGCAATTGTGAGAGCAAGGGGTTAATAGGATATATAAGCCTGACTGGGCAAGCTGACTCCCCTTCCTGGTACTCCCCACGTAGTTCGTAGGCTAAATGTGCTCACCTTATATAGGTGAAAGCAGAGCTCTCCATCCTGCGTCTGTGCAGGGGCGCCGAAGCCAGTTACTTCACTGGTTAATTGTCCAGCCTCTTGGTTGCAGAGGATGAAGATTCGGAGCTAGGCCGTCGTTAGCAGCACGAACGGCGGTTGCTTGAATGGAGAGCGATGGAAAGGCGAAGGTATTGCAGGCAAGTAAGTAAAAAATGTCAATTCGAAGTTTAAAGCACTTCTTAATGTCTCTTTTCCTTTTTCAGGTTGCAGAAGCAGTTGGGTAGAAAAATAGATGTCGAGGAATGCGCCGAGGAGTGAGAAAGATGAGAGCTGCCCAAAACACGTGCGTATGGATGGAGTTTTGTATTTCTTAATGATGTCTTTTTGTTTTGCAGATGCGAGTAGCAGCGTCGGCGGAGGCGAGAAGAATGCAGCGCAGGTAGGAAAAGTTTCACGATGGTTACTAACCAATGTCCTTGCTTCCACAGGGTGCCGAAAAATGGAGAGCTGCAGCCCGTGGCTTGAGATGCACCGATGGATTGGGTAAGTGCTGTGCTGGTTGTTCTCTCGTGCAAACCTGGTGTTCTTTTCCCTTCTCAGATGCTGCAGAAGATGAAGATGGTATTTCAGAAGGTAAGATTACGGATTTCTCTTCCCAAGATGCAGAAGTTGAAGATTCTCTGGAGCTGACACGGCGAGCGTCTTGCTGCTATTGCAGAATAACGCGAAGCACGTTGCTCTGATCGGGCGTGGTTTAAATAGTCCTACTGGAGTGCTTAGGTGTCTCCTTCCACAGCAGCCTCGCCCAAGTAAGAAGTCCCAGCTTCCAGAATAGTTCCAGTATCCAGTCCCAGGGAGTGGTGCTGGCCACACCCAGAAGGTAAAGTAGTTCCAGCCATGGATGGATGAGGATTTCATCCTGCAGGGGAGTGAGCAGCATGGTCTGCAGCCGGTAGGTCCACCCAAGCACCATTCCTTACATCATGAGCCCGGCACATCCTGTGCCGGGACTGGGTCCCCTTATGAGCCTGGCGCCACTGGCGCCAGGACAAGGTCCATAAGGCCCCTATGGGAGCCGATGGGTGCCTGAAAATAAAGTTGTGACCGAGCTTCCGAGGCAGTTGGGCTAAACCTGACTCCTTGGGGGCTGCGGTCATGACACACATGCGCCATCCGGTTACCACCTTGTGTGAGGTTAAGTGGTGCTCACAGGAGTAGTCTATCCTCTCATTACTGGATCTAGTTTCCTGCTGTAATAAGTTAGTAGTTTGTGACCCATCATTGTGTTTTAAGTGAGTACTGTGGTCATCACTACTCCATTGGCATGTGATAACAAATCTCCTCTCTTTGTGCTTCCTTCATTGCGCCTAACAAAGGACTTGTGTATGTGCTGTAATCAAATACCCATGCTCTGCAATAATTGCAGAGACCTAAAAACTGCTGCATTTTTCTTATTGTCATGGGTTTTGGTGTCTTGTGAATTGCCTCTGCCCGTTCTGGTGTCACTTGTCACCCCTCCTGCAAAATCAACTTCTCAGTACTGTAATTATGCTTTATCTTCCTCTCTGCGAGTACGCTCAGCATGTGCACTGAGCTATTTCTTCATTGCACTTCAGATTTTCTGCTAATCAAAATGTCGTCCACGTACTGTAACAACACTTTCCAATTGCACATTGCCTAAATCTATTTGGAGGACACGATTGAATAAGGGGACTCGCAGTACACTTGTGGGAGCTGAGTATGTTTCCACTTATTTATATATAAAATTGAAATCAGATCTTGTGAGTCTGGGTGAAGTGGTATAGAGAAGAAGGCATTCTTCAAATCTATAACTGAAGTGGGTAGCTTCCGTAGGAATACTACACAAAATTATCACTGGATTTGGGACTAAAGGAAATTTAGCCTCGACAATCTGGTTCAAAGCGTGTAAATCCTGTATAAAATTCCACAATCCCCTATTGCCATTTTCACAGGGTACACCGTGGTATTGCACTGTGATTCTGATGGTACCAGAATGTTTGTTTAACTAGGGACGCGATTGTCTCGTTGATGCCCTCATCTGCCTCCCTTGACAGGGGATATTGTCTTGCTCTCAGTAATATTGCTCCTGGTTTGAGCTTTCTTTATTGCCCCTATCCCTTTCCGGAGCCCCACGTCATAGGGACTTGTGGCCCATAAAACACTGGGGCTTCTGTCAAGGCTTCCTCGATAAATGGTGGCGGTACTTGCAACATCATCGCCATTCTCTGTGGTACTTCCCTGTAGTGTACCTTCACGAATACCATTTCATGATCTGAACGATTGTTCTGAAACAGTTCTTCATCAGTCACAGTAGTCAACCTGTAACCTTCTTCCACTGCAATTACTGTCCTCCACGCTCATCTGTTGTCATCTGTCCCAAGCATGTTATTCTATCTTCTCCCACTATCACTGCCTCTACTTCTCGAACTGAACCACTGTCCCTTCTTGCTCATCTAATGGTAGTTTTGGTCTGAATATGTACTCATTGGGAAGAGCCCATAGTTTTCCCTGAATCCCAGGGAGCCATGCTTTTATCACTTATACTCTATACTGGAATAGCTCAAAATCTGCTCCTACCCCTCTGTACCGTGCGTCCACAATACTCCTGAATAATTTCCTTTACATTGAAAAGGTGAACCCCAGCTGTGGAACACACTATCCCTTGGTCATGTTAGGTTTACGTTTGATGTCCCTTCCCATTATGTTCAACAGTGTCTGCCGGGAATACAATAATGCTATAGCTAAGTCGTGCTCCCCTATAGAAAGTGTAAGATCGTCTATAAAAGGAACCAAATCTGTCGCACCAGAAAATCCCAGTGCATTTATGGCACTGCATAACATTGGATACCTTTGCTCCCTTATACAGGACCTAGTCGCTCCTGTATCTACAAGGAACGAGAAAGTCTCATCACCTATTGTCGCGCCTATACATGATTCCTCTGCCAGGTTGGGTGTAATCGATAAGATAGAACACATCAAATCCGTCTGTAGACTGTCCTATTGTGGGTACAATGACATTCCATTCCCTGTGAATGGTTTGTCCCCCACCACAGTCACTCCTCCCAACTGCCAAATGGGAGCTATTCCCATTGAGTCTGCGTGTTTCAGTGTCCCATCATTCTGCTGTGTCGCGTGCAGGGCTTGCTTGTTAATCTGCATCTGCAGTGCAGGTGGTGCCAGTGAATATGACTGTGCAGGTACCTGAATCTGGGGAGTCGGTGCATCCCTTGGTCTGCACTTGTCTCTGTGTTTGGTCTTGGGCATAATAGTCAGTCTGTTCTCCCTGATATGTTGCCTGGTATTGCATTCCTCCATTCTGTTGTATCCCTCCCCGGCATCCCTAAATCCAACACTGGGGGGGTCCTCCTATTGGTCTCTGATAGCCCCATGAAAACCTGTCTTGGCCTTGCTGCATCTGATATCCATACCCGCTTCCCCTAGGTGGCCCCTCGTCTTCCACTAATCCCGCGGTGCATGTCGCCCTGCACCATGAAACCTCCTCCTGCGGGATGTGGTCTGTACAGCGCATGCGGTGTGCCTGGTCCTTCTGTGCTTGTTAACATCGTCCCTTCCATGGTATATTTTGACAATTTCTTCTGCACTTCGCCTCTTCCTGCTTTCTTTCCTTGTGCGTTTTCTTGCATTAGCCTACAGTAGTGTACTATAGTGAGTTGGATCTCGGACCACGGTTTAGCCTCCATCCCCACTAACATCTTGAGCTGTTTTTGCACCTGTTCAGGTAACTCTTGACATAATATATGATAGAGCAACCCCACTGATTTATCCCACGGTTCATGCATCTCAAGTGTCAATTTTTCTTGAATAGCCTGAATATACTGAAGGGGGACTTCGTCTTCCCCCATTTTATGTGCAATGATCGTGCTGATGTCGGAAGTGTCTGGGTACTGCACCTTTGGAGCATGCCACATGGCCACCTGGCAGTTCTTAAATGGCGAACAATTTTGTGCGGTATTCTGTGCGGTTACTCCTGGGTAGCCGGCCCTTTTCCATTCCTCGTCTGCAACCTCTCTGAGAATGGTTGAAAGTAGGCTTTTCATGTCACCCACTGCTAAGGTCGTCCCTGCTGTCAATCTCTCTGTCGTATATCCATTTCCCAGCTCCCGCGGTCAATGGAGGTAACTTGCACCTCAAGTTATCCTTGTCACTCGTCGGTAAGTCACCATCGGACCCTGTATCCTCATCAGCACTGTCAAAGTTCTCCTGGAAGCTGAGCCTCCTTGCTGTCTCTCTTCTATGTTAATCATACTTCTGCACTCCCCCCTCACGGAGGAAGCGATGTCGTCTGTCTATTCGCAGGGTAGCCCTGCTGTTTCCTGCCTCAATCTCGCTCTAGCCTCCCCTGCGCCTCTCCATCTTCGTCATCAATAAAACGTGCTAAAACCATCTTTATTTGAACTTCCCTCACAGCGTGTCTATCTTCTTACACGTGCCGTCGCTCTCTAAGGAGCTGCTCTACTTCCAACTTCTTCTTGTCCTTCTTTATTTGCATTTGCCTTTCCCTCTCTTCTTCTGCCCTCCTTATTGCCATATCCTCAAGCTCTCTCTGCCACTGCGCTTCTGCCTTTTGTTTCTCCCTGCGTATTCTTTCATTCTCTTCCTTCTCCTTCTCCTGTCTCTCTATTCCATTACCGCTGCCCATTCTCTTCTTTCATCTACATCCTTGCAACCCACTACTTCTAGGTTAGGGCTTTCCATCCCTCTAGCTACCTTTTAAGCAATATTTGTCCACCCACCCACTCGTTCGGAACTACGTGCTCTGGTCCCTCCATTGTTCTCTCTGTCCCTGTGTCATTCTCCTTTAGTCATGCCTTAATCTCGCTGCGCTCCCTGTTTCCGGTCTCGTCTGGCCCCTCCCCCTTACTATTTGTTGGAGGTCCAAATATAGGATTGGTATACCCTGCCGCCACTCTTAATTCCCTCCCTGGATATGATCCTTGTGCCCGCGCTGTTGCGCCTTCGCTTTCGCGTTCAGGAGGAGGGGCAGGGGCAAGGGTTTTTTGCCACCGGCCTCCTGTTGGTTCAGCATACAGTGATGCCACGCCACGTCCCCCCAATTGTCCTGAAAAATCTTGCACAACTCAAATATAGCCACTTGTTTGCTCAACTTCTTTCCTTTATAAGCCTTGTGCATATGCACGTGTAATGGTTTCTGCACACATTTGGAGAAGCTGCCTCTGCTTGGCCATGGCTTAGGCAGCTTGCCCTCTGTGCCTCGTGTCCATTCTACGCTATATTTGCAAATCTTGTCCTTATAGCTTTATAGGGTTTTCAACACTTCCACTGTTATCAGACAAACTCACTTTATTTTACCTTAACACTAAAAGTTCAAATAGCTCTTCGAGCCATAAAAATCACCAGCCTGTCCGGCTTTCGACCAATACCCTGGGAATGCTCCGCGCACCGCCCTTCTGCAGTGCTCTGACTCAAAGGCCCACCCACCAATCCTGTGAGGGTTGTTTACAACTACTGAAAAGTGCTGCACCCCTTGTGCGCTCCACGTCCTATACACCTCTACGTTACCGGAAAGAGAGAGAGAGAGAGACAGAGAGAGAGGAGAGAGAAATTGCATACACCCGCCCCTTCACTGAATTTATCCCACTATTTCCCAATTGCACCACCATCCCAACAAGGACAAATAACATATACACGTCCGTCTCCTACCTCTTAACAGGGGATACCAATATTTCACATGTTCAATCTGTACCGACAGCGTTGCCTTGTAGATAACATGACTCTGCGAGACTTAACCAGAAAAACACCTTCCGCAATTCAACCTAGCTTCACTTCCTAAGCCCTATGCACAGGAATACTGTCATCCATGACCCGAGCTACAACCCCCAACCCACAGGAAATCCAATATTTACATAAATTCTGACATCCGTACCCTTTAGCCACTCATCTAGACCAACTGCCGAAAATGATCACCTCAAGTTCGAATGTTCCCTAACCACAAGCAATTAACATCCACCTCCACTTTACCACCCCCAAAGTATTCAACACCACCAAACACCCACCATCTATTCAACGCTCCCCCTATTTGCCGTACGGCTGAGTCTATTCTTACACTCTGTGATCATCTGATGTCGCTCGGCAACTGGCTCACCCTCAACCTGCCACTCCGCTTTTCTGGCCTGCTGGGCGTCTCACGGACAGCAGGCAGGAATTTTCTCCAAGGCGGTAGCCGAGGACCTATTCATGGTGTGCACCTCCTGTGTATCTCTCGATCTCTGTGGGTCACCCTCCAAGTGTTACGACGGGACGATCTGGCTTTGTGCTGATTGAACGTAGCCAACCATCCTCTGCTACCACTTTGTAATAGTATGCCAGAGGACGGGGCCGTTGACATCCACAATACCACAAAAGAGTATCTTGGGCCAATCCGAAACCTTCCTCCCTGGCAGTAACAGAAGACTCAGCCATGGGGCAAGTGATACTGTTATTTATTATCCAATAGACAGGGTACATACAGGAAACAACAACATCTCTGGCAGTCTCAGTGTCACCCAGTTTTGTATCATGGTGATGCACAAACATGAACACCATCCCCAAAAACCTACACGAACACCCTATTGGTTAGCTCGGGCATACTACCTATTACCTATAGAACCCATATACATCTGGATTCTCACTGGTCTTCCCATGTCAGGTGGCTTCGCCTGAGACTTCCCCAAAAAATGATCTATTACTATCGCAGAAAGACCATTGGCCCATGCAACATTCTACACCACCCCATGATCTGAGCGATTGGCTTGGCTGGAGCAGGATCCCCCAGGCCTCGCACCCTGTTCTGTTCACAGCACTCAGTGTACCTTTTCAAGGTAAAGAGAAAGACTATGTGTCCCCCATTGTTGCCACTGGTCTGATCATCTAGCCTGAGAGAGTGCCTGCAGTTTTTGGTGGACAATGCATATATCAATCTTGTCTGCTTCGCTGGGAACAGCTCCTCTTCTCACTATTAATAAATAGCTATTGTTCGGCACTGCTGGGTCACGTGTGCGAGGAACACCAAAACTATGCCTTTCTGTCTACCATTATGAGGATTTTATTCTGTATTTCGCAGGTGGCTCACAGCCTTGGGAATCAGGAAATGTCCACCCGCCCTTTGTCCTTGGCTGCGAACACTGTCTCTGTGCTTCGTGCTGCAGGGACTGCACTTTTCCCTCCCTGTATCGGAGGCCTGTGGTGTCACGTATATTCACTACAGTTATTCTATGGTTTCCCAATGCGTTCTGATATCTTCTTAAGAGGTTAGTCGTAATAGAGCCACATAGTTTTCTTATGTTCCTGTAGCTCTCCTCCAATGCTGTTCTTCAGTAGGCGGACCTACTAAAGCCAACGACTTTCCGCGCGTTCCGCTCCGGAGTGGGGCGCAGAGTGATAGCAGTCTGCAGTCCCTTCTCTCCTTGTAGTCTCTCCTCCATTGTTGTTCTTCAGTAGGCGGACCTACTAAAGCCAACGACTTTCCGCAGAGCGGAACGCGGAGTTGGGCGCAGAGTGATAGCAGTCTGCAGTCCGCAAGGCCGTAAGGGCCGTGGGGGTGTGGGCACCATGGACCCAGATGTCTCGCCTTCCTCTCCCTCTACCTTGGACTCTGAGTCAAAGAGAATACTTTGCAGCAGTAGTGTGCTACTAACCTCACGGCCAGACAAACAAAACATTTCTACCACCTCACCGGCAAAGAAGTCGAAAGGCAAAATTACAAAAAACATCAAACTTACAAGTTGTATGGATGGCACCTCTTTCGTGGCGACGCCGAATGGTCTGCTTGCTGCAGGCACGCCGGACGTTTTGCCTCCACCGCTTCCATCGCCATCACAGCTGTCGCAGCTGGCAACGCGGGGCGCGCCCGCGGCTGCGGTTGCTGTTTGCTCGGGGGACGCACCCGGCGTGGATCCTGTCAGCGCCGGTCCCCGGCTCTCCGATGAAGGGAAGCACCGTCGGACTGGCCTGAAATGGATCAAAGTTGCCCTTGCCGGCGATGCAGGTGACGCCGCCTGCACCCGAGGAATCGGCGCGCCTGCCTTCTCGCCCCCCGCAGTCAATGCAGAAACCGGGCTGGAGTTCGGGCCGGAGTCCCGCTTCGGCGAGAGGCACTACCTCTGAGGCCGTCGGAGGACGACCTGGGAGGGCCCTTTCTCCGGCCCTTTCTCCAGCCCTACAGAGACGTACAGGCGACGAAGCCCCAGTCGGGCTGCACTCCCGAAATGGGAACGCTGACACTGACAAAAGTGTTAGCAAAAATGTAACTGACGACTCCTCACAAGGCGGGGGAAATCCTTACAAGGACTACGAGTGCTCGGCAGACCAGCAGCTGTATAAAATTAAGGCTATTGCACTGATACATGCCGAATCCTCAATGGAAGATGTCATACCCCCTGAAGGCAAAAATAGTGACAGAGTAACAGACTCTTCTTCAACAAACCCCCTATGACCAAACATCATCCTATGTCTACCATGCCCACGCAGGGCGTGCCAATTACATCAATAAGCACAGTTCTGGATGATAACACAGACAGAGGACTAGCAGACCAAGGACAAAAAACACATCTCTCTTCAACTCTGCCTCTAAGGAAAATCTCTTATAATAAAAATCAAACAGGCAAAAAAAAGGGGGCAAGTCGAATGAAACACTACGATTGAGAGCAGAGCCGGGAGCGAAAGCTAAAAGCAACAAAAAATCTTCATCACCAGATACGAGAAACTCAAACCAGAATTTGGTAAAAACAAATGTTACTGCGAATCTGTCATGCCTGCGCCATGGGCGCATACATTGGCGATCAATATGGACAAATTGTTATTCATTTATCTACAGAAAACTCTTGGATCAACTGCTATTCACTATTTGGACTTTATTTCCCATTTGCAAGACTTTGGTGCTTTTTTATTTTTCCCAGAAAACTACACTTACCATAATGCACTTGGCTATAACCATCTATTCCAGGCTATTCCTATTTTTCTTCATCAGAACTACAATCCCCAGAAGCCCTAGGGATTTGCTCTGCTTCCACCAACTCAGGAACAGAGAGGGAGGTGGCCGATTGTCTGCAGGTGTGCTGAGCCAGGTGCAACCAATTAGCCTGCCTCTTTGCTGGGCTTTGCTGGGCTGGGCAGTATAAAGGCTGCTGCCTGCGAGAGCTCACTCTCTTGCATTGAGAGTCCTTCCGGCACCTTTTTGCTTTGAGCTACAAACTTTGTATGCGGTTTCCTGCTTTCACCTGCTTTTTGTTCCAGTGCCCTGGCGGTCTCCAGCCTTGCAGCTGATCACGCTCTGCTGCCTTCTACCTTCCGCCCTGGGCCTTTTGGGCTCCCCCGCCTCAGCCCTGCTCCTCTGGGCGTCCTGCCTTGCAGCCTGCTACACCCTGCTGCCTACAGCCCTAGCCTTTTGGGCTCCCCGCCTCAGCCCTGCTCCTCTGGGCGTCCTGCCTTGCAGCCTGCTACACCCTGCTGCCTACAGCCCTAGCCTTTTGGGCTCCCTGCCTCAGCCTGTCTCTTCCAGGCTCCTGCCTTGCAGCTGATCACGCTCTGCTGTCTTCCAGCCTCCGCCCTTGCCCTGCCGGGCTCTTCACATTGCAGCCTTTCACGCTCTGCTGCCTTCCAGCCTCTGCCCTCGCCCTGCCGGGCTCTCTACATTGCACCCGATCACGCTCTGCTGCTTTCCAGCCTCAGCCCTTGTCCTCTGGGCTCCCTGCTCTGCAGCCTGCCTCACTCCGGCTGCCTACAGCCCTTGTCCTCTGGGCTCCCTGCTCTGCAGCCTGCCTCACTCCGGCTGCCTACAGCCCTTGTCCTCTAGGCTTCCTACTTTGCAGCTTATCACGCTCCGCTGCCTACTACCTACCTTTTTCCGCTGGGTTCTCGGCCTAGCAGCCCCCTACCGTCCTCTGCAACCTTCTACGGTCAGCGGCCCTGCCCTTCAGGGCTCACTCCTTGCTGCCCGGCCCTTCTGGGTTCCTTGCCGTGCAGCTTGCTTTACTCTGCTGCCCTACGCCCTTTCCCTCTGGGCTCTCTACCTTCCAGCCCTGCTCCTGTGGGCTTGCTCATTGCTTTCCTGCTCCTCTGAGCTCTCAACCTTGTTCCTTACTGTCCTCTGCTATCCAATCCTGTTACACGACTTTCCCTTCATTTCCTTCTGCTAGTTTGCTATCAACCTCCTTTTCCTGGATTTGTCTGTAAGTATCTTCTCTTGTACTGTGTGTAGACCCTTTTGTACAGAGCTTGTCTGTTGGTTCCCATCAGTCAACCTCTGCCCCTTCCCTTGTCTCGTTTCTACATTACACCCATAGCTGCTGTTCCAAGCCATGAGCAAACAGCGTGGGCCTCTGTTATAGCAAACTGTGCAGAAGGCTAGAGTATTTCCTAAGGTTCGGGGAATACTCTTTTCCTATATCTGCATACACCCCAAGAGGGAATTCATTCTGTACCTTTTTCCTTGCTACTCTTGCCTACTCTTCGTTCTCTTTCCTTTCTGCTGTGTGTGTACTTATCTGTCCACTTCATTTTGGCACAACCACCCAAACCCTTTCTGGGTGTCCTGTGCCACTCTTAATAGAGTGTCATCCCTGACAGAATCAAAATTGCCCCAAGTCATCCGACTCAAAGGCTCTCTTCAACCTCTTCAAAAAGCAACAATGCAAACGCAAACTTAATGCAGAAATTGAACTTTCAGACGCGGAAATTTTGGAAGTATTGGAAAAATCCTTCTCAGGACCAAAGTCAAGAAATGTAACCGACTCTGACACGGAATCATTGCCGAAACCCCTAACTAAATTACCGGCAGCCCCCTTAGAGAACATACCAGCAAGTAATTTATCCTGCCCCACCAAGTTCACCATACCATGCAATCTGGGCTCAGGGGTCCAGCAGGAAGAAACTCCAAGTCTAGAGTCCTTGACAGAACCCATCCCTTTGAATCAGGCCAAGACCTCTAAGCAGCACAAAAATCTGCAACACCCAGTCCATCAGAATCACCATACAAAAGAACAAACCTTGCTACTGTGTCCAGCTACTGTCAAAGAATCAAGTAACATCGATGATACAAATCCTCCTGGGGGCACAGACACAGAGATGCCAGCTATCTTGTCCCAGAATTCATCTGACAAACAGCATCATGCTGAAAGACCAATCTGTCAAATGAGCGCCCAACCATGGGCCAATATCCATCTGGACTGCTGCCACTCAGGCAGGCAGTCACTACCAGGGTACTCTTTACTGGTTCTCTCAACTTAATCCGCGACGACCAGCTAATGTCGAAAATCGCCAAACTGTTATTCCTTTCCGTCAGAAAGTGCACCTGACCCCCAATCTCAACGGAGGGATTCGAGAGATGCAGCATCGAAACAAAGACTATCGTCTGAATCATCAGGAGACTCCAGTAAAGGGTCACCTAAGAAAAGGCCTGACCTGACCTCGCTAATGTCAGCAATTACCATCGCTTTATCACCTTTTTGTAAACTCTATAAAGCCATAAATGATACCGCCAAAGATAACACCTCTATTCTAGCAACAATTCAGTCAAAACTGACTTTTCTGGAAGGGTACATAACTGCAGTTGAAACCAAAGAGGCGGCAAAACAAGCAATCCTGGAAGAAAAGTTATCCTGGATAGAGAAACAGCAAACCGAAGCGAAACTTGTCACTCAAGCGAAACGAACGACGTCAGAAAAGGCATCCCAGACAAAAGAAACCAACAAACATGGAAAAATGGCACCAATTTTCAGTAAACGGCCAAGCAGAGATTTGAGCATCATGCCAACAGCTACATCTAGTCTGATGGAGTCAAAAACAGGCACTGATCCGTCGCAAACACTAAATCCGGCATCTCAACTGGCATGCACGAAACCAACTTCCCCTGCGAAACCAAAGCCATCAGTGCCCAACACACAGGCGAGAGAATCCAGCAGTGTTTAAAAATCAACAAACAAAACCCCTGCAATCAGGGGATCCTACAGAAGCTGAAGTATTCATTGACCTAAGCAACTCACCACAGTCAACGGCAGAATTTCAGGCTTCAAGTAGCCTCATGGATCTAACCCAACACCTAGATGCAGAAGATTCTCCCTCGAGAGTGACGCCACAGAGCAGCCCAAAAACATCCTCAAGATCCAACTGGGAAAATCACCAAGAACTGAGGCCTGTATCTAGCAGGAATAAAACTCGAAGCCCAGAAGGATACACCGATGAGGGACAAAGAAACTTTGCGTTAGATGTAGCAGATGAGCACAATCATCCACCATCCGAAGTTCCTCAAATATACACGTCGAATAGAACACCGCAGGTGAAGCAGTGGCAATCCCATACAGAGGTAAACCCACCAAAAGTTCATGGTGTCTCCCCTCAAAGAAATCCAAAGAACGTTCCTAAAGGCACTCGAATTTTCAAGTTAGAACAAGCATCACGTATATCTGGATATATGATCCTGAACAGAAAAACGGTGCTAAAAATCTTGAGCAAAACTAATTCACTAAGATCATTAACTACGGGAGACTTCCGGCTAATCAAGCCCTACCATAGAGAACAGAGGGCCAAGGCATTTCTACATATAAAAGCTTGGGCGTTGCAAACAGGCGTGGAAAAGGCATATAAAGAGCTTAGTCAAACAGGTCTCTTGTTAACGGAACTGGAAAGCCCTTCACTTGACCTTGAGAAAAGCAATAAGGAAGACGTCAGACTTCATCAATCACTCTTCCTCTCAAAAACTAAAGATTTGCATAATAAAAACAATACTAGAAAGAAATCAACCAGTGAAAGCAACCAACCTAGATCATACAGAGACCGTCAGGTAGGGTATACATCATCTACCAACTCGAATTTTCTGAGGAAAGTCTCTGCAGGATCTGCTTCTTATAGATCACGCAAAACCGAATACAATCAACGCCTCCAATCAACGCCTCCAATCAGATATTACACCGCCAAGAAGGACCGATGATGTTGAAACTCGCCGTAAAGACATGTCCCCAAGACACAACGAAACCTGTTATCCAAAAGGTCCATGGGAATGGCTAAAGTCAGCAGTTAATGGGAAGTCCAGAAGATAGCAACCAGTTAGGCTAATACTACACTAGCCCAAGACACAACAGAGACCTGCACGCTTTCTATGGCCTCATGGAACTCCAGGGGGCATCTAACAAACAGAAACAACCAGACCCTAATGGGATTTGACATCATATGCCTCCAGGAAACCTGGTTGACTGAGAAGCCCTCCCTGGATGGATATGAGATCGAACTCTAAGCGGCCAAGCAAGGCTTATTTGGACGTCCGTCATCCGGTCTCCTGCTTGCAGTGAGAATCGGATCAGGCATTAAGATCCTGAAAAAACTGACAGAGACTTACGGAATGCTGGCAGTCCTCACATCATGGTCGTCCAAAGACCACAGGTCCAAAAAAACTAACACAGTTGAACTGGCGATAGTAAACCTGTATTGGAATCCTCAACAAACATCAATTACAACCTTCTGTAAAGAAGTGTCTGAGGCGATCGATAACATCAGAATTGACTCTAATATAGATCACGTAATCATTTGTGGAGATCTAAACGCCACATGCGTACAGGAAAACGCCAGCCAGATCAAAAACAAACCCAAATTGTCATCAGAAAAGAGAGGCGACGCTTGGATGACTGCTATGAACTCAAGAAACTTCCACAACTTGGCATAGCTGAAATCTTGGAAAAACATCATACCAACGTGGGAACGGGAAAACTCACGGGCCACACTCGATTACATCTCTGCATCCAAAAACCTACTGCCTTTGGTCAAATCATTTGAAGTCATACGGACAAAAGAAAGTGACCACAATCTGCTTGCAATAACTTGGTCATCATTACACCATGTGAGTAAGCTTTTTCTCCCAGCATTGGAAGTCAACACCCAGCGGACCAGACTACGCTTAACTGTTACAAACATTAAGACAATTACCGATCAATATGGAAAAACCATAGCAAGTAACTCAAAAGATTGGGATCGACCGGATTACCTTCCTTTCCTACTACAGTTTAGGTCAGACTCCAAGAATGATAAAGGCCCAAGCCGAAAGCACTTGCATGTGTTCGACCACGCACTAGTGGAAAGAAGAAAACTCCTGAGGAAAGCCAAAAGAAGAGCAACAACGGAACAATCAGAATCGGCCAAGGCTGACTGCCGAGCAGAAGTCAACAGCTACAAATCCTGGTTACACAGTCGCAGGAGGTTAATGTACCAGAACGATGCGGACAAGATTCTCAGGACATTAAGCACTAAAAAATCTAGCGATTTCTGGGAACTCATCAAATCTGCAACAAACAGACTTGCAAACTCTGGTACAGAGGGAAAATGGACCAACTTTTTTAAAGTCATGTTTGCGCCACCTAGCGGCCAGCTCGAATGGTCATCAGAAAGGGCCGATGACCGATGGATCAATCTTGCAGACGAAGAAAACATCAACTTCATAAAACGTCTAAAATCCTCGAGAGCTCCTGGTCCTGACGGTCTCAGCAACATCGGCCTTAAGCAACATCCAGAAGCCTGGGCTGGATTCATAAGTACCATATTTCAGCACTGCGACTCACTCAGAGCCATACCGACATCATGGACTCATGCGATAATTGTCCCGCTGTTCAAACGCGGCAACAGGGAAGAACCACAGAACTACAGGCCAATAGCCCTGTTGGATATCATTGGCAAAATATTTGCAACGTTATTGCTCAAACATTTTCAAGCCTGGGCAAAGACTTCACCAGCTAACGACCCATTTCAGATGGGCTTCCTAAAAAACGTCGGGACATCAGTAAACATCTTGTTGCTAAATTTAATCAAAGCAAAAGTAAAGCAGGGCTCGCCACCGGTGTTCCTGGCCTTCATAGACCTCTCACAGGCCTTTGACAGAGTTGACAGGCGCCTACTTTGGTCCAAACTACATAATTGGAAATGTCCAAACGAAATATTGAATCCAATCAAAGCACTCCATACAGCTACCAAATTACGACTTCGATTTAACAACCAAGGAATACTGTCTGGGGAGATTCCAGCAGAGCGTGGGGTGAAACAAGGCTGTCCCCTAGCCCTGGCCCTCTTTATTAGCTTCCTCAGAGATTTTAAGGATACAGAAGTCTCAGTCCGAGCTTTTTCACTGAAAGTAGGAAACACCAATACGTCCCGTCTCTTATATGCAGATGATATAATTTTGTTGGACCAGACGGAGATTGGATTACAATGTCAACTGTCCAAATTGGCAGATTACATGAAAGCAAATAATCTGGAAATTAATAAATCCAAAACGAAAGTCATGATTCTATCGAAGAACCACTCCTACAATAGACGTAACAGAGGATGGTTCCTAGAAAACACCAAGATTGAAACAGTTGAGTACTACAAATATCTGGGCATAAAAATCGATAGCTCAGCACAGGAAACAACCATGCAAACCATCTTTTGGGCCAAAACCAGGAACCTAGCAGCACAGCTGAGATCCATAGACAAGAGATATGGAAAATTCTCGTTGGAGCCCGTAATTCAATTCTATAGAGGCAAAGTTGTCCCGGCCCTAACTTATGGAATGGGCGCGACCCTGTCAATGCCAAATTCAATCTGGGCCAAACTTGAAAGTTTACTATGGCGCTCAGTCCTAGGCTTGCCAAACTCAGCTGCAATTACAAATATCAAGCGTGACCTAGGGCTACAGTCTTTACTCGCATCGGTTGAACAGAACTCTATGCAAATCTACAGAAAAATCCTTCTTCCTGATACTCTCCCGATCTACAAATCGATAGCCGCAGAGCTCTCAACCGGCCATATTAACATCTTAAAAAAATGGTCACTAAAGCAGAAAACAACACTTGAAGAAATACCCTTCACCGAAGAAGAACTGGTTGGGACCCCCTAGAGAATAAAACAAAAAATTGAACTCATGGACTGGATCAGTACGACTGACAAAGCCCAAGCAAACAAACTGACGACACACTTACCTCCAACTTTTAATAAACTAAAGGTTCCACTGCTATACTGTTCTAAACTTCCGGACAAAAAACTAATGAAGATCTTCTTGAGAGCCCGTTTGAATTTAATGCCCACACGTGAAATCCTCTGCATCAGGTTTCAATCAGCATCCAAAGAATGCAGACTATGCAGATCAGCGGATGAACCGGAAAATTTGAAGCATCTACTGTTGCATTGTGAGGTACTCAATCAAGAAAGAAGAGCATATCTCTCGCCTCTTGGGATGCCTGCCTCAGTTCTAGAAGAAGACGTGTGGTGGAATCGACTACTGTCGGGAGAAAACACTAAATGGACTATTGCAACAGCAAAACTTTTGACCATCGTTTTTGACAAAATGAAGGCACCAGAAACGTAGAGGAGAGCAGGCCGCTGAACATAGAAAGATTTACTTTCCCATCTTCACGAAGAAAGAATTTGAAAAATTCTAAAGATTCAACTCGTCTTTGCAAAAGTCACAAGTTGATTATATGCAAAGAAAAAAAATTAAAAAAGGGGATACAAGCTCGGTCCACATAGGCTTGGCTTTCTTGCATTTCTGCATTTGGCTAATGAATAGGAAACGCTCTTGACAGTATGTACATGTATCTGTCCTCTATAGTAGGTGTACGAATGTTCTTTGTGTATGTGTGTCTACGTACCTTTGTGCAGGAATGCAAATCTGCTTTGTGACGACTAATGCTGCTATGTCGTGTTGTCACTAGTGATGTCATAAGTCAATCTGATCCATCGATGAGGCACCTGTCTCTTTGAAACCGTCAACTGGATAAGGTCTAAAGGGTCATATGAGAGACTATCTCTTTGCATATGTAGGATACTCTGGCACGCCTAGTGATTGGCCCAACAGTGAGTTGCATCTTTATCTTTCGTTTCTCATTCTTCAGGCTGACATTCGCATAGGGCACATGATGGCCATTCAAGGGACCTCCTCTTCAAGGCAATGGAGGTTGCAGGTATCTCAACCCTCTCATGGCTTGTTCTGGCCCAGCGTCACTTTAACTCCTCTGCAGCGACCAGCGTCCTTCCCGCCGGCCCCTCTCCAGCCTTTTCCACTGTCAGCCGCATCTGGGCCTCCATACAGGTTTCTCTCCTTCTACCTTCTCTGCTGGCAGTCCGTCATTTTATGCACCTGTGGCCTGTTATATGGTTGCAGGTGCAAGTCCTTGGTTTCACATGCCTGATCACAATTGATCCTATTTGCTGGACATTCTGACTCTTGCAGTGGTATTCCTTTGAAGTCCTCTTCCTCGTCTCAGTACCAAGGTGGTGTGAAAGAGTGTAAGAAAGAGGAAATGACTGACAACCTATAAAGGCAGGGTGGAGGTTAGGGGTTATTCTGACAAGGGAAAGGGGATACCATGTCTTACCCAAAGACATCCTCTCCCCACTCCCCAAGTTCCCTCCACCCAGGTGGTGCTTTCTCGCATCTCCACCCCCAGGGTTGGAATCCAAGAGTGATGTCCTTTGCCTGGCCACCTGAGAAGAGGATCCAGTGGGAGTAGATTTGAGGATGCCCTCAGGTTCCTCACAATTGCGCGAGTCATTGATCCTGACTATAAGGGAGATATCAAAATCTTGATACAAAATAATGGGAAGAAACCATATCAAAGCAGGAAAAAGAATAGCTCAAGGAATATTGGAGAAAGCTCTATTTCAAAAACCCCTAGAAATTAAGAATAGTGGCCAAACTACACTGGGAACTAGAAATTTTGGGAAGGCGAACATAGAATCTCCTCTGGATCCCATAATAAACCCCAATCATCTTGAAGATGAAGAAATTATTACTGATTTAGGCTTCACCCAACGAAATGGCCCCTTATTAGCAGAAACCTTTGTTCAGGTAATAGAGGATGAAGGCAGAAAAAAGGCTGGACCATTTTTTTTCTTAAGTCAGGATTATTACGTAAAGGAGATATGGGACCCGCCGGTATATACCTCGGTTACAAATTGTAGTACGTAAAAGTCATGAAAATATTGTTCTGGAATTATCTTATTCTCATTTGATAGGTGGCTATGTAGGAACTGCAAAAACGCAGGCACAAATTGTGAACAGATTTTATTGGCCTTGTGTTTATGCAGACATGAATAATTTTGTCAGTACATGTGCCTATGTCAGAAAACCAGTACCCAAATTCCTCCTGTGGTGCCCTTACAACCTTTGCCTATTATAGATATTCCTTTTACACAAATAGGAATGGATATAGTAGGCCCTTTAAAAAGCTCAAAACGAGGGAACAAATATATATTGGTGATCCGATATTATGCAACCCGTTACCCTGAAGCCTTTACCTTGAGAAATAATACTTCACAGCAGATTGTGAAACATTTACTCCCTTTCCTCTCCAGAATTGGATTCCCAAAAGACTTTTTGACAGATCAAGGATTCACATTTATGAGTAAACTCCCGGCGGAGGTTAAGGACATTCTTCAGATTAAAACTTTATGACCTCCATTTATCATCCCCAGACTGATGGGTTGGTGGAAAGATTTACTCAGATTTTAAAACACATTTTGAAAAAATTTGTGGAAGCAGATGGGAAGAATTGGGGCATAATGATACCATGAGCCTTATTTGCCATTAGAAAAACTCCTCAGTCTTCCACAGGAGTCTCCCCCTTTGAGCATGGGATATTTTGATATGGGAGGGAAATGAGAGATGTGTTGGATATGTTGTGTGAAACCTAGGAAGAGAGAGAAAGAGCTAGCATAACATTATTCCAAACAGCTCAACGCTCGAATGAATACATGGCAGCCGTTCGAAATATAGTCCAAACCAGCATGGCACAAACTCAAGAAGATCAAAAAGAGCATTATGACAAAAAGACAATGATGAGATATTTTTCTATAGGTCAAAAGGTATTGGTTTTACTTCCCTCATCTGAAAATAAAATGCTTTCCAGGTGCCATGGCCCTTATGAGGTCATAGAACAGATTGGACCTTTCAACTATAAAATCTCCCAACCTGACGGAGATTATAACGCATATCTACCAGATAATTGTACTTAAGTAATGGAAAGAGCATACTATATAAACACTTCATTGACATTTACTAGTTTATTAACTGAAGAAAATGAGACCAACAAATGAATCTCTCCTGATTTGGCACAAAACCAAAAACAAGGCCTAATGGACCTCCTACCAGTTCCCTGATGTATTTCGAGTTGCACCAGGGAGGATTAAAGGGATATATCAGTATATTCATACTCCTCCAGGAATGGTTGCCCATCAGAAACCTTAGAGAATCCCTGAGAGTAGAAAGCATATTATTCTAGAGGAAGTTGAAGCTAAGTTGAAAGCGGATATCATTGAGCCATCTCAAAGTCCTTAATCTTCCCATATTGTACTGGTTGCAAAACCTGATAATTCATGGAAGTTTTGTATTGACCTCAGGAAAGTTAATGAAGTATCACAACTTCATAGCTACCCTATGCCCACATTAGACAATCTCATTGATAGGTTAGGGGATGCAGTATATCCACAATCGATCTAACAAAAGGATGTTGGCAGGTACCTGTCAGTCCCATGGATACACCAAAGACAGCCTTTTCCACTCCGATAAGCTTGTTTCAATTTAAGGTGTTGCCCTTTGGTTTACATGGTGCCCAAGCTACCTTTCAAAGATTAATGGACTAAGTTCTTAGACCATATGCCTTATTTTGTGGAGCTTATATTGACAATATTAGCATTCATAGTAAGTCATAGCCACAACATAAGTCTCATATATGGTAACTCTGGCCTTAAGGAAAATTGGACTTGCTGCCAATCCGAAGAAGTGTCATCTTGCTAGGTCTGTGGTCAAACATCTGGGCTTCTTTGTGGGAAATGGTTCGGTTCAGCCTCAGAGTATAAAAGTTAGGGCACTGAGGGAAACACTGGCCCCTAAAACAAAGAAAGAACTATGGGCTTGTTTAGGCCTAGTTGGTTATTACTGACAATTTATCCCTAACTTTGCTTCCATCACTTCCCTTCTCACAGACAAGTTTAGAAATGCTGAACCTCAAAAACGTAAATGGAGTCGCAAATATCAAGTATGTTTTGATAAATGAAAATAAAATGAAAACACATACTATGTAGTAAACCTGTCTTGAAGATGGCAGATTTCGATAGACCATTTATTCTACAGACAGATGACTTGCATACGGGTCTCAGGACTGTATTATCATAAAACATGATGGAATAGAACATCCTGTTCTTTATAGTAGCAGGAATCTATTTCCTCGAGAGTTATGCCACTCTGCAACTTGAAGCACTAGCCATTAAATCGGCTATAACGTATCTAAAATACTATCTGACAGGTAGAACATTTTGCCTGGTTACCGATCATGCTCCCCTCAAGTGGTTGAGTCTCAGAAAGGATACCAACCTTAGGGTTATGCGCTGCTTTTTGGATCTACAGCCCTATTGTTTTTCTGTTGGAAATCGGAAAGGAAAGGAACAGGGCAATGTTGATTTCCTTTCGTGATTCCCAATAGAGGCTGTAAAAAACACTGACATTAGGGTAAGGGCATGTGATGAAGCTGAGGTGTTCTCTCATGGGGGCAGAGAAAGGCAGCTGCTACCTGATCCTGACCCTGGGGGTGGTATTACGTGGGAGGATCACATGATGGGAGGTTCAAGTCAGCAAGAATGGAAGAACACGCTGAATAATTTCCCTGATGATCATAATGTTTTCATGGCCTAATGTGGAGTTGAAGATTTTGAGGAAAAAACAAATAAGAACATTATGGACTTAAAGTCCCATAATGCTCTTATTACTGAGACGAAGAAGAGGGATGCAGTGTTGCTAAACTGCAGTGAGTGGTCTAGATGTTGTAACAGCCCACACCTAAGCGGGACATTTAAACATTTAACGGCCCTTCAGGTGCAGGTTGATAGGAGGTAGCAGTGTGAGTAGCAGAAGCCGAAGCAGTAGGGAGTAAAAGCCGGAACCAACACGTTGCTAGAAAGGGGAAGCCGTGCAGAGCAAGTGGCGAAGGTTGGAGTCCCGGGCAGATGCAGAGGACGTGCAGCAGGAAGTGGTGTGGAGGCCGGCTGTCCCCACAGAGAGAGGTTCTCTGTGTCCTGCATCACGCTTCGGTGAACATTTTTGTGGCCTTCATCGGTCTTACAAAGGTGTTCGACACTGTCAGAAGATCCAAATTATGGAGCAAGCTGACAGGATGGCAATGCCCGCAGGTGGTATTGGAAAATATCAAAGATTTATACACAGAGACTGCAATAAGAGTAAGGCTGGATAAAACAAGCCTGCTGTCTGACTCCATACCAATTGATACTGGGCTGAAGCAGGGGTGCCCGTTGGCCCCAGAACTGTTTAATCTCTTCATCTCAGAAGAAGCATTTCTGCAAGTTACATCTTTTCCACTTAAAATGGCAGGAACAGCTGTGGGCAGGCTGCTATACGCAGACAACATTGTCTTGATCGACCAGACCCCCATAGGACTACTGTGCTAATTGGACGCCCTTCAAGATTACGTAGAAAAATAACCTAATAATCAACCCTGATAAATCACGTATTTTGGGACTGGGTCTATTAAACAACAAGCGTGGGAAGAACAAGTTTGTGTGGACTTAGAACTAGGAAAAATACTAGAGGTCAATTAATCGAACTATCCTGGGAATCTGCGTGAATAACAGCAGATGTGAGGCACTGATAATTGAGACAATGAGGAGAAAGCCAAAACATTTGGCAGCGCAAGCGAAGATCCTGCTAAAAAGATACTGCAGATTTACCTTCACTCTGCTGGTCACCTTTTATAGGATGAAAGTGGTTCCTATCCTGTCTTACGGTGCAGAAACATCATTCTTCATTTCAACCAAAATATGGCCAATCCTAGAAGGGATAATCTGGAGGACAGTGCACCAGCTGCCAAGGTCTCTACTGGTGCAGATTAGAAGGAGAGAACTAGCCTTAACCTCTTTGAAAGAAATAGCGGAATGGAATGTGATCTCATTCTACTCATTCTATCGCAAATGCCGAGAGGAGACTTCAACAGGTGGGTTGCAAATATTAAAAAAGGCAATGGAAGAACAATCGGAGCTGACATTGACAGAATGACAAAAAACTTGCCAGGCCATTATAAAGGACTTGAACGAATCAGAGGAGGAATTAATAACTAATCCCAATAAAATTAAGAAACTACTCATGAGAGATTGGATAGAAACACAAGAGGAATTTTGTAAGTACAGAAGTTCTGAAGAGTTTTGGTTTGGTGCCCGCAAATTAAACGTTACCTATGTATCTGAGAGTTTTTCCAAATTGGTTTTTCCGAGCAACCTACATGCGGTTTCGATTTAACATCCTGCCTAGGAGAGATGCGATGTACAAGAAGAGAAACCAAAGTGCCAACTAACAAATTCCAAGGAATCTCTAAAACATCTGACTCTAACATGCCTGGAAGTAATAGAAGAGAGAGACTTATTTCTGGGAGAGATCCTGAAAAAGTACAGTATCAGAGATGTAGACAATTGGTGGCAGATTATTGTGTAAGGGGAACAAATCCACATTAATCTGGCTCTGATTAAACTTTTGTTGGTTATATTTAAAAAAATCAATGAAATAATATTGCCAGAAAAGGCCCAAGAGATAGAAAAAGGAATTGTCAAACTCACAAGAGTCTGTTAAAATCTACAGGATGATAGACAAGTGTATTATTACTTACTTACATTTTCCTTTGCAATAGCTAGGTACTCTTCTCCCTCTGACCCTTCTCATTTTTATTTATTTTTGTTCTTTGCCGTTTGTTTCTAGGAACAGGTACGCAGCAACTTTAGAAAGGATGATCTAAACGTGTTCAGTTGGAACTCGCGGGGCTCCAGTACTATAAGGGAAAAGAAATGCGGGCACACTTATTCAACCAGGGTGATGTTGTTTTTTTTTTAATTATTTTTTTTTAACAATTTTTATTAATTTTATTACAACAACCAACACAAACTAAACTTACAATGTTCATAGCAATATTAATTCACATCGTCCATCTTGTCCACTGTATTACCCCCTCTCCCGCCCACCCCTCAAGCCTGCTCTCCTTCCTGTGCTGTTTCTTCATCATGTGATAGGATATCTGTATCGGTTGCTCCCGATGGGTCCTGGTCTCTAACCTCGACATTTGTGGACCCAAATAATTCTGCAATTAATAATTTCCAAGCCATAAAGGTTGCTGCTTCCTCCTCCCCCCCCAGCATTACTCGCCTCTTGCCACAATGTTGTTTCCGCATCTGTCCATTTTTGTAGATCCTTCCACCACGTTCCCATTCTTGGTCTGTGACATGCTTTCCATCTCATTGCAATTTTCCTCTTTGCTAGTACATACACTGTAACGCTCACCTGACTCCCACGGAGGCGCTGACCTGGTTTGCGCTGCTGTGACCTCTTCTAAGGTGATGCGCAGGGTTCGGAAGACGGACTGGACCGGGCCCCCAAATCTGGCTTGTCTGGCTCGCAGAAGTATCCTTCTGTAGGTGAAAATAGGGGATTAACTGTCTGCGGGGTAATGCAATCTGCCTCCCACTTTCCCCTCTCGCCTTCCTCGAAACCCTTCTGTGATTCCTCGTAGCGTCTCACCTTAGGGTCTGGAAGGACGAGCTCTCCATCCTGCTTCTGATGCAGGGGCGCGTTGGTATCCAGTTACTTCACTGGATTTTCGGATTGGTGAGAACCAAACTTGCTTGGCTTCCAGGTAAGTTTTTTGGTAAGAGGTTCCCCTTGTGTCCATGCATTAATGTACTAATGCTAGTGTCTTTTTCCCCATAGGGGCCGGGGTACGGAATGCCGGGGAGCAGGCACCGACCCGAGATGAGAGGTGAAATCTTTGTAGAAATCAGGTAAGTCTTTAATGAGCGTTTTTTGGTAATGTCTTTTCATTCGCTCATTAGCGCTGATGTCTCTTTTTCCCCATAGGGGCCGGGGTCCGGAAATGCCAGGATGTGGCGCGGACCCGAAATGAAGAGGGAATGAATCAACAGGTAAGTCTTAACATGGAGATTTAGCTTTCCTTATTCCCTTCTCTCTCTCACCTTTTGTTCTGGTCTTTTTCTCCCTAGGCGCTGGGGCATGACTGCAAATCCGGATGATCGCTGCTGAACATGGAGGCGCCCTGTAAAGGTGAGTGGAATGCGGCGCTGCAGCGATCAACGCAATGAGCTTTTAAATAAAGTCTTCCTTTTCAGGATTGTCGGCGAGATTTCTCCGGGATGTGGATTTAGCAGGTAAGGACTTTTCCTTCTTCTGTTCTCTTCTTCTCTTCCTTTGCAGGTGATCCAGGATGCTGGTAGTCGTGGCAGAAGTCAGGATGCAGGAGCAGACACGGTGAGCGTCCAGCTGCTAGATGCAGAACAACGCGAAGCACGTGTGGCTGTTCGGGTGGGGTTTAAATAGCCTTGGAAGAAGTTCCAGGTATGTATCCTTCCTCCAATCAGGTATGTATCCTTCCCCGACCACGCCCGGGTGGTAAATTAGTCCCACAGGTAAAGTAGTTCCTTTAAGGCCTCAAGGAGGCCGGGATCCTGCAGCATGGTCTGCATCAGGTAAGTGCACCCAAGCACTTCCATAATGAGCCTGGCGCCTATGGCGCCAGGACTGATGTCTTTTATGAGCCTGGCGCCACAGGCGCCAGGACACTGTCCAAAGGGCCCCTATATGGGGTTGCTGGGTCCTTCCTTGGGGACTGGATGTCCGCTTTCGGGGACGCAGGGCATGAACCGGCTCCCCGGGAGCGGGCATCATGACCGCACTCCCCCCCAAGGCCCCGCCCAAGGTTGTTCCCTCCGGGGTTTTGGTTTGTCTGGGAAGAGTCGGTGGAATTTCCAGACTAATCGAGGTGCATGCACATGGTCGCTGGGTTCCAACGACCTCTCCTGAGGACCGTACCCCTTCCAATCAATTAGGTAGAACAGTTTTGACCTAAACATTTTTGAGTCTAAAATGTTCTTCACTTCGAATTCGGGCTCCCCATCAATTAGAATAGGTTCTGGAGGTTTGAGTAGTCGGGTTCCGGGTACCACTGGTTTCAGAAGTGACACATGAAAAACAGGGTGAATTTGCATACTAGCTGGTAAATCAAGTTTAACAGCCACTGGGTTAATTATTGCCGTAATAGAATAAGGTCCCAGATATTTTGAGTTAAAAGTTTGAGGCCCTTTGAGTGGTAAATGTCTGGTAGCTAACCACACTTGATCCCCAATCTGATACGGAGGTGCTTCACTCGATGTAGATCAGCATTCTCCTTGTATTTTCTCTTGGCTTGTAAATGCGTAGTTGCCTCTTTGAAGGCTTGGGTAATTGTAGAATGCAGATGTTCTACTGCAGGCATTCCGAGGTTCTGAGGTGAGTCAAGGTTTGAGGTTCGAGGCTGATGCCCAAACAAAGTATAAAAAGGACGGTGGCCAGTTCCAGAGTGTACCGAATTATTATGTGCGTATTCGGCTATCCAAAGAATGTCTTTCCAGTTGCTTTCAGATTGCTGTAACATACACCATAAGTATTGCTCAAGGGTCTGATTTGTCCTCTCGGTCTGACCATCGGTCTGAGGGTGGTGACTGGTCGATAATCTTACGTCGATCTGTGCCATTTGACAACATTTGCGCCAGAAGTGGGAAATGAATTGGCTTCCCCAGTCAGAGATTAGTATAGATGGGAATCCATGTAGCCGAACAATATTTTCGAGGAATTCTTTGGCTAGGACAGAAGCTGAAGGTAAACCTTTCAAAGGAATAAAGTGGGCCATTTTGGAAAACAAATCCACAATTACCAGAATAGTATTGTACCCCGAACAAGGAGGCAGGTCCGTAATAAAATCCATTGATAGGGTGTGCCAGGGTGCTGGCGGTATGTCTAGAGGTTGAAGGAGACCGGGTGGTCTTTTCTTTTGACTTTTATTTTGGGTGCAAACACCAGAGGACATCACAAAAGATTTAACATCTTTTCGCCAAGAGGGCCACCAAAATTGTCGTTTCACCTGTTCCTCTGTCTTGGCAATACCGGGGTGTCCCTCTATTAATGCATCATGATAACCGGAAATAACTAGTTTGTGTAATTCCTTATGTGGCAGGAATAAGCGTCCTTGGAAATAAGGTAAACCATTATCTATGGTAAAGTCTGATCCCTTTTGTATCCAATCCTGTAAGGTTGTAGGGTCCAGGAGTTGTTTCACTCTGGCTTGAATGTCTTCAAGCGTCTGTAACGAAGTCATGCCTAGAATCCTCTGTTTGGGAATTATTGGTACTGGTTCTGAGTTTGTATCAGATTCTCCCATTCCAATTCGGGATAAGGCGTCTGCTTTGCCATTCTTGCAGCCAGGTCGATAGGTAATCACGAAATCAAATTCAGCGAAAAACAAAGCCCATCGGAGCTGCCGTGATGACTGAGCCTTGGCGGTTTTCAAATACTGTAAATTCCGGTGATCAGTGATCACTGTGATGGTATGTGGAGCGCCAAGCAGATAATGCCGCCAGGCTTTAAAAGCGGACTTAATGGCTAACAGTTCTTTGTCCGTGATTTCATAATTAACCTCGGGTGCCGAGAATTTTCTGCACCAAAATGCTACGGGATGCAGTTAGTTGGTTTCGGGATCTCTTTGGGACAGGACAGCTCCCATGGCTAGGCTGGATGCGTCAGTCTCGACGACATAAGGGAGATCTGGACCCGGGTGTTTTAATATAGGTGCAGAGGTAAACCTAGCTTTTAAATCCTGAAAGGCCTGCTCGGCTTCTTCAGACCATTCAAAACGTTTATTTTTCCTCAAGAGTGCAGTAATGGGTTGTACCACGCGTGAAAATTCCGGGATAAACCTGCGATAGAAATTGGCAAAGCCGAGCATGCTTTGAACCCCTTTTACAGAGCTAGGTGATGGCCATTTGAGGATGGCATCCACTTTTCTTGAGTCTATTCGGACTCCTTTGGGTGTCAGGATGAAACATAGAAACTCGACTTCTGTGGTATGGAAAACACATTTCTCCAATTTAGCAAATAGTTTGTGTTGGCGCAGTTTTTCAAGTACTGCCCTGACGTGTTTTCTGTGATCAGATTCCGAAGAGGAGTACACCAGAATGTCATCGATATATATGACAACACAAACATCGATGAGTTCCCGAAGGACATCATTCATGAAGTATTGGAAGGCAGCCGGCGCGTTACACAATCCGAAAGGCATCACCTGGTACTCGAATAATCCGTATTTAGTACGGAAGGCAGTTTTCCATTTGCCGCCTTCTTTAACTCGTACCAGATGATAAGCCCCCCGGAGATCTAACTTGGTGTATATTCAAGCGTCCTTCACCTGGTCAAGGAGTTCAGGGATCAGAGGCAGAGGATAACGGTTTTTAACCGTTATCTGGTTCAATGCGCGGTAATCGATACAAGTTCTAAGGTCGCCTTCTTTTTTGGGCACGAAGAACAAAGCCGAGGATACCGGGGACTTTGACGGGCGAATAAAACCATTAGCTAGGTATTGATCCAAATATTGTCTCAAATGCAGATTCTCAGGTTCGGTAAGGGCATGAATCCTGCTACAAGGGGGTTGTGCACCGGGCACCAGATCGATTTGGCAATCGTACGATCTGTGAGGAGGTAACGTGTTGGCCTGTTCCTTTTGGAAGACGTCCTGAAAGTCTTGGTATTCCGGAGGTAGTTGCATGGAGGCAGAGGTTACAGATGCTAGATTAATCTTCAGGTTTTCTGGGTAGCAGGTTTGTGTACAAGCCGGGAAGGTTATTCTCTTAGCTCGCCAATCAATTTGAGGATTATGTGTCTCTAACCAAGGGATTCCAAGAATAACCTGAAACTGTGGAGCCTTGATTACATCAAACACAACACCCTCCCAATGGCCGTCGGGACCAATAAGGGTCACCTTAGTAGTGGAATGTGTTACCAGTCCAGAGGCAATTTCAATTCCATCGACTGTGGTGATGACATCTTTGCTGGTTTTTGGACGGAGAGGGAGGTTAATCCTAGAGACCAATTCACGATCCACATAGTTTCCAATAGCCCCACTATCGATGTATGCCTTTTTTGCATGCAACCGCTTAGGCTGTTCTGGATCTACGAGAACCATTGGCACAATGAAATGCGAGGTCTGAGAGTTAGTTTTCAAGCTTGGCAAGCGGACCCCTACACTTGTCGGGCGGAGTCGTTTCCCGAAACAGAGTCTTCATGGTTTTTATCAGCTGCTCCTACCGCCTTTCGGGGCGGTTTTGCCGGGCAATCTCGTAGAAAGTGTCCAGAATTCCCACAATAAAGACATAATTTTAACTGCCGCCTCCTTTCACGTTCCTTTTGAGTTAAGGGTCCTTTAACCCCTCCAATTTGCATAGGCCCAGAGACATCAACTCCCTTGGGATTAGCATGGGTCTTGACCAACACCCGGGTCTCAAACCTGGACCGATCAGCTTTTCTGTTTTGAAGTCTGTGATCCAATTGGACCACTAAGTCTATATACTCTGTGCATTCTTGGGGCGGATTTACAACTTGGGCCAAGACATCTTTAAGTTCTCCGCGTAGGCCTCAATAAAACAACGTGACTCTTTTATCCTCTGGCCATCCCGTTTCCACAATTAGTCTATTAAAGGTTGCAATATAGGATAGGAGGTCCTGATTGCCCTGTCGCAGGGATAGAAGTTCGTCATCCAGAGCCTGCCCCTGAGAGTGTCAAGCAAATAACCTTTCCATGCTTGCTTGAAACCTTTGAAAATCACGGAGAATCGGGTCATCTTGAGTAACCAGTGGAACTGACCAATCGGCAGCGCAGCCGCTGAGATATGACAATACAATGGCTACTTGGTCTGATCATTAGGGAAGGCCCCAGGTCTGCATAGGAAGTGCAAACGACACTGATTCATGAATACGGCGAATCGTTTGGGGTCCCCAGCAAAGCGTTCGGGTGGGGCCAGCGGCATGTTTCCAGGTAGATTAATCTGCACAGGGTTACTGGAAACCACAGGAGCGGGGTTCCCTCCGGAACCGGGTAGAGGAGTTTGCCCAGCTTGACCTTGCAAAAGCTGTCTGGCCAGGTCATCAGTTCTTTCCTTTGATATTATTAATTCCCTCCTGAGGGCATTAGTCTCTTGACGAGCGGCATGTACTTCGGCCCGTATTTCCCCCAGTAATTGGGCCAACTGATCAGTCTCAGAACTTTCCATAGCGCCTGCGTGGGAATTTGTAGGAAGGCTTTGCGTTCTGTAACGCTTACCTGACTCCCACGGAGGCGCTGGCCTGGTTCGCGCTGCTGTGACCTCTTCTAAGGTGATGCGCAGGGTTCGGAAGACAGACTGGACCGGGCCCCCAAATCTGGCTTGTCTGGCTCGCAGAAGTATCCTTCTGTAGGCGAAAATAGGGGATTAACTGTCTGCGGGGTAATGCAATCAGCCTCCCACTTTCCCCTCTCACCCTCCTCGAAACCCTTCTGTGATTCCTCGTAGCGTCTCACCTTAGGGTCTGGAAGGACGAGCTCTCCATCCTGCTTCTGATGCAGGGGCGCGTTGGTATCCAGTTACTTCACTGGATTTTCGGATTGGTGAGAACCAAACTTGCTTGGCTTCCAGGTAAGTTTTTTGATAAGAGGTTCCCCTTGTGTCCATGCATTAATGTACTAATGCTAGTGTCTTTTACCCCATAGGGGCCGAATGCCGGGGAGCAGGCACCGACCCGAGATGAGAGGTGAAATCCTTGTAGAAATCAGGTAAGTCTTTAATGAGCGTTTTTTGGTAATGTCTTTTCATTCGCTCATTAACGCTGATGTCTTTTTCCCCATAGGGGCCAGGGTCCGGAAATGCCAGGATGCGGCGCGGACCCGAAATGAAGAGGGAATGAATCAACAGGTAAGTCTTAACATGGAGATTTAGCTTTCCTTATTCCCTTCTCTCTCTCACCTTTTGTTCTGGTCTTTTTCTCCCTAGACGCTGGGGCGTGACTGCGAATCCGGATGATCGCTGCTGAACATGGAGGCGCCCTGTAAAGGTGAGTGGAATGCGGCGCTGCAGCGATCGACGCGATGAGCTTTTAAATAAAAGTCTTCCTTTTCAGGATTGTCGGCGAGATGTCTCCGGGATGCGGGTTTAGCAGGTAAGGACTTTTCCTTCTTCTGTTCTCTTCTTCTCTTCCTTTGCAGGTGATCCAGGATGCTGGCAGTCGTGGCAGAAGTCAGGATGCAGGAGCAGACACGGTGAGCGTCCAGCTGCTAGATGCAGAACAACGCGAAGCACGTGTGGCTGTTCAGGTGGGGTTTAAATAGCCTTGGAAGAAGTTCCAGGTATGTATCCTTCCTCCAATCAGGTATGTATCCTTCCCCGACCACGCCCGGATGGTAAATTAGTCCCACAGGTAAAGTAGTTCCTTTCAGGCCTCAAGGAGGCCGGGATCCTGCAGCATGGTCTGCATCAGGTAAGTGCACCCAAGCACTTCCATAATGAGCCTGGCGCCTATGCCAGGACTGATGTCTTTTATGAGCCTGGCGCCATAGGCGCCAGGACACTGTCCAAAGGGCCCCTATATGGGGTTGCTGGGTCCTTCCTTGGGGACTGGATGTCCGCTTTCGGGGACGCAGGGCTTGAACCGGCTCCCTGGGAGCGGGTATCATGACATACACCAGGTCTTTCAATTTGCTCACATACTTTAGCTTATGTGGTCTAGGGAACCCTCCCAGTAAGCAAGCCCATGCTGTATTTATCTCTACTTTGATCCCTTTTCCCCCATCCTGTGTGGCACTTCACCCCAAAAGCATTCTATTTCTGGCCATGATCAAAACATGTGTACCATTCCAGCGTTCTCTTTATTACATTTGGGGCATGCATGTCGTCCTGCAGTCTTGAATTTAGTTATCCGTTGTGGCGTCATATATGCCCTGTGGGTGATATATAACTGTATCTGCTGTAGCCTGGCATTCCTCGACACCTTTTTGTGATACAGTTGGACACGCTCCCACATCCCATCACTCATTGGGGTCCCCACTTCTTCTTCCCAATCTTGTCTTAGTTGTACCACTTCCCTTCCCACACCTTAGTCATCATGAGCTCATATAGCCTTGATATTTCGTGGCCCCCCTCTGCTATGTCATATATTGTGTCTATGGTGGTTTCAGGTTCACTCGATAATTTTTTTTTTGACCACGTCTCTTTGATCCGCTGCACCACCCTGTGATACGTAATATACTGTCCTACCTGTACCCTGTTTCTTCCACCAACCCCTCGAAATCCCTGATATTCCCTTCTTGCCATATGTCTCCCAAAGTCGCTATCCCCACAGGCTCCCAATACCTCCTAATCATTAACCTTAGTTATGTTTCTTTACCCACCAGAGCTACTAATGGCGCCTGCTGGGAGCATGGATAGGGGTCCTCCATCAGTTTACAGGCTCTTCGCCATATCTCCCACCCAAGTACCATCATCCTCAGGCGCCCCTCCATGTTTGCCTTGGGTAACCACATCATCTCCTTAAGGAAGAATGGGGCACACTCTTGTTGTAATAGCCTGGTCTCCGTAGTCGGCTCCTCAGAAAGCCATTTAGCTACGTACTGGAGTTGACTTGCTATCTAATAGATCTTGTAATTTGGGAGTTTTATGCCTCCCTTCTCGTGCAAATGTTGTAGTTTCCAAAGGGCCATCCTGTTCCTTGTCCTTTGGCAGAGGAATTCTCTGCATATACTGCTCAGCCTAGTAAAGAATTGCTTGGATATCAAGTGTGGGATGTTCACAAAATAATGTAACAATCTTGGCAAAACTACCATTTTAAGCATTGCCCCTCTACCTATCGTCGCCAAGGGACGTTTCACCCAAAACTTTTCAATGTGCCGTACAGCCTTCTCAGTATTGTGCCGATGTTCTGCCTCCACTGTATGATCTATGTCTAACCCCAGGTATCGAAACGTGTTGACCGCCCATGGTATCTTGAGGATCGGTAATTGCTCCAATGGGATCCCTTTATACCTCCCCAATGGAAACACGCAAGACTTTTTGGGGTTCACTGCTATACCTGAGAGCCCTGCAAATCGATCCAGCACTTCCAGGACATACTGTAGATTTTCTTCTGGATAGCACAGGTACAACAACATGTCATCAGCACATAGAGAAATTAAATGCGATTACCCTTTGATGATTATGCCTATTGTGTCCATTTGCTGCCTCAAATATATCGCTAGAGGCTCCAGGGCCAGGATGTACAACATGGGGGACCACGGGCATCCCTGTCTGGTGCCTTAACCAAGCTGCCACCTCTGTGATATAACTGATCCTGTCTTCATTCTGGCCAGCCAGCGGTTCGCTGTATAGCAGTTTGGCCCATCTCAGATACCCCGGCCCTATTTCATATTTTGTTAGTGCAGCAATCAGCCATGGCCATTTGACCGAGTCAAAGGCCTTTATTGCGTCCAGCGACACAACTGCCATTTCATTTGTCTCTCCATTTGCATATTCAATGACTCGATGGAGTCGCCTAAGGTTGTTGGATATGTTCCTATTAGGGACATAGCCAGTTTGATCGAGGTGTATCAATGCCGTAATGACTCTCTTCATTCTGTTAGCCAAGAACGCTGTATCTTGCTGTCCTGGTTCAGCATCGACAGGGGTCTATAAGATCCACACTCACTGCCAGGCTTATTGGGTTTGGGGAGCGGCATGATAATCGCTTTTCTCAGGGATTCTGGTAACTTCCCGACTTCATATGCTTCGTTAAGCATTTCCAAGAGTGGTGGGAGCACCTCATTTTTATCCATCTTATAAAATTCACTAGGGAGTCCGTCTGTCCCCGGAGCTTTGCACGTGGCTAGCTGCCTCACCACTTCTTCCAATTCCTCTAGGGTAATTGGTGCATCTAGCTCCTCTCGTTCTGCAGCACTAATCTGCGGCAATCCTATGTGCTCTAATATTTCGCTTATTGCATTAATGTCACATTCCTCCATGTCTTCATATATGAACTCACTCCCACCCCACATCCGCCAAACTGATGATTTAACATCTTTCCGCAAACGGCTGAAAACATGGCTCTTCCCCTAAACCCAACTGGTAACCAAACTAACCCAAACAGACAATCAGCATCTCAACGACACCAACCCAACAAACTATCTGAGGGGAGAAATTGACAGCTAATGACCCCGAATATAAACCAGAAAGACAAACGAGTAAATTAGATCAAAACAGTGAAGCGAATAATGAGAATAAATCATAGGGAAACTGTAATGAGATGTAAACTGCTGAAACGCACATATGCATGAAGAGGGAACAAAATGAATGGCGTCAATGAAATAGAATAGATGAAGCGTGTTGAACAGATGAATGCACTGAGTGAAAGAATGCATGAGTGGAAGAACTGATGACTATATAGATTGAATAAGTGTGTAAATTGAATGAGTATGTACATCGATAAGTGTATAGAATGGATGAACTTGTTAAGCGTTTGAGTGTGTAGAGTGGTTGAGTATAAACAGTTGAATGTACTGAGTGGAAGAATGCATGAGTGGAAGAACAGACGACTACATAGAACAAATGAGTGTGTAAATTGAGTGAGTATGTAGATCGGATGAAGGTATAGAATGGATGAACATGTTAAGCGGATGAGCGTCTGGAGTGGTTGGGTGTGTAGAGCGGACGAGTGTGTATGGCGGATGAGTGCATAAATATAGAGAAGCGAATGTAGAACTGATGAATGTACAGAACGTATGAGCGTGTAGAGTGGGGGAGCGTGTAGAGTGGGGGAGCGTGTAGAGTGGGGGAGCGTGTAGAGTGGGGGAGCGTGTAGAGTGGAGGAGCGTGTAGAGCGGAAGAGTATGTAGAGCGGAAGAGTGTATAGAGCGGTTGACTGTATAGATGGAATGAGGAGTGTATAAAGCCGATGAGGACATAGAACGGATGAGGCTACAGAGCGGATGAGGCTACAGAGCGGATGAGGCTACAGAGCGGATGAGGCTACAGAGCGGACGAGGCTACTGAGCGGACGAGGCTACTGAGAGGACGAGGCTACAGAGCGGACGAGGTCACCAAGTGGATGAGGTTACAGAGCAGATTAATTTATAGACCAGGATTACTGTGTATCACTGAATGACTCTAAGGGACTGATGAGTGCATATTAATGTTGAACGCGGGGAAAGCACGAGTGCATAGAGTGGATGAGTGCATAGAGCGAATGAGTGTGCGGAGCAGATGAGTGCGGGGAGCAGATGAGCTGAATGTGTGGAAAACACAAATGCATTGAGCGGATGAGTATGGGTAGTGGCTGAGTACGGGGAGTAGATGAGTACGGAGAGTGGATGAGTACAAGGAGCGAATGAGTATGGGAGCGGATGGGTAAGGGGAACTGACGAGCTCCGGGAGCGGTTGAATGAAGTGAGTGAATGAGTGCGGGGAGCGGATGAGTTGAATGCGTGGAGTTGAATGTAAACCAGCTACAAAAGGTCCCGATATCACACCTCACGCTTACTCTCTTCTTTACACCACCACTCAACTAGAACACAGAGATACTATGACATCATTCGGTATAACTGTTCTCATACTAACATCTCCCGCTCACTCCCCATCATTCTAAGTAAACACTGCTGGTTACACATCCCCCAGCCAGGCGTTCTCCTCAGGCCTAACGCAGCCACAGTCGGTCTGGATAAATCCTGCCAGAACTAACACATATCCCTGATCTCAACCATCACACCTAACGCTAAGAAGCAGCTATTTCACGAATACCGCACCAGCTGCACACATACCCAGTGCGCACTCTCCCTACTCTCTCTACTGACCTGAACTTCGGTTCCAAAGGGCGTTCAACCTACCAGCACCTTCAGACCATACCAATGGTATATAAGGCGCTATATAAATGCAAAATAACATAACATGATAATATTTTGCAAATTCTTGATTCACTTCCTCCTGAGTATCTGCTATGCTACCATTTTCTTTTACTGTCGTCCTGATTACTGGTCTGGGGGTCTCGCTTTTGTATAACCATGCCAGAACTCTCCCTGGTTTATCACCCCCCGCATGCTGTCTCTCTATATATTTTTTATAGTTTAGATTGCACAGTCTTTCCCAATATCCTGCGCATTTCTGTTGTAATTGAAGTATCACTTCATTATCACATTCGATGCTACCTTCCCCCTTCACTGCCTTTTCCAGCTTTTTTTCAGCCTCTTGTAGATCCGCTACAATCCCTCCTTGTAGCCCTTTGGACTTGGCAATTGCTATCCCCCTCACCACTACCTTAAAGGCTTCCCAGCAAACTCCCGCCGAATCCACGCTACCTGTGTTGGTCTCAAAATAACTTAGTATTTCCTCTCTCATGTCTTCTCTAAAGATGCTGTCCTTGATCGCTTCCGCTCTGAGACGCCATGTCGGTATTTTCGCTCTCGGGGATCGATACTGCCACGTCAATATAAACGGTGAATGGTCCGACAGGACCCTCGCCTTGTATTCTATCTGTTATTTCTGTCATGAGCGCACCTGTGACAAATACATAATCTAATCTGGTGTGTAGATTCTGTGGGGCTGAATAATGCGAATACTGTCGATCTTGCGGGTAATGTAATCTCCATGCATCCTCTAACCCGAAGTCTGTTAGCAAGGACTGCAGTACCCTGGCTGCTGGGGTCGGTCTATCTATTTTAGAGTCTGATCTGTCTATCTTCGGGTCTATTACACAATTCAAATCTCCCCCCAAATCACTGCCCCTCCTAGACCTGCGCTAAATTTACTATATAGGGTTCTGAAGTATGCTGCCGAATCTTGATTCGGGGCATAGGTGTTTACCACACATATCTCCCTGTTTTCCACCAATCCCTTTAATATTACCATCCTTCCATCTGCCTCCACCATGGATTGCAATATCTGAAAGGGTACATGCGGTGCCACCCAAGTGATGACCCCTCTAGCAAATGCTGAATATGTTGCCCCCACCACAGTGCCTCTCCACTTCTTCCGTACCACCTCCAGTTTATCTTTTGTCAGGTGTGTCTCTTGGAACAGGGCTATATCTACTTTCTGCCGTCGCAAGTACATCATAATCTTATTTCTTTTTAAATAGCTGTTGAGCCCTCTCACGTTAGTATATCTGGGTCTTTCCCCTCCCTCCCCGGGCCCCCATCAGCTCTGTCCGGTCTCAAATCCTTCCTTTTGTTGCATAGGCTTGTTCCCCAATATAAACATCTCCCAACTACTTCCAAACTTCCCCTAACTTCCAACACATCAAACACCCAAACCTCCCGCCCCCCACCTTCCTGCCCCGCCCCAACAATACCCTCCCCAACTGTTGCCCAGCTCCATCCCTGGATCTCAGGCACCCCCGCATCTAGCCCTTTCTGGCAATAGCCTGTACTCGCGGCTTTGCAGGGTGAACCGCCCTAATGGCTGTTTTGCTACTAATTCCGGGAGATAGGCTGTCTACATCCTGTTGCTCCTATCTGCTTCAAATTCGCAGTGCTGAGTGCAGCCTAGTTTGCTTATGCATTATATACACTATATTCCAGTCCATCAAATTCTAGAGGTCCAGGCAACCTCTATTATAGTTCCTCGCCAATCCACTTCATTACAGTCAATTCCAGATATCTCCCCTCCCCCCATTCCCTTATGCATGCTGTGTCCCCATCACTTATCTTGCTTCTCGCGGTCTTGTTCCTGTTCCTGGTCGGAGTAACACTGCATGTCCAGCCACGCCGTCACATCCTCTGGGTTATCAAAGAAAAACGCCCTACTTTTATGCAAGACTTTCAGTTTTGCAGGATACAGTAGCATATACTTGATCCCAGCTGTGCGTAGCTTCTTCTTGACGGCCACATAGGTGTAACGCTGTTTTTGCACCTGCATGGTATAATCCGGGTACGCTGTGATCGTAGCAGCCGCCCTTTTAATCGTTCCACCTTTACGAAAGTACTCCAGGATCCTCTCTCGGTCTTTGTAATTCAAGATCTTTGCTATTATTGCGCGCGGGGGGACCCCAGGTCGTGGTTTCCTCGTCAAGGCCCTGTGCACTCGCTCAACTGTAAATCCTTGTGAAAGCTGCTCGTCCCTTATCTCCTGCAGGATCATATCTTCCACATAGTCTGTTGGGTCCTGGCCTTCTTCTCCTTCCAGCAGGCCGACCACGCGCATGTTGTTCCGTTTCGTTCTCCCCTCGGCCTCCTCTGCTCAGCTCTCGAGGTTAGCCACTTGTTGCTTTAGTATGTGTACCTCTTTTGCGTTGCTCGCACTGGTTTCTGTGTTTGTTTTCACTGCACTCTCCAGCCCGCTCGTTCTTTCAGCTAGTGATCGAACATCCTGTCGCAGCAGAGCAACTTCTATTCCCACAGCGTTTATTTTGGCTTCTAGGGCCGTTCTTAAGTCCGCCATCGCTGTCCCCCATGAGGCCTTCAGCTCCGAAATGGCTGCAAGGAACGAGTGGTCCTCCTTTTCTGGTGTACCTTCCTCGGACGCTAATCTCGCGCCTTGTGCCGGGGCAGTAGGGGTCTGCTGCGTCTTGGCAAAGGCTCCCATTGTGGGTTGTTTACTCTTAGCTTTGGACCCTCTTGCCAACATTGTGCAACTCTGCCAGTACACCACGCTCCAGTTGCTCAGTAGCACCCAAGTTCAATTTCCAAGGTCTCCCTTGGCGTCAACGGGGTGAATGGTGTTTAAAGGCTTTGTCTCTGTGGGGTACAGAAGGCGTTAGTCTGTGCTGTGCCACGCACCTAATGGGTTGTGTCCCCCCACGTTTTTCAGCTGTTGTGGAGTCTGCTGGTATGCCCTCACTAGTTCTAAGCAGGGCCCCTGGACGCCTAGGTGTTCCATGATAAGTGGGCCTCTTTGGCACTCTCCTCCCACCCTTCTCCCCACCTGATCCGGGCACCCTGGGGTGTGTAGACTGTGCAGGCCTCTTAAATGCACTCTCTTGCGTGATGGTTATCGATCATTGTTGTGCAATTTGTTTGTTACACCATCTAGTTTGTACCTGATGCTCTTACTTCCCAGTGTTATTTGCTTGTGTGACCTTCATGTGTCTGTGATGCTTTGGTGGTACTGTTCGCTCTCCCACGTTGTGATGCAAGGAGTTATATCCATCCGGTCTTATGACGCGGCTTCTGCTGACAGCAACTTCTCAGTTTATGGTTCCTTTCCGCTTTTTGCCCGCTTTACATTCGCGCTGTCCCACGGGGATCTCAGCGCGTCCGATTCCTTCTGAGCGTCCACTTAGCATGGAGCATTCGCACACTCATTCCGACTTCGGGCTTGATTCGCGAACCTGCCCGTTCCCTGCCGCGGCGGTTCCGCGGGCTGGTCCTCGGTTTTTCTGTGCTTCTGAGCTCCCCGCTCTTCACCGCGGGGGAGGGAGTTCCACGCGGCCGATTGCCTTGGCAGGGCGCCCAGTTTGCGCCCCGCTGGGCTCACCGCTTCCCCAGACCCCCGGTGCTGCCAGTTTACGATCGCTCACGTCCACTGCAGGGCCGCCTGCTCTTTATTTCACATTAGGGCACCTTGATCAGCTGTATTCAGGCCGCAGCCGGGCTGCCAGCCGATTGCAGTTCAGGCAGTGGCACCTGCTCGCACCTTGTCTCCGATGCAGCCGAGGAGCCCTTTGTTCTACCACGCCGCCATTTTGCTTTTCATTGCGACATGCCGGCACTGGATACAAAGTAACACAGCTCCTGCCACTCTGTCTCCCGCAGTCCACCGATCCGCTCACTCCATGCCCGGGCCGCTCACACGCTTGTCGATGTGTTTTAAAGTTAAAATATGCAGCTGCAACTCTCGCCTTGCTCCGGATCAATTCGTTGGATCATGGGTGATGTTGTTTTATTACATGAAACCTGGTTGGTGAACCCATTAGACATTGAAGGGTATACGGTTTTCTGCCTACCGCATCACAAAAAAATTGAGACCATCAGCTCTCGAGAACCAAATATTTAAAAACATAGCTGAAATTTGGAAAAATACTTTAGGTATTCAAGCATGTAGAGCAGAAATACACCTAAAAGGGAAACCCTCAATCTGGGTAATGATAAATATACACTGGCACCCCGCCAGCTCAAAACTGGACACAGCCTGTGGGTCTATTACTGGAAGCAGTGAAACTGAACTCAGCCTCTAGTAACATAATTCTGGCAGGAGACTTTAATACAAACTGCCTATACCCACAAAACAGTGAGTTAAAAGACGCAGCGGCTGGGAAGTTAAAAAGGGGAAGAATGTGGCTGGAGTTCATGGGACGCTGGGACCTTGAAATGTTTAATAGCCCAATGGGGGGAGATCAAAGAACATATACAACATGGCATAGAGGGAAATCATCCTCTGCTTTAGACTTTATTTTTGTTTCCAAGAAGCTACATGCATCACAATCCCTTCTTGCTTTAAAACAGGAAGGGGGGAGTGACCACAGCAAATTAGAGCTTTCGTTCCAGAACATTCTAGGAACAAAAACAGAGAGAAAAAATCAGTACCTAGAGGGAAAAAAAGGGAAAATCATAGAGTTGTGAAATATAAAAATGGGAGAATAAAGCTCAATGAGCGGCTAAAAGAGATTCCTGAGTATATCTGGAAATCGGAATGTGACCCGCAGAGGTTTACCAAATTTCTCTGGGCCACTCTAGCACCTGGAGAATTAGTAAGGAAAGAAAAGTAAAAACATCTCCACGTCTTTGATGAAAAAACCCAAAGGAAAAAAAAGAGTATATGAAAGCTCTGAGAGAAATTAAGACAGCAGGGTATCCAGCAGAACTATTGAAAACAGAAATAAAAAGAGAGAAAACCAAATATAGATCATGGTCACTTTCACAAAGGGAAGCCCGGATGCAAAAAGACGGGGCGCATGTACTCAAAACACTGCAAGAAAAGAATACCAAACGTTTTTGGGAAACACTAAATCAATGTGAGGGAACAGGCAACTCTCTCTGTAACTTAGTCTCTGAAGAAGGCTGGGTTGTATATCTAACAGAGACCTATAAGAGCCAAAGCACCTGTCACTTTATGACAAAGTCAGATATACCTTGGCAACTCAGTTTCGACGAGAAGGAAATTTGTGAAATCATAACTAATTCTTCGACTTCGAAAGCTTTAGGATTGAACGGCCTGACCTATCAAACACTCAAAAGTGAACCGGAACTATGGTCAAAACTATTGCTCGGCCTCTTCAGGGAAATCCTCAAGAAACGGGTAGTTCCAATTTCTTGGAAAACAGCGCTATTAATACCCATTTTTAAAAATGGAGATTGTTGGGCAGCAGCAAACTACAGACCAATAGCGCTGCTCGACATTGAAAGTAAAATATTCATGAAACTCCTCCTAAACCATGTTTTAAAATGGGTAGAAGATTTTGACATTCTTTCACGTTTCAAAACAGGGTTCCGAAAGGGACTGTCGACATCAGTTAATGGTTTGATCCTTAATCTGTTGAATGAACAGACAGAGAATAAGAAATCGCTCCCATTGTACAGAGCTTGGATCGATTTATCGAAAGCTTTTGATCAAGTGGAAAGGGCATTACTCTGGCAAATATTGAGAGGGTGGGGTATGCCAGAAACATTATTGTCCATATTGGTGGAATTGCATAGAGCTACAAACTTAAGAGTTTGCCTTGATGCAATGGGCCACCTCTCAAAGCTAATAAAGGTAAACAGGGGGGTCAGACAAGGGTGCTTAGGAGCACCCCTCTTTTTCAATCTGTTTTTGGCAGACATGGGACTTTTTTTAGAATCATCTGCGTTGGCCAGCCCCACCCTGAATGGGAGAAAGATCTGCTGGCTGGCCTACGGAGATGATATAGTATTCCTTGATAGAACACCAATTGGTTTGCAACATTTGCTTACGAGATTAAATAAGTATGTTGGGATAAATAAACTAACAGTTAACCCTGCCAAATCTAATATCCCCATTTTTAAACATCCCTTGACAAAAATCAAGTATAACAACTGGAAACTGGGTGGCGAATGTATTCGAGTTGTAGAAACCATAAAATATCTGGGTTACAACATACACGCCTATCCAGCCCAATACAAAGTAGAATCTGATACTATGGACAAAGTAGTGCAAGCCTCGTCACAAATGACCAAACCGAACTATAAGTTCTGTACATTTTCCATCCTTCCACTAGTGAAGCATTATCTGGCCAACGTGGTCCCAGTAATACTATATGGACTGGAAACTAGATCGGGTCTCTGGTCAGCAAACTGGGAAACCTTCGAGGGTCAACTGTGGAAAAAAGTCTTGGGACTTCCAAACTGTACACCCATTGGAAGTCTGAGATTCGAGTTAGGCCTAAAATCTCTAAAATGTATGGCAGACTGGAAACTGATCTCTCTGTTTCGAGAAATAATCACAGGTAAAGAGACCTCCCTTTATGGAGACCTCAGGTGTCAGAAGCTGGGGGGCAATTCAACAACTTTGTTAGCACTTGTGGAAAAGGGAACGAAAGTGCTCGTAAAGGTAGGCCTCGATGAGGAAACCCTGGTTTCAAACCCATTTAAAATGAAAAAAAAACTGGAACTTTTAGACTGGATCGAAACAGTAGAGAAGGTGAGATCCGGCCCAGTTCAAAATGCGTTCTTGAGGGGGGGAAAAGGAACTTGGGTGCCTTTCGCGCTACTTAATGAAATTCCCGAGCAGAAAATTGCGCTCAAACTTCCTCAGAATTAGACTAAATCTGGTCCACTGCGGGGAAGTTTTAGAAAAGCGAAACCAAGGGGACAAGGCAAAAAAACTGTGTTTGATTTGTACAAACCCTGCCAAACAAACATTAAGGCATTTACTAATGGACTGTGAAGGATCAGGGAAACATCGGTCAAGACTCTTTAGGCATTTTGTGCGCAGAGAGGAGGATATTATATCAGACTTTTTGTGCGACAGACTCATCTCGGCCACCAATGCCGCGCTAACATCGGCCGCCATCCAGGTGCTAACAAACTGTGAAATCATTGTTTAATCTTTACAGCCCTGGAAAATAGTTCACCATAACGTTGTCCTCTTAGAATGCATGTCGAGAATATAAAAACCTATAGTATAAATGCCTTGAAAAGTGGCTAGGTTGGTAAAAATTAGAACAAAATGAGATATTCAGTCTGAATTTGTGCACCTACAAAGATATTTTGTAAACCGCTTGTATTTTTGTTTTTCTTTTTATCTTTTGTAAAGGCTCATTGAGCCAAAAAAAAAAAAATGAAATTAATAAAAATTAAATTTTTCCAATTTTTTTTTAAACCAAGTACAGCTGTATAAATAAAATAATAAAAGCTTTCACCGAAGCATGTTTGGAGCAGCGGGTGCTCCTTTGACAGTGTGCGCGAAGAGGGACAGAGAGACGCTGCAGAGCTGTTAAATGTCAGCATGGGCCCGACAAGTAAAGAAACAGAAGCAGCGTGTCTGCAGGAGCTGCCAGGATATACCGGTGAGTTGGATTATTAGAGGTGACCCTGGGGCGTTCCAAAGTAGACCGCTAGAAATAAATACTTGTTTTGCATGCCGAACATTTAATCTAAAATGAGAAGAGAATTCTAACCCCCACATTGCCAAAGCCAAGAGGGGGCAATAACTGGGGGAACAAGTGTAACCTTTCAGGAAAGAGAGGTTGAATGAGAAAATACTATAACCCACATTTCCAAAGCCAAAAGGACATATTGAAAGAGCAAAAGGGATATCACTTGCCTAAAGAGAGATATCCTATTAAGATACACAACAGCCTAGGTGGCCAACAGTCAATAGCTTGTGTAAAAGGAAACCAGAAGCTGCAGGAGAGAGGCCCTCCTTGTAGAAAGGGTCAAGGGGGAGAGAGGTATAACCCGCATTGCCCAAGACAAACAGTTCCCCATGTGAAACATTGTCCTTTTGTGCCAGATGTATGTAAAATAAGTTGTGAACCCATGGTGTTGGAAGACAATCAAGAAGTAGTTAGAAGTTGTGAACCAATTGTGTTGAAAGTCAAGAGATTGAATCAAGAAGCAGTTGTTAGCAAGCCTCACCACAGAGTGCAACGATTAGAGGCAGGAGTTTGATACTGGCAGGTTAGTATACCATTCCATGAATGTGCAAATGACATGTGATGCAGACCTCACAATCGGCCACTGCTGTGCCCAATACCCTGGGGCCACACATACCAGCATACATGGAGAACAGAGAGGACAGCTCACCAGACTTGTGGGTAAGTAGTAGGCAGCCCTGATTAAAAAAATCACTGTCACACACCTGGAGTACATAAGTAGTAGCAATGTGAAACAACTACAAGTCCCATGAAGCAACAACAGAAATGCACAGAACAGACCTAGAACCCTGACTGACCCACCTCAGTACACAGACTGCACCCTTTTGATGACAAAGGGCATTCTGCCATGCAAGGCAGCACAACGCAATCAGGTCACCTGTCAAACCCATGAAAGCATTGTCATGGTCCGTATATGGCGTACTGCCATACCATAAGTTACAAAGTGCATTGCATTGACAAATAGTTGATGACTGATGACTACCACAATGTGAATGACTGCAAGTGTAAAAGTAAGAGGGGGTTCTGGGAGTGTCTCTCAACGAGCCTATATCCCGGGCTAGGGTCTCAACCAGATTCTTTAGCTCACCATCCCTTCACAGAAGAGAAATGTCCACAACATATTCTCTTCTGAACCAGAGTACCAATAGCAACCCCAGTATGTAGTTTTCCAATTTCAGGGATTTAACAAAACCTTTTCCAGCAATTACTGTTGATGTTGTTTGCCCAGCAAGGCAACAAGACCATGGTTGGTTGTCTTCGTCCCCTGTGTTAAAATTTGAGAACTTTTTATAAACCAACCTCACATTTACCAGTTCTTTACAGTGTTTAACTGATTCTGTAACTAGATTATAGAAACAACAAAGGTTCTGTGTCACGTCAATCATACCATAGCGGGCTAATATTTGCTTCGAGACAAGCCGATTCCAATGCAATAGAAGAAAAGTAGATCGTACAGATCTGTCAACGAAAGGTACTAAGACACCTAGTTTTTCATGTGCGGTCTGCAAGTGCACCAATGAAGGATAAGAATGGAAAGATTCCCCTGTGTTAATCCAGCCATGTCTATATAAAATCAATTTTGCTCTCCCAGGAATTTAAATCAATTCATTTATAGAGCTCCCCATACTCAACGGTATTGACATACATAAATCCTTGAATATGTTGAATTGTTGGGCAAGCCTGGGCCAAATAAATAGCGTTAAAATCTACATATAAGGAATTCTTAGCAGAGCGTAACATTTTTCTCAATAATGATAAAATCCTCCAGAGTGCTCTTGCCTTAAGTGAAACAATTCCCAAATCATACCTTATTGTGTGCATTGGGAAAGAAGTCGGAATTTTCAAATTCCTTTTCCATATTTTCCTTTCCAAACGGGAAGAAAATCTAGCATCTTTAAAGGATAGGTCTCTATACCAAATCGCAATTTTGGGACAATCTTTGTATCATAATATCGAATTGCTGGCTTCAAAGAAATAGTACCAAATTTGGTATCCACTCTCGCTAGTTGTCTTGCCAGGTCAGCTGACCGGGATTTTGAACCACTGATAAAGATACCCCCTACTTGGGCATGCATTGATTAGAAAACCCAAATAAGTAATTTTATTGAACAATTGAGATTTTAGCCTTCCCAACAAACCAGCTATGCTTTGTTTTTTTCCCTCACTTTGGTTAGATGCATTACTTTTGTCTTTTCTGGGTTGACAGTAAGCAACAGACCTTCAACGAATTCCACAAATGCATTAATCAATCGCTGAAGACCAATCGCGGTAGCATCAAACAAAAGATAATTGTAGGCCAGCCATCTAAAGCGCACGTTTGTGCTCATAGGTGATACCAAGGCTGCTGCTTACAGATGTTGATCAATGTCAGCCAGGTAAAGATTAAACCGGCAGGGGGCCAAAACACACCATTCCTGATCCCCCCCACCCCCGTCCCCCAACCTTGATTTTTCTTGATGAATCACCAGCATGATTCAAACACACTTGCATATAGGTATCTGTATGCAAGGCAATTATTAGCTTTACCAGGCAGGATGGGATACCCCAAGTCTGCAACTTGCTCCAGAGCTTCCACCTATCGACCGCAGTGGATGGGTCCAATGGGGCAACATAAATTCCTTCATAAGACCCGCTCCATGCCAGTTGTTACCCATATTCCGACGTAAGCCTGTTTGCAATTTCTCAATTCTGCCCATAAACTCTGCCCACGATTCTAGATCCGAAATCAAGACGGATGCAAACACCTTGCTGTCCGCATCCAGAATCGAGATGGGTCAATAACTTAGCGGGCTTGAGCGGTCTCCTTTTTTATATATTGGGAATACATATGCCAATGACCAGGTGGCAGGATATAATCAAGTTTGAAGAATGATCCTAAAAAGGGATGATGAAACCTTTGCCCAACTCACCAAATCCCCTTTAAACAGGTAGTTCGATAGGCCGTTAAGTCCCGGTGCTCTAGAGACACTAATTACAAGTAGTACCTCGTGGAACAATCTCAAAACCAAAATCCTTTTTAGAGAGCTCCTGACTATTTACCTGGATTAGTTGATCAAACCTTTCTGCTTCAAACTCGACAAAAGCGTCCCTGAAATGTGTTACCCGGTTTACTTCTGTAACTCCATTTATCTGAGAAGTTGGCTGAGATGAATCCACTGCATTAATCAATCGCCAAAATGCTCTCCAGTTTTTACCTCATAAGCAATGGAACATGGTCTCTGTGTCGTCTTGGACCCTTCTGGCTCTTGATTGCTGTAGCCAATTTTTATACTGCTGACGCACACTCTTTATCCCAACTAATCTATCCTCAAGTGAGACAGAAGTCAGATTCTTCAAATGGTGAATCTTTTGCCTCATGATTTTTTTCTGGGCAACTAATTCGCCATTGTATGCTTGTTGATGATTGTCTTTCCGACTCGAGTCATTACCTTTTTTTTTTTACCCAACCCCCTTCCAGTAATGAACCAATAAATTGGTCAAAACATGAGGATGTAAAGGTCAAATATTTCCATTCATCTGACATTGATCTTAAATAAGAGGTCAGGCATGTCTTGACCCTCTGCCTCCCCCCCCCGCCGCCAATTCCAAGAGATACTGTTTCATGCTGCACTCGAAAACCAGGTCACTAGAGTAGCCCCATTGCAGAGCCATCCCCCCGCAGCCCACCTTAATATCAAAGGAGGTTTCCGTATTATGTGGTCGCTATAGGAGGTGAAATTAGTGGAAAAACGTGTGCATCTCACAAAAGTCCATTCAACAGTAAAAAGTAATCAATAGTAGTTTTTAAGCGACCATTCGTCCATGTCGCTGAAAAATTAGAAGGCACAGTGCCATGGTCATTTAAGCATGACTGAAGCACGAAATCCAACATTTCCCGTTTCCCTTCTTATTACTACACCAGGTTCCCTTCTCACACATAACTTCCTGTGTCTCAACATTTAAGCAATCAGAATTAAGGTCTCCAGTTAAGATCACTTGGCCAGCAGGGGTGGCGGCAGTCCAAGCCATCACTGCATCCTCAATGCTTCTTAGCATGGAGTCAAGAGCCCCACAAACCTTTATGCCAATATACATTGTTAATTAACAGGTTCAATGACCCTGTATCAGTTTCAAAAGACAGCTGATTAATCAATCATGTCTCCTGAAGAGCAATTTTTATACATGTTCGTAATTTATCGGCCACTTCACTGGAGGAAAATAGATGCCACATGGCTGCTAGTATTCCAGGAGAGCACATTTAGTCAAAGATAGTTATCATTTACCTTTGTGACTTCATGAGTCTTTCCCCAGCATTACATTCAGCAACCATGACCAGTCATTTTGCTGTTCTGATTGGAGCATTTTTTGTTTCAGAAGTGAGATTGTAACCTGTGATGACTGATCCATTACCTGTCCCCGCCCGCCGTTAGTTTCACTTGTTCTCCGCAGTAGTGGTTAACATTGAAGCCGTAGAGTCTTAAACACTCTCTCCTTTAAAATGACCTTGAAAATAAACCTTGAATCAAACACTATGAAATCAACTCTTTGTATGTCAGCTGATGATACTTCTGCTAAACTAGGAATTTCTGACAGGAGGTTCAATATCATTGATCGTCTCAGAATTACAGATTTATTCTTTGGGAGAGCACTTTATTAACAATACGTATGGGCATGTTTTAATATCAAAAATTAGTTTAGTACTGTTTTTTTGCTTGGATTTGAGAGAGACACTACTTACTGCTTGATCTTTATGACTTTCCCTTTGCTTCGGTCCCAATGGCTTATTCTCCCAGGAGGGTGTATCATTGTTAGGTAAGTGCATATTGGACTTGGCAAATCTGTCAATTGTTCTTCTACATTCAGGACTAAATATGCTCAAGGCTTGGACTGAGTGGTTTCCCTGATTATACTCACTTTTGGTCTTCATCAAAGGGGCCACCTTTAGGCTTGATTCCTTTTTTTTTTTAAAAAAAGTGTTTATTGACATTTTCAAATAACATAACAATAACACCCCCTCCCATTCCCACACACTGACCCCCGCCCCCACCCCTTCCCCGGACAGAATCGTGATTCCTTTTGTCCACTGCGCAGGTAAACAACAATTATTCTTATTTACATAATATTGAATATTCTCATGTTGTGAGGACACCATTGCTGTACAAAGTCACCTTTTAGACATCTACTCCATTGCCATGAACCCCCACAATTTAAACAACCAGTCTCTTGCCGTTGGTGGTCTCGTCTGTTTCCAGCTACACGCCATCACCAGCCATGCTGCTATCACCAGTAACATAAAAGCTTTGCTATGTATCTTAGTTGGCAGGCAGGTCTCCAGGCCAAACAAACCACACATCCATTCCCTAGATGTCAGATTCACATCAGGGGGTACCATCATCTTTATCTGGGTCATAACATCCTCCCAAAATTTCCCCAAGCTTGGGCATTCCCACCAGATGTGGCTCTTATCCCCTTTCATACTGCAACCTCTCCAGAATATTTCCATAGTTTGCGGGAACATTTTATCCAGCCTCTCGTGGGTAAAATGCCACTGAACCATGATCTTAAACCACGCTTCCCTAACCTTAATCGACCTTGTGAATTTGAGAATGTTTGCCCCTAGATGTTTCCAATGATCCCTCGGTACCTCTATCCCTAAGGTCTTTTCCCACTTATGCATGAATCTCCAGACCTGTTCCCCTTCCCGTTCCATCAATATAGAATGTAACTTAGACACCATTCGTCTATCGTCCTTATGTGTGGTTGTCAGCTCTAGACCTCCCACGCTCTCCCAATTTCCACTTCTCCACACCTGACCCTTCAGATGTTCACTTCCTCTTGGGTTCTTTCTTCTTCTGTGGTTTTTTGCGTGAGTAGAGGTAAGGCTGTCCCCGAGTGGAAGCCACCCTGGCACCCTAACTGGACAGGGATACAGGGGACTTCCCCTCCCTCCCCCCCTGGAGGGGCCAACAAGAGGAAAAAAGCAGATGCTAAAAAAAAACTCTTATTGGTGGATCAGGTGAAGGTGAAGTGTAGACAAGTTCCAGTTCCAGAGACTGTGGAGGAAGGTAGCTGGAAGGGTCTTGACGCAGCTGAGAGTCCGGACTGCAGCTGTACTGAGCCGATGTCTTGAAGGCAGAAGGAGATTTCTATGTTTGATGAGCGTGAATGGCGGTATCCAAATGCTGGATGAAAGGCATCCACCGGAACGGAAGAACAGGAAAGGACTAGAACGAAGAGAGAAGGAAGGGGACAAGTGAAAAGGAAAGAGGAAATTGAGGAAACCGGAAGATTGAAAGGAAACACCAGTAAGGTAGGGAGAGGGAGGAAAGGGAAGGCAAGGGCCCGACTAGAAAAACCAAGTACCGGACCGAAGGGGGAAGACATAGGCAAAGGAAAGGGTAGAAATACCGGCACCCTTCTAGGAAGAGACGGCGAGCAGGAGGCAAAAAAGTAGCGAGGAAGGAAGGAAGGAATAGGGGTGAGACCCGAAAAAAAGGCAGGACGCCGAGGCGAAATGCAAAAAGGAAAAGCGCAGGGACCCGGAGCACAAAGCGAAGGGTTGCAACGCGCCGTACAGAGGAAGGGGCGGGACTTAAGAAGGGAAACAAAACAACAGGAAGAGAACAACTGGACCGTTGCACACGGAAGTAAAAGGTTGAAGACAGAACAAATCAATGGCGGATAATCCGCCATCTACTCCACAAACGCCATGATGGAGGGCACACAGAGCGCATGACAGTGGTAATTAATTTGTCTAACTCTGTAAGGCCTCTCCCCGCTGCTGCTTTACCCCATGAACCAGCTAGCCAATGTCTTAATTGATAGTACTCCAGCCTATCCTTTTCCGAAAGACCTACATTCTGTTTACATTCTGCTCCCCATCCCTACTCCCCCCAGCCTTTCCTGCACACTCCGAACCTTGTCCTGGCCCTTTTCACCTCCCTAAAACACCCATCCCAGACCAATATCCCTCTAAACCTCCCACCTGCTGAAACTCCCACTATGCACTCAGACATCCCTGCTCCTCACACCATGCTCAACCCACTACCACTCCCGATGCCTACCGTACACCTGAATTCTCTCGCTATCCTGCATACTCATAAACGCCAGATCGGTCGCCAAAATTAAACACAACATCTTTGACCTCATAGCCACTGGAAACCCTGACATCTTCTTCATCACTGAAACCTTGTTCACCAATGACTTCAACACCATCGCACATGAGGCCTTCCCACCTGGCTACTCCCTGCTTGTATATAACAGGCCCAGTAGAGTGGGGGAGGGGGGTGGTGTAGCCATCTCCACAAACAACACTTCAATAATATCCACTAAGAATATATCTTGTGAAACTAGATGCAAATCTATTCTAGCTAAATTTCACCTCAGCCCTCCTGTCACCCACAGTTACCTCCTCCTATATATGCCTCCCGGCTACGACCGAAATTTCACTGACTCTCTCTGCAACTCCCTCTCAACCAAGCTGGTTCAGCACCCCACGCTCACTTTGCTAGGAGACTTCAACATCTAGTTTGATGGGGTGCACTGTGGGGAAATGTTATGGGAGGAATTGTGCCATGGTGCTGTCATGTGCCTAGAAGGCCAGGTGTGGGGGTTGGAGTGCATTACTCCAGGAAGGCAATCAAGAACTAGCCCCGAAATCTCACTGGAAGGACTTGAGGGGTGGGCCAGTATTGCGCATGTATGAACTATAGGATGTGCCGCCCATGTTAAAGGTAATGATTGAGAAGGTTCCGTAAGGGCTCGATATCTGGGTAGACTCGCCACGCGATCCGCCTAGGAGAACCTGGAAGTATAACCCGTGCTCCTCCAGGCGCAAATAGTTGGAGCATAGACTATCGCTAACCATTTTATCGCAGCTGCAAAAATCAACAGAAGAAGCCAATACCTGATTGGGCGCACAAGCAACAAATCACCACCAAATCTGCTAGGTACGTATAAGGCGCCACTCTGGTGGACACTGGTTGCAGCCATGGCTACTTGCACATATCAGAATACAGCAAGGACTATGACAGAATTCGATTGGGCCGGTCACATAATTCTCTGCCTACTTACACCAGACTATGCCTCAACAGCTCTGATATCAGAATGCAGCCAAGACCTATGACAAATGTGGGCACATGAAGTCGTGAACACATGGTCTGTAGCACTCCTGTGATCTCTTGACTCCTCTCAGCACTCATCCACATGCCTGACTGCATGGGTTGCTCTCTACCGGAGCCTGGCCAGCCCTGCTAAGCTTTATCTGGCCCAATGCACAAGTGCATTCTAATCTTACTCTGTGACTTCCAACACTTTGGACTTCAGTCCTCCGAGGGCGTTCCCACTACCAGTGCATTGAGACTATAATAATGGTAAAAGGCACTATATAAATGACAAGTATAATACAATTCCTGTGCTCAAATTGTCTCTATGTTGGGCTTAATGAATGTGTTCAACCACACCACTCCTCCAGTGATCAGGTGGGATATTTAAATAGTAAGCAAGACTACTAATTGCTAAATAGTCCCTTTGAAGTGGTCACCATCTGATGGGAGTTTATACACTGAGCCCTGCATCCCATCTCTCCACCATTCATCCTGTATTTCCAGCATCCTAAGTGACTGTGATGTTGACTATTCAGGCCCTACCATCTTGTGTCTATTCTGTGCATAAGCATGCTAACAGTGAATGCTAATTTCACCCCTACATGCTTTGGATCACATGGTTAGCGTGACATGTAAACAGAAAAATAATTTGAGGAGTCTTTAACTTACTAATAGCCTGCAGCTTTCAACACAAAAAACAGAAATAATTTTAAAGCATGTATTTAGCATACATTATGGAATTTCCAAGTGTGTGCATTAACTATACAAGCCTCGATTATCACTGATTTCACATAAATCACTACAAAATTCAGCAAGAGAAAGAGTGCATATCTGATCCTATTGTGGTTTTACCTAACCAGGCAATGGCTAAATAGGAATTATATCTCAAATACGATTGGCACAGACCGAGTGACTGGCAATACTTTACATTTGCAGGTTACGAAATCAGTTACCTTTCACTTGAGTGCCCTAGGCCAGCACACGGCAGCACAGTGAAATTCATGTAAGTGTATTGTCTAAATTAGCCACTAACTACTTTCAAGATAAGTACCAATGTGGAGATGCTCAAGACCACACATTACCTTTTATGTCTTTAGGGAAATGACTGGTGGGTCATGACCATTGATGCCAGATCAAATACAGAAGTCTGTTCTAACATTATAAACAACATATCAAGGAAGTGAAGGTTGGTTTGTTGACCATTCAAGCTTATGTTTATCATTATAAGACTTTGTGGTCTTTAACAACATGAATTAGAATTAATGAACATTGGAACCATGTTCTTCTTGTTTGCAGAAAATTACAGAGTCTAGTGAACCTGAAGAAGAGTTTATATCTGGAAACGCGTAGTGACAGTTCTACACTCAACAAAACCATTCTCCAGATCTATATTAGGGTTGACTAGAGATGAGAACATCAGATTGGACTCATATGAATTGAACTAACTTACTGTTAATATGTTTAATTGAAAGACATGATGAAATGTCCACGTTATGAATTATGTGCGATTAATTGATTTTGGATTATTGTTAAAGTTGGTCCTTTGAAAAAAACAGTGTTTAAAGTGTCAATGCATTGGTCATCTAAATGAATGTAAAATATAGATGTAAATATTAATGTTATATGTTTATAACAAGTGTATTCATAAAGTATTCTTTTGAAAACAGTGTTACATTTTGTTTTGAACCATTTCTTGAGAGAGTGTTTCTCCTTAATAAGTGCACTGTTATTCGTCTGATTAATTTCAGACAACGCTATAGTTTTTCTTGCACTTGCTTGTTAAACACAACCACAAGCCTTTAAATCATTTGCATTACTAAAACCTCGATTTTACTCAGATGGTTAGTACATCATTATGGACACGTTATCTCCTAAGTCTGTCTCCGCCAAACTCGTGCTGTAGGTAGCTGAGAGCAGGTCTCAAATCGCCTCATTCTAATGCCTAGTGCAATCACATGTATATCGATACAGTTAGTTCATATAATCTAGTCTGTGACATCACAACATTGGTTCTCGAAGTACCTTGGACTTCTCAATATCCCTTGCACTCTCTCATCATGTTCACAAAACGTTATGTTCAACATTCTCAAACATGCTGGCAATTTGCAAACTTGCTCTGCGTTTGAACCTTGGAGAACTCTTCTTCCCCTTTTTTAACGAGGGAGGGTTTTAGTTGATACAAGCCCAATCTGATTCAGTTGTGCAGAGCTCTAGCAGCTCTCGCCACATGAAATTGCTTGTAGGCAACCTAGAAAGTTAGGAACTGAACTCGCTGGCTGACCCACAGCAAGAAATCCTGCCACCTTCGTTGGTGGTTCATACATAGAACATTATTGTTTGTTAAGGCAAGCATATGTTCAGTTAGCAAATGACCTGCTACTGCAAAAAACATAGCTAAAATAATTGCCACTTAGGATAAAAATGCAGTTTTACCTACTGCTGAAAGGTTGGTACTGAGCGCTGTGGACTACTTGACTCTTTATCTTTTGTAGGTTTCAGTATACATCTTGGAAATTGCTACAATGATGTAATGTGCTGTTGAAACGTGTAACACAATCGGAGGTTTTCAAACTGTCCCTTTTGAAAGCAAGGATGTGTGCAAAGCACCTAAAAGATGGCCTACACCTGTTGTGCTTTTCAGAGAGTGTACGGACATATCTTATTTTTCTCACCAATACACTGAATGAAAAACCTTGAACGCGTAGAGGCAATGATTCACACATACACACGCTCGGCTAAATGATAAACTGGCTCTTATACGGCCCTTTATTCATCAAAAGCATACATCAATGAATAAATGCAACACAGATCTTAAGTGAATAAATGAAGCAAAGAAGTCTAAAGAAAATACATCACCGTTGGCGCAGCTTTAAGGAATGCCCTCATCTCGCCAGAATCTGATGAAAAGCCCCGAAAACAGTTAAACAGAGAGACTTTGGCAGCCAACAGGCCTGGAACAAGGCATTCCGTCTCCCAGGTGAAGAATTCTATCTAACTGTTCCAGTGCCCCGCATTTTAAGCCCTCTGCAAAGGCGGGGTGGCACCTTCTAGAATATTCTGGCCTGAATCGCTGCTCGTTAGCAGCTCAGGTGCCCCCCCCCAGGCCGGAGTGATCCACGGTAACCTCAAAGAGCAGGACTCTTCCCTTTCTGAAGAAAGCAGCAAAAACAACCCTGAAACTCATCCTCAGTTTTGACAATGTCCATGGCAACCTTGTCAGATACCAGTCAGCACCTTCGTATCCCAGCCTTTTCATGCACAGTGTCCTTGAATGAGCAATGCAAACTAACATAAACAACAAATTATGTTGAAAACATTTTTTCCAGTGGAATAGTGCGAAAAATGCTGAAAATATGTCTATAGTTCACAGAAAATGCAACTTCCACTGGGGCATGGAGCGAATGTCCATTATGGCTCTGAGCGCACCAGAATGCACTGCACACTAGCGCCATGTTTTAGCTCAAAGTATTACAATTCACCCTTGGGCATTTGACTTCCATAGCCCAATGGCATTAAAGTCAGCTCCTGAAACCGATAAAGCATAACTAAGTTGGGAATGCATTGAATACAATAGCAACAGGAAATAATAACTAATATCACACAAATGCAAGCAAAGGCGTAACGCAACGTACCTCCAACATCTGCAACCCAAGAAAATTACCAGTCCCTACAATTCCCAGTAGGATATTGGGTTACTTGTGTTAAGTCCTTTAAAATTTGAACCTGATTTTCAATAGAATGGGAATGATCATTTAAATTAAAACAACACATGCCTTTTAACTGCGTTCCAACCCAGGTTATGTTTTAGTAACAGATAATCAATGGCAGCTTGATTTTGCAAAGCTGCTGTTCTAATCATTTTGCTATCTATAAGCAACTCCTCTAAAGCTTGACAGGTGTGATTGAGTCCTTTCACTACTAAACATGCTAATTTAATTAAAGCTTTATAGCCCCCAGCAGCGAATTCCCAAACTCCCACCAATGAATAGGCCTGAGCTAACACCTCGATTTCTAATTATAAGTGCACATGTGAATTGCAATTTTGGGATAGCCCTACAGATTCCAAAGTTGATCTTTGGATTCAATATACTGCTGGGTGCAAAGGAAACATCATTAATCCTAGTCGTGTTAAGGCACATGGAACTCCAGTAATGTTTGTTGGAATGTTACGTGTATGTGGTGTTGCCACATGAAAAAAGCCATACTGTTAGAAGTTTCACATGATTCTGATTACTGGCCGCTACCACTGTGCAATTAAAGGCCATGGTATTGTTTACATTGGAAAAAGGGTGGTTGTTCCTAAAAAGTTATTTAGGAACTCCCGTCCCTTGCACACTATCTATTATCTGTAAAACAGATCAATAATTTGGTAAAGTAATCTGGGATTGTTTTCAGCTGTTTAGTACAAGTACTTAATGATCAGAAAGTTCAATAGAACAATTTAGTAGAACATAACAATTGTAGTTTTATTGTACAATGTTAACGCCCAACGCGTTTCGAGTAAACACTCTTCTTCAGGGGCAATATCACAATTCTTTAAATTTTTCTAGAGAAAATAGAAAAAGGTACATTTTAGCATATTATTAGATAATTGTACTTCCTTAATCCAGAAAGCAAAGTTACAGATTAGTTATTTTATCTGCTATTTCTTTTGAAATCAGCACGTCCATTTGACAATTTAAACCATTGTTAGACAATTTAGAACAACATGAGAAAGCTAATACAGCTTAATGCAGTAATCAACATTATTTCTAGTGATTATCAACCCTTTACAAAATCTGAAATCAAGGAGGAGTCAGTCGAGTCAGACCTAAGGTAACTCTGTCATCAGGTACTAAATATTAAGTGTTCAGGTAGGAACATCACTTACCACAAGTTATGACCCAATATGGAAAGAATATTTTAATGTGGTGCATCCACACGTTTCTAGGCTAATCAATCCAAATACTTGTAGAAAGTAGAGCTATAGATGAGAGAAAGTACCAACTGTAAATAGAATGTACTATGAAATAAAGTAAAGTGGTAGATCTACATTTACAACAGAGTCAATTAGTGCCGCACTGAAATAGACCCTGAAACCAAGAATACATTCCAAGAAGTCTCCTTCCGGCACTCAGACTGCAACTAAGAATACAAAAAATACAAAAAAATATGGTATTTTGGCATTGGGCTGCTTTTGGACATCATTTCTCATCATCATCAGACTCCCATGAATTACTGGCACAGATGTGACACCTCGCATTGGTTGCAGCGTGCCGTTTGACTCTCCCGAACGGAGTCCAATCAGTCCCGCAGTTACACCAGCTAGACATAGGATCTACAAGGCAAACCCAGAAAAGAGATATCAGTGTTGATAATCATTCTCTTAAGTAAGATTTGTCTGCGGGTACATAACTCCATCTTTACTTGCCAGGCTCCATAACTAAGACTACTTGGTCCTTGCGTGATGCAATGATATCTGCGGGTAAGAGCGGGCCACTAGGTCTTTTGACCCACACTTTTGCACCCTGTACCATGCTGTCTGACCACGATCACCACAAGTAGTTAACACTGTGTGGGATTCCCCCTTTCTGTTCATGGGCAATTTATGCTGGTCAAGTGGCACAGCGAGTAGAGCGCTCGCTTTGACATCCGTGCTAACGCAGGTTCGAATCCCGGTGGGGCGAAACTCAGACTTTCATCCTTCCCAGGTCGATAAATGAGCACCACACACCGTAGCTAATAATAAGCAGCGCTCAGATACCTGAGGGTTCGTAGCGCTATAAAAATGCCAAATTATTATTATTATTTTATTTTTTAACTGGTATGATAATCAATTGGGCTACCCGATCTACCTTATGAATCTGTAGCACTTGGTCTCCATTGCTCATTAAAATGACTTTGATTTCTACTTGGTAGCCAGCATCGAATACCCCTCCTAGCACTTGAATGCTCTTCAATGCTAATCCAGATCTAGAGGCAATCCAACCCATATGTTCTGGTGGAATCTGTACTCAAATCCCTGTTTCAATCACAATTATCACTCTTGGTTCTAACCTGATCTCTTGATGAGAATGTAAGTCTACCCTGCAGATTATGGGGTTGCTCGGTAGGGAGCTAAAGCACCCGGCATCTCCCAATACATTAAAGTCTCTTTAGCAGAGATGGGTTGCATCTGTAAAGCAGGTGTCATCAGTTCGCAGTAAGTGAGTTTCATTATTGGTCACTGGCCTATTATTCAACACCTGTACCTCATCAAACACCCGATCACGCCAGCCTGCTAAACTGCTGTTAACAGATTTGCACAGCTGTTCTTTCAACAACCCATCCATCCTTTCAATCAACCCTGATGCTTCTAGGTGATGAGGCACATGATACGTCCACTCAGTGCACTTTTTCTGACAATATTCTGAATCAATTTGCCTTTAAAGTGTAACCCGTTGTCACTCTGAATTTGCAAGGGTACACCGTAATACAACGTAATCTGATCTAGCAATTTAATGGTATTTAGTTGTGTAACACTTGTACACTGTAATACCATCAGATATCCGGAATATTTATCCACAATTGTGCATGCATATTGAAGCCTTTGCTTATTGACATAGGACCGTTGTGATCTGCCAGATTTGACTCCGTAACTTTGCTCTTCGCAAAGTATCCTGGACAATCTGGGGGATGGGTCTATGCTGTTGATGTTGACAGACCGGACATTGCAAAATGTTTGTTTTCACTACCTCTAAATGGATATTCACCCCTCAAACTTGTGCCCTATTGAGAGTAGCTTTTTCTCCAACGTGCCCACATTTCTGGTGAGCCCACTTGGCCAGACCCTCCAAATCATCCTCCTGAGCCTCTGCGTCTACAGATAGAATCTTGGTGTTTTCATATGCAACAGAATGAAACCAATGTTCTAATGAGTCATTAGCACAGTGTGCATCCACATGATGCACTGTTACTTCACATGTGATAGCATTTCTCCAATATCTTGATGCAGTTTCTTTCCTCACAACTCTTTTGAATTAATTTTCCATCCATTCTTTTGCCATTTCGGCAGCCACACAGCTAACCCATTGACCACTCGCCATGAAACTGACTGCTCTTCCCTCTCCCTGACGTTGTCAAGATCTTTTTTGTCTTGCGATTATATGACACAACTTTCCAATATCACTCAGTTCCCACATAGCGAGCAGAGCCATCAGTAAACCAGGCATGCTCTGTCTGCTCTACTGTCAGATCTCCATAAGGTACTCCCCATTTCATAGAAGACTCATGTATTTCAGTCACTTCCTGTGGTATGTAATCTACGGTTGGTATGTTAGCCACTTGCTCATGTAATTTCGCAACCTCATCTTTTCCTGATTTGGCTCTGTCTTGAATGTACCATTTCCACTTGATTAAACTGGCTTCTTGAGCGTGTCCTATTCTGTGTGTCTTAGGAGAGCTCAACACCCATTGCATAATCAGGATTTCAGTCTTTATCAGTACATCATGACCCACTGTCATTTGCTCGGTATCAACAAGTGCCCAATAGCATGGCAGCAATTGCTTCTCAAATGGAGTGTATCTGTTTACAGCCTCAAGCAACTTGCAACTCCACAATCCCAATGGAACACGTGTTCTGTCCTGTTTTCACACACTCCAGTTAGCATCATTTTCTTGTACAGACACATTTAACTCCACTTCTCCTGCCTTAAACAGCCACAAATCAAGCACCTGTTGCACTGTGTCTTTTGCCAAATGAAATGTTCTTTGCTCTCCCGCCCCCCAACCACTGAAATTCATGTTTCTTTTGTGTCACTTTATAGAGGGGGCCAATATCTCCCCTAGATGGGGTATATGCTGTTGCCAAAACCCAAACAGCCCTATAAACTGCTGAGCTTGTTTTTTGTTCATCGGAGTGGTGTACTCAAGTATTTTTTGTCAGGCTTTTCGCACCATGTCTCGATGCCCATTATGCCAACGAATTCCTAAGAATACCACTGTCTCAGCTGGCCCTTGAATCTTATTAGGGTTAATCGCCCACCCGTCCTTCTTCAACCCGTCAATGATTACTTCTAACTGAGTTTGCAATCTTTGCTGATCTTTACCCTGAATCAAAATATCGTCAATATAGTGGGAGATTTGTATGTCAGATTTCATGGTCTAAGTGTTCTGTCCCTAGCCGGTGACAGATGATGGGACTATGCATGTACCCCTTAGGCAATCTCGTGAAGGTTTACTGAGGCCTGTTCCAAGAAAATACAAACTGTTCTTGGCACTCCTCAGCAATTCGCACAGAGAAAAATGCATTGCCTAAATCCACCACTGCATACCAGTTTCTCTCAAGCTTTTGTGCATTCTCTATCAAAGTAATGGCACCTGGGACAGCAGGCACTAAAGGAGGAATGCGTTTTGCAACTCTCTATAGTTCATAGTCCTCCTCCAGCTCCCATCCGCTTTCTTAAGAGGCCCAATGGGATTGTGCCAAGCAGTAGTAACAGGGCGTAACACTCCTGCTTCTACATACCACTTAATGGTGTCTGAAATGTTTTTATGCCCCCCGGGAATGCGGTATTGCTTCATAGACGCATGCTTTGTGACCAAAGACAAGTGCACCGGGGACGTTTTAAGTTTGCCTACAGTAACTGGTGTGCAAGTAAATGCGTTCACTCCAGATTGATAGGTTTTACCGCCAAGTCCCAGAGTCAACCCTTCCAGAATGTCAAACGCAATTATATACTCTGGTATTGGGACAATCAACACTTGGTATTTCTGCCTTGTCAAATTGCCTATGTTCATCTCCACTCCTGTCTGTACTGCCAGGGTTTCCTTCCCCCATAGCCCAGTAATGGCAAATTGTCTACCTTTAAATAGTGACAGATTTCCATGAATCATGGAGGCCTCCACCCTGGTATTTATCAATGCTCGAACCTCTTGTGTGTTTCCAAGCTTCCAAAAAATCTTAATGTTAACATGAGGTTGCCTGTCAACTTTTATACGAGCAGGCGCTGTCATGGCTTGACAATAATCCTAGTCAAATTTAGAATGAGTGTATCCAGACTTCGACTCTTAACATTGCACTCACCACTTTCCTCAAATCAGCATATGTTGGCTGGTACTGTTAAGTGATCTCCATAGACCAGTCTTCCTGTTCCTCCTCAGGAGGAGCTAAAGGTGAAGTGTCCCTTTGTGGCTTAGTAACCACCTGCCTCTTAACTTGTCTATAGTATTCTTTTGCTGCAAGCCCTCTTTTTGTATAGCTCGTACATCGCCCTCGTTTCAATACCATCAATCTCCTCTCATGTCACACAATCTTTCAACAATGCCAAAACTATGTCCTTTCTTGACATTCGGAGTCTCTACTATCTTGCCTCCTGCCCTTGGTTCTTCGCTCGCTACGCCCCTCTCTCTCTCGTAGCTTGCCTTCACTTTTGTCCCATTTCCCCAGGTCTGCCAGTTACCAGATGGCATCCACTACTTCATCAGTGGGTTTACCCACCATATCTATGAGCAAAGTCATGATGCCACTTTTGTATAAGGGCAGGGCAGTTCTTATAACCATATTTCTCACGTGGGCATGACTTGCAGCCAATGGAGTTGGTCGGCTTCTGAGACTACTCTCGCCGGATCCTGAAAGATCCAACAAAAAAACAACTTTTAAGCAGAAGACATAGCCTGTAAGCAAGCTGAAGCGTTGGTGAACCTCCCAGGAGTTCACAGCTGTAAGGTGGAGAGCAGAGGTTCATTTGAAGCCGAGATACAGAGCGCAGAAATACAGAGTCTGTCGACTGAGCCTGGAAGCAATATGGTGCCTGTGTAACAAAGAGGGCATCGAACAGTGCAGTGAGCTCAGAGATCCCAGGGAGGCTGAGGATCCCAGCCGGAGAAGTGGTGCACTGACCAGAGACGGAGCAGCAGTAGCAGCTACCAGAATTGAGTGTGGCAGAGGAAGAACATTGCAGACCTGGTCTGCCTGGTAGAAGTGACGGTGCGGGGTGAGGGACCGCAGCAGACCATCCGAGCACTGCAAACACTGCTGTTGATACCAGGCAAGGGCTTTGCGTAACTCCTCTGCACCCCCTTCCCAAAGAGACTGATTCCCTCCTGGGCAGTGTACAGACGGCGAGTCTCACGCTGGCTCATCCGCCCAGCACAAAGATTACAAAGGGCCATAGAATAAACATTTGAAGGCACGCAGAGAGGCCGTAAGGGCTTTGAAGTATACTGGTTTGTCCCACTGTGGGCATGGCCGCTGGTTAATCGGGATGACCTCATTCTGTACAATTTCAACGGTTTCCAGGAGGAATTAGATAAGCTCTTTGCTCATAGAACACAGGGGCAGACATTGGATGGGGAGTTGTTGACCCTTCGACAAGGTTCTCAAGACCTTTTAGTGTACATTACCACATTTAATCGGCTCGTCGCTGAGATGAATTGGCCAGAAGAGAAAAGAATTACCCTGTTTTACCGAGGTCTCCGTAGTTAGCTCAAAGACGTCCTGGTACAGGCGGTCAACCCACCTGAGAGCTGCTCAGAGTACATAGACCTGGTGGTGCAGTCAGACCATCGGTTGTAGGAAAGAAGAAATGATCGGTTCCGCTCAGAGGGACGTCCCTTGTATGTGCACCCACGAGAAATTCCACATTGCCATACAGAGGACCCGCCAGAACCCATGCAATTGGGTAGCGTTGGGTCCCGTTGACCAAGGAGGAAAGGGGGAGATGCTGATGACAACAACTCTGTCTGTACTGTGGCAGGCGGGACATTTCCTGAGGCATTGCCCCAGTAAATTGCTGCGAAAACCACTGGGAACCATTGATGCTGGATTAGTCAAATAAATTAAGCCTTCGGAAAACTTTGTGACTCGTCAAGAATAGAGATCGGCTTGTCAAGGAAGGAGAAAACATCAACGATCTCACATCTTGCGACACCAGTAATCCTCCTCAGTCCAAATCAATCACCGAGGATGCATACTCTTGAGGGGTATGTTGACTGTGGGGCAATAGGAAACTATATGGACCTTACTGTGGCCCAGCGGATATACATACCAATACAACATAGAGAAAAGGTTAACAACATAGTCTCGGTTGATGGAACGCAATTGTCGTCTGGACCAGTAACCCAGTGTACGGGGGAGGTTGAACTGTTGTGTCAGGATGGCCACCGGGAACGCATGGTATTTGATCTGATCAACGCACCTCAGTTCCAGCTAATATTAGGTATGCCCTGGTTAGAGTGCCACAATCCGATCATAAAATGGCAGACGCATATGATGGTCTTCTCCGCCAATTGTCTACAGACCTGTTATCACCCACGCCCATGGTTGCCCGTTCACCGATCATGGTAACTCCAAACAAAGACCATAGAGTACTGATCGGCATCACCAGACAGTTACCTCCGGAATATTAAGCATACCAAAATGTTTTTCAGAAGGAACAGGCCAACACCTTATCACTGCACAGGCCCTACAACTGTCAAATAGATTTAATTCCAGGATCCCAGGTGCCATGCAGTCGTATTTATGCACTCACTGAGAAAGAGAATCAACACCTATGTAGCTACTTGGACCAGTTTCTGGCAAATGGGTTTATTCGACGTTCAAAGTCGTCTGCCTCCTCTGCTCTCTTCTTCGTCCCCAAGAAGCAGGGAGACTTCAGGACCTGTATACACTACAGAGGACTCAATAAAATCACAATGAAGAACTGGTACCCTCTGCTTTTAATTCCGGTACTTCTGGACCCAGTGAAAAGTGCCAAAATGTATACCAAATTAGACCTTAGGGGGGGCATATCACTTGGTGCTTGTAAAAGATGGTGACCAGTGGAAGACAGCCTTCCGTATCAAGTTTGGGCTGTTCGAGTACACCGTTGTGCCCTTTGGCCTTTGTAACACTACAGCAGCCTTCCAATTCTTTATGAACGATGTCATGAGAGAACTCTTAGCTGTTTGTGCTATGGTATACATAGACGACATTCTGATCTATTCTACAACGCTGGAAGAACATGTGCAACCTGTAGAAGCAGTCCTCGAAAAGCTACAACATCGGTTGTATGCTAAATTAGAAAAGTGTTCCTTTCATGTAACCGAAGTAGAGTTCCTAGGATTCATCTTAACTTGGCATGGAATCCAAATGGACAATTGGAAAGTGGAAGCAATTCTCCAGTGGCTGTCACCTATCTCAGTAAAAGCAATCCAGAGCTTCCTGGGGTTCCTCAATTTTTATCGGCGGTTTATATCAGATTTCTCGAACATAGTACATCCAATTACTTCGCTGCTTTGGAAAAACAAGACCTTCACGTGGACCGCAGAGGCAGAAAAAACCTTCACTCAACTTAAGCAGCAGTTTACCATTGCGCCTGTACTTAGGCACCCAGATCCAGAACTCCCATTTTTAGTGGAGACTGATGTGTCCAGTGTTGCGATGGGCGCTGTACTGTCTCAAAGAGATCCTGGAACTAATCAATTACACCCGGGGTCGTTCTGGTCCAAGAAATTCTCCCCGGCCGAGTTAAACTATGCAGTGACTGACAAGGAGCTACTCGCCATCAAGGCAGCCTTTAAACAATGGCATCATCATCTGCTCGGAGCACGCCACACCATCACAGTGTTTACCGATCACTGTAATTTACAATTTTTATGAACAGCCAAAGCACAGTCCCCTCGTCAGTTGAGGTGGGCTCAGTTTTTCACAGAATATGACTTTACGGTAACATATCGCCCCGGAGTGCGAAACGGGAAAGCAGACGCTTTATCTCATATTGGCTGAGACGCGGAGGGTGAAGACGTTTATGCCGCCCGCACCAGTTGCAATACTTCCTGAAGACAAGCTGATGGGAGCTACAAGTTCTGCTCTATCACCTTTGGACCAGCTATGGGATGAGGTCAGACTGTCTATGAAACCATACCACTTGCGAGTGTGGGTCTCCCAGAATCCTCCGCGAACTGAAGAAAATGGACTTCGTTACTTTCAGAAATGCTTGCATCTACCAAGCACCGTTGTGCAACACAAGGTCCTACATACCTACCACGACATGCTTACAGCAGGTCACCCTGGATTCACAAGATCTATGGCCAAGATCCGACAGTACTTTTGGTGGCCTACTTGGAGAAGATGTTATACAATATGTTAAAATATAAATGGGAGACAGAGCTAGAGATACAGGTACTGTCCACAAGAATCTGAAAGGAGGGGGGACCAGTCACATCTAAAAATTACAAACCAATTTTTAATAATAACAAATCGATATGGTTAAACAACTTGATTAAATTCAATGGACCACAATACAAGAATTACAAAACTTCACAGAAAACATAGGAATACGTATTAGGCAGTCAATGCTAGATAATACGTTTTCAAGAAAACAGTGTACACTTTGGACAATCTGCTATGTACCAAACTCCATTTGGATTAGTGTAACATATTATTAAATCGGTTTTCAATCCAGAGAGCTTCCCCACCTGCACCATTAGAATTGCCCGCTATCACTTCTTTACACACCAGTATTAAAGAGACCCTGAAAAAGGCTACCAAAACTCTGCAGGACATAAAGGCAGCACACAAGCACTTTGAAGCCAAATGAAGAACTGAAGTGCCTGCTTACCATATAGCGGATAAGGTATGGTTAGCAACAAAATATATTCAATTAAAAGGCCCAAAAAGGTTCCATCCAAAATATATTGGTCCGTATCCTGTGACTTCCATCATCAATCCCATTGCAGTTAAGTTAGAGTTGCCTGCTTCCTTACGAATACATCCATTTTTACACATCTCATTATTGAAACCTGTGCAGCCTGGCACTCGGAACTCCATAACTAGACCCCTTCCAATTGAAATACAGGGATAGGAAAACAAGTACAAGGTCCGAGATATCCTAGATTCCAAAATGATTAGAAAGAAACTTCACTATCTTGTTGACTGGAAAGGATACAGCGTGCTTGATAGAACCTGGAAACCAGCAGCTAACATACATGCACCTCGCCTATTAGCTATCACCACAATCACCGGAATTGGCCAGGGCCAGGTATAGCTTTCCTTGTGGGGGCTTCGGAGGGGAGTGCTGTCATGACCCCCAGTAGAATGCAGGGTACACTCTCACATAACCGTTGGGGAAGGCAGCACAATGTGGGTCAAGTCTGGACACTAAAGGTTGTCGGCTGGCATAAGCATCCATTGAGAATTATTGGCAGCCCCCACCAATATGGCCGCTAAAGTTAGGACTTGGTGCAGAACTCAACATGGCCCCCAGGTGGCCGGTGTTTCTGGTATCCATGGTGGTCTGTATTGCAGGGTGCGGCCCGAGGCTATAAAACCACGCCTCAGGCAACACTCTGTGCTTAGGATTTCTTCTGCTGACTATGTAAGCAGTGTAATGCTTACTGCTCCCTCCGAGTTCATGTGCACAGAGGATTTCTACATACTGGCTGCTTCCCAGACCCTTCGCTACCCTGATATCAAGCTTTATCGCTGGCTTCTATACTTACCTGGATTGAACCGGGAACGGAACTCTTCATTGGTAGTGCGCTGCAGCGGCTCTCCATTCCTAAAAAAAGAAGACACACAGTAAGCGCTCACTCCCAACAACGCTCTCTTGAGCTCCCCCCTGTGAACCCACTTACCTGTGCTTGCTGCCAGCTGTTGCTCTTTGCCTGCTAATGCTCCGGTGATCTCCTACCCAGCGGTTCCAATCGGACACAGTAGTTCTGCGTACCTGCAGAGACAAAACAAAAGAGAAGAACATTATTATCACTACTTGCGCTCCGTGCTGCAAGCTGCCAGAAAGCAGAGAAGTGCAGCTATATCTGAGCACTTACCCTCCAACCATCCAGAGCATCATGTGTGCCGCAGCTGGTCTGGGCCACCACCTCCAGTGACAGAACTGGATTGGATGCCTACCTGGTACCTTCAATGCTCAGCTTCAATATTAACGGTGAGCCAGTCCTCGTGTGCAGCCAGCAAACCTTGGGGGGGGGCTAGAAGGGGGTGGGAGGGAAGTAAGGGGACACACACTAATTCCCTTCACTTGTTTGCCCATAGGTTCACATCCAGGCCGTTCCATAACCATTGCTAGTGGCTCCGGGAAACCTTACCAGGCCACTCCCAACTGCACCGGTCACTGGGCTATAGCCATTCAGTGGAACAGTGGGGAGGGAGTGGCTTGGACTACAGCCCATCCCAGTGCAGAGGGCAACGCTTCTGACAGTCTGGACCAGGCGCTCCTGCAGGGCACCAGAGGTAAGCGTTACAACACCCCACAAGTCTTTTTTCCAGGGGCACTTGTTTTTGTGCCCAACCCCTATGCACTGGCCCCAGGCAGGACTGCTTGGGGCAGATGTGAGAAGCAGACAAGCCTGAGCAAGGGTAACAAAGCTGGGCAGTTGGTTCTAGTTGTGGAAGTTCAGGGGGAGAGGGATTTTCTTGCAGGTACTTTGAAAGAAAATGTCAGCACGACATTTGGGGTTGGAGCACCAAAGGTTGAGGAAGGGGCCGTCTGATGAGGTGCCGGGAGCGGTTGAGTGATCAGAAGGAGATAGATGCAAATGGCTGGAACTGTAAACGTTCTCACCTGGAATGTGAGGGGGTGGAATGTGTTTGTCAAAAGGAACAGAGTGTATTTGTACATCCATAGATGCAAGGTGGACATTGCCATGTTACAAGCAACGCACCTCACGGCTGAAAAACGGCATTGTTGGCGGGTAAATGGAGGGGTCAAGTATTTGGTTACCCTGACTCTGCCTATGCTCACGGGGTCCTAATATGGATAGTGCCCTTGGTACCCTTTAAGGTTACCCACATCAAAACGGACAACAAGGGCAGAATGGTGCTTGTGCAAGGCCTCCTAGAACAGGTGGATATTTGTTTAGTTAACACGTCTGCCCCTAACCACAGTGCTGCCAAGTTTTTTCCAACACTATGCCCTCGATTAGGCCCCTATAGAGATCTTATCATGATATGGGGAGGAGACTTTAACTGTATGTTAAACACGATCCTGAACAGATCTGATGCAAAATACACTAAACTAGCGCCGCCCGCCAAGACATTACATAATTACCTCGATTCTTTTGCTTTAGTGGATGCCTGGAAAGTCCTTCACCCAGGCACCAGACACTATTCACACTTTTCAGCGCCACATGCAGTATGTACAAGGATAGATCATTTTTTCGTAGGGAGTGAATTGGCACATCATATTATGCACGCCCAGTGTAAGGGTAGAGTCTTATCGGATCATGCCCTGCTTAGTTTAAAATGGCGATATGTGCCCCGTAGGGCTCCGATACCCACGTGGAGGCTTAGGAGCGAATCGCTGAGAGATCCCCCATTTCGTGAGTGCATTAAAAGCAGCATCACAGAATGTTTCACATAATCTGGGCAGTGTGCCTAGTGTGGGAACCTTCGTGGAGGGGTTGAAGGTGGTAGTGAGAGGGGTCGCCATAACAAGGTCCAGTACTGTCCAAGCAAACGTCAACCAGGAACTGTCCTCTGCTGAGGAACAACTCTGGAAGTTAGAGCAATCCAGAGAACAGCATCCAGACAGGGAAGCAAAGGAGAGAGAACTAAAACAGAAATGCGTAGACTGCTGGGAGAGACTGGGCAAACATAGTTTTGCTAAATACACAGAGAAATAGCATATAGAAGGGGACTAGCCCGGACGATTACTAGCATGGTTCTATAAGAACAAGGCAAGACACAGCCCCATACAATCAATAAACATGGACATGGGAAAGTATGCCACACCCAGAAATGGGTTAATGAGGCTTTGAATTTCACCAACAGCTGTATAGGGAGGGGCCCCTAATATTAAGCCCCCACCTAGAAGAGGTGTTAGGTGAAGCGGAGCTTCCGGGGCTGAGCCAGGAGTAAAGGGATGGTTTGGAAGCGCCTATCACTTTGGGAGAAATACAAAGTACGATTGTGGGACTGCCGACTGGAAAGACGCACGACGGGCTACATAGCGAATTTTATAATGAATACGCACATGCCTTGGCCCCCCACTTGCTCAGCACATTTAATGATGCTTATGAGACAGGGGTCCTCCCACTTAGCCTGAGAGAATCCATTATCATACCCCTCCTTAAACCCCACAAACACCCAGCAGAATGTAGTAGGCCTCTCTCGATGCTTAATCAAGACAATAAGATACTAACGTCCATATTGGCAGCTAGAATGAAAAGCGTGATACCCAGATTAGTACAGTCAGATCAGACTGGCTATGTTCCAGGCCAGAGCATGGCCTAGAACTTGCATAGATGACATCATGTGATGGATAAAACGGCATCCTGGGAGACTCTGTGTGCCATAGCCACATTGGATGCGGTGAAGGCATTCGATTCAATGCTGTGGGACTGGCTCTATGCAATATTGCGATTTGGCTTTTGACGGTCGTATATGAACTGGGTCCAATTAGTGCTCATTAAACCGATGGCAAAGGCGAAGATGGGTAAGTGCATTTCCGAGGCATGGGAATTGAGAACAGGAACTAGACAAGGATGTCCACTGTCACCACTACATTATGTCCTAGCCATGGAACCGATCGCGCAGTACCTTAGAACGGAATACATAGAGGCGGGTATTGAAATAGACAGAGCCAGTCATCTGATATCCCTTTACACTGATGACACACTCTTATACATCCAGAACCCTGAAAATGATCTGGAGCTGCTACTGAAAGCTATGGCGCTTTTTGCAAAACTTTCAGGGATTACAATCATTATGGACGAGTCTGCATTAGTCCCGATAGCGGTACTGCGCAGCATAGAGAGAGGCAAGTTGCCTGTGCTTCCATGCAGTGGCAGTGCACACGTTCAGGTATCTGGGGATCAATGTGTACAATGACCCAGCGCAGGAACATATACATAATATGCTGCATGCTCTGGAGGGCAGACAGACGGGCATCCACACAGGCCAATATATGCTGTATAGCCCTATCAAGAGAGAGATGGCCTGCATGCAGTGAGTTAATGGAAAGACACTTGATAGTGGATGTCCTATTTGAGGTGGCAGAGGGGGAGGGCATGCTATATCGAGGATATATGACCTACAGTCTAATGTGCTTTCCCCCCTCTGGTGTTAAGGGGCAAGTGGGAAGAAGATATGGGGGCAGCCTTTACAGAATTACAATGGGAAGGGATACTGGGATATCATAAGAAGGTGTCACGAAATGCGCGGTTGCAGCTAATTCAACTGCTAGTGACGCATAGGGCGTATATGACACCTCTGCGGATTTCGCAGTTTCCGGGTGCAGCGGCACAGGGATGTCCCAGGTGTAAGGCAATAGACGCGGAAATGCTACATATGTTCTGGGCATATCCAGTGGTGGGGATATAATGGCAGGAGGTAGCGAATAGACTACAAAGAGGGGGAGTGGAATTGGATTTGCTTTCCCCAGGAGCATGCCTGTTGGGCCGTTTCTCACATCGCAAAGGCTGAAAACATGTAATGAAAATTAAGGATTTGGTCTGTATCCTGGCCAAACGAAGAATTGCTATGGCATGCAAATCGCCCAAGTGCCCGCGAGTGGGGGAATAGTGGAGGGACTTGCATAGGTGGGGAGGAGCTGAAACAGCGGCATGGAAAGGGGTTGGGGGGCCACAAGGAGGCTTCAAAGGGAATTATGGAATGGGAAGTCTTGTTGCAAACCTTGCATGCCACGGCAGTTGCGGACGAGATAGAGGCGAATTGACCCTAATGAGAATGTAAGGTGCCCTTAACTAACCGAAATATAGTGTGCTCACAGCATAATGGCGAAGCAGGCATGGTTAGAGGGTGGTAGTTAGGAGGGGGGAGGGGAATAGATGGGGAATATTAGAGTAACGTTTATGGTTGGTTACTATGTACGACAGTTGATATGCATATCTTTACGTTGTGTAATGTTTTCTTTTGTTGAAAAAAACAATAAAACTAATTTTATATATATATGTATATATAGTCCTTGTAACTGGGAAGCCGTTTTTTACTGTTAGATTTATCTAAAATAAAATTTGAACTTTTATAAGCAAAAATGGTTGCTGTGTAGCCGTCTGCTGTTGAATCCCTTTGATTGAATTTCCTGGTGAGCAACTGTTGCTGGATACTCTGGATTTTGTTTTTTGGATGGGAGTGCAGCTTTCAAAGTAACAAGACTTTGCAGTCTTTGTTCGCTTTCATTTTCATATATATATATATATATATATATATATATATATATATAATATTTATTTCTGGTTGACACTGAAAGCGCCTACTCCCTTGTGTCCTGGCTCATTTACGTGAATTGCCTCCTTCATGACATGCCCTCTGATCTTTTGAATCGCTTCTTTCAAAGTATACCGCCTCTTGTCTTCACTAGGCGAGTCAGTGTTAATAGGATACTTGCAGTTACACCCTTGGGCCGGTAAGTGCAACAGAGACACTTGCAAAGCTTGACCTTTAGCTTCAGGGGGCGGCACTGCCCTCAGTACCTCTTGGTTATTGGTGTCACTAAACAAAGGCAGAAAGTGTGGGGAATCCCTCGCATCTACCTACAAACTGGTGGCAACCCTTCAAACATCTGCACCATCCATGCTAGTAAGGGCTTCTCTGACTTCTGCCTGAAACGGCTAATGATTTCCCTAACCTCCTGTTGAGTATAATCTTCCAGCGTATTCAAATCTACAACCCCTCCTCTGTGGGACTTGTATCCCCTAAACTCTCAACCCATGGCTCAATCAAGCCTGCACCACACGCCCAAACCTGTGCCAATTTATCTTATGGACTCTTGGCCCACCATGGGATCATTAACTTGTGACATTCTCTGCCAGTGGAGGCCCCTTTTCTCTTAAACAAACTATTCATATTTACAATCCTCTTTTTACCGTAATTCCAATGTACTCGCGCAACGTGCACACACAGAACACTGATTAACGCAGCCTGACTGCCACTGCAAAAAGCAAACAAAACTCACTCTCACTATAAATCTTGCCTACCAGCATTCAAGCACAGATTCTTTGATGCCTGGAATTCTTCATCACAAAGCACCCTGCTCAAGCACCAAACAGGTTTTGCTTTTCAAAGCGTGTATGGACATATCTTATATTATACACTGAATGAAAAACCTTGAAAGCAGGGAGGCAACGATTGACACACGCTGCGCTAAATGATAAACTAGCTCTTATACGGCCCTTTATTCATCAAAACATACATCAACAAATAAATGCAACATGAATCATAAGTGAATAAATGAAGCAAAGAAGTCTAAATAAAATGCATCACTGTTGGCGCAGCTTTAAGGAATGCCTTCATCTTGCCAGGATCTGCTGAAAAGCCCCAAAAACCGCTAAACAGAGAGACTTTGGCAGCCAACAGGCCTGGAGCAAGGCATCTCCCCTCCCAGGTGAAACTTTTTGTCTGACCGTTCCAGTGCCCTGCATTTTAAGCCCTCTGCAAAGGCTGGGTGACACCTTCTAGAATCTTTTGGCCTGAATCGCTGCTCATTAGCAGCTCACATGCAACCCCGACCGGAGTGACTCACGGTAACCTCAAGGAGCAGGACTCTTCCCTCTCTGAAGAAAGCAGCAAAAACAACTCTGAAACTCATCCTCAGTTTTTACAATTTCCATGGCAACCTTCTCGGGCACCTGTGTATCCCACCCTTTTCGCGCAGTTTCCTTGAATGAGCAATGCAAACTAACATAAGCCACGAATAACATTGAAAACATGTTCTCCAGTGAAATAGTGCAAAGGATGCTGAAAATATGTTTATAGTTTACAGCAAGTGCAACTTCCACTGGGGCATGGACCGATTGTCCATTATGGCTCCGAGCACACCAGAATGCACTGCGCACCAGTGCCATGTTTTAGCTCAAAGTATTACAACACCTGGAAGGTGAAATCAAACATATCAGTGGGGCTGAGGATCTAGCTAGGTTGGAGATCAATGACGGCATGAAACAAGCATTGGCAATTCCAACAGTTTGGGCTTTTGTGTAGGCATGGGAAAGGCCCTGCTATAGTGTTAACTGCCCATTAATGGTAGGATGTGCAAAATGTTAAGGTTACTGTTAGCTTTGCCTATGCCTGTTTTAACAGGACTTCAGTGAAGGACATGCATAGTGCGTCTAAATCGAGAGGCTGAAGGCAGACCTGGTTAATAGTTTTTTATTACATCAGTAGTGGATTTGTAGCTCCAATTAATCCATTAGCTCTCAGAAGACTTCTTTGAAAAACCACTGGCAGACACTTAAAGTGCAATGTTTGATGTTAAGGCTTCATTAAAGCGTTCCCATGAGCAGACCTTTTGGGCGGGGAGGAGCATGAACTGGGTGGGAATGGCCATAGGGATTAGCTTGGCCATGGGCATTCAACTGGGTAAATAACCAAACAACACCTACAAGTTGTGTCCCTCCTCATGTAATTTCGCCCTACTTTAATGCAACAGTTTCGGCTTCTAAGTGGCGCCATCTAATAGCCCAAACTAAAAAGGAGGAGAGTTTGTTTGCCAATTCTTTGTATGCTATTGAAAAGGAGGCGCTTTCCAGTAGGGATCTTAGTTATCTAAAGAACCTAAAATGTTTGGGAGCAATGCAGTAGTGTAGGTAGGCTTTCTTTTTTCTTGAGATGGCCAAGTTAGTGCCCTTTGTCAAACTAGAGGTTGTCTGTAGAGAGGTATTTGGGTTTTTCATGGACCACGTTAGCAAAGATATCCAAAGTTCATTGAGCTCATTGTGCTGGGTCACCCGGTCAGCCTCTTAAGGGCCATGCGGCATGATGGGGATGATGGTGTCTGCAAAGAGATTGGTGGACATTCTCTTCACTTGCCCGACTTAGATTTAAATAGCTTCTGGGATGGTCATGCACATATAAGTCTTCTGAGGTTGAGATAGCCAGTAAGCTGTGGTTGGTCTAAGGATTGAATACTAGAGAGCTGTATTTGAGGGGGAGGAGAGGATGGCATCCAAAGGGTAGTCCCCTATGAAGGCAGAGTATGAATGCCAAATGTTCAGTGCCCATATCACAAATATCGAGGAACGTTTTGGAAAATCTGTTGTTAAGACAGTCTACCCATATATAGAAGTCACCCATAATGAGAATAGAGTTAGAGATAGTATGAAGATTTAAGATGAAGCCAATCCACTCCCCCTTGAATAACGCATGGTCGCCTACTGGCTGATGAATAGTCGCTGTTGTGCTGCAAGTATTGCATTTGCAGATGATACTTTCAAAGGAAGAGGTAATGGTGGAGGAAATCAAGGTGGTAAGAATGAGAGAAGGGTAGCTCAGGGCAACACCCCCACCCAGATTCATTAATGATGAGTATCTTGAAGACTGGTGGAGGAGGATGCCCTAAAGGGGCAATATGTGTGATGAAGTAATTCTGATATAGAGGGGATGTAGTTTATATCAAAATAGTTTAATGATTTGGCGTTTTTCTTTAACTTATAAACCTTAATTTTCTATCTCCACTGTTGTGATTTTTGTGCTGTGTGTAGCATACTACAACTTTCTCTCTAAAGCCTATTTGCATGTTTTGTCTTGCACAACACAAACCAATCACGGGCCTCTTTAACTAGCATTTTCTGAATAGTTAACATTTCAAATAATCAGAATATTAAATTCTCAGATTGTCTAAGCAACTGTTGTATCTGTCCTCTGTGCGCTAGATAGATCACCTCGCTGGTCTCATCTCGCACCCGAGGCTATGACGTAAGCAGTGCCGTTCTCCAACTGCCATTCTGGGTTTGCCTCTGTACTATGCCCTTGTGGTCTTTTATCGCCTGTATACTGATAATAAAGAACCTCATAAGACTTACTGCGGCTACCTTATCTTCTTTATTTCATTGTCGACTAAGGACCAGCACTGTAGATATACCCCAGCGGCGGGGATCAAGTCTGCTTAAAAGGGGCCACACTGGTCACCATTGGTATGAGGTGCCTCGGAGTGACCCAAACGTTATTGAGTCATGTTGCGAGCTGAGGGTGCCCCATCAGCAAATCGAGATGGCTCACTGTTGGTGGGTCGACAGAGCAAGAGTCCACTGTCACGCCCTCTCACACGACCTTTCCCTCTTCACACCTCTCCTCCTCAGGCGCCTCTCGCCGTAGTATTTCCCATTCACACCACCAGCAGGGAAAACACGGCAGGCGGAATACCATGTTGGGCGGATCTGCCTCGTTTCGCCCTTTTCCGCGTTGGCGTCTGCCATGGCGCCTCTTGCACAGCCGGCAACGTCAGAATACCAGGAAGTGCCGGCAGCTCCAATCACTGGCCACGTTGCGCTCCACGCAACGTACGCGAGCAGTCACGTGATACGTCACGTGATACCACTCGCCCCTTCAAAAGAAGCCGGCAAACAAGACTCTTTGCTTCACAGCTACTTCAACTTCTACGGGGGACTGTCACGCATTACCCTTGCTCTTGTTTGCTTCGACCTTGGAACTCTTTTCGGATTTGCTATTTGGATTACCCTTGGATTTTGGCGTGCTCTCTGATTTTCTGGACATCCGACCCCTGTTATACTCTGGACTTGCTCTTGGATTGCCCTTCTGTTTTGAAACCTTCGGATTGCTTCAAGCCTTGCTACAGATCTTGCCACACTCCACGAGGTACTGGGAAGGAGTGCCTATTACATCATTCCAGCTTGCCGTGGATTTCCCTGCGTAGGTTTTCTACCTACATTCCATCTCTATTAGGTAAGCTGGTGTCACTGCATCTTGTTTAACTCTTTCTATCAATTGCCCATTGCCATTATAGAGTATATTCCTGATTATAACCTTTTGCCTTACAGCACTCAGGGGTCCTTCCGGCGTTCTCAATACCAGGCTGACGACAACACTCCTTCCTGTGGCCTCAAAGATTGCTTGGGCAGTGGTTATATTCTGCTCGAGCGGTACTTGGGGACGGAGGCATTTTATAACTGCACGACCATCAAGTCGGACCCATCAAGTTAGAACATCCACACTGCAAGTCTTATCAGTGGCAAGGAGAGCGGGTGACTTGTCCAATTAAGGTACCGGGCATAAGGCACTTTGAACCAGAGGGGCAATGTTCGCTGTGTCCGCGGCATCGCCTATGGGCCCAGCGTAATTGAACAGAAAGGCTGACTGCATAATTTGGTCGTGGGGAAGTTGGCGCACATGGCAACAGCTGTATGGGGCGCGTGAAGAAACTGGTGCCGGTGACTTCCTGCACCCTGGGTTTCCGTGAAGCCTGATAGCGGAGGGTAGATCCTGTGCGTACTGTGCCAGAGCGCCTCTCCAAGTGCAGTGACACTGTGTGAAAAGGTCTGCGTTTCTCCATGGACATCGCAGCATATTCTCAAGGTTGATTGAGACGGAAGGTTGCTGGGAGACCCCCTCCTTTAGGATTCTGCACGCTTGCTCCCCCTGTGAGGCCTAAGGCGATACAGTATCAACTGTATTTTTTAAATTGGTAAAGGTTGCAGCTGGTCTTACAGTGTGCGAAGTTAATGCCCTCAAGCGTATTCTTTGCTCTTATAGCATACACTTGGTTGTGCACTATTTCATCCATCATCATAGAGGAGTGTACAGCACACACCTGGTTGTGGACATTTTTGAAGGATTTTCCTTTTTGAAACTATTTCCTCCATTATCATAGTGGATGGCAATATACAACAGTTGGCACAATCTCATTAACTGCCCCAGCTCCGTCTGGAAGTGACAGTGGGAGACACTCCTGTCTGAAGATTGCTGGAAAAAGGAAGGTTCAACAGGGGAAGTGGTATCAACATGCAGAATTTGAAGCCTATGCCCATGTTTTGGCCACACGGGGGCAACCACCAATTCCTTGGGAGGATTGGAGAGACTTGTTCAAGTTCTACTTTGTGGCATCTGGTGGGGAAAGATGTTCTGACAAGAGGACGTTTTCTACTCTAATCTGTTGTTTGGATGCAAAAGCTGTGAGGATATTTAAAGAACATCCTTATGTGGTGGATGAGGGAGCAGCAGAAGAGGGCAGGGGGTGGAGAGGGTTTATGTGGTATGGCAATGAAAAAAGTTGCAGTTTGGAAAACAGATTAATATTGTGTTGGAGAGGTACAGGTTTTTCTCAAGGAAACAAGGTGGGGGAAAGCAGTTGATTCTTTTGTGGCAGACTTACGGGTACTATTGGCATCTTGTGAGTTCACAGGGAATGAGGAAGAATATATTATAGACCAGCTAATGATGCACACATCATATCCTAAAATTCAGGAATCCTTGTGGCAAGTGAAGAATTATCTGCTATAAGAAGCCTTGACTATAGCCAAGGATATGGCACTGACAGGTATGTGCCTTAAGGAGGGTAACTCTAGAAAAAATAGAGTTGGTTCATGCCATAGTGGATAATGTGGGTGAAAATGTAAGTGGGGGTGAAGAAACAACAGTTTGTGCTGTGATAGAAAACTTCAAACCTGGAAAGGCTAGTAACAGTGGTGGTTGGTCTTCGCCAGCTAATGGGTACAATACCCTGCATATGATAATTGGAAGGGGCAATGTTCGTGGTGTGGGTTAAAAAAAAATAACATGGATCCAAAAGAATACCCCGCAATGAGAGTTAAATGTTGGAGGTGTGGCAAGATGGGCCATTTTGCAAGATTGTGCAAATTCAGTAACAAGATTACGGATGGAGATAGAAGTGTGCAGTTTGTGGGGGAGGAGAAGGGAGAGTGGGGTAACAAAGTTGTACACATTGTTGGTGAAATAAGGGAGAAAGAGGAATACATTCCTCTGGAAGTCTTGATCGTGGTTGCAGGATATACTTTAAAAGCATTAGCTTACTGAGGGCCCCCTTATACCATTATTTATGAAGACATAAGGACAAGAGCATATGGAGGTGGAAAAATAGACATTGTGGCTTTCGTATGGGGTGACATAACATACTGCAACAGAATCATAAGAGCTAAAATGTATTTGGCTGTCAAAGGGGATTGTCTCATGGGATGGCGTCACCAGGGTAAATTAGGTCTTCAATTACATCCAGGTAAACAACTACAAGTTATATCGGTGGAGATGGATAGGTCAGAGAAATTCGCTATGGAAGCCAGGACTAGATTTAAGAATGTTTTTAGGCAAGGCATTGGTAAACTTAAGGGATACTGCCATAAGATTCAATTGTTTTCGCAAGCTAAACCATGTGTGCACAAAGTAAGGAATCTTCCTTTGAGAGTAAGAGAGAAGGCGAGAGAAGAATTGCAGGGTTTATGTGAACAGGGTATAATTGAACTCATAGAGAGCAGTGAGTGGTTGTCCCCCATTGTGGTCACGCAACGTCCTGATGGGCAGATTAGATTATGTGTCGATTTAAGGGCTTCCAGTAGGTCGATTTGGGTAAACCGACACCCCTTGCTCAAGATAGGTGAGATGCTCATGAACATGGAAGATGCTAAATGGAATAGTACCCAGGCTTTATCATCGGCATCAGTAGATTTGCGCCCCTTATCACGCGCCTTAACGGCTTTCATCATGGCTATGGGTGTTTACAAGTTTAAAAGAATGCCTTTTGGGTTGGCATCACCATCTGCCGTTTTCCAAAAAGTAATGGAAGATTTGTTGGAGGACGTTCCTGGTGTGAAATGTTTCCAGGATGACATTCTGATTGAGGCCAAAAATGAATGTGAACACGATGCCACAGTGTATGAGGTGTAACAGCGATTGGAAAGGCCAGGATGAACTGTTAAGATAGCCAAGTGCCAGTTCAAAGTGCACCAGGTATCCTATTTATGACATAGGAGCACAAAGGAGGGAATTGTTACGCCTCGGCAGGCCCGCAGGAAGGTTATTGCCCTCCGTAAGGGTATGCGTCATATTGCAAACCCATTCTACGCCCATTGGCAACTGCCTGGGAAAATAGTGGCTTCGGCTCACTCCGCAGCACTCTGCGGCAAGTTTGGACTACAATTCCCAGCTTTCCGCCTCCCGCTGTCAGCTCAGAGGCGATGATGCGTGAGCCTCGGTTTCGTCCGGTTCCGCCTTCTCCTTCCCGATTTAAACCTCAGAACCGCGCGGAACGCTGCTTCTGATTAAAGTTGCATCCCGGTATTTAGAAGTTCCGTCTTCAATCCTACTTACTTACCCGTGTACCAGACCTGTTTCCTCATTCACGGACTGCCTTTGCCTGCCGCTTTTGGAAAACTACTTACCCGTGTACCAGACCTGTTTCCTCATTCACGGACTGCCTTTGCCTGCCGCTTTTGGAAAACTACTTACCCGTGTACCAGACCTGTTTCCTCATTCACGGACTGTCTTTGCCTGCCGCTTTTGGAACCTTGTGATCACGGCATCAGTAAGACTCTTCTTTTCACCACTTGCTAACAAGCACATCTCCTGTACTCTTTGTACCTTGCCGCTGAACTATATCACCTGCAAAACTCCAACTCAATTGTGTCCTTTATTGTTGCTGTTACCATCCTCTTTCCACAATCAGACTTCTATTGGACATTCTTCAGTAGTGCACAGGGACGCTTTGGGGATAGTGCACCTACCCGACTCTAGTGCGGCCCTCGTTCCGCCCGGGTTTAGTTTCCCTAGCTAACCTACCCATTTGTTATTTTGCACTTCCGTTTTCATGAACTCTTTGGACATTACAGATTTAACAGCACATCAGTGGTAAGGGTTTTCTTTTTGTATGATTACCCATTCTCCTTATCTAATTGACAACTATAGTCAGGATAGGTTACATTTTCCTCTCTTACTTGTAGATGGTTCCGGTGGCCTTGACACAAAACAAGGGGAGGGCATAGTTCAGGTACTACTAGAAAAAAGTATTGAGGGAAAGGGATCTTTCTTAAATTTCCAATTGCTCACCTCTTGTTTTTCCTTTACAGCTGGGTTCTTGGCGGCGTGTCCTCACCGCCCTTTTGAGCGATCAGTCCCTCTGCCTGGTCCTACCCAGCAGAGAGTCATATCGTTAAAAAGGTCTTGTGTCCTCACAGAGAGGAGGCTAGGTTGGAGGCCTCGACCTAGCTCTTCAATCAATAGTCCAGTCCTGTGCCTTCCGGATACCGATTTGGTATACTTCCCGTCCGATTAGTAACAGGAATGGTACCTCAACCAGAAATGGTGGATGCTATTGTGAAAGTGAAAGCGCCTTCTAACAAAGATGAGTTAAAATCATTTGTAGGACATATAGACTTGTATTCTCAGTTTGTGGAGAAGCTTGCCATAAAAAGCCAACCTTTACTCACCTTGTTGAAGGAAAGGAAGCAGTTTTGTTGGGGCCCGGCAGAGAAGGGGCATTTTGGAGACTTAACAAAGAAATAGTGAATGCTCCCACATTGCACAGGTTTGATCCTGTAACTGAAACAAATGAGTAGCTCTGAATGGGGTTTAGCCTGTGGGGAGAGAATGGTCTCTCCGCTTGTTCAACGGGGCGAGTTGATCAGGCGGACACACAAAGGTAATTTGGGTAAAAGTTTAACAAAAAGGACACAGGTCTAGATTTTGATGGTCTTGCATGTACGCGATGGTCCATGCGGAGGTGGGGCAATGCATTCTCCTATTCTGTTAGTGACAAATCACTCAAAATGCAGAAGGTGGAAACGGGTAGAGTGGATATCCCTGATAGAGCATGGGACAAGATTGCCATTGATTTCATGGCACCTATATCAACTCTTGGCTGGGAGAGCAGATGTGCAATAGTGGTTGTTGACTATAACTCGAGATGGTCTAAAGTGGAGTTTGTAGATTCTATATCAACAGGCCTTGTCATTGATTGTTTGGATAAACTGTTTGCTAGGGAAGGCTATCCAAAAATTGTTGTATCAGACAACGGTGTGCAGTTCGTGTCTAACGAAATGAGGAAGTATTTAGATCAACACGGTATGGAGAATCATCGCACCGCCTTATACAACCCAAGAGCAAATGGGTTGGTTAAACGCACCGATCGCATAATCAAGGATTCTATACAGTTGTCTAAAGCGAGTGGGATGGATTGGAAAAAAAGGTTTGCGTGATATGATGATGGCTCATTGTGACACCCCACATGTGTTGATAGTAATTTCTCCTTTTCATGTAATGAGAGGAAGGCCTGTGCGTTCTGATTCTTATCCAGTTTGAGTGGTGGATCAATATGGGGAGATGAATCGTGAACATTTGATAAGGGAGCATGGTGTAATGGTGGGTGATGTGGTGGGAATCAAAAAACCTTTCAGAGTATCCCAAGGGCGTTCACATTTCTATGACCCAATAAAAGTTATAAAAGTGGGTGAGAAACATGTGATAACCAGTGATGGTTAATGTTGTAGTATAAACGGCGTGGAGGTGATGAAAAATCTTGAAGTGATGAAAAGTGTTAAGGAAGGTATGTGTCACAGTAATGAGGAGAATGAGTGGCTCAAGGAGGGATCACTATCGGATAGTTTTCAGTTCAGTAAGGAAGTAGAGGGAAACTTGAACAGGAAACCACTTTAAATGAATCTGTGGGTGATGGCTTTCAACATATTGAATTGGAAGAGGATGGAAGTAACAGGTTGGAACATGCAGAAAGTGAGGGTATCTGAAGACGTATGAGGAAAAGACCAGCCAAATTTGTTGATTTTGAACTGTATAACTGGGCATTCATTTGCAGGTTCATAATTCTGGTTACATGTTTGTACATGTTTATTGTAATTTACATTGTATTTCATTATATGCTACCTGAAGGGGGAACGTATGTTGAATCTGACCTCAGTGCACAAGATGGATCACTTTCCTGGTCTCACCCCGTGCACAGAGGCTATGACGTAAGCAGTGCCTTTCTGCAACTGTTATTCCGGGGTTGCCTCTGTGCTATGCCTTTGGGGTCTTTTATCTCCTCTATACTGACAATAAAGAACTCCATAATACTTACTTACTTCTTTACTTCGGCAACATTCCCCTTTGTTCTTCACAATACAGGCTGTATTTATCGAAACTGCACAATTCAGCATTTAACTGGTAAACCTTCTTACAGCTTATTCCAAGATTTAGAGTTCCCATCATCCTCGGGAATGGCCTTGTGAGTTCCAGGAATGGTTGTGGTTGCCTCGTGGGCTATTATGCGCTGTTGTGGAGTGTCAGATTCCAGGAGTTTAAGTGCCATCATCCTCTGGAATAGCGGGTGGGTTCTAGGAATGGTTATGATTGCAATAAATGGTATGTAGTGGGGTTGCGGCTTCCAGGAGGTGGAGTGCTGTCATCCTCTGGGATAGCCGGTTGGGTTCCAAGAATGTTGTTGGAGTTGTTTGTGTTCTTGGTGCGCAGCATGTTGGTGGTTGGGTGGTGGGAGAAACCTGAAGGTGTCTCCCTAGATAGTCCCCAGGGATCTGTCATCCAGGTGACCAGGACACGGCCATTGCTATTGGATCCAGTTGCTGGGGGTGGACCAGAGAGGGACGATCACCTGGATGGGTGGTCCTTGGGGAGTGGGACACGAACGCGTGAGATGAGGTATCCCTCTTCCTCCGACACCTTTTCCCCATCCTACCACGTAGGATACTCCAAAACACTGCCCCCCCCACTTTTCCGACACAAACACTTTTCCACAACATGAAAGACAACGGACTAACACCAGAGCCATTTACCTGACATGTCCCAATACAAGGGTCAGGCAAAGTCAGACAATTGACCAGAATCACACACACACCTGATGCCTCTTTCCCTTCCCCACAGGGATAAAAGGTGGAGCACAAGACAAGCAAGGCAGACTGTGCATCGTGAGAGCTAACTCAGCACAGCAATTCAAGAGGAGGTGAAAGACGGCACATACCGAGGGGGTGACAAGGAGAGAAGTGGTACATTGCCCTTTCCGACCAAGGCCTGTGAAACATGCGCAGAAGGAATGATCAGACTGCGAACAATAGCCAGCATGTTTTGCAGGAGATGCCTACGGTACATGAGACCCTCCTCTGCTGTTAACCAAGCCCAGGAGAGATGCAGGTCTTGGTGGTACCAACCTTGACTCGAAAGATAGAAAGCCAAGCAGTTTATCACAGACGGTGAGTCGAGGGAAGAGCTGGTAGGTAGGAAACCCAACTGTGTTGAATGATAAATAGCCAACAGCTAAATTTAACTTTGAAAAGATAAAATAATACTATTGTTGAAAGAGGAGGAAAACCAGCAACAGAGACGTCTGGCACCACGAGGGTGCTCACGCAGGAAACCCTGGGCGATTACCATAATCAGAAGACCTTGGGAAGAGGCGAAAAGAGTTCAAAGTGGTCATACAGGGGTCTTGTAAAATCCTCTGTACCGTCGAAAGTCTTTGACAGTCAGATGATTGTGAAGCTACGGGAAATTAATCCTGCATGGTGAAATCAGTATATGAACTGTGTGTCGTAAAGGTTGGCAAGAGTGAACCCGGCGGAGGGATGCTAACAAGAAGGGACAAAGCCTAAAATTATACAGTGAACAGTCTGTAAAAGTTGGCAAGAGTGAACCCGGCAGAGGGAAGCTGACAATCAGGGGCATAGCCCAAAGAACTGTTGAAAAAGACATTAAGATTTGTGAAAGTAAGAAAACTCACAGTGAACCCGAAGGAGGGAGGCTAACGTCTGAAAGCGGTCTGAACCCGAAAGAATGAGATCCGGGGTAGAAAGTTATCACCCAAAGTTCATTCGAAAAAGGAACTGTTTAGTTGATTTGTAGAATACGAATTTGTGAAGGGCCTACGCCCGGAAGAGGGGAATCCAGGGGTAAAGCTATCACCCAAAGTATGCAGAAAAGAACTTTGTGTTTGTTTGTTGGATACATCAGGCCTCAAAGGCAAAATACTTTTTATTGAAAGTAGACTTGGCCATCGAAGAACCCTATAGCTGATACAGAATTGTCGGCTCATGCTGAGAAAGCTTGAGCGTGTGCTGTGCGTCAAATGTACCACCAAGTCATGTGCTCAAAACGTGGGCAAGGAAGACCCCTGGCAATCACATCCTGACTTATCATTTGTGAACACCTCTTTCTTTATTGAAAAACCCTATCCCACACTCTTTCTATAATTAGTTGTAAGGTTTTAGCAATAGTTTTATTTTAGTATAGGCCTTTTTACTTTGGCAAGACGCCAGTAGGACTGCCTTATTTTTCATTTGATGGTCGACGCTTGCTCCCATCTTAGATTTAGGTTTAGGTTAGGCGTTTTTCCACCCTGCATTTATAGTTCAGTAAACACCCTTGAACTGTGATCACTTGTGTCTATCTTTACTGTTGCCACCTTGAGTTCCTTCCAGTGGTTAGCCTTGGTATTTGTGTTGCGCTTGTTAACCAGCTCTAGGTTCACTGCGTAATGGTTTGGGTAAGCAGCGTGGTTGGGGTTTCAGTGGTTTAGATGAGGGTCCACAGTGCAACATAAGTATATATGGTGTTTACAGTTGCGGTTGTTTTGGGTGATCCATGAATTCTTGTGTGGTATTTACGGGGTGGCTGTAATAGAGGGAGTTTGTACGATGTGCAGAATTCTTTGTTATTTACAGATTAGGTTGTTTTGGGGGCTGCATGATCCATCTGGGGTGTGCACAAGTTGAATATGGCTAGTTTATAGGTGTTTGTCTGTGTCATTTCATGCAAGGTGCTATGTCGGTGCAGGAGGAGTTTCTTCCTAAATCTACCTGCCTCCACTGTCCGCCCTTTACAACTAATCCAGAACAGGACTGCAAGACTAGTCCTTGGTTTCAAGCCCTGGGATTGTATCTCTCCAGCTCTGAAATCCTTTCATTGGCTCCCAGTGGATGCAAGGATCAAATTTAAAACCCTCTGCATTGTCCACAAGGCTTTCTGGGGCCTGGGTCTAAAATACCTTCAACTATTCCTCCGTAAATACCTCGAGCCCTTCACTCCTCTACTTCTAACTCCCTCAGGGTCAGCCGTTTTTCAAAGAAACGAGCTGGGGTAGATCTATATCTTTGGCTGGGGCCTCCCTTTGGAACAGCTTCCCTGCCACCTTGAAACTTGAGGAGAATCATCTCCGGTTCTGGAAGCGCCTCAAGACTTTCCTCTTCGCTTCTGTCTTTGCCCCTCTTCTCCCCTGTTGATCTGTTTTCTCTCTTGGCACTGTGCACCTGGCCCCCTCTATCCTTCGGGCCCAGGTACCTGCTCACCTTGCCACCCACCTGCACTGCCTCCGGGCCACCCCTTGCACTGGGGTCTGTATCTGTACCCATACAGTCCCCCACCCACTTCTTTTCTGCACTTATCAGATATACCCTATCTGCTTAACCTAGCACCTGCCACTTGCTGGCTGCACTAACACCATTATTATTTTTTTTAAACGTATTTATTTATTCAGTTCTCTCCCCTGTGCTGCACGTTCCACCTCTCCCTCCTTCCTGCACTTTCCTCCTTTTCCTGTTCCCATGCACTTGCGCGTTCTCAATGTCACTGGGCCAAGTAAGATCGTTGTTTATGTTCTCCCCTGTTCCCCTCCCTTTGCCTGGTCGTGCTCTGAAACATTGTGTAAGAGTGCAATATAAATAAAATACCATTTTATTTAATTTTCCTGTTATCTAGCTGATCACAGCTTTTGGCTTGTGCGCTGGCTTGTACCATTTCTAGGGTGCAGCGTATTGGTCCATCGTTGCTTGGATGGCCAATAGTTGCAGGTTTCCTCTGTGTTTTCTCCATTCATACTCACCTTTTACCTTCTTTGCTGACTTGCTTTTGGCCCAGCATGTTGGTGTGTGTGTGTGTGTGTGTGGGGGTGGGGGGAGGAGTGTGTGTGTGGGGGGGGGGGGTGTCCTGTGAGTGATGATAGGCAGTTGTTTTGATTCCCACAGTGGATGTCTCCTTCTGACTGTCATGTGTTTCTTTTTGTTGGAAATGGGGCGCATCTGTATGTGTGTGCTGTGCATAGCTCACTGGTGTCTGGCCTTTCTTTTTTTTAAACTTTTGTTTATTGGCAGGAAATCAAGACAGGTACAGCACGGGTAGCATGTGGGAGAGCAAACATCATAATAGCACATATATGCATTACATCACAACTAGTATCAACAACACATATCAGCGAGGGGGACATTGTGGAGTAGCTCGGATGGGGCGTGCTTCATGTTGAGTCCGGCTGAGCAGGTGAGGGGGCGGAGGTCCATTCAACCCCGTCTTTATTGTTTAAGTAACTGCGAAATTCCGACCAAACATTCCTGGGGCGGGAGGGGATGGGCAGGGATCCGATGTACTCCTCTTCACATGTTTGCACCCACGAGAGGGCCCTCAGCCACATGTTGAAGGAGGGGGGGTTACGGCGCTTCCAGCATTGCAGTATACATTTTTTGGCAACGATAGCACCCACATTTAAGAATTTTGACATTTTTCTTTCATCCTCACCCGCCCAAATCCCAAACAGCAAGGCTAGTGGGCTCATCTCAATTGGGGAGCCTATTACCTGCGAGAGTTCTTCTGTAATCTCAACCCAAAACGTGTTCAGCGCAGCACAGGACCAGAACATATGACCATGATCTGCCTCAGTTAATTTACATTTCGGGCATGTGTGTGTCGAGTTGGGTGTGAATTTTGCCACTCTGTGCGGCGTGTAATAAAGCCTATTGAGAAGTTTGTATTGCATGCAGCGGAACCTGGCATTGAGTGAGACTTTGCGCGTATGTGCACACATTTTGCTCCACATTGCGTTGGTGATCTCCGTGTCCAGTTCCTCCGCCCATGCTTGACGTGTGTCTGGGGACATATTCCCAAGTTTGTCCAGCTGCATTTTATACAGGAAGGATATTATACCCCTACAGCCTGAGGAGTTAGCTATGTACTGGAGTTCAGGGGAGTCTGGAGGCTCATCTGGGAAGGAGGGCCACATTGCCCGTACTGCTGCTCTCAGTCTGTAGTATTGCAACAAGTCGAGCGCTGAGCTGGGGTGTCCTGAGCGCCATGTTTGGTGGGTGATAAATGTGCCATCAGGGTAGAGATCTGTTAGGGCCCGATATCCCAGGCCTTCCCACCGCTGAGAGAGATATCGATCATGTGTAGGTGGAAGGCCTGGAAATTGCCATAAGGGGAGCCACTTGTAATATGGACGCTGCTCCCAAGTGGAGGAGAGGATATCATTCCACGCCCTGATAGTGGCGGCCACTGGGTCCGATGGGGCCTCCGCACGGTATGTATAGTGTAGTAGTAACGTCATGGCGTGGGTGCCGTCGCCAGCCATTTTCTCTAATTTGACATGTGGGGGCGGATTTGGGTGTGTGTACCAGTGGGTGGCGTGTTGGGCCTGTGCGGCGTTCCAGTAGAGAGTTAGATTGGGGGCAGTGAAGCCCCCTCTTTCGCAAGGCAGGGCCATATGTAGCCACTTCTTGCGGACTGCTCCGGAATGCCATAGAAATTGAGCAAACGCTGTGTGAAGGCTCTTGAAATACTGCTTACCTGGCCACACTGGCACGTTGGCGAATATGTAGAGAAGCTTGGGGACCGCGATCATTTTAATTAGGGAGAGTCTGCCCGCTACGGATAGAGGCAGGTTGCGCCACTTAAGCATCTTGGATTCGATGAGCTGAGCCGTGGCTGCGTAGTTGTCTGCCAGCAGGGAGGCTTTAGCTAGTGACACTTGCACCCCGAGGTATTTGATTCCGCCCGGGGACCAACGCAGGGGGAACTCACAGGACGGTTGCTGAGTTGTTTTAGTTAGGGGGAAGATTTCGGATTTGGAGTAATTTATGGTAAAGCCTGAGTACGTTCCTATTTTTGTTATGTCGTGAATGATAGGGTCCAGGTATGTGGGAGGCTGTCTGACGTAGAGGAGACAAAACGATCGTATTGTGATTCCAAGCAATACATGTACTAAGTTTTCACTCTGCCTACTAACCCACGAAATAGCAGATACTTATGTGCTCACGGTTGCACATCCTGAATGCAATAGCACCCTTTTTGAAAATATGTCTCGTTTTCTGAAAATATGTTTATCGTGTTAGTGTTAAATAAACTTGTTTTTTCTTGATACTATCGCCGTCTTTAATGGTGTTTGTCTTAATAAGCTAGCCATTACCTAGCTTCGCTGCAAATGTTGTGACCTCCTTTCCCGTCTTGGGTCAGGGTAGCCTTTTGACTCCATTTCCTCTTTTTCTATTTTGACGTAGAGGAGTACATCATCCGCATATAAAGAGATGATTTCTGGTGAATCCTGCAAGCGTACGCCCTTACGAGTATGTCGGTTCCTAACGTGATCGGCCATGGGTTCAATGGACAGCGCAAAGAGGATGGGGGAGAACGGGCAGCCCTGGCGGGTACCTCTGTGTAATTCGAAGGGGGAGGAGGGGACGGAGTTGATTAGCACCCTAGCCGATGGTCTTGTGTATAACAGCTTTATATAGGAGATCATGTTCGGTCCTATCCCCATTTTCTCCAGCACAGCCCATAGATATTGCCATGAGACCATGTCAAACGCCTTTTGGGCATCTAATGTGACTGCCACTGCGTCGGCGTTTGGATCAATTCTAGACAGGACATTAAAGAGGCGCCGGATGTTGAGTGCCGTAGAGCGGCCAGGGACGAATCCGCTTTGGTCGGCATGGACCAAGTAGGGCATGGACGGGAGAAACCTATTGGCAATTACTTTGGCAAAAATGTTCGTGTCGGTGTTGATAAGCGACAGAGGTCTATAGGAACCACATTCATCTGGGGGTTTTCCAGGCTTGGGGAGGACGGTGATTATTGCTTCTCTTAGAGAGGGAGCGAGGGTGAGTGAACGGAGTGATTCCGTCCAGACCCCGTGCAGTATGGGCGCTAATATGGCAACATGCTCCTGGTAGAACTCAGCTGTGAGTCCATCAGGGCCAGGGGCCTTGCCTTTTGGAAGATCTGAGATCACCCGAACTATCTCCTCTAGGGAGAACGGGGCGTTGAGAGGTTCTTTGGTGTTTTGGGAGATCAAGGTCATAGGGATAGACTCCAATAGGTCCTCGAGGTCACGGGTTGAGTGCTCTGGCTGGGGACCGTATAAGTTGGCGTAAAAGCCGGTAAAATTGTCGAGGATAGCCTGGTCCGACCAGTGCCTCACGCCCTTCTCGTCAATAACACTATCAATCCGGGTCCTACCTCCCTCAGATCGCACCAGTTTAGCCAGGGTCCTGCCCGGCCTATCACCTTCACCATACCTTCGGGCCGCCACGGGGCGGGCATAGTACCTCACCTCACTCAGGGCATGTACTTCAAATTGTTCCAATTCTGTTCTAATCTTCGCTAGGGTTGCAGGCGCTGGATTAGAGGCGTAATCTCTTTCTGGGTTTTTAAGCTTAATTTCGGAGTCATTCAGCGCCTGCCTTATGGCCTTGAGGACCCCTGCTTCCCTGGAGATGCACATTCCCCTGATATAAACTTTGAATGCCTCCCACCAGGTCCCCTCGGGCTTGTCGTAGGTGTTGTTGTTTTCAAAAAACAAGACTATGTCCGCTAGAATCTCAGCCCTAAAGCCTATATTTGACGAGGCGTCGGGTTTGAAGCGCCATGCGGGGCGGGCCTCAGGGGCTTTACCAAGGTGGATCTGTAGCAGCACGGGGGAGTGATCGGAGAGCGTACGCGGAAGGATCCTGACATCCGAGACCCTGCCCATTCGGTCACCCGACAGGAGGAATAGATCTATCCTCGAGGAGCTATCATGTACCGTAGAGTAAAAGGTGTCCCTCTCCTGGGGGTGGAGTGTCCTCCAAGCATCGAGCAAGTTTAGGGAGCCCATATGAGTTTGAAGCCGTTTAGCAGCACAGGACATGGGTCTACGGGCAGTGGCCGTTCTGTCCAAGGTCGCATCAAGTATAAGGTTCATGTCTCCGCCCCATATGATAGGGACATCGATATATTTCATGAGAATGGCAGATACTGTATCCATAAACTCCGGGGAATCAATGTTGGGGGCTTACGAGTTCACAAGCAGGCATTCATCGTCAGCTAAGGTACAGTGCAGAATCACATATCTACCTTCTGGGTCGATGTGGGATGTGTGAAGTGTGAACCCAACAGACTTGTGAATGAGGGTAAGTACCCCCCTGGACTGGGTGGACTACTGGGTGTAGTATCTGTTAGGGCCCCAGGACTGTGCGAGGTTTGATGACAGGAGTTTCTGAGCGTGAGTCTCCTGCAATAGGAGCACTTTGATCCCATGTCTCTGTGCGTACGCCGTTATCCTACGAGACTTAGTGAAATTGGTCAGACCCCGTACATTCCAGGCAAGCACTCTGGTGGCCATACCAAAGAGTTACGGGACATCCCAAATGCGGAATCTGACTTCAATACCCACCAGGAGCGCTAGAACGAAGCAGATCCACCACCCTGCCGCACCCGTCAAGACCATCCTGCCTTTTTGTGTAAATAAACCCCAACTGTCCCTCCCCCCACCCTCACCGCCCAGTAATGACTAGCAGTGCTTCGACACCCACCCTCAAAACAACCAGCGTGCCATCCCCAACTCGGCAACGCCAAATACATAGCCCAACCGGGGCTTGGTGATACAACCCTCGCCATAAGCGGCATTGCAGCTGCAGTGGGGGCTGCTGCTGCCGTCTAGTCCACCTTTGTGTGATCATTGCATGATAAAGCATCGTTACAGTTTACAATATTTCCCGACCAGTAAAGTGGGGGTTACAAGAAGGAGGATAAACCATATTGTTTGAGATAGCAAGGACGAGATTGGGGCCAGCAAGGACAGTGCATAACAGTGTGGACCAGCTCACAGCCTCCAGGCCCGGATTGTGGGATCGGGGACCCAAGATGCAGGTAGACATCTCCCACAGGAGATGAGATGCTAGATATGGGGCCATGAGGCCGAGGCAGGCTAACCGGAAGAAAGTCAGGGGAGGGCCAGCAACAGTTCGCAGATGGGCAGTCCCTGGTCGCCCCGAACACAGGAGGTTCACCTAGGAGCACAGGGATTACAGCTTCAGTCATCTCCAATTGGCTCCTCCGGGGGATTTGGTAGTGGGATCTTTGCTTCGATAAACTTAACCGCCTCATCAGGGACCGTAAAGAAATAGCTTTTATTGCGGTAGATGAATTTCATACGAGCGGGGAAAAGCATAGAGTATTCAATTTTCCTCTCTCTCAGCATCTTCTTCACCCCGCCAAATCGGCGCCTCTCCATTTGTACTCCCACCGAGAAGTCCGGGAAGATCCTGACGATTTGTGATTCAAGCCTTAGCTCCCCCTTCTCTCTGGCCAGTCGGAGTATATGGTCCCTGTCTTTGTAGCTCAGTAGCTTTGCAATGATCGGTCTGGGGAAGTCGCCTGGGGCGCCAGGGAGCGGTGCGCTCTCTCGACTGTAAAGAATGGCGAAAACTGGGGATTGCCAAGGAGATCCCTGATGAGCTGCTCGACCGCCAGCTCCATGCGACCCTTCAGTGCAGACTCGGGAACCCCCACAATGCGAATGTTATTCCGCCGAGATCTAGATTCTAAGTCGTCATTCTTGGCCTTGACCTGTTTCATGTCGTGGACGAGCTCAGTGACTGTGTTTTGGAGAATATGAATATGATCCTCGCTGGCCCCTATCCTCTGCTCCGTTTCGGTGATCCTGGTCCCGTGTTGGTCAACCTTAGCTCGCAGGAAGGCTACACTAGCATTGATGTCGTCCAGCTTTTCATGGAAGGATGCAAAGTTTTTCGCCATGGACTCCATCAAGGTGGTCAGATCCGGGTGTGGGCGGTCCGGGAGGGCCTCACTATCTTCCTGTGACGCAGAGGAGGACGCCGGGTCCGCCCTGAGCGCCGCTTTGGCGAATTTGTCCATGGGGCCCACTTTATTAGCACCCCATGCTCTGCTGGACATGGCCAAGGTAGGGGAACCTGTCCACCCGGCCGAGTTGAGGATGGGGCGTCACGAGGAGGGTGGCAGCTGGTCAGCGGCAGCAGACTGTGGGTGTTGTGGGATCAGAGAGCTTGGTAGTGCGGCGACTAGGCAGAGAAGGCGTGTTATGGTGATAGCGAGGTGGCGTAATCTTGAGCGGGAGGCAATCAGGTGAGTGGGGCACTGTGCACTCCGGCGGCGCCGCGAGGTCCACCAGCCAGCTGCTGGAGCTCCGGAGCGGCGCTTTTCAGTGAGAGATGTGGCTAGGGCGTAGGAGTGGGCCCAATTCCAGCGGCAAGGGGAGGTATAGGGGGCCGTAGAGATCCCAGCTCCTGTGTGGACAGCCCCACAGCGGGCGACGTAGGCGCACAGTCAGGATGCGAGCGGCTGAGGGAATGGGGTCCGCACCCAAAGGAAGCAGAGGGGGGGGCCTCCAGCGTATCACCCAGCACCCACCTTCCAGCCCGTAGGGGGGCGAGACCGTTGTGTCCTCAGGAGATAGAAGGGGTTCAGGTCTGCAGGCGGTGGTTGTCTGGCGGCGCAATCTTCGTGGTCCCGGGGAGGCGGTAGAAGCGCCCCCAAAAGCGCCTCTCAGATGGCGTCACTGGCAGCTCCCCCGGCGGGGCCGCCCGGGATCACAGGTGGCCGCAACCACGGTCAGCGGTGCAGCCCGCACAGGCCTCAGGGATCCGGTTGCGAGGCGGCGCCCGTATGGGGGGGAGGGGGCCTCCGGGCCGCAGCGCACAGGCAGGCCGGCCGCCACAGCACCACGGCAGCAGGCGGGCCGCAGCTTCAGTCGCCCGGGCACAAGCCCGCGACCGGCCCACAGGCGCTCCGGGGAATAGTCTCCGCAGCAAGGGAAGCCTCAGGCGGCCCCGGACGGCGGCATACAGGAGACAGGCGCCGGGGCGCTTCCAGAGCCGGCGGTCGTATCAGCAGCGGCGAGGCCACGGGGGGAGGCCGCACTCTTATGGCGGCCGCGCGGTCCCCAGGCACCGATTCAGCCCAGGATTTCGGGTGCGTGTAGAGGGCGGTTTCTGCAGCAGAATCGCAGCGACAGCTGTAGCTGACGGTCCGGATCAGCGCCGATGCGAGGAGGATTCTGGTGGACCGCGACGGAGCTCACAAGCTAAGCAGCCATTTTCCTTGGCTGCTCAACAGCGCCCCCTGGTGTCTGGCCTTTCTGGCTGTTTTAGTGACTGTGGTGTTGTCTCAGGTCTGTTGTCACAGTTGTGTTTTTCCATTGTGCTTGAGTGTGTGTGTGTCTGTGTGTATGCGTGCGCTGATGTAGTGGGTTGTTTTTCTCACTGTCAGGAAGCGCCCTGGTACTGGGAGCACTCGCTACCGTCATTCCTGGCAATTGCCATGGCAACTGATGGAGAACGCCATTCAGACTACAGCATCCGGCATCCGCTGTGGCACGTCACGTACGACTATGCGACTCGCTGGCAACACAGAAGTCTATTGCAATCGCTGTCTACATAACAGACCGAAGTGGACAGAGCAGTGTTTCTCTACGATTCCGTAAGTAGAAGTGTTCCGTTCATATTATATTGCTACCCTTGTATTTCCTTAGGTCGGACCACCTTGTGGATATTCTTCTGTCTTACTCCTCTACTATCACGCTATTGACTGTTTGGATTATTGCCAGTTGACCCAGACCGCCGTGTTAATCTTCATCTGTCTAGCCCCTCTACATTAGGTATTGGTAGTTTTGACCAAATCTAATGGCTCGCATGAACCATTAGGTCTAAAAATGCTACCACCAAAGGTTCGAACACCAAAAGTTCAATCCTTTGGTGGTAGTATTGTAAAATAAAAACAGGGGCTGCGGGGGTGTCCCTCGCATCGCCCCGCTCACTATACTTTACTAGAAAGTATAGTGAGCGGGTGTTGCGGGGGACACCCCCGCAGCCTTTCATTAAAAAAAAACAGGGGCTGCAGGGGTGTCCCCTGCATTGCCCCGCTCACTATACTTTATAGTATAGTGAGCAGGGGTTGCCGTGGACACCACCCCCACAGCCTTCTGTTAAAAAAAAAGAAAAGAAAAGGACCCTGCGCCTCCGGTTCCCGATCACGGAAGTGAAAGGGAACTGGTGCCGCAGGGACCCAGCGTGAAGAAGGTAAGTGGGGTTTGCTTATGTTGGGGGTGGGGGTGTGTTGAGGGTGTGGGTGGGGGATGTGTTATGGGTGTGTTGTGGGTGTGAGTATGTATGTGTGTTCGCATGACAATGGTGCAGACTTTTGGTAGTTTGCACCTTTCTCATGCGAACGTTCCGGCTGCGGCAAATTCAGCCACGGTCAGATCACTTAGAACCCTACATTAACGCTATTGACTATTTGGAATTTGGCAAAGAACTGGATTGCTTTTTTGGACTTCCTTGCCCTGTGCTTCTGACTTCTGTATTGGATATTTTGATAATTACCTGGATTGACTTTTGGACTTCCTTGCCCTGTACTTCTGCCCTCTGGATTGTATTGGAGATGGGGAAGGAGCCAAATGTGACATGTGGCTCATGCCACAGCTTGCCACCAATTTCTGGACTGGCTGATGTAACATTTACAGTTTAAATGATTTCAAACACATTAAACAAGTGAAAAATATTGTCTCAATCATTGTGGGGTTGTTTTATATTAACAAACATTCAGCAATTGCATGGTTTAAAGCACTTATAACACAAACATGCCACATCATGTCACCAATCTCTGGACTAGCTGATGTAAAATGTAGTGTTTAAATGACTTCAAAGACATTAAAAAAGTGAAAAAATACTCTCTGAACCATTGTGGGATGTCACATCAAAAATTCAAAGCCCTTCACTTGAACTCTCAACCTCATGCACTGGAGCCCCATGTGATGTGTCATAGAGCCAATTCCTATAACCCTTCCAGACAGCAGCTTCTGCTAGGCCTTTTTCACTGTCAATGTGTTCCATACTGTGTCATGCCACCTAGATTTCTCTTCATATCACCTTGAAATCAGTCTTTTCCTTGCTTCAAATAGTACTGCAGGCAGCTCTCCTCTTAGCCTTTTGTCTTTCATAAAATAACTTTAAGCAATTGAATGGTTAAAGCACTTATAACACAAACATGCCACAGCATAACACCAATCTTGGGATTAGCTGATGTAAAATGTACAGTTTAAATAACTTCAAAGACATTAAACAAGTGAAAAATGCCCTCAGAACCATTGTGGGATATTATAAATTAAATTTTAAAAGAAATAATTCTGGCGGTGCACTCGAACTCTGAACCTATTGCATCATAGCCCTGGATTCTATATCAACACAGGAGGCTCGTTTTATGCGTAATATTCTCCACTAAAACTCAAGCAGTAATATTAAAAAAGAAAAAAAACATTCAACATAACTCAAAGAAAACCACCATTTTCTGTGACAATGTAGTCTGTACAGTTTGAAACTATTGCCCTCGGCATGACACGTCTCCTAATCCGCCAATTTCTTTAAAATGTTTTCTTTTTATTTAGGTACATGGTTTAACAATCAAACCTTTTTATCATTAAATCAATAAACAACATCAGGCACAAAGCAAACTATATCACAAAGGAAACAAGAAAAGAAAAAGACAAATAACAACAACAACAGACTCGTTATACGAAAACATGTAACATAAGTCATTTAAGAAAGATGCGAATGGGCAACAATATTGTAAAAATCTTATTTTGATTAAACAATAAAAAGAAAAAAAAAAGAAAAAGTGTGTCTCTTGCCAAGGCAGGAGGAATTCCCATTCTGTTTGACTGTAGTTCGGGGCCCAAGCCTTGACATGGCTACTTGCCGACTCCCCCCAACTCCAAAGCACCCTTGCTTCTGCCTGGCATTTACTTACTATCCCTTGAAGTCCAAACCAGTCCTTTCGGCCCTCCAAGATATCAGTTACAATTTTTAGAAAAGCTAGTAGTGCCAGTGTCAAAGAAAATGGTTCACCCGAAGTCAACAAGTTCCACCAAGCAACAGTATCCAATGTTCTGAACTCCCAAAAAAATGTTCCCAGTGTACGGGTACGATGGTCTCTTAAATCTTGGCAATGTAGAACGAGGTGAGAGAGTTTCTTTGTTACGGCCACACAGACTACATGAAAGATTTTGCTCTGCTCGCGGCTTCCAGACCTCTGTGATTTCCTTTATTGGAAGCAAATTCATTCGGAAGCGTTTGAACTGGCAACTGAGCTTTGAATTGGGATAATCTTGCCATAGGTTTTGCATTTATTCTTTGCCTCCAAGGAAGTAATCCAATCAAGATCCATCAATTTGCGCTTCACCAGTAAAGGATTTTTTAGCAAATCATCTTGACTTGCGTTTACACTCGACAAGTGTGAAGTGCAAACCATACTCCATTAATCTAATAGGGGCTCAGTTTTTCTAACTGGGGCTTTTTTCAGCATGGCAAAGCCTCCTTCTCCTTCTGCCCTAAGGCACATACTGAGGAAAGCCAAAGACTTCCAGACCACCACATGTGAAGTGAATTTAGGCCAAGCTCAACTCTTATAGCCTGTACCGGTGTAGACTTAGGTAGAGAGAGAACGTGCCTCCAAAATAGCCCTTCGAGCCGTGGCCAAAGATTGTAGGATAACGCCAAAGAAGCTTCCGATCCATAGGTCAAAATTAGCCTGTGCAGCCAGATTCTTTGCCGTGCTGTGGAGGCTTTTCTCTTGGAACACATCCATTCCCCTGTTACTGAGGCTCACGCCAAGGTATGTCAATGATGCGACCTCCAAAATGTTCTCTCCTTTCAAAAACCAGGCATTGCGCTTGTTTTTCCTACCCGACCTACCACCCAAAGACAGAATTCTGGATTTATTCACATTGATCTTTAGAACATTGGCTTTGATGTATAATTGTAACGCGTTAAGTTGGTGCTGCAAACCAACCTGGGTCTGGTCCATCATGATCAGGTCCTCTGCGTAGAGTAGTCTATTCAAGGGTTCTCCTGCCAAAGTTGGTGGGAAGCATCTTATATTTGAAGAAGCCATGTTAATATCAGAGATAAACAAGTTGAAAATTGCAGGTGCCAACCTGCACCCCTGCTTAAGTCAATTTTATGTATAGATTTCCTAGATTATCCAGTCTTACTGAAATAGATGTACCAGTGTTTAATGCCTTTATCAGTACAAGTATATTCCTTAGGGCATTCCCAACAAAGCAACTTTGACCACAGGGTGCCTCTGTCCACTGAATCAAACGCTTTGGCAAGATCAATAAATGCCAAATAAATTGTACTCATTTTCTTGGCCTTAGCCCTCACCTTTAGCAAATTGATTAGGAACAGGTTTAGTCCCGTGCCAATCCCCCTCACAAACCCTGCTTGCCACATGTCTCGATGGTTTGATGACACACTCCAGTCTGTCAAGTTTTTTAAAATCACTGCTGCAAAGAGTTTTCCGATAACATCCAAAAGGGCGATAGGCCTGTAGTTTCCTGGAACAGACCTATCGCCCTTTTTAAAGATCGGCAAAGTGATGGAATGTGTCCAAGAAGTGGGTATTCTCTTAGTTTTCTTAATATGATGGAATAGTTCCATAAAAAAGGAGACCCATTCTTACGGATGACTCCTTAACATTTGTTTGGAAATGCCATCTGGTTCTGTCGCCGTAGATGTACTAGATGTACTAGCCCATTTTTTTATCAAAGTCAGGATTTCATCTTTGGCTATATTCAGTGGACATTCTTTTTGGGATTCCTCTGTTTGCAACTGCTCAACAGTTCCAGAAGACACATACAGTGATTTGAAATTAGTATCCCAAACTTCAAGCGCTACTGCATTTGATAATGGAGACGACTGAGGATTATTCATGACATTAAAAAGTTTCCATACCTCTTCGATGCAATGAGCTTCAGCATTTTTTCAGCATCTCTATGAAACAGTAGGTGTTTATAAGAGGTAAGCCAGTTTTTAAAGCTTTGCTTCAGTTTTTTAATTGCTTTTATTTGTTTGGGCGATCCACTTTTCCCCAACTGCCTTACTTGTTTTTTTAGCAATGATTTTCTAGTGGCCACTTTTAAATCAAAGCAATGTCGTCTCTGAAATGCCACCTTCAGCCCCCTAGGTTTTCTTTCTGAGAATGCGGAAAGAACGGTAGTGTATTCTACTGAGTCAAACTGGCCACTGATTGAATCTCCCTTCAAAGCTGTAGTCATATTCATTATGTTCTCTGGAAGAATTTTAAGGACAGAAAGGCCTGCATTTATGGCGATGTTCTGACGCATTTGTGTGAGCTTCACCCTGGACCATTGCTCAGAGGAGAACCTTAAGATATTATGGTCACTGAAGTTTGTCTCCACAACCTCCATATACATCAATCTTTCGTAAACGAAGTCTGTGGCAAAAAAGTAGTCCAAGATCTTCACATGCAACCCCTGCTTCCACGTTGGTAGCGGTGGGATGTCATCGAAAATGTGACCATTTATCAGCCTTATGTTACGAGCAGCCAGCTCTTGGTGCCACCTCAATCCCCTTACTACTGCTGGTGAAGCACACAGCGGGAGATCGCCATTTAAGTCTCCAGACACTTCAAAACATTGAAAGTGCATCTCACCACATACAACAAAGTCTGGGTTATGCCATTTTCCTTGGCCGTCGTATATCAAACCCAGAACTTGTTTCTGAAATGAAAAAGCCAGCAGCGATGAATAGTTCCAGTAAAAGTTCAAAATCATAATTATTCTAGATGACCCTTTTTGTGCATCATCCAGTTGTAAGATCAGGGCTTGAATTAATGGCGTCGGGTGAATGTTCTCCAAAACCTTTAGGCCCACCATGTGCTTTATTGCAGGAAGGAGACCCGCCATTGGCCTACCTTTCGAACCTTTAATTGCAGCATTCAAATGCACAGTAAAGCCTTCCAAAACGGGTGAATCCCGCAACCAGGTCTCCTGCAGGAAGACCAAATCATATTGGGCAAAGTCCATATCTCCTTTCTCAAACAGATGACGAAATCCCATAGTGTTCCAGCATCCAATAACCAAAGCTGGAATATCAGGGGCCACTATCTTCTTTCAGCGTTATGACCTGTAGGGTTTGTGTACCAGTGCCCCAGCAAGCCAGTTCCAGTCGTCCCCCGAATTGCCTCGTACAAATAAGTAGAATAGAAATAAAATATTAAATAAATAGGGCCAGCTGGTGGCAAGTGCAAGGTAAGTGCAGACAAGTGCTGGGGGGGGGCTGTAGTGATACAGACAGACCCGCAGTGCAGGGGTTGCCAGGGAGGCAGTGCAAGTGAAGAGTGACTGGGCCCAGGACTGAGGTCGGTGAGAGTGGCCCAGTTGCAGAATCAGTGCAGTGTTGGTGAAGAATTTAACAGGGGAGAGGGAGAGAGAAAGTAGAAGTGAAGAGGAAGGTTTTGAGGTGCTTCCGGAACCGGAGATGGTTCTCCTCAAGTTTCAGGGAGGCAGGAAGGCTGTTCCAGAGGGAGGCCCCTGCCGCGGATAGAGATCTACCCCCAGCTCGTTGCTTCGAGAAGCGGCTGACCCTGAGGGAGTTGGAGACGGATGAGCGTAGGGCTCGGGAAGGAAGATATTTAGGAAGAGAGAGTTGAAGGTATTTAGGCCCCAGGCCCCAGAAGGCCTTGTGGACAATGCAGAGGGTTTTGAACTTAATCCTCGCAGCCGCTGGGAGCCAGTGTAGAGAGAGAGTGGAGGCAGGCAGATTAAGATAGAGGCTGTTACAGTAGTTCCAGCTTCGAGAGAACCAGGGCTCGGGAGACAGTGAGCTTCTGGGGGAAGGAGAGGAAGGGAAGAATACCTCTGAGGAGGTGCAGCTGGTAAAATTCATTTTGATTGTATGGCGTAAGGACAAAGCCCAAAGGCATGAGCTTTGAAGCTTCCTCCAAAAGGAGTTTTTTTACTTTGATAGATGACAGATCGAGACCTACCATGTCCATGCACTCTTCCTCTGGAAACTGAATTAGAAACAAATCACCAGTCTCTATAGGCTTCAGGGCAGGGATACAATGGAGAAGTCTCAGAACATTAGACCGATTCAGAATAAGATCATCATTAATTCGTAAAACGCCTTGCAAAAGGAACCTGTACGTCTCTGTTCCCTTAGCTATTCCCCTGTTCTCTATATGTTCTCCCTGTTTCCTTTTATTAGAGTGGGTCTGAACGGAAGGGGCTTTCTTGGCACCCTTACCTAATGGTTGTTTGTTGGTCAGGGTCATCATTCTTTCCTCGAAGGTTTTAAAGGTGGGTATAGGATCACAAGATCTCGGTAATTGTATATTAAAGTGGTGACGTGAGCCACTAGGCTCCAGATCTTGGGTGTCCCCTCTATTTATTACATGAATTCCTTTCTGTAAACAAACTATCCTTTTTTTATTGGGTACCTCATCCCAATTTGATAGGCCTTCCCCATCTTCATCACTACCCCGGAGCTAACCTCCTGATTGTTGGCCCGAAAAGATGTCATCGAAGGTTTTGTTAGTCTGGCCAGTCTGGGGTGGCGAATCTATCACTGCCCTGTGTACTTCATCAAGATATGTCACGTCAGAATCCGAATATGTTGAAAGATTAATTAAGTCCATACTATCGTCCCCTCCTAAGGGATGCTCTATCCTTGATGGCAGGGTCTATAATAGAGTGAAGAATCTCAGTATTCTAGACAGTGCTTTTGTCCAGATTACACTGTAAGGCCGATATGAAACCCTCCACAAAGATCCTCTTGGAGTGCAACATTGCTGAAACTGTCAACTGGTCATTGCATATATCATTGAGTGATTCGTATAACTTCATAAAGGGGATCATTGTAATTGACAATGCAGCGACAGAACTTCCGTCGATACCAGTTTTGGTGGGTGGTAGATTACGGGACCGATCTTCAACTAGGGCAGCCTCCATGTCCATCAAGAAAATCCTCATCAGATGGCATATTGCCAGTAGTCAACGGGGTGTCCACCAGGTGTCCACCAGGTTCTTTTGCACCTGGCCTTCCGTCTCCAACTGTTTGACTCTCGTAGTGATGTTCTCAGATGTGTCCAGGCCTGTTTCTGCCCTCTTGCCAGCTCCTGGCACGCAGGTAGATATTTCTGGCGGGACTGAACGCACTCTTCCTCGAGAGATCAATGTCCCTTGCCCATTCCTCAAATGCATGCGGCAAGGGAATATTCCCCTGTTGTAATTCCTCCTGCTGACCCATCCTGCCCTGAGCAGGGCCAGGCCTAACAACACTTCCCCCCCACCCCTCCCAGCACTCAAGCTCTGGTTTGAGACACCACCATTAATACCAAGTGCCTGCAGGGGGGCAATTTGAATTTGTAGATTCCATGTCCTCAGACTTCATCGGCATAGGGCCTCCCAAAGTTTCTTGTCTATTATGATAGACCGTAATGGCAGCCGGAGATGACTCCGCCGTGTTTATTTTTTTGTCTATACAGTCCCCCCCCCCCAACGTTTCTCCTGACGTTTCAGGTTTTCTATAAAAGAACCTTTGCTTTGATAGGGAGCCCACCGTAAGGCCCTTGGGATGCCACACTTTCTTAAGCGAAGCCTGCCAATATTGTCTTTTTGCCGGAGATTTAATGTTCTTAGGAACACTGAAGGTAAACACCAGCTCCGCCCCTCTCGATCTCATCTTCGTTCGACCTCATCCCTTCAAGCTCTGAAGGCAGCTGTGGTGGCACGATCACAGGCAGTAGTTCGCAGTCCGATACTAGGGCAGGTGTGGATAGGGCAAGGTGTTGACTCTGCTGCTCGCCTCCCCCATTGAGGTTTCCCTAGTCTCGCCGCTTTCCCCAAGTACACTATGCTGCTCTGGGACCAGCGTATTCACAAATGAGGAGGTGGCGGCTCCTATTTCGACCTGTACTTCTAGGGGCAAATTCCACCCCCCCTCCACACAGGTAGAGGGTTTGCCCAGCTGTAGCTCCGATAATAGAAGTGGATCAATATAGATAGGCAGTATGGAGGCTGGAACACATCAGTCAATCTGTGTTTGCTATTCCGTGTAGCCTTGTTCGCAAATCTCTGGGTGGGCTATCAATGATTTATTAAGGCTCCTACCACAGAGTCCTCTATTCCCAAATGGGATTTCGATCTGGGTCCAAGGGCCCAGCCCTGTAGTCTCTGCTCTCACCCAACCTGTTAGATTTGTATTAACAGTGGAAGAGGATTTCCAACAATCCTAAATTGAAGTGCTCACATGTCCCAGTTCCTTTGTGTTTTACTGTATAAGACCTTGCCAACTGCTGCTGCCGTCTGCAGACTACTTGTACCACTTTGAGGCCGCTTCACGGGCCCACAGGCTTTTGTGAAAGCAGTGGGGGGGGGCTCTTCCGCTCAACACTGCATCCCCAACACGATGTTAGAAGCACAGCGCTGGCAAATATTATTTTCAATGTATCAGTTCACGCGTAACGCAGCGTAATGCAGCTGAGTCAACCCCCAACTCCAGTGCTGCCAAAGATGCCAATGAAGCTGCAGATAGCTTTTACCACTTTAAGGCCACTTCGCCACAATTAGGTTTCACAACACATAGCCTGCATTGTAACCTTTGCAGCTCCGCTTGAAGTCCAGAATGCCGAAAGTGGCATATGACCCTCATCCCCTGCACTTACCAACTCCAACCTGCAGCCACCAACCGCAGGGTGCAAGGGACCCAGGAAAGTTGAGGACAATCCCGTGGGTAGTTGGAAGGAGCCTCAGCCATGTGTGCGCCACTCCGGTCTGCCGCTCCCAAGTCCACGGCTCTGGCGTACCAACTTTCACCTCGGCTCTGCTCCGCTGCCGAATCCAGAGGAAAGGACCTTGCGTCTTGCCAGTCCCCCAATGATGACGTTATGGTCCTATTCATTCAAAAGTTCTCCTACGCCCTTTCCCTTTATTTTCTGTTTGCGCAGCAGAGAAGTACTGTTTTGATTGTCTTGTGTGTGACTGATTGACTGGCTTTATAGCATTACTTTCGAGCGCAGGTTACACATAGTTAGGATTGCAGAGTACTTTTTCTTGTTCTTGGTTAGTGGTTTGTTAACAGGAGGCAGCACATGGCTGTGGAACAAAGACTGACAGGGAAGTGAAAAGGTTATGCGTTCTGAACTCTTGACAGTTCTGGACGTTGCATTTTTGTCTTCCCGCGTTCAGTAAAGGAGCCGGTTGATCGCTACGTATAGCTGACCATCTGCATTGAAGGTATTCGGCATCGGCCATGCTGAAAGGGTACTCCGCATCCCTGTCACAATGCCACTTAGTGGCTGCAAAAATGCGATAAGCAGTGCATGGGCCCTGCTCATAGTAAACAGTGAGAGAGCATCTCACTAAGTGGAACGTGACAAACTCAAGAATTCCTGAGGTTGGTTCAGCACACAAACATTGCTCAACACAGGCCTATAATATGATACGTAGCGCTCAATGTTTTATGGTCTCGTGGTGGGTGAAAACACCTGACTTAGTTTTTGACAAATGAAAGCCCATTCACTTTTATGAACTGGTAGGGGGCTTGGCTGGTGAGAGTGCTTCTTGCAGGCCGGGTGACACCCACCAAAAGTGTGTGATTTGAGAAGTATGATTATATTAATAAAGGTGGAAGCCCAAGACTAACTACTGCACGGGTACAGGCCCCAATTAAGCATGTGAGTCACCTTGCGGCAGCTAGCTGTCCATGTCCTGTGCATTACACAATATGGCCTGGGTGGGAGGAGAATCCTTTGACAGTGAGTAAAGCAGAGAAGGACCTTCAAACATTCTGCAGGACCCCTCTCTGGGACAGCTGATGGAGAAAGCAACGTGGGCAGACGTAGGGCCATCATTATCCCATAAACTGGACTTTCTCCTGGGCTGGGTCCAATTTGCGCAAAGGCCCGAGAGCTGTTAGGCCCAGAGCCCACAAGAGACAATGGCAGGAGGAACGTAAGGTCAGTGGCAAACCACTGTCCGCATCATGTAAAGGACACACAAAAGAGAAGCATGCTAAGGGAAAGGCGTGATGGAAGGGGCAGGGTGACAAGAGGAAGACCAAGAGGGCAGTGAATGAGATTCCAGCTGCACTGAGAGTTCTCACCTTTCCGTGAGCTCGCCCACTCCTCAGGAAGGAGAACCATGCTGAAGGCTCAATAAGAGCATTTAGAAATGCAGAGAAGTTCCCTGGTTGACCCCTTTCATCCAGACCTGCTACTCCACCCGAGATCCTTAGAGGAGAATCTCCCGGTTAAGGCCACAAGGTACTTGAGCAAGCGACTGCGCACGCCTCTAAATAAGGATGTAATGAGCAAATTGAAGGCAGAATGTCCCAGACCTTCTCTGCCGGACAAAGTAGTGGACACTCTGTAGGTGAACCCCCATATGTTTACATTCATGGCGAAGTACACAAAGGACGTGAAAAAGGGCATTGACCGCTCATAGATGGCATGCCAGGACACGCTTCCTGATTCCATAGGTGTCATGATGCCTACCTCTAAGGAGCCAGGCCGGGCCCAGCAACCCCAGAGGCAGACATCATTTTCCCCAGGGAAGTGTCAGCGGGCCCAAGTCGGGGCCCTTTGGACTCAGTCCTGGCGCCCTAGACGCCAGGCTCATAGCGGACCCGAATCCTGGCGCCATAGGCGCCAGGCTCATAGAAGAGGATATGTGTTTAAGTGCTTGGGTGCACACTTACCTGATGCAGACCTTGCTGCTTCATCCAGGCCCTCTTGAGGCCTGAATGGGACTACTTAACCTGTAGGACTACTTCACCACCCGGGTGTGGTCGGGGAAGGATACATACCTGATTGGTGGAAGGATACATACCAGGAACTTCTTCCAAGGCTATTTAAACCCCACCCGAACAGCCACACATGCTTTGCGTTGTTCTGCACCTAGCAGCTGGACGCTCACTGTGTCAGCTCCTGCATCCTGACTTCAGCCACGCCTGCCAGCACCCTAGAACACCTGCAAGGGGAGAAAGGAAGAGAATAGGAGAAGAAAAGCCCTTACCTGCTAAATCTGCATCCCGGAGCCATTTCTCCAACGGCCCTGAAAAGGAAGACATCATTTTAAAGGCATTTCGTTTCGATCGCTGCAGCGCTGCATTTTACTCACCTTTGCAAGGCGCTTCCATCTTCAGCAGCGATCTTCCGGATTCAGCTACGCCCCGGCGCCTAGAGGAAAAAAGACAAGAACAAAGGTGAGAGGGAGAAAAGGAATAAGGAAAGCTCAGTTTCCTTTTAAGTCTTACCTGTTGGATTATTCCCACTGCATTTCGGGTCCTGCCGCTTCCTGGCATCTCCGGACCCCGGCCCCTATGGGGAAAAAAGACAAAGACATTGAATGAGTGAATGCAAAGACATTACCTGAGCGCTCATCCAGAACTGTTTCACTTCGGGTCGGCGCCATATCTCCGGCATTCTGAACCCCGGCCCCTAAGGGGAAAAAGACATAAGCATTAGCGCTTGCTGCAATTAGACAACGAACATTATTATTAAGATTGAACTTTTGAACAGAACTTTTACAGCGCCTTACCTGAACAGTCAAGCTTACCTGAACTCCCATCAATCCTCAATCCAGTGTAGTAACTGGGTTTCAACGCGCCCCTGCATCAGAAGCAGGATGGAGAGCTCATCCTTCCAAACCCTAAGGTGAGGCTTCACAGGGAATCGTGGAGGAGGTATCGTGGAGGGTTGGAAGGGAGTGGGAGGCTTGAGCATTGTTCCACAGTTGGTAATACTCCCTTTTCACGCACAGGAGGGTATCCAACGAGCCAGGGAAGCCAGAATAGAGGGGCCCTTCCTGTCCATCTTCAGAGTTCTGCGCCTTCGATGCCGCGCCTCCGTGGGAACCAGGTGAGCGTTACAGAACGCGAAGCCTTACCACAATTTCCCACCTGGGCGCTATGGAGACTTCCGAGACAGATCAGCTGGCCCATCTTTTAGGGGAATTATGGGCAGATGTGCACTCAGCCCGCCAGGAGACTAATGCTCTCAGAAGGGAACTAATCCTATCCAAGGAAAGAACTGATGATCTGGCCAAAAGGTTATTGCAGGGCCAGGCAGAGCACACTCCTTTACCTGTTTCCGGAGATATTTCTACAACAATGGGTTCGAATAACCCGGTACAAATCAATCTACCTGGACACATGCCTTTGGCCCCGCCGGAACGTTTTGCGGGGGATCCCAAGAAATATGCCGTTTTTATGAACCAATGCCGTTTACACTTTTTATGCAGGCCCGGGGCCTTCCCCAACAACCAGACCAAAGTAGCCTTTGTACTATCTTACCTCAGTGGCTGTGCTGCCGATTGGTCTATTCCATTGGTAAATCAGGATGATCCCATTCTCCGGGATTTCCAGGGCTTCCAGGCCAGCATGGAAAGATTGTTCGCTCGACACTCGCAGGGACAGGCCCTTGACAACGAACTGCTATCCTTACGACAAGGTAATCAGGATCTTTTGTCCTATATCGCCACCTTTAATAGACCAGTTGTGGAAACCGGATGGCCTGAAAATAAAAGGATCACATTGTTTCATCGAGGCCTGTGTGGAGAGCTTAAAGATGTTATAGCTCAGATAGTAGACCCACCCCAGGCCTGCGCAGACTACATAGACTTAGTGGTTCAACTTGATCACAGACTTCAAAATAGAAAAGCAGATCGGCTCAAGTATGAAACCAGAGTACCTATCAAGACCCACGTTAACTCCAAGAGTACTGACGTTTCCGAACCTATGCAAATTGGCAGTGTTAAAGGACCATTAACGCAGAAGGAACGAGAGAGAAGGCGACAAATGCAACTTTGTCTGTATTGCGGAACTTCCGGTCACTTTCTTCAAAGTTGTCCAGTTAAACCACCCAAGAAGGTAGTTGGAGCCACTGATAACGAGTTATTGACACCTGGTTCGGGAAACGATCTAGCCCGACAAGCGTAGGGGTCCGCTTGCCGAGCTTGAAAACAAACTCTTTGACCTCGCATTTTGTCATGCCAATGGTGCTTGTGAACCCAAAACAGCCTCAGCAGTTGCATGCTATAAAAGCATACATAGACAGTGGAGCTATTGGAAATTACATAGACCGTGAATTGGCTTCCAGGATTAAGCTTCCTCTCCGCCCGAAAGTAGCCCAAGATGTAATTACTACAGTTGATGGAACCGAAATAGCCTCAGGGCCTGTAACGCATTCCACAGTTGAAATCACTCTGGTGGGTCAGGACGGACATCGGGAAGCAATCGTGTTTGATGTGATCAAGGCCCCACAATTTCAAGTACTTCTTGGAATCCCTTGGTTAGAAACACATAATCCGAGAATAGACTGGCGAGCAAAGAAGATAACTTTTCCTGATTGTGATCCAACCTGTTACCCAAGGAATCCAGCTATGGGTCTAGCCTCTGTAACTTCCACCCCTGTACAGCTACCATCTGAATACCAAGAATTCCAAGACGTTTTTTCAGAAAGAGCAGGCTAACACCTTACCTCCCCATCGATCTTACGATTGCCAAATCGACTTGGTACCCAATGCACAACTACCTTGTAGTAGGATTTATGCTCTTACTGAACCTGAGAACCTGCATTTGCGCCAGTATTTGGATCAATACCTGGCCAATGGTTTCATTCGCCCATCAAAGTCACCAGTCTCTTCCGCTTTGTTCTTCGTACCTAAAAAGGAAGGAGACCTTAGGGCCTGTATTGACTACCGCGCCCTAAATCAGATAACGATTAAGAATCGTTACCCTTTGCCCCTGATACCTGAGCTTATCGACCAAGTAAAAGATGCTCGTGTGTACACCAAGCTAGATCTCCGAGGAGCTTACCACCTGGTACGTATAAAAGAGGGCGACGAGTGGAAGACTGCATTCCGCACCAAATTTGGGCTCTTCGAATATCAAGTAATGCCCTTCGGTTTGTGCAACGCACCTGCCGCCTTTCAGTACTTCATGAATGATGTTCTTCGGGAACTTATCGATGTTTGTGTCATCGTTTATATTGACGACATCCTGGTGTATTCCTCCTCAGATTCTGACCACAGAAACCATGTTAGGGCAGTTCTTGAGAAATTGCGCCAGCACAAATTATTTGCCAAGCTCGAAAAATGCGTTTTTCATACCACAGAAGTGGAGTTTCTCGGATTCATCCTGACACCTCAAGGAATCCGAATGGACTCGCGGAAAGTGGACGCCATTCTCAAATGGCCATCTCCTAGCTCTGTGAAGGGAGTGCAAAGCATGCTTGGCTTTGCCAATTTCTATCGAAGGTTCATCCCGGAATTTTCTAGAACTGTTCAACCCATCACAGCTCTCCTAAAGAAAAACAAACGCTTTGAATGGACTCTTGAGGCTGAACAAGCCTTTCAGGACCTGAAAACCAAATTCACCTCTGCACCTGTATTGAAGCACCCGCGCCCAGATCTCCCTTACATCGTGGAAACCGATGCATCCAGTTCGGCCATGGGAGCTGTCCTGTCGCAAAGAGACCCAGAAACTAACCAACTACACCCTGTAGCCTTTTGGTCCAGAAAATTCTCTCCACCTGAACTCAATTACGCAATTACCGACAAAGAACTACTGGCTATTAAATCAGCTTTCAAGGCTTGGCGTCAAGACACACCATCACCGTAATTACGGACCACAGAAATTTGCAGTATTTAAAGACGGCCAAAGCTCAATCTTCGCGACAACTCCGATGGGCTTTATTCTTTGCGGAATTTGATTTTGTAATTACCTATCACCCTGGCTGCAATAATGGTAAGGCAGATGCCTTATCCCGGATAGGCATGGAAGAACCCAATTCGAGTTTAGAACCTGTGCCAATCACACCGGAACAAAGAATTCTGGGCTTGACTTCATTGCAAACCATTGAGGACATCCAAGCTCAAGTAAAACATCTTTTTGACTCTTCTGCCTTACTGGAATGGAGTCAAAAGGGTCCTCACTACACCGTTAAGGATGATTTACCCTACTTCCAAGAGCGGTTATTTCTGCCAAGTAAAGAATTGCAGGAACTTGTCATTACCCGTCATCATGAATCATTAATGGAAGGACACCCCGGTATCGCGAAAACAGAAGAAAAGATCAAACGCCACTTCTGGTGGCCTTCTTGGAGAAAAGACATAAAGTCATTTGTGTTGTCTTGCGGAATCTGTGCCCAAAATAAGAGTCAAAAGAAAAGGCCAGCCGGCCTACTTCAACCTTTGGACATTCCACCAGCACCTTGGCACACCTTGTCAATGGACTTTATAACTGACCTGCCTCCTTGTGGTGGTTACAACACGATTCTCGTAATAGTGGATCTATTCTCCAAAATGGCCCATTTTATCCCTTTAAAAGGATTGCCGTCAGCTTCCACCTTGGCCACGGAATTTATGGAAAATCTAGTGCGGTTACATGGCTTCCCTTCCATATTAGTCTCAGACCGTGGAAGTCAATTTATCTCCCACTTTTGGAAGAAATGTTGCCAACTAGCACAAATAGACGTGCGGTTATCCACCAGCCACCACCCCCAGACCGACGGACAAACCGAGAGAACCAATCAGACTCTCGAGCAATATCTGCGGTGCATGTTACACCAATCCGAGTTGAATTGGAAGGACATTCTTTGGATTGCAGAATATGCATACAACAATTCAGTGCATTCTGGAACCGGACAGACTCCTTTTTATACCCTGTATGGTCACCATCCTCGGACCTCTGACCTAGATCCACCTCTGACCCTGGAGATGCCTGCAGTAAATCACCTACATTCCACAATAACCCAAGCCTTCAAAGAAGCTACAACCCACTTACAGCAAGCCAAGAAAAAGTATAAAGAAAACGCTGATTTGCACCGAAGTAAAACTCCTCCTTACCAAGTAGGAGATCAGGTATGGCTAGCAACTAAACATCTACCCCTCAAGGGTCAGCGAACTTTTAATCCCAGATTCATTGGGCCTTACCCCATCAAAGCTATTATCAACCCAGTGGCCTTTAAACTCGATTTACCATCCAACATGCGGATTCATCCCGTTTTTCACGCATCTCTTCTAAAACCAGTACAACCTGGAACCAGACTGTCTGAGCCCCCAGGCCCTGTCCAAATTGATGGAGAATTAGAATTCGAAGTGAAAGACATTTTAGATTCCAAGATAGTTAAGTCGAAACTCTTCTATCTTGTTGATTGGAAAGGATATGGACCTCAGGAAAGATCTTGGGAACCCAGTAACTATGTTCACGCACCACGATTAATTCAAATATTCCATCGAAGATTCCCGCACAAACCAAAACCCCCGGAGGAAAAGACCTTGGGAGGGGCCTTGAGGGGGGGTACTGTCATGATGCCTACCTCTAAGGAGCCAGGCCGGGCCCAGCAACCCCAGAGGCAGACATCATTTTCCCCAGGGAAGTCTCATCGGGCCCAAGTCGGGGCCCTTTGGACTCAGTCCTGGCGCCTTAGGCGCCAGGCTCATAGCGGACCCGAATCCTGGCGCCTTAGGCGCCAGGCTCATAGAAGAGGATATGTGTTTAAGTGCTTGGGTGGACACTTACCTGATGCAGACCTTGCTGCTTCATCCAGGCCCTCTTGAGGCCTGAATGGGACTACTTAACCTGTAGGACTACTTCACCACCCGGGTGTGGTCGGGGAAGGATACATACCTGATTGGTGGAAGGATACATACCAGGAACTTCTTCCAAGGCTATTTAAACCCCACCCGAACAGCCACACATGCTTCGCGTTGTTCTGCACCTAGCAGCTGGACGCTCACCGTGTCAGCTCCTGCATCCTGACTTCAGCCACGCCTGCCAGCACCCTAGAACACCTACAAGGGGAGAAAGGAAGAGAATAGGAGAAGAAAAGCCCTTACCTGCTAAATCTGCATCCCGGAGTCATTTCTCCAACGGCCCTGAAAAGGAAGACATCATTTTAAAGGCATTTCGTTTCGATCGCTGCAGCGCTGCATTTTACTCACCTTTGCAAGGCGCTTCCATCTTCAGCAGCGATCTTCCGGATTCAGCTACGCCCCGGCGCCTAGAGGAAAAAAGACAAGAACAAAGGTGAGAGGGAGAAAAGGAATAAGGAAAGCTCAGTTTCCTTTTAAGTCTTACCTGTTGGATTATTCCCACTGCATTTCGGGTCCTGCCGCTTCCTGGCATCTCCGGACCCCGGCCCCTATGGGGAAAAAAGACAAAGACATTGAATGAGTGAATGCAAAGACATTACCTGAGCGCTCATCCAGAACTGTTTCACTTCGGGTCGGCGCCATATCTCCGGCATTCTGAACCCCGGCCCCTAAGGGGAAAAAGACATAAGCATTAGCGCTTGCTGCAATTAGACAATAAACATTATTATTAAGCTTGAACTTTTGAACAGAACTTTTACAGCGCCTTACCTGAACAGTCAAGCTTACCTGAACTCCCATCAATCCTCAATCCAGTGAAGTAACTGGGTTTCAACGCGCCCCTGCATCAGAAGCAGTATGGAGAGCTCATCCTTCCAAACCCTAAGGTGAGGCTTCACAGGGAATCGTGGAGGAGGTATCGTGGAGGGTTGGAAGGGAGTGGGAGGCTTGAGCATTGTTCCACAGTTGGTAATACTCCCTTTTCACGCACAGGAGGGTATCCAACGAGCCAGGGAAGCCAGAATAGAGGGGCCCTTCCTGTCCATCTTCAGAGTTCTGCGCCTTCGACGCCGCGCCTCTGTGGGAACCAGGTGAGCGTTACAAAAGGTCCATTGGCCAAGATCTTACAAATTGTCTATTGATGTGCATATTCTGGAGGGTTGGGCACAAAGAGCATTTTGTTTTATGGGTAACACCAACAAAACGATTGTGACACTTGTGTATAGGCGCGTTATAAATGCCATATCATATACGATAGCAGCAGAGTGCAGACAATCAATTTTAGTAAAGATCAACCTGAAACTCGGGGAGTTGGCATCCTCTGAGGCTGCTGCAGCAGCTAAAGGGCTTTTGTTTGGAGAAGCTTTCATCAAAGACATGTCCAGATTTGTTAGCACCTTTGCTGCTCTGGAAAAAGGTCAGACATCGTTAAAAAGAGTGTTTGTGCCCTACGTATTCGCCAGGGCTGGCAGAAGCAGGGGTGGCTCTACCAGCCGCTGAGGAGGCGAGAGGCCCTATAGAGGAAACAACTAGTGACAGCAGGAAGAAGGCTGAATCCTTTCTTCCCCTCCCGTGGAAGAGTCAGGGGCTGGGCTGGCGCTGGCGCTGCGGCAGCAGGTGAGAGTACAGTCGCATACGCACAGCAGCGAACAATGCAATTCCTGTGATAGGTGGCAGGCTAGAGGTGCACCGAAGTGCTTGGGAGGAGCTTACAGCAGACTCTTGGGTCTCAGAGGCTGTGCAGGGGTTTTGTCTGCAATTTTTGAAGAGCCCAGACAAGCGAAACTGCAACAACCTTTCGGAATTTCAGAGGAGGAACAAAGCCTCATGGACCAGGAAGTAGGAGACCTTCTCAAGAAAAGGGTGATCAAGCCAGCGCAGCAGGTGGCTCAAAGCTTCCTTAGCAATGTCTTCCTGGTGAAACAGAAGCAAAAGGTCAGGCCGGTGATCAATCTCAGACAATTGAACGCCTTCCTCATGTAGAGACACTGCAAGATGGAGGAAATCCATCTCTTCAGGAACATTTTGCAGAAAGGGCACTGGCTAGCCTGCATAGATTTAAGGGATGCCTATCTAGCAGTACCCAATCCCGAGATGCACCGGCGATTATTAGAATACCTCTGGCAAAGCCAAAGATGGGAGTCTGTGTCTCCCTTTTCGGCTTAACTTGAGCACTGCAGTGCTTCACAAAGCTACTCCGGAGTGAGCCTGATTGTATACATCGACAATCTGTGTCTCATGGCACAGGATCCGATGTGGCTGTGAAAGCAATGGTCCTAACAACGGGTCTCCTAAAGAAGCTGGGGTTTCTCATCAATTGGGAGAAATCAGAGACCAGCCCGCAGCAGAGAATGGAGTTCCTGCGTTTTATCACAGACTCAAAGCTGGGGCACTGTGCCTGCCCCTGTACAAAATGAATGATATGTAGAAGGAGATCAGTCTTGTCCAAAGATCAGATCTCTCTCAAAGAGTGAGCGGGGTTAGTGGTGCGCTTCACCTCGTCCATCCAAAAGATCTTTCCTGGGCCCCTCCATTACCGTGCCCTCCAGTGCCTCAAGATTCAATACCTCTGACCGCGAATGTCTTACGAGCACACTGTGCCGATGTTGCATGACACAATAATGGAACTGGCCTGGTGGCGTCGACACATGGAAGTGTGGAAAGGAAGGGCCATTTTCGGCTCTGCTGCGGACCTGGTGATAGTCGGAAGCCAGCTGCAGGGGTTGGGTAGCCCGCAGCGGAGACCTGACTACCAGAGGGTGATGGTCCTTAGAGGAATTCATGCTTCACATCAACTGCCTGCAGCTGTTAGCGGTCTCCTTCATGATCAAATGTTTAACCTGGGACAGAGTGCAATGCTGCATATTTTTGGAAATGGACAATGTCTCCGCGGTACGATGCATCTATCTTATGTGAGGGACAAACTCCAAGTGGTTAGCATAGTTAGGCAAGGATATATGGCATTTCTGCCTGTAGAAAGGCATTAGTGTCACAGCGGAGTACCTTCCAGGAATCAGCAACCAAGTGGCTGTCTGTAATTCCAGACATTTCAGGGATTCCAGCGACAGCTCCGTTTTTCGTGACCTGACGAAGAGGACAGGTCCTTGCAAGACGGACCTCTTCGCATCCAGTTTGAACCACCAACTGGAATGATTCTTCAGCTGGAGGCCAGAGCTGGAGGCGACAGCAACAGACACCTTCTTACAGCAATTGGGTCAGTGCAGGAACTACGCCTTTATCCCCTTTGCAATGATTGCGAGGGTGCTGGTGTATGTAAGTCAACAGCAAGCAAGATTACTTCTGGTGACACCAGCTTCCCCGGTTTATGATGGAGCTCACCTTTGAAACCCAGATCCTTCTACTGGACGAGTTAGGCATTCTGACAGACCCGCCAGGTTTCCAGCAACCTCTGGTCATGCTGGGAAATCTACAGCTGGTAGATAGTCCCTGGAGAAAGACATGACTATTGGGAGAGACTGAGTGCTTCATTGAAGAATCCTGGGAACCCAGAAGGCCAAGTCCTACAGGATGGATTGGAAAAGATGGCTCAGCTGGTATATGGCTCAACACATGCATGTAAGTGAAATACAAGCGCCTCAGTCCTAGACGCCTATGTAATAGTTCACAGAGATAAGGTGGTTCTACGCACTCACTCTAGTTTTGCACCTAAATTCATTTCTAATTTCCATGTGAACTAATCCATAGAACTACCAACGTTCTTTCAAAACCCTTCAAGCATGGGAGAAAGAAGCCTGCACACACTTGATGTACACAGAGCAGTCATGTTTTACATGGAAAGAACTCGACCACTAAGAAAAACTAATCAGTTTTTCGTTTCAGTTGCAGCAAGAAGAGAAGGGGATGTGGTCTCCAAATGTCTATGTGGAATGTCAAATGCATCACACTCTGCTACACTCTTGCTAAGAGAGAACTGCCCTTCAAGCCTAGAGCACATTCCACTCGAGGCACTGGCTTCCATAGCATTCATTGCAAATGTTCCCCTTGAGTCCATTTGCAAAGCAGCAACCTAGAGTTCTGTACACACCTTTACAAAACACTATTGCCTAGACACTCACTCTAGGTCTGATTCTCAGGTGGGGCAGGCAGTACTAAGACTTCTTTTCACTACTGTCCCTTCTCACAACCCACCTCCAACTCCGGGTACTGCTCGCCAGTCTATGCACAGCATGTGATTCTAAGCAGATCAACAAGCATCAGAAGACATGCATTTTTTACCGTAAAAGCATGTCTGATGATTGTATCTGCTTAGATCCACATGCACCCACCCTTCCTCCCCGCTCAGTTGGAAGGAACATAGACATCTTACTACTTTCTCTCTTTTCTGTACTCACTCACGATAGTCATAAGGCTCCCTCACAGCAGAAAAAATACAATCGGAGGGACCTCGACGCGTGAGGGATTTTAGGTACACTACACGTCACGTAGGGATAGTTTTACAGGCACGCCCATGTCGACGTCCCCTTTCGATTCTCGAAAGACAAGATGCAATACTCCGTGGTGACCACTGGATGTCGGACTATATGCACAGCATGTGAATCTAAGCAGATACAATCCTCAGAAATGCTTTTACGGTAAGTAATGCATGTCATATAAAACGCATGTGCTAGAGGTTCAGACGCAATCTCATAAAGGACTCTCTCTAGGCAGGGCTGGGAAATGTCCTCAAGTAATTAGGGATTGCTTAAATAGATCTGCATTCTCCTATGTAGTCCTTCATCAAGGATAGCTGATTTCTTTTATCTTGAGTCAGTATCCAGTCCTGCTGCTGTAGCTTCCTTTTCACAGCCATGGGATTGGCTAGTAGGAGTTCCACAGTGCATTCTAGCCCCGTCAGGCAGCCAGAGCATTTTTCTTTCCAATTATCTAACAGACTATTGCTTATTGATGTCTGTCTGATTCCCAAGATAGTGAGTTGGGGAGCAGTGTGGGCTATAACGGTTTTCCTAAATAGCTTCAGAAATTTCCATAGTGGCACGCAGTATAGTGATTGAAGCCCCAGTTCAAAGCAAATGCAAGACATCGGGAAGCTTTTCGGGAGCCGCAAAATTCTCTTCCAAAAAGCATCCTCTTAAGATTTTCCATATTTGCCATGTTAGATACAGGCCTGCCTCCGCTCCATAAGAAAGAATGGGGCAAAGGAACCATAGTGAATTCTCCAAATCTCTGGTGGAGAATCATCCCTTGCGCAGCCAAGTTATTGGGCCTCATTACGACCCTGGCGTTAAGGGTTTAACTGTGCCGTAAAAGGTGTAACGCCTCATTACGAGTTCCCTTTGCGGGACCCGACCTTAACGCCTGCTTTTAGCAGGCGTTAAAGTAGGGTGCCGCAAAGGGACCTTGGTGCTAAGTACGGTGCCGCTATTTGCGGCACCGTACTTGGCGCCTTCCCCATTCCCATTGAGCCCTATGGGGCAAAAATGGGAATGGGGAAGGGCCCATGGTGAATGGGGAATTACCGCCCCGCCAACCTTGGAATGGGGCGGTAATTCCGCCATTCACCATGGCGGACCCCGGCATGGACCATGGTGCTAATAGCACCATGATTTAGCGCCGGGGTCGTAATGAGGCCCATTGACTTTAGATTTCAGTCGAGCCGCCCATGGCGACTCGACCAAACTTTGGCTGACCAAAGTACCCAAGTAAAGGATTGAGCAAATACATTCTAATCGCTCTTTCCCGACAAACCATTTAAATGATTTGTTTTCTCTCCCATTGTTGGGGTTAGGAATCATGATTTTTGATTTGTTTGACGTTTAGCCTCATATCGTTTTTATTCATGTAAGCCTGAAGGGCATTTAGTCTCAGCTGCAGACCAATAGGAGTTTTATCTATAAGAATAAGATTGTCCGCATAGATGATCCAAGGAAAAGGGTTCCTGTTTATCTTAGGAGGGAAGGCTCTTACTGAGGTTTACGACACAGCCAAATCGGATATATATAAATTAAATAGGATTGGTGCCAGGGTGCAGCCTTGCTTAAGGCCCCAAAAGGTCTTAATATTTTCAGATAGCAGGCCCTGTGGACTTAATCTGACCTGCATAGTTGTCCCCGTGTATAGATCTCTGATAGCCTCCACCAGATGGGGCAGACAATCCCATTTCCTTAGCTTTGCCCATAACAATTCCCTGTTGACACTATGAAAAGCTCTACAAATGCTATATATAGTTTTGTTTTTTCCATAGCCGTTTGTAGCTTGAGTATGTTCAACAGGAAAATGTTAGGGGAGACGCCTGTTCCCTTTGCAAAGCACGTCTGGCGTGGGTCTTTAACCAACTATTGCCCAGTTGGTGAAATGCTTAAGGATAATTGTAGCAAAATCTTTCCCCAGGGTATTGAATAGGGCAATCCGTCAGTAGTTCTTAGGGTCGGATCTTACACCCTTTTAAAAAATAGGTACGATTAGGGCTTTTTTCCATGATAAAGGGACTCTTCTTTCCATCATGATCTGGACAAAGAGCATATAGGCAAACTCCGCCCATTCAACTGGGGCCTGTTTTAAGATGCTATTCGTCAGGCCATCTGGACCTAGCGCTTTTGAGGTGCTTAATTTAGAGATCAGGCACCCAAAATGCTCCAAAATGCTCCACCCAATGGTGCTCTTCTACAATAATTGTTTGGAGAGCTTCTTGTGGGGTACCAACTGTTAATCCATTCCCACGTCAGTCGAGATGTTTTTTTACAAAGGACTTTTAACATGTTCTCTCGCTCTTCTTGCATGCGTACTGCCCTGAAACTTTTCAGCCAATTTTCCTACTGCTGCTTATGCTTTTTATTATGTGCCTGGGTTGTCTGAGGAGTGGAGTTTAGAGCTTTCATGTCTGCTCTGAACTTTTTACGTCCTTCCACCAGCTTTTGATTATACCTGTGTTTAGGCAGGAGGTCAGTCCTACCTCCACTCTTATTCACTTGGTATTTAGTTAGGAGGTGAACATAGTCTAAGGCTATATTATTTTGTTCTACTAAGGACCTAAACTTCATCCCCATATCCAACACATCCATCAGCTCCATGCGTAATATGTTTCTACCTTGGGAGACCTGACCATCCAAACTTTTGACTTTCCTCTTTCCCCTTGTGGGGCCTGACCAATTGAGCTTTAGGAGCCTATGGTCACTGGCTGTCATTTCGACTACTTGCAAAGAAATCGTGTCACGATGGACATTGTCAGAGACAAAGAAATAGTCTAAACTGACCTCGACGCCACCGGTCTTCCAGGTGTATTTAGCTGGGATATCACCTTTAATATTGTTGTTAAGCACAAGGAGTTCCCTCGCCTCCATCTCCTCGGTCCAGCGCTTGGCTCGTAACCCATTAGGAGGATGAGGCTTATCAGGAGGCTTAGAGAGGGGATCGTTTAACTCAATACATCTGATGTTAAGGTGTCCACAAAGTATGATAAAAGGGTCAAGTAAGTTCACCCGAGCCTGAACTATCAGATACAATACACTAGACATGAATTCCTCCAAGTCAACATTTGCCGGGTCCTAATACAGGTTTAACAAAATCAAAATAGAGTTTGAGGTGGTCTTGTCCTGAGCCACTGACACCACCAACATCTGTGTACATGGATTCGGGGAATAATGGTTCAGGATTTTCAATCCCCAGTCTGTTTTTTCTATACTAATGTTAAAAGTCTAGAGAATGGTCTGCCCGTGGTGCCCTTAACCGCTGGGTTAAGATATGCCAAATATTCCGTACAGATCGGCACCTCTCTCAGCCAGGTTTCTTGGAAACACAGAATGTCAAGGGTTGTCGTGTTATATTCCTCGTTGCTAAATAGGTGGATAAAACCCCTTGTATTCCATGATCCAATTTGAATATGGCCTTTATCATCCAAGCGCTATTATTTTTGAGCGGGGGCTAGAGCTTTCTGAATCCATGACCAATATTCTTCCTTTCGTTTCTCGGGACCATGGTTTCTAAAAAGTTCGACCCTCTTATTGTTTGTTTTAAGTCTTGAGAAAGTTACTTTTAGAGGGCCGACCTTCATATGAGAATTTTGTAGGCCATGGGACCCAGATGTACTATCTTGTTTTAGATAGACCAAAGTGAGGTTATTGGGTGATTTGAGTTTAGCTCTTGACTCCGCCAGCTGAGTAGCTTTTAACTTTGGCTCTGACGCTCAAGAAGACTCCAACCCATTTAGTTCCTGTATTAACTCAAATCCTAGAGGTAAAAACATATCCTCTGCCTCCCATAGTGCATTTTTAATCAGGTTTGTTTTTAGGTGAAGCCGTACCCAGTCCATCCTAGATTCCTTCACAAATTCAACCACTAGGATGTCTTCAGTGGTTATTGATCGTAGGATTGGGATATGGTGCAGAAGAATCATAACATTTCTTCTGTTGAGTACCAAACCGTCCTTTGCCTGTAGACGACTCTCTAAAGATATGGTTATGGGCTCTTTTTCTCTGAGCTTCATTTTGTTGGCTTGACTACTGGCAAAGACAGTGTGTGTTTATGCTGGGCAGGAGCACTGAAATTCGTTTTGATACACTTTTTTTCTGCAGCTCCTCGTTTTTTGAGCCAATATTTGAAAGGGTGACTCCAAATATGGCAGCACACTGGTGGCCTTAGCTGAATTAGCCATCTGAAAGGACTGCTCAGTGGTCCCAGAGGGTTCTTTCAGGAAAAGATATTGGTTCCTTTCTAATTCCTTGTTTGTAGACTCAACAGAATAAAATGAAAATTCCAGGGGGGGGGGGAAATCACTTCGTTTTCATCAATTAAACTGGTAGATAGCCTTTCTTCTCTTGTTGGAAGTTCATAAATCCCCTTGTTTGTCTGTTTTTCTTTTTTTTCCAGGGCAATGCTGTATCAATTCCATCTGATTTCCATGGGGGAGTTGATTTGCCTTTTTTTAACAATGCTGGGGAGTTTTTAGATACCGCACAAAGGATCTAGTAGCATTTAATTTGGTCCTTTTTACAGATAGCACATTTTTTGATTTTTTTCTGTTGTGGGGTAGGTCGAGTCGAGTCTGATTTGCTTTTTTCTCAAAAATTGAAAAGGTAGCATCTGAGTCTCTGATAAAACCCCTCTTGACTCCTGGTTCTCCTAAATACGGAACCTGTTCTGTGTTTTGATGAGGGTCGTCTAAAGTCGTTCTTTGGCTGACTGAAATGCCAATGGAGTTTTTGGGGTAAACCTCCTGGCTTTCTGTAACAGGTTCTAGCTGCATCCGCTCTAGAGGCGGCTGAGTGCAACTGATCTTCTTTTCCTCAGCTTGGATCATGATTTTCCCAGACCTCTTGGCAGCCTTTTCTGCGCCTTCCTCATGAGAAGTAAATGGGACCGGAGCACTTTGCAAAAAGCATCCAATTTTTTTTTCAAAAATGTGTCCCTGCTCTCTTTCCTGCGTGGGGCCCGGCACGCGGCCGTAACCCCGCCCACCTTGGCTCCGCCCCGCGCATCGCCCATCAGTCCTTTTCTCCGCACGATCGGGGTCGGACGCACTTGCTTCCTCGGAAGATTTTCTTCCCTGTTTTCCTCTCTGGCTCTCGCTTGCGTTCGTTTACTAGTCTGTCTATGTCTTTTAAAGTAGATTTTCCAGACTGTTCATCGTGTCACCGTCGCTTGGCGAGGGCGGATCCCCATCCTCTTTGTTTAGAGTGTTTGGGTCCGCAACACCATTGGGACTCCTGTTTTTACTGTGACTCCCTTTCGGTCCGGGCACTTCAACCTCGGTTGGAGCGGTGAAAAGAGGTGTTCGGACGAACTCCTCCTTCTCATTTTCAGGTGTTCATCGACGAGAAGAAAAAACGCCCGGTAAATTCTTTACTTTTCAGAGCACCCCGGCCAGGGGATACCTTTCCGGGTTCCTCTCGGGCCAGGAGGGGCGTTGATCGCTCTGTTACCGGGGTTCGCCCTGAGGTGCCTATCGGGCTTAATAATTCTACCAGAGTTTTCTCCGAGGGTCTCCGTAAGGGGCCTGTGTTTACCGGAGTATGCTCTGAGGCCCCTCCTGTGGGGGCTGTTTGTAGACCCAGTTCTACTGAGTCGTGGGGTACCGGAGCCTGCTCTGAGGCCGCTCTTTCGGCTTTCCTCAAAAACAAACCGGGGTGCACCCCGAGGCCTTGGCTGGGCTTGAGGTTACCGTACGGATGTTCGAGGCCTGTGCCGATAAGGCTTCTACCGGGCCTAGGTCCGAGGTCCCTCGTACAGAGGCTAAGGCTACCAACAGTTCTGAGGGGCCGGGCAAGGCCCTGTCGGTGAAAGCAGTTGCTCACCGTTCCCGCTCTTGTGGTGATACCAGGTCTGTTGAGGGGGCAAATAAGAAAGTTTCTTCTTTTACCAGCATTGCCAAGGCCCTTCCTTCGAAGGCTCAGTTGGCGGTTGGTATGTCGTAGAAACATTCCAGGCCTCATAGTACCGGCTCCGCCGAGGTTCCTTACGTTAAGGCTAAAATTAAGACCCCTGACCCATCGACGGGAACCCCTGCCTCACTACCTCATGTGCCACAGTTCCCCTCAGATGAGGACAAAATGGCGGCCGTTCCCGCCACAACCATTTTAGGTACTACCCCTACAACTACGCCATCGGCCCCTGGTGTAGGGTCCGGTCCTTTGGGTGCACCTAAGGTCCCTTGTGCGCATCCTTACTGGCCGGTTTATGATTGGAACGCCCGGATGCCTCTTCCGCACAATGTTTCGTTGCCCCCGGGGGCGGCTCCCTTGATTTATGTGGATACGTCGGCGGAGGGGCCGGTGTGGCACCCTTCCCCGTTACGTCCCTTGATTTGTCCACCTCATGAGAGGCCTCCTCAGGTTCCGAAACAATCTCCTGAGGATGCCTTTTTCGGTAAATTTCAAGCGCTTATGCGCACCGACCCCATGAGGGAATATTTCAAAGGGATTTTCAAGGAGATATGTCCACCTGCGCCTCTGGCTCCACCCGTTCCTCCGGTGGTCCCGCCGGCGCCTCCCTTGCCCGTGATGCCTCCCCCTGCGCTTCCGCCTTTGCCACCATTGTCCCCAGTGGACGGGGCAGTGCCTGACACGGCTCAGCAGGATCCTGACCTGTCAAATGACCCTCAAGGCGATCAGGACAACGAGGACCTTCCCCGCTCTATCAGAGCTTTCCATGACCGGTTGCTGGACATGATGAGTTTCTTAGATGTTCCGGTGCCCCAGGCACCCGCTCCGCGGGAGGGCGTGCTTTCTGGGGCGTTCACCTTGTTTCCTTTGGAGCGTACCGGCCTGTTCTTGCAGAAGGACGTTCTGGCCGAGGTCCGAAGAGTTTGGGAAAAGCCACACTAGGAACTTTTCGTCAATGAAAAGATTGACGCGAGGTACAGGCTGCATTCTTCGGAAGAAGTGGCCTTGTCGTCTTGTCCGCCTCCCTCCTCCACAGTGGTGGCTGCAGCTACGTTGCAATCCAGGCCTGCAGCATCCTCCTCCGCGACAGCTACTCAAGTCTTGGGAAAGGAGGACAAGCTCCTGGACTCCCTATGGAGGAAAATCTTTGCCAATTTGGCCTTACAGCTCAGGCAGGCCAATGCAGAATTGATTTTGTCGGGAGCTAACATGCGGATGTGGAGAGGTCTGTCGGAGTTTGAGGAGCACATTCCGGTTGAGAAGTTGGAAGATTTCAGAGGGGGCCTTTCCAATGCCAGGGTCTTGGCCCAGCATCTCCTGGAGGCTGCGGCTCATCACGTAGACACCTCGACTCGGGGCCTGATGCTTGGGGTTGATACCTCGCGGCAAGCGTGGCTGCATGCCACTAAGTTTTCGAAGGAAGTGCAAGACAAGGTTCTGGACCTTCCATTCGATGGTAAGGAGCTTTTTCACTCTTCTACTGATGTAAAGCTCACCAAAACAAAAGATAGCACTCAGATCATTGTCTGTTCTGGTTAAAAAATCCTTTCCAGTTCCAAAGACCGCTGTCGCAAAGTCGACCTTCCTCTGGTTTTAGGGACTTCCTCGACCGCAAATCTCGCTGAGTGGATACTCCTGCGGGGAATAACCGCCATAGACAACAACGTACGCGGTTTTTCTCCCGCTCCTCAGCGTCCTCATCAGGTTCAGGGGGCACCGCCACCGATAAGCCTGCCAAATGAGGGTTTTCCGCGCTCGCACGAGACCCCGGTGGGAGGACGCATTGTGTCTCATTGGGAGGAGTGGCAGACCATCACAGAAGACAGATGGGTCTTGTCAGTCGCTCGAGTGGGCTTCCGCTTACCTTTACCCCCTACCCCACCCCTCAACTCTCCTTTTCAGCTGTCGGGCTCACCCTCCCTCAAGGCCGAGGTTCAGAAACTTCTGCACCTCAGAGCTGTGGAACCCGTTCCCCTTGGGGAGCGAGGGGAGGGTTTTTACTATCGGCTGTTTACGGTGCCCAAACCCAACCAGGCTGGCCCGCGCACCATCCTAGACCTTTCCCAGTTCAATCTTTTCCTACCCCAAGAGAAATTCAAGATGATCACGCCCGGCCAGATTCGTTCCTCTTTGCAGATGGGTGATTGGCTCAGCGTGGTGGATCTGCAGAATGCGTACATGCATATCCTGATTTGGAATCCACACAGGAGATACCTCCGCTTCTCTTTGGGAGAGGAGCACTTCCAGTTTCGGGTGCCTCAGCTCGGCGCCGCGTGTCTTCACGAAGATGATGTCTGTGATTGCGGCCTATCTTCGTCTCCAGGGTATCCATGTGTATCCCTATTTGGACGACTGGCTCCTACGCAGCCCTTGTCCGTTGGCAGCAGCGGGCAACCCCCAGTGTCTCCTTCAGCTCCTGTTCCATCTTGGGCTGTCTGTGAACTGGCGGAAATCCTCCATGACGGTCTCACAGGACCTGACTTTCCTGGGTTTTCGTTGGAACACGATCGACTGCCGAGTGTATCTAACCGGGGACAGAATGGCAGATCTGTTGGTCACGTGTCAGATGTTTGCGCAGTCGGAGAGCATGTTGGCCTGGTGGTTCCAGAGGCTTCTGGGCCTCATGGCTTCGTGTGTACTGGCTCTGCCTCTTGCTCGTCTCAAAATGAGACGGACCCAGATGGCTCTTCGGAGTTCCTGGCGTCAGGTTGTGGACCCGGATTCCAAGCGGATAAAGATTCCGGATTCCATGAGAGTGGACCTGGACTGGTGGTCATCTCTCAGCAACCTATCAGTGGGCAGGGGGTTTCAGGACCCAGCCCCCATGGTGACGATCAGGATGGACTCCTCCCTTTTGGGGTGGGGTGCGACGTTCGATCTTCTTCAGGTCTCAGATCTCTGGTCGGCTCAGGACAAGCTCCTGCACATAAATCATTTGGAGCTTCTGGCGATCTTTCTGGCGCTCAAGGCGTTCAGACCGCTAATTGTTAACAAGGTGGTCCGCATAAGAACGGACAATGTGGTATCAATGTATTACATAAACAAGCAAGGGGGAACAAAGTCTCCCCCTCTCGTGGACCTGTCCATCCAGATTTGGGAGTGGGCCGTGCTTCATGGGGTCTGGCTGCTTGCAGTGCACATTCCGGGCCAGCTGAATGCCACTGCGGATGCCCTCAGCCGCCGGACAGTAGTCAGCTACGAGTGGGAGTTGAAGGCGGAGATCCTCTCATGGATTTTCTTGCGTTGGGGCACACCGGAGGTGGACTGCTTCGCCACGGCGGTAAACAAGAAGCTTCCTCAGTACGCCTTCAGAGGGGGGCTGGGAGCCTCCTCTCTTGGGGAACGCTCTCGGATTCCATGGCACAACATGAGAGCTTACGCCTTCCCGCCTCTCTCCCTAGTTCATCGAGCAATTTGGAAGTTGAAGAGCTCTGTCAACTGTTCTCTTCTACTGATAGTCCGTGGTGGCCGGCCAGGTTTTGGTTTTCAGAACTTCAACACCTGTCGGTGTGTCCGCCGATCAGGTTACCAGTAACTCCCAATCTTCTTCACCAAGGGGAAAAACAGATGTGGCACCCCTCCCCACAATCGCTCAACTTGGTGGCATGGTGTCTGAGTTCAAGTCTCTAGAGCATTTGGGCTTGTCTGCGGATAACATGCGCATTATCCAGGCAGCCAGGAAACCCTTGACCAGATCCCAATACAAGAGTAAATGGCTCAGGTTCTGTCATTGGTGTTTGGAGAAAGAATTGGACCCGAGGGTGGCAACGATTAACACAGTGCTGTCGTTCGTATCTTCCCTAGCAGAGTCAGGGGTTCATATTCTGTCTTGCAGGACTTCTCTCAGCGGTTTACGCTTACCTCTCTACAGACCGGTGTTCTTATTCCCTAACTAACCCGGTAGTGAAGAGACATTTTGCTGGCTTGACACGCATCTACCCTCCGGTTTGTAGTCCGCACCCGCCTTGGGACCTAAATGTAGTCCTGATGGCGCTGTGCCATAAACCCTTTGAGCCAATGGCTACGGTTGACCTCAAGTACGTGTCCTGGAAAGTGTCCTTTCTGGTCGCCGTTACGTCAGCGAGGGGATTGAGTGAGCTCCAGGCATTGTCGGTGGAGCATCCTTTCTTGGTCTTTCACAAGGACAAGGTAGTCCTTCGGACAAACCCAGCTTTCCTATCAAAGGTAGTGACCGAATTCCATCTGAATCAGTCGATTTCCCTTCCGGTCTTTTTTCCGAACACTGCCTCGGAGGCGGAAAGGGTTCTACACTGCCTGGATGTCCGAAGAGCTCTTAAGTTCTACCTGGATAGGACTTCCGAGCTTTGGAGTTCTTCCCAACTTTTGGTGACCTTCGGTAACCCTCAGGGCAGGCCGGCGTCTAAGGCATCTATTTCCAGATGGATTGCCGCTTGTATCACAGAGTCTTTCAAAGCTGAAACCTCCTAAAGGTATCCATGCACACTTGGTGCGGGGCAAGGCAGCCGCGGTTGCTTTTCAGAAGTATGTTCCCTGGGAGTCCATCGCTAAGGCGGCTACTTGGGCCTCCTCATCTGCTTTCTGTAAGCATTAGTGCCTCGATATGAGCTCTAGAGCTGACGCTCAGTTTGGCCAGGCTGTGCTGAAGAACCTGTTTCAGTAAGGGGTATTTCCATCCACCCATAGTTCCTGTAAGGAGTGATTGGGAATCTCCCACAAGTATGGAGGAAAGGGGACGGGACGTAGGAGTATTACCAGGTTACTCACCGTAGTGACCACCTTACTCCTAGTCCATAGTCCCCTTTCCTCCATACGCCCGCCCGCCGTCCCCTCTAATAAGGTTCCTCTGTTATTGCTAATGGGTCTTTGACCCTCCGATAGAAAAGGGCTGATGAACGATGCGCGGGGCGGAGCCAAGGTGGGTGGGTTTACGGCCGCGTGCCGGGCCCCCCGCAGGAAAGAGAGGAGGGACACATTTTTTAAAAAAATGTGGATGCTTTTTGCAAAGTGCTCCGGTCCCGTCCCACAGGACGGAGAGATGTCCCACAAGTATGGAGGAAAGGCGACTATGGACTAGGAGTAAGGTGGTCACTACGGTGAGTAACCTGGTAAATCATTCACCTGGTCAACGGGGTCTTTGCCAATAGCTCCCGTTTTTCTCCCCACATTGCTTAATCCTCAGATCCATTTTTATGAATTCAGGAGGGCCTCCATTAATGTTGTTTTGTCCGTAAGCTCAGCACGAGCTATGTCGCAGAGTCGATTTTGACATAAGTTTGATTGTTCGGCTTCATGGTTGAGTCTGCTTTGGACTGTCGGTAGTGAATGCCTCCAAGTAGATCAACTTTGAATGCACCATTGCTAGGAGTGGTGGGCTGATCTTTAAATTCCTCATTGATAGAGTCATAAAGTTTTATGAAAGGCGACAGTGAGATTGTCAACGCTGACATAATCATACTTTGTATTTGAGCCAGCCCCGGTCTCTGTTCAAAGGCTGGCCTCTCTGGAGAGAAGACCGAGTCATTCAGGTTCGAAGGAGGGGAGGACATTACTGAGTTGGGTGGGGTAACAGAGGATATAGGGGAAAGTATTTGTGGGTTTATCACCTATTCTCGGTTAATTGCTGGGGGAATTGAGGTAGAGGTGACATTCACTACACAGGCGTCTCCAAAGGCAGCTCTTCTTTGCCTTGTTCTCAATTTTCCCCCAATTATGCTCCCAATTTATTCCCTGGATTGTTATTTGGGGCTGAAGTAACTAGATTTCGATGCTCCATCCTCCCTGGCCCCAGTTCAGCCACTATCAGTGTACTCTGATATAGTATTAGCTGATTTGTTGTTTTCCCATTTAGTTTTGCTATTTAGTGCAGCTTGAATGCAGGTAATGTCATGAGACAGTCTTGAAGCCAACAGTGAGTTAGATTTGGGAGGCTCACTTTGGCTTTTTTACTTTTGTATGAGGTCAGATGGTTCTTCTAGGTCTGTACTCTGAGGGGGGAGCAAGGGAAGATGTTAAGGCCAGCTGTTTCATTTGATTAAATCCCTCTAAATGTGCCCCACCCCCATAATTCCATGTTAGCAGCACAGAGCAACCATCACCGTATGACTATTAACAATATCCCAACTGGAGAATTTCATAGGGCAAGACGCAACTGTACGCATCCAATAGATTATGATATGGAATGCAATACTATCAATCAGCGCTTTCTGAACAGAGGCTACTCCAGCTGAGTCATAGATGAAGCATTCACTAAATTCACTAATGTCACTCAGCTTGACCTCTTGAACAAGGTGCCTAAACCCAAAGATTCCCTTCAACATATCTCCTTGGTTACCCCATTCACAACTGACTCCTCCATGTTGTATAGAATGGTAGCTAAACATTGGCACATCCTAAGACTAGATAAGGATCTCGAGCCTTTTTTAACACCTAAGCCAAAATTTACTTTTCTGAGATCGCCTACCATTAGATCACAGGTTAGTCCGTCATTTTTTGACAATAAGGTGGCCAATCCCTCTTGGCTACAACAACCGTCAGGTTTTCACAAATGTGGCAACTGCAATCAGTGCCCCTGGGCACATTCTAAATGTCAAACCTTTACAGATAAGTTTGGCTCTCAAGTGGCTATACACAACTTTATTAACTGTAAAACCACCTATGTGGTGTATGCCATTATATGTGTTTGTGGCAAGCTCTATGTGGGTAGCACCATACGTCAACTCAGAATCCGGATCAGAGAACACTTGACCTGTCTCCGGGCGTGTGAACCTAAATCTCCTCTGGCTGTTCATTGGCAGACAGAACACCAACTGGATCTGACATCTGATTTGCGCTTCATTGGATTAATGAGAGCGCATAAGGGGAAAAGGGGCGGGAATCTTCAGTTGAAATTGCGACAGATGGAAGCCAAACTCATCTGTCTATTACGATGTACCACACGTGGATTAAATTCTGACCACGGGATGCACGTCTTTCTATGAATCTGGTCTGATTTATTGTTGAATAGCTACATTTTGTTGTAAAAGTGGGCCAATACTTCCATTAATCAATTTTGAGATACTGTTATTAATTATGCTAATGCTCCCCTTACTTGCATCGTGGCAACTCCACCATGTTTTTCGCTTACCGGCATCTATGCACGTTTAGGGCTGACATTATTGATGTAATCACTATACATGATTTCCACCACACGGGATTCTTGATTTCCGTTTTTCGGGTTATTGGCTAAACTGATAGAATCATATGTTTTATTGTTTGCTAATGTGCTTAATTAGTTGTTTTGGGACTCACTCATTATCACCAGTCATTGAGTTACACCAATGTGACGAGCGTAATTGTGCTCGGATTACCTTAATGCCATGGCAGGATCTCGTGTGGACAGTAATCGCGTCTACGTCACCTTGTTGACAATATACGTCACCTACGCGACGCAATGTTGTCACGCCGCCGCCACTGTCACTCCCGTGACGTGTACGGCAGTTTCTTCTATTTAGATTCACTGAGAACGGTAGCCATTGGATTTGTTTCACTTTATTTGTACCTGACTCGATTTGCCGAGTAAGTAGCTTTTATTTATTTATTTATTTATTTATTTATTTATTTTCTCTTGTGCCCGTGAATGCTTTCTGTTAACATGCTATTAATTGCAGGCGATATATGCGTGCTAGCCATTAGGCTTTTTTGGATACTGTATAAAGATATATATTTCTCAACGGGTATTCACCATTTAAAGCCCAGTGTGGTAAGTCCCTTGCTTTTGAATTTATTGATTTTTAATTATGTCACTTAGTTGCTCTCAGGTTTGTTTTGGTTGAAGATCTTTAATTTACTATTGGCAATTTTTCAACAGGGCTCTTGTATTCACTGGTCATTTGCAAATCTTTTTTGGTAAACGTTTTCTTTATTGCGTATACCTTTCCGGAATGTGGTTTCTGGTATTTTTTTGGAATTTATGTTTGGTGCAGTTGTGCATTAATCATTTATAATGGATTGATTTTGGATTTTGATTAGTCTCTTGCCTTGATAATATTACATTGCATTAGCACCCTATACACGTGACATGGTGTTGGGTGCGTGAACTGCATGGTGGTCTTGCGAGGCTGCAATGGGACATCACATTCACTTGAAGATGAAACAGTTTTGATTTCCATTGTGCTTATATGCATTTTCTATATTCCTGTTCTCTTAATGCTGTGCCAATCTTGCCCCACAACTGCTGTACCACTCCTCTTACCGGACTTGGTATGTTCTTTATTTACTTAATTATTTTCCTGTTTTTATGTTGAATCATTTCTCAATCTTCAATTTTATGTTACAATTTTGTTATTTCAAATTCTGTACATATATTGCTGTATTATGTTTTGTGGTTCTGCCACTCAGCCTTGAAGACGACGCAAGTGTCAAAACACTTGTCGGCTGTTCTTCATCACATTAAAATACTGTACTTTAATTGTTGTCATATAGTGTAATGGTGTTTAGCGCAATTCCATCCACACTACACTTAACTGTATAGATGAAATACAGTTTTCAGGGGGTAAGAATGGAGGCTACCACTCTCTGCCAACAACCTCAGCCACTCTGCAGTAGACTCTGCGGCGCTCCGTGCCGAGTAAGTGGTTTTATATGCCTCCTCCTCCAGAACAGACAGCAAGCAAAGACTGTCGAGACCACACCAACACTGCCAACAACTGCAGCGACTCTGCAACAGACTCTGTGGCGTTCTGTGCCGAGTAAGCGTTTTTATATGCTTCCTCCTCCAGAACAGACAGCAAAGAAAGACTATCGAGGCCACACCAACACTCCCAACGACTGCAGCGACCCGGCTTGTTCTTCTTCTTGCTGATAGGTTTTTATCCATCAGCGGTGATTTTTGGATACTGAGGCTTGAGCCTCATTACTCCATCTTCTCGGGTTGAGTATGTAGTCGTGGGTTTGTTTTCTTCTTGGTCTGTGTGGTCTTGTCACAGTAGAGCTGGTTTCACAGGGTCTTCGCAGTGATTTCACAGGGTCTTCGCAGTGATGGGCCGCGGGTAGCTGTCAAAGGGGTTTCCAGTATTGGCAGTGAGTCTTCTGATCAGAGGGTTCGGGTTCTGCACCAGAGTACGCATTTTATATGCCTCCTCCTCCAGAAGAGACAGCAAGGAAAGACTGTTGAGACTACACCAACACTGCCAATAACTGCTGCGTGCCAAGTACGCGTTTTATATGCCTCCTCCTCCAGAACAGACAGCAAGGAAAGCAGGGACGTCATTTGGGGGTCGCAACTGTGACCCCTAGGGGCCACAGTTGCAACCCCTGGGGATTCCTTGTGACCCTAACTTAAAAAAAAACACAGGTGCTCCAGGTGTAGCAAGCGCTCCCACAGCGCTGGGGCCCCGGCACACCAGGTCTGTTGGGTCCCTGGCCCAGTCTTCACCCATTAGGGTGAAGGCTGGGCCGGGGAGGCACTCGGTAGAGGTTGGAGCTGACCGTGACATGTCGCACATGCCACTTTCCATGTTCAGCTCCAACCCCTTCTTCTTTGGATTCTTTGTAGCTCACCTACTGGAACCAGGTAGCTCTCGCAGGTTCCTGTTTGTGAGCAGCACGGAGGAGACGAGGGGGCCTAGAAGGACGGACTGAAGCTGCAAAAAAAAGTAAAAAGGCTTTTTTTTGTAATATGATGTGTGTTTTGCACGTGTGAAGTGTATGTATGTGAATGGTGGGTGAGTGAGAAGTGATGTGTGTTTTTTAATGTTCTGGGTGGGTGGGGGTGTGCCTGTGTAGAGAATACAATGAGTGGATGTAAGAGAAGGTGTGAGTGACTGGTGAGTGAATGAGAAGTGATGTGATGTGTGTTTTAAATGTTCTGGGTAGGTGTGTGCCTGTGCACAGAGAATGTAGTGAGTGGATCTAAGAGAAAGTGTGAGTGACTGGTGGGTGAATGAAAATTGATGTGATGTGTGTTTTTGAATGTTCTGGGTGGATTTGCTGACTGCAATCACAGTGCCTAAGGACAATTATTATTTTTGGAGAGACCAGACTTTGGGGGCGCAGTTTGGGTGTGTCCCATTAGCAATGTATGATAAGTAGTGTTACATCACTAGACTGTTGTTTTGGTGCAGCGGACTGTATATTCTTCGCTGTAGCATGACTTTTTATTAACTGACATTTATGATGAATCAAGCAAGCTAAGTGTTCTTATGGGTCTAGACTGGCTTACATTGGAACCAGTTTGGACAGGTTTTAATATTGTGACATGTCACTTTTAATGGCCAAACCAACAGGAGTATGTACTTACATAGCAGTACTGGCATATATTGGCAGAGCCAGTTTTGTGCCCAGTGCCAGTAATGATACTACAGAAAAACTTCTTAAATGGGAATATGGGAATACTAGCAAATGTTGGTGGAGCCAGCATGGAAATGTATGGGCACAGCCAGCATACAAATATTTTTTATACTGGCATATATTGCAGGGACTGGCATGATAATGCATTGGGAAATGCCCTGTGCACTTTTGGTGACTTGCATCTATTGTACTTTTTTCATGATTTACCCTACACCCTACAAAACCGATTGGTGGCCTTTTACCCACACTGTTGGCTTTTTGCCCACATTTTCCCATAAAGTGTGAAATAATAAATAATAATAATAATAATAACCCATTATTAAAACCATTTACTCAGGGGAGGGAGACAAATCACCCTGCCCCATCCTTCCCAACCCATTTTCATTTGTTTGGGCTCCCTCGCTATGCTCATTCGCAATCACATACTTGTGGCAAATATTTACACCCTCCAAAAAAACAACTCAACAGCCTATTTGTGGACAATGCACCACCCCCTTCTTTCTGTTACATTAAAGATTTAAGCTTTGAAAAACATATTTACTTCTTTCATTTGCAGTAGTGCATGCCCCTGCAGCAGCATAATCACCGTGGACATTGCGCACACGTGGTGGTCCGATCCGGGCCCGGGTGTGTCGTGCCCTGTGCTTTAAGGAGCTTGGGGGGTTGGGGGCACAGCAAGGCTCGCAGGGGAGCGGCTAAAGTTTGTGCTACGCCATTGAGCACTACTGACAAAGGGGCAGTGTGCAGTGTGCGCCTTGAAGTCTGCCAGTGAGTCCCCGGGTGAGAAGGGTGAGAAGCAACTTGCGGGTGTTTTCAATTTTAATTAACTGTGGCGCTATGGATGTGTGTGTGCAGCAATGATATTGCATGTAATGTTTTTTTTTTAGGTCCCCTGGCACCCAGTATTACGCTTAAATAATAAAAACTATGGGGGTTCTTGGGTACATTGAAAGAACCTTTCCCAGGTACTATACTCCAGCAAAGATATCATTATCAGGTGTACTCACCTCTGTGCACGTAGACCAGTCTAATAGGTTTCTTCTATAGTAGTTGTAGCTGACTCATACATAGATTTATAACCAGGGAATTTTGTTGATACTAAATCCTGGTCAATTATTTAATTTTCAGGCCTTGCTCAAGCAGCATTTTTTCTCCTGGTTAAAACAGCGGTGCACGTCTCCCCAGGTCAGTGTTTTTCTGGCTAGTTTAACACAGCAACGCCACAGATAACACATATTTCTGTTTGTTTGTTTATTTATTTGTAAGGCGAACCAGACCTGAAGGTATCTGAGCGCCGCAGTTACAAGCATACTTTAGGCATAAGTTACAAGTTGCATCAAGGTAAACATGACATTACACAGGTAATCAGATTTATATACATACAAAGGATTCATAATGTGCAGGCTAAGAACAGAAACTATATACATGTTCAATTATGTTCAGCCTGAGGAAGTACTGCATGGTATAGGAGGGTCAGGCAACAAGATGGTCCATTGATCTATAGATGTTTCATATACTAGCTGTAGCCTGCTACAGGTATGGGTTCACCCTGTTACAAATACTGCATGAACCCCACGTTGAATCTGGAAAATGATTCCCCAAATGTGTAATCATGGACAAATCATGCCTCCCTCTGTGCCTCGGTTCTTATATCTGGCTGAAATAAGAGCACCTGGAAACATGGGTGCTAGATGCATCTAAAAAACCTGAAGGTCGTTTGTCATCACTTCCTGTGATGTCCCCTGGGGGCAGGGTGAAATTACATCACTTCCTGTGATGTCATCATGGGGTCAAGGGTTGCGTGATGTCGCTTCCAGTACCCCTGTCATTTTGGTGAAATGACATCCCTGAAGGAAAGACTGTCCAGACCACACCAACACTGCCAACAACTGCAGTGACTCTGTAGCAGACTCATTGTCATTGGCAAGTGTTGCTCTTGACACAGCTAACTGGTGGCAATGAGCAGTGATAAAGGCACAGACGCCCTGTGATTTACTGGGTTACTGCTTCCCTCTAGTGGGCCAGCCTGCTTTATTTTAGCACCTAACATAAGTCTTACAATGACAGGTACGAGGGTCACATATTGCAAATAAGGCATATTTGCACAAACGATCCATTCCAGTCTCTAGGTGCTTATCCAGTCCTGATTTTTTCCTTTGCATTCTGGAACATGTCGTTTTGCTTTTCCCCCATTATAAAACTAATTGCACGTTCCAGAAAGCAAGAAAAAAAACAGGACTGTATAAGCACCTACAAAATAAAATGGAACATGTTGTAAACTATGATATGGGTGAGTTTGATGGTGGACATTAAGACTTTTTGAGAGCACTGCTGCTAAAGTGGTAATTGTGGTAATCTAACAAGTTTTCTGTCCTAAAATTTCACCATGGCTTGGTGGAGTTTGGACTTTCTGTTTGTTTAAACCCCATATAAATGTACCATCTTAATGTGCCCCCTATCTCGTTGGCTCGAACTCTTTTACAATTGTACTTCTTTTTTATCCTCGAGAGACACGAGTACAGTTCGATTCACAGCGCGGCCAATACAAACTACATTTCCCTGTCTGCACTAACTCACATGATGTTTACAGTGGCCCGCCGGGGGCTGTAGTTCTCTCTACTCCGATCGTACATGTAAACTTGCGACCGAGCAGACTAAAAAAACTACAGCAAGCCTGTCTCTCTTCTGTTGCGGCTCGCGTTGGGCGTCAAAGGTCAGTAGAAGTCCTTCTTCTCTGGCGAGTCTCTCTTGAATGATCTTTGTAGAGGTGACTTGAATCAGTGAAGGTTGCTGCAGCCCAGTGATCCAACCCAGCATCTCCAGCACTCCTCTCGAAAAATGGTGAGTGATGATCCTTCGAAGACTAGCATTTCTGTTTTTTGCCAATCTTACGGATTCTTTCCGGTCGTTGTATGATAGCCGGCTCCTGCGAAAATAGATTGCAGGACAAAGACCATCCTACGACACCTAAACTTGCGGATTGGAATATGCACTGTCTTTTTATTCTGTTTCCGTCGGCAGGTCACGGCCATGCATCTTATATATATGTATATTTTTTTCCAGCTATGAAACAATATCCATATATGCAATTCCTGGCTAATGGGTAAACTGTGTATAAAAAAAAAGAAATGGCTGCCGGGAAGGCAAATCACTCCCTTTTAAAGAGGGAGCGAGGAAAGTCACCAGTTTCATACTACAGCATTAATTTAGCTATATACTCTTGAGCATATCAGTGTCCTATGGCCCCGTTTACTACCTTGACAGATCGAGAGCGCCCGCTTATCTTGACGTCCCTTGCGACTTTCTCGTCATCGGGTTTACTCCTGCTTCTGCTGTCATGCAAAACTGTTTCATCTTCTGCAGTGTATATCGTAATCATTGTTTTACTTTTACTATTTAGACACGAACTCTCGTTAACTCAATTGTAATCGCTACGTGCCGTTTGCGCAATCATTCTTTCTTAGTTGCTGGCTAAATGGTGTGTACAACTTTTTATTTTTCCGTTAAGGAGGCATGATTGACAATAAAATGTGGGTTTGGCGTCTATCTATCTACAGTGCACTAAAACGTGTAAATGAATTGATGGGACGTACATCATTGCCGAGTTGTTAATTGTGTGGTATACTTTGATCACCTTGGCTCATTGTTGTTAGAGACTAACGCTAGACTCCAATGAAAGGATTAAAAAAAAGTGGTGGGCTGATGGCAAAATCGACTACAGTCGTTTGGCACATACCAACCTCCACTTCTGGTGTTACGTATGTTCTCACCAACCTCCCTGCCAACAGCTTACTTGATCTGTTTGAGGGTGGTGAGGAATAATACTCCTCTCAGGCTGCCTCGTGGTGCCAATGGCCACCGTAGCGACGACCGGCACAGTGCCGATCTACTCAGGATTGCAAAGATTATTGTGAGGCGAGCGTGAACCTGCTCTCCTATGCGGTTTATGGCCCACCCCCACTCTTTGACATTGTCCGCAGTCGCCTGAGTTGTTCAAAGGGCGTAATTGTTGCAGCAACCTCCATGTGTCCTCCTGGTGGTTTTGAGACGTGACGTCCCGAAAATGTTTTCGAGGTGTTGGATTGCTTATACAGCGAGTGTTAAAACGTTTTGTGAATAAGCCATTGCTGCGCGGGCACCGCGTTTCAACTCGCACTTCGTTTAAATATCAATTTTGACTATAGTATTTTAAGGTTCCGCTAGATCCCGGACAGAAGTTATATGAAAGTGTGACACTGGTTTGATCTGTGCCATTCTTTGGAACCCAAGGGTAACTCGTGAAGGACATATCAATGAAGTTTTCTCACCATGCTCACCTTGGCCCAAATTGTACTGTAATTACCCGTGGCCCTCTTACACCCAGTTTATACGCTCTAGAAATTAAGTCCATATATTGTACCCCAATGTCCTTACCGGTGTAACCCCATAGGCCTTGTAATGACTACTGTGTCTCGCGTGTTCTTGAATGGTGGGAGGCACTAGTGGGGCTACCGACCATATGGCATTTTTAATTGTGACGCTTTAAGCCAGGGGTGCACAACTGATTTTGACAGAGGGCCGAAAGTACCTTACATGAGGGCTATAGTAGGCCGAAAAGGAAATGTGGGCGAGGCGTGGCAGGAGGCTTTTTCAACCCACAATTTGTATTAAACACATGGAAAAAGAATGTTTTTGAGGGGTAACGATTTTTATTTGCATTTCAAACTTAAATTTTGTACTACACACTTTATATTGTTATAATTTATTTCTTTTTAGTTATTGTATATCGTCTGTTTAATTAAATTATATATATTTTATTGACCCTTGATTGGACATTCCGTTATTTTGGACTGCTATACTTTGCTGTTTGGGTTGCCCAAGAGGAGTATGGCCTTCGTTGAGTCAGGTTTCCTCAAAAAGCAAAGGATGCAAAGGATGTACATCTCCTAACTGTGCCTGTTTTTGCCTTATTATTGGGTTCACTCTTGGAGTGCAACACTATGCCCCATGGGCCCCCTCACCCCCAACCAAACACTATGCCCCATGGGCCCCCTCACCCCCAACCAAACACTATATGCCCCATGGGCCCCCTCACCCCCCAACCAAACACTATATGCCCCATAGAAACCCATACCCCCCACCCCCCAACTCAGCACACAAACTCTCAAGCATGCACCCATACAGACCGAAACCCCCCGACTCAGCACACTCTCTCAAACAAGCACCCTTACAGACCCGAACCCCCTCATCTCGGCGCACACACACTCTCAAGCATGCACCCATACAGACCCGAACCCCCCCACCCCCCTACTCAGCAAACACACTCTCAAGCATGCACCCATACAGACCCAAACTCCCTAACTCAGCACACAAACTCTCAAGCATGCACCCATACAGACCCAAACTCCCCAACTCGGCACACAAACTCTCAAGCATGCAGCCATACAGACCCAAACCCCCCACCCCCCAACTCAGCACACACTCTCAAGCATGCACCCACAGACCAGAACCCCCCACCCCCCCAAATCAGCATACAAACTAGCAAGCATGCACACATACAGACCCTGCATCTCAACATACACCGCACTTACATTCCAAAACAAACATTTATGCACACTTGACACCCCCCACCCCCACATATCAACATACACAAAAAAAACATTCAAAACCAATAATTCATACACATCCGACACCCCCCCGCATCTCAACATACACAAAACAAACATTCAAAACCAAACATTCATGCACACCCAACACCCCTCTCAACATACACAACGCAAACATACAGCAAAACAGACCCGACACACAAACAGACCACTTACTGGAGACGTGCTGGAAGGCGGGTAAGCTGGAACGCTGGCGTGGTAACTGGAATCGTACTACGGCTGGCGTGGTCCAAGGCTGAAATGCCTTCCGGCATCAAGCCTTATGGACCACGCCAGCCCTAGTGCTGGCACTCCATTGGTGCAGCACAAACGCACTACGTGGCTCGTAGGAGCGACGTGGTGCGTGTGCGCTGAGCCAATGAGGGCCAGTGTTTTGTCCGGCCCGGAAGACAACAAAGGCTTTCCTAATGGAGGGCGGCCGATGCTGCTTGCGGGCCGCCTTCCATTAGGAACGTCTTTGTGCCTCGCGGGCCGGACAAAACAGCATGGCGGGCCGCAACTGGCCCACGGGCCGTATGTTGTGCACCCATGCTTTAAGCCATCGCATTGGCGTGTAGTTAGAAAGGAGATTAGATGTGAGAAAGGACACGCATCTTGTGAGTGTTTGGCTATTTACCCACATATTGATAGCCCAAGGCCATCATATGTCACAGTATATTGCAAGGCACAAGCCAACTAGGGAACTCCTTCCCCTACAGTGGATGTGGCGCACAATAAAGCGCTTTTTTATTTTTAATAAACTACAGTCTTTTGTGTAGGCCGCCAACTAGTCTCACACCCAACCTCCACTAACGCCCTGTGTCACAATGGACTAGGGACCAGGCTGGTGTGTATCAAGATATTTATTAAAGTATTATTTAATGAAAAAGGAAAATAATCAAAATGCAGCAGCCACCAATGTTGTGGCAACACCAATGCAATGATCTCTACAGAACAATCGGGTTATGATATCCTTTTACAGTTCACACAGGTCTTTAATGGCAAAATAGAAAAAAAGAATAATTTTTACCAAGTGATAGCACCAACAGTTTAGCACTCCACCCTCCCTCCCAACGCCTGCAATACTAACCCCCAAACATCAGCTAAACTTGATTCTTTTTTAATGGAAGGCAGTGGCAAGGAATAGGAATAGAAAGAGAGAAAAATCGTATTTGGGGTAAAGCCCACCACCACAAGATGGGAAGCCAGCACCGAAATTGAAAACTCGTTTTTGGAGCAAAATGGAAGAATGGGATATTCATTATTAAACTGCTAGGGGATAGAATGAAAGGAAATTCGTATTGTTTACACTTTAGGAGATGGGGAAAGTTTAGTGAATAGTAATCAGCACACTGGGGCAAAAATAGAAATTAAGTGGGAAAATCGGTTTTGGGAGAAAGCAATTGCAAAGGGAAAACACAGTGACAAATGGAAATTCGTTTACACTGGGGCTTACAGTGACGGGCAGCTCAGGGAAGGGGTTTAGCTTACAATAGGAAAATTGCTTTTCAATGACCAGGACAGAGGCACATAACAGGTAGACTTATAATCATAAGGGATTGCTCACAATGGGAACAGTTTGGGTTTAATAGGACAGATGCAAATGGGAGTTCGTTTGGTAAAGCACACCATACACACACATTTGGTTTTAAGTTACAAGGAGACTACTTTTCTTGAGGCAACACTTTAATGACTATAACAATTAAATACAACACCAGGAACAAGATGGTTGATTTCGAATGGCAACCATCTTGAACTGTGAATTTCAATGGGGGAATTAATTGATTTACTTGAGAAAAATACTAAGGATTTACAGAGGTTTTTCAAAGGAGATATGCTAACATACACAAGCAAATAAGAGATTATTCTATGGGGAGATGACTGGATTACACTGGCAATTTGGGGTTTTCAATGGATTATTGGATTAAATGCACCACTACAAAAATGAAGGGTTTATGCAATTATGGTTGGGATTATATGCTAATCACAAAGCAAGACTTGGTTTAGGATTCAGGAAAGCCAGCTGGATCAGGACACTCTGGACAGCTAGGGCAAGGGGTCTGGTCACTGCACCCTCAGAGATGGAAAGGTTCAACAGCCTTCTCTCCGTCCTCCTCCTGGTTTTTGTCTGTCTGTTCCTGAGTCTTAGTACAGTCCCCCTTATATAGCAGAAATGACATCACCAACTTTACAATCTAGGGGGGAGTACCCTGTAATTATCCCTGCTGCTCGGATAGGACAGTTAACCATCGCTCTCTCCGCCCCCTCTCAGGATTGGGTCGGGAGGAGAGCACCATCTGTCTGTTTGCATTTAGGACCATTCTTTGTTTTCATTACCACTTGTTGGCAAAAACTAGTTATGTCTCATAACTTCATAATTATACTAGCCCCTGCCATATGAAAAAGATATGCAATTTTAGTTGGTCATAGGGAATTGGATAAGCCGATCGGCAACTCTGTACAAGGTAGCATGGCCATTTGGCATATTTTTGTCCTTTTCATAAAATGTACAACTTATGAGTGTGCAAATGATCAAGCATGTTCCTAATTTCATTTGCCATCTTTTCACCAACTGTCACATTTGTCACCTGTTCAGAAGAGCCAGAAACTAGTCATTTCGGTCCCAAAAGTCCCAGGTAAATGCAATTTTATATCTTTAAAACCACCTGGAAATTACATTAAAAAAATGGCATAAACGAAAATAATTCTCATTCTGATTTGCTGCGAAAAATGACTAAATTGAAATCGGTCTTTTAATGTCAATTGGGAGTGTCTGTTCAACCTGTGGGAGGGCCGCTTCATCCCCCACAGCCTTCTGTCTTCCCGTGGGCTCAGCCGGTGACCAGAGATTTTTTTAGTCCCTTTTGAAATTTGCAGTTTGCTCTTTGAAGTGGGTGCTGCAGTTTGCTCTTTGAAGTGGGTACAGGAAGGGCTCACACCTCATTCAGCCAAACTTGGACTTCTTTGAAATCTCTGCGCTCCTGCCTTCATGTCTGCAGAAGAGGGAATTGTGACGCCCTCGGCAGCATCACGTTTTATTGCGGGATTGCTGTAGGATATGTGTGATATTCCGCGGGAATTGGGGCTTTGTCATAATGAAGTTGCTACCTTCAGCCCAAACTGGTTTTTCCTGCAGTAAGTTTCTCTTCAGAGGTGATTTGAGTTTTGTGGGTTGAAACATAACCTACATTTGCTTGGGTCACCCCTCGCCCCCCGCTTCCCCCATTATATTTCCCTGACATTTTCTGTGTGAGAAGTGCTATCTTTTTCTACTGTGGCTTTTTTTTTTTTTTTTTTTAAAAGCATGTTTTCTTTTGCAGTGTTTAAAGGGCTGATGTTCAAGTGACGGGGAAAGCAAAAGCCGTTTCTGGTTTTAGTGTTGACATTCTTGCCCCTCATGTGAAATAAAAGTAAAGCAGGGCCGTTTTTGGATGCAGTCTATAACTTCTCGCCTTTCAGGTGAAATAAAAGCAAAGCAGGGCCATTTATGCTTGCCATTCATGTGACAGGGATAGCAAAGCAAGGCCGTATTTGGTGGCAGTGTTTTAAATGCTGCTTTTCATGTGAAAGGAACTTCTGTTTGGGGCCTTTAAATGCACCCCACACATAATCCTGATGTCCATTTCCAACCGCTACCCTGCCCAGAATACATCCTCCTGGGATCTTTTTGAGATAGTTTTAGCAAGCAGGAACATCATATGCAGTAAACTGCCAGTGTTAGTTCAATGCTGTCTTCAGAGTTAATGGCTTAAATGCAGCTATAAATGTGCTACTGGTGTAATAAAAATGTTTTGAAGTGTGCCGTCAGCCTCTTAGTTTATAAGCGTGCATGTCCTGATTTAAATAAAATAAAAAATGGACAAAGCCAACAGTTTTGGTTTGTGTGTAGGAGGTACTTACTGGGCATTTGCCAGGTAAAGCTATCGAATGCCCACGTATTCACCATTTTGCAGCCGTAGCATTTTATTGGTAGATGGCGCCATAAGGCAATCTCGGGTCATTTATTACACAAGCCAAACTGTTGGCTTTGCCAATCCTGTTTTTTTGTAGCTTTGTTGTAGATAGTTGTTTCGAGTAAGTTCGCACAACTCATAACGACGAAAAATGTGTCGCCTGCATAAGTCTGGGCTAAATGTGTTTATTTATGTTACCCCCCCCCACACTCAAATCCCCAAAAACTTTATACAATCCAACCCTAAAATGTAATATTTTTTTAAATATTGTAACGCCCGTTTATTTGCTGTGCTACTTAACTGTAGAAATGTACTAGCAAAAGCTACATTGAAACGAGGCCTGACTATAGGGTTGTTCAAGTTCGGAATGAAACCTTATAGTAGTTATCGAGGAGGCAGAGGCTCCTGCCAAACTCTCCCTTGTGCTTTTAGTCTCGTCACACTTCATTCAAAATTGGACACCGTTCGTTTTGTTTCACATTTATAAATCGGGTTACATGTGCAGAAAATGCCTGTATGCATGTTTACATCTCCATCGCTTTCTTTTCGCAGCCTGAACCAATCCGCGTCTTGGTTACTGGTGCCGCAGGTCAGATTGCCTACTCGGTGCTGCTCTCTATAGCCAAGGGCGATGTCTTCGGCAAGGATCAGGTAAGGCTTCCGTGTGCATATCTGTGAAACTGTTGCCTAATGCCTCTGGTGATAGGATGCCGACGTTAATGATTAATTAGGTCAGTGCACTGCACTGTATTCCACGTGTTACAGTTGCAAAGCTGCTGACGGAGGGTCAGCTCCACGTTGCCGCAGTTACAAAAACACTGCAGCAATTAATGGTGCACGGGAAGAATAAAAAGTTAAGATGCCGTAACACTTAATATATCTTCAAATTTGGGAGGTTAGGTGGCATACCAATATTTACAGACGAGCCCCAGATCAGAAGCAATGCTCTGCAAATATGGACTGCCCCTCCCGAGATTGCTAAATGGAGGTGTGAAGGTTTCTTATGCATGGCAGCTAGCCGCCTTCTTGGGAGCCACTATCTCGCCGTATGTTTTAATGTTTGGACATTTCAGCTTATTTTTGTTAACACTTTTATTTAACCAGTTTAAACATACAGCATATAGTAATACTAGACAATACACATGTCCACATTCAGTGGCTACCATCTTAACACTCAGAAACATGGATAACCTATCCTAATACAGAGAATACCTAGCCCCCCCCCCCACCCAGCATCCAGACATAGCCCGAGCCCTACAATCCTTGAAATGGCGCCTTGAAGCATCCTTTGTTGTATGGACACCTTACAAATATCCAATACATTAAATCAATCCTCCATCTATTCAATCCCCACCACACAATTTATACTGGCAGGTATGACATAACCAGATAACCTCCCCCACCCCAGACCCACCAATTAAATCAACATATATATTTATTAGGCTATCGGTTTACAAAACTGAAACCTCACACAAATAAAAAAATCATTATCTACAAAAAAAATCATGAACAAAATATCGATGATGAGAATTCACATTAACAGAAATTAATCTATACATTAAAAAAGTCACTTTAAGATTAATGATATTCTGTATCCTCTCGTTACAGCCTTCATAATAATTGTAGACCGGAGAACACTTGGCGATCTTCATCGGCTGTAAACATCCGCTTATTCCCATAATTTGATCAGGCATTCAAATTGAAATACATCTTTACATAACTCAAATGGTGCTGAATCACATAACTGATTCCATATGAGTTCCCAGGGTTGCAATCTTATATCTTTAACAAGCAATTTAAACCATCTCATCTGTGGGGCAACCAATGCATCACATTTTATCACCACATGTTTATGGTTTCTATTTCTTTATCACAAATAAAACACTTTGCTCTTGTAAGGAGAGTCCCTTGTTTACTTTCCTGCACACTTTTAGAAATGCTTGCAGTTTTGGAAATGCGTGTGGCAAATAGCAGTTTCCTTTTCGCCCAAAACCAATCAAAATCGTTTTGCTAGTAGGGCCACTTACTCTCAGGAGAGAGTGTATATGTTCAATGGAAATTACACTGGTTTCATTTTACAAATGACTTCTCCCTCCAACACCACACACCTGTGCATCAATGATATGTAACGCCCCTCTGTTTAAAGGTCAGGTCTAGGGAGTGGGGACACTTTAGAATTTCGTTTGGGGCCAAGGGCATCCCTTTGTTTTAAATACATGCCGCAGGTAGAAGATGGTGAGGTAGGGGGGTCGGAAGTGGAATGGCCTAGAGACTACAGAAGTGGGGCCTTTGAAAGAGGAGGGTGCCCCAGTGGTGGGATGGTATCTTGGAACATGGCAGGAGTTAAGGGAAAGCTGGAAAGGGCGGGTACTATGGAGTTTGAGGACCCATTAAATAATCTCTTAACAGGAAACCTGGGCCCCTGACATCCCCCCCCCTGTTGGATGGTTCTTTATGGCATACCACCAAGAGAAATCAAAGGGGTAGATGTTGTGGGGCAATGGTCTTTTTTGTCAAGGCATCATATTATTGAACTGCAGAGTTAAGGTGCTGGAGACGGAGATGCATTTCTTCCAGTTGCTGACGTTAAACCCCCCTCACCCCCAGGGTGGTGATAAGGTTACCATCATAAACTTCTATAACGTTCCCCATCAGGTGGAGGGGAACCGTATGACTAAGGTTAAGGGCTTTGTGGATGAGTATAAAGGGAAGGGGAGGGGGGTAATCGTACCAGGCTTGTTATGGGGGGTGATTTCAATGTTAAGGTGGGTTGCAGAATCTCTAAACACCTTATATCATCCGATGGAAGACTTACTGATGAATGTTCGCGAAACGCAAAAGGAGGATACCAGGGCAAGTGTGAAGGGCCTACAGTTAAGTTCATGGCTGATTGAATGGGGGCTGAGATCGATTAATGGACGTATCAAGCCTGATATCCCAGGGACGATCCTGGAATTGAATGGCATCCTTGAGAATTCGGCTAAATCAGCGCAGGTGGTGAAGCACTTCAAGGACATCCTAGGGGTCTTGTGGAAGAGTATAACTCGAGAGGGAATGCCAACAGGTGGGGATGGTTTGATCAGGCCTGTAAGAGCACCAAATGAGTCCCTTTGAATGCCTTAACATCTCTGGCTATTCTAGTGATGGAATCATCCAACCAAGAGCCCACTTAAGCAGTAGTCCCTGAGCAGGGGGGGCATTACCACTTCAGGTCCCATAGATACAGGCCCGAGCGAAGCGAGGGTCTTATCGAAGGCCCTGGGGCATTACCTGAAGTGGTAATCCCCCCCCCCGCGCTTCCCTCCGCTCAGCGTCTATTGCTATTGCTATTAGTACCCTGGCCCGTAAAACCGGGGTACTAAAAGCATTTTTTTGTTCTGTTCCGAAACACTCTGGGGTTTTTCAGAACCAAAAAATTGTCAAAAAATGGCAGTCGGAAAGGGAAAAGAAAGTCTGTTTTCCCTTTCCATGACGGCCATTAAAAAAATTGGGTAAAATGTAAACAAATAAAATGGCTGCCATGGAAAGGCGAGAATGGACTACATGTAGTCTTTTTCCTTTCCATGACGGCCTGATCGTGAGCGGACTCACTGAGCACAGAAGTGTTCCCTGCGCTTCCGCTCCCAAAATGGACAAAAAAAGTAAGTGGGGTTGGGAGGCCGGGGAAGGGATTTGGATTGGGTGGGTGCGGTGGGAGGGAACAACACTTAGGGAAGATGGCAGTCTCCAGCCGTGTGGTGGCCCGGAGCGGGGATTACCCTGTTCCAAGCCTCCTCGTTAGCTGAGGTGCTCAACCCCCCCCCCCTCTGTGCATCAGTTCACAGGGCACTAGGGGTCGCGTTTCGGGAGGACCGATGGGCTGCCGCTCCAAGTAACTTTTGGTTGCGCCTATGGGCAAATAAGCATGCCACCTTATCAGGAATAGTATGGGTAAAGCAAATTGGTGCAAAATCCCATTGTTGGCATACGTGCAGGAGTCCTTGGTCTCTAGTAACATCTGGGCCTGGTTCCCCCTAGAGGAGGTGTTGTCACCCATGCAACTGAGAGTTTACAAAAAGTCAGGGCATCGGGGGGCTACGGGAAAAGGATAACTAGGAACGGGCAACCCTCTCTGTAAGCTAAAGTGTGTTAAGTAGGGTGTCCGAAATACAGCCTTATTGTTGTTGGGCCCAAGAAAGGACAGATGGCTTACAACACGGGCCAGGTTTGATTGCCTACAGCTAAGGGGCAATACGGAAAAGTGGCCTGGCTTCCCTAATGATCCAAGCTGCCCAGCATGTGGGGCGGCGAGGGAAGACTGAAAAATGTCCTATTATTTTGTCCAGCATACGGGGACATTAGAAGGTCCACTATCTTGCAGGTTGTCAAGCTTATTAGCATTCGCCTTTATAGGCCGGCTCTATGCTTCCTTTCAACGGCTGACGCTGAATTGACTGGTTGGGCTCTTTGTCCTACCTGAAAAGAGCTTTGCATCGAGAGAGAGGATTTTAAGGGAAAGATTAATGTTTTAACTGTACTGAATAATATGTTTCTTCTTTGTGAAAAGTTTTGTCAATGATTGCACTGTTTTTTTTCATGATTCTTTTGCGCTATGTACCGATTATTGTTAATTTTTTATATTTGTATTTGATGTTTGTTTGATGGATGCTTAATCCGAATGAACTTTGCAAAGAAAGAAAAATACAATGTTTAAAGAGTGGTGACAATTGGTAATTTTTGGGAAGGGGTATCAGTGGGGGAACTTCGTTTTAGAGACGAGGTTTGGGAATGGTGACAGTTGCACTTCTTTTTTGTGACTAGGACACCCCAGTTACTATGCGACTAACATTCTTCCTGCTAGGAGAGAGGGTGGAAGTAAGCTCCCACCTGTGTCAAATCTATTTTGTAGTTAAATTAATATACAGCAAATATTGGAAGGGTCTACCCAATTTGCCCCACCCACTATGCCGGGAAGATATAAAGGCAGGCAGAACCCCCCCCCCATCCCCACACCCTCTTGAATTCAAATGCATCAATCCTACCCACCCACCCTTGACCTTTGTTTTGGGGCACTCGGGGAAGACAGCCAGACTCCTCCTCTTTGGACAGCACAGGGTCTGGTCACTTCAGTCGGAGAGCGTCACCAGCTATCATCCCTCATCTTGCTCTCCTGAAGGATTCGGCCCGGGCATAGTCAGCTCTTGGGTCCCCCAATTTCTCTCTCCCAGGCAAAGTTTAAGGCCTCTCCACCTAAGATGTCAGGCAGCTGTCTCAGAATGCCCCAAGGTGGATTAAGGGCAAGTCCTGTAAGGTTTGGCAGCTCTCCCTCAAAGATGGTTTTTAGGCAGCTTGTCTGATCTTGTCTTCTGTCTCCCTTTCTCTCGCCTCCTTTCTGCCTAGAGCAAGTGCTTTTTTAATGTATAAGCCAGACCTCCAGTTATTAAAACGAGGAGGTGTGCGTTTATTGGTGCTAACCTGCTCATTGGGGAATTATCCTCTCTTCTCCAGCATTGGATCTTTCATGGATTCACATGTTGGGAATCCCTGGTTACTTCAACTTAGTAATTTTGCTATGGAACCACCCGACACCTCGAGTGTTCCATCATCGTTGTTGGTGCTTTTGGACCCCACCAATGGGATGTCGAGTGTACAGCTCCGCCCCAGCAGCTTCCACGCATATTTCAACCATCTTCCGAGCTGTTGCGATTCCTCGTGTTTCTCTCCTGAGAGAAAATTATGTTTCTTAGAAAATTAACTTTTCTTCAAATGCCACCATCCGGAGCATCCGACGTCTACACCCACACAGTTCCAGTTTAAACTATTGAATCTTCAGGACCATAGAAGTCCTTATATAGGTGTGTGACACTTGCGGCCTAAAAAATTTGTATGAGGGGGGACACAGTGTCTTTACTGCCTCTACCCAAACCATTCCACTAACGGCTGTGACATCTCCCAGGGTTTCTCACAAAAAACCCCTAAGGACAGGGGCCGTTGCCTTATCTGCTGGCTCAATGAAGGAGCCTACCCAGCGTCCAAGTTCGGTTCATCACGGAGTGAGAGGTCATTGTCAAGACAGAGGTCCATTTCTGAAGAGCCGGTGGCGAAAAAACAAAAGCCGGGTGAGGAACAATCGTCCCCTGGGCATGATGAGGCCAAACACTCTTTCCCTGTCAAGAAACCACCAGCTAGTGGTGAAGGGTCCCATACTGGGTCTAAACACTCATCTAAGGGCCCGTTGACAAAAGCATCATTGGAGTAACCGAGGGATAAAGGCTCACAGCCATTGTGAAAACCCATGTCTGACCCATCCAGGAGATCTCCTCCATCGACGGACAAACACAGCGCCAAATCGGCTGCGAAGATCTCCTCTTCATCGTCCATGAAAAAGAAACACCACTCGTTGTTGGAATCTCAAAGATCCTCCTTCGGTCGTCATTGAGATACCTGTCGACAGCCAAATCGTTGTCGAAGTCCACTCCAACAATGGCATCAACGGCAACAACTTTGTCCGGTTCTAAGGCTCGTCTCTCGTCAAAGACCAAAAAGATCTTCTGCAGAAAAGCCTATGCACCCGTCGACCACCACCACGGTGGAGATTTCGGAGTTACAGATACAGGGTAATATACTGTACCCCCCCCACAAAGGTATTTTGAAAAGCACAACTGGGGCCACGTTGGAGCAGGACCAGATTCCCCTGGGAATGTCTCCCATAGAGTACCCAGATACCATGCCAGAAAACATTTTGCAGCATGAGATTACATCAGATTTTGACCCTCCGTCAGAGGAATGTACAGGTGTCATTGATTCAGATCCTGAAGAAGGAACTTTTAATCCTCCTAACCAAGGACCCTCTAGAGAAGAAGATACACCTCTAAGGTTTCAGACACCCACACTGCCATCTACACCTGCTGGAATAGGCGATATGCATCCACAATACCCACTTAAAAACCCGCAATCCCTGCTTTCCCTGCAGGTGTTTACAACACTACAGTCTCTTTTGGGACAGCTTGATGCCAGGCTTCTGCTCCCTCAAGCTCAGACAATTCAGCCATATGGTGAAGATCAAGTTAACCCAGAACATCAAAGGGATCCAACCCATCCCTGTAGAGACCAGGGCACACTCCCTAGGATTCGAACACTTCCTAAACCTCCACCTCCATGTGCATTTAGTCCACGTAGGAGAGAGCAAGAAGAGGGGGATTTGGTTGACACAGATCAGGACACTGGTCTGAGGGATACAAGTTCCACCGCCTCCTTTTCTCCATGCAGAGCTGACACGTGGGGCACAGATGACCCTGACCAAGACGCGCAGGGTAGCCAGCTCAATATTCGCCTCCAGATGACATTGGGAGTTTCACTCCATAATGTCTAAAGCATGCCAGGAGTTTGGTCTGATTCTAGACGAGAACGACGATCGTTTCCTCTTTGACCACATGGGTAAACGCAGGAAGGCAGTGTTTTCCATACCCATTCTGCATCACATTTAGCAGGAGGGCCTTCATACTCTGTAGCATCCTTTTACAGAGCCGGCAGTTAGGCTTGATAAGAAGTTTAAGGCTCCTGACACAACACCGAAATGCCTCACCATGCATTCTGCTCCAGAGTCAGTCGTTTCAGCGGCAGCAAGCCGCAGAGCTCGAACGCAGCATAAGTGCGCCACTCCGCCAGACAATGAAAACAGGAAAATTGATACCTTTTTGGAAAAAAGGTTCTCACCATTGGGGCAACAACTGTTAAAGCACCGAATGACTGGTAATGGTTGCTTGATATGATCCTCACCGTCTGGCTCCTATATTGTAACACTTGCCGGAACAGCAGAGGAAAGAGACCATGATGATGCTGGTGCGTGAAGGGGAGGAAGCTTCGAATCACACCATCAATATCGCTATAGACCTTGCTGAAACAGGGTTTAAACAGATTGGCAATGGGGTAGTCCTTAGACAGCAAGCATGGCTACCTTGCACCGATTTGTGTTTGGAAGTGCAACACAATCTTCGTTATACTATGTGAAGGGGAAAATCTGTTTGGGGACAAAATTGACGAGGCCCTTAAAGCCATGAAGGCTCACTCTGACACAGCTAGGTCTCTTGCAGCCCTTCAGGACAGGCGGTCCTTTCGTTCCTTTCAAGGAGCCTCAGGTAATTCAAGATTCTTAGCCTCTAGAGACAACAAGAAATATAGTAGACCCGGATACTATTCTCAGGGCTACAAGAGGAATTACCAATCCTCCCAGCGCAAAAGAGCATACCAGAGTAACGAAATCGCAGATCTGCCACCTCCCAGAGAGGTAGGCACAATAAGGCACAACAATGACTGCCTCAGGGGCAGACAAGTGGGTTGGGGGGAAATGTGCCGTTCTTCCTCGATGAGTGGTAAACAATAACAAAGGACAGGTGGGTGCTAGATGCAATCCAGTACGGCCACCTGTTGGAGTTCAAGCGTGCATAAATCATTATACCCCCCATAAAGGTATCTCGCCTGTGCTGTAAAACTTGATGGTGCGAGATGCATCAAATGCTAAAAAAAAACAAGCCATCGAAAGAGTTCCTCCGTCAGCAAGAGGTAAGCGGGTATACTCCTGGTACTTCGTTGTAAAAAAAAAAAAACCTGACTGGAAGTGGTGCCCCATCCTGGATCTACGAAGACTAAACGAGAACATAAACAATTCGAAATGGTAACGCTCCAGGAGGTCATACAAGCCATTCAGCCCCAGGAATACCTTGCCATGTTAGATCTTAGATCTCGGGGATACATACTTCCACGTGCCAATACATCCAAGGAACCGAAAGTACCTCAGATTCGTGGTCCGCCAAAGCCATTATATAGTTTCGGGTACTGCCAGTCAGCACCCAGAACATTCACAAAGTGCCAGGCACTGGTAGTGGCCTTCCTCCGAAAGCAGGGTCACCACGTATACCCGAACCTGGACGATTGGCTGGTTCGAGGTTCAGTGTATCAACAAGCCTGGTCTTCTCTCATCCAAACACACGCTGCTCCTACAATTGGGCTTTACAATAAAATTATACAAAATCCTGCACAGTTCCCTTTAGGGAATTTTGTTTGCCTGGGCGCTCGATTCCTTACAGACCAGAGTCTGGTCGGACCTTCATCGGACAGAATCAAGAAATTGATAACACTAGCGAACTCAATTCACGCCACGGTCTGCACATAATTGGCTCTTCTTGGGACCATGTCCTCCTGCATTCCTCTAATTCCCCACTGCAGGCTGCACATGCACCTAGTGCAAATGTTTCTGGCCCAGATGGTCCCAAACCCGAGGTTCCTGGTCAGACAAAGTAACCATCACTTGAGCTCTATCAAACATGAAATGGTGGAACATCACCAAAGGAATGCCCCTCATGGAACCAAATTACCATCTTACGATTGTGGCCGATGCCCCCCAGGCAGGATGGGGCGCTCACTTGGAAAAGCATCAAGTCAAAGGCCTCTGTACCCCAGAGAAAGCAGTCCACCACATAAATGTGCTGGAATTACAAGCAGTGCATTGGGCTCTAAAATTCTTTCTTCCGCCAATAGAGAATTTGGTGGTTCGTGTTCTCACGGACCACTCAACCACAATGTTTTATCTACGGAAGTAAGGTGGAACGCGGTCAAGGACCCTGTCCGAGAAAGCACAGACCATCTGGCCTTGGGCCATCCAATGCAACATTCTACTTCAGATCTTCCACCTGCCGGGGATGCAGAACAAGCAAGTAGACGCCCTCGGCAGGGATTCCTCACAGTCGCACCAGTGGCAACTGCCCAACATCCATTTAGCCAAGATTTTCTCAAGGTGGCGTCACCCCCCTCTAGACCTGTTTGCCAGTCCCGACAACAAGCACTGCCAGAAATTTGCCAGCAGTATTCCGCATCCCGACTCTCAAGGGGATGCGTTTTCATTCCCTTGGAGCGGTGTGTTCGCATACGCGTTCACCCCGTTTGCTCTCATCAGGAAAACTATACAGCTGACACGCAAAGTTTGTAGCAGAATAATCTTGGTAGCTGCATACGGGCCCCGGCAGACCTGGTACTCGAGCCTCCTGCAACTGACAGTGGACGATCCAATCCATCTAGGATCTCATGCCAATCTTCTATCCCAGAACAATGGGATGATTCTTCATCACGAACCAGGCTCTCAAGTGAACAGCGTGGCTCCTGACCACTCCGAGTCCTCATTTAAATATCCCTCACGACTGTTGGGGCATTCTAGCAGCAGCTAGAGCTCCTTCTACCAACATTTCCTATGGCCGAAAATGGAAAAGATTCTGTGCTTGGTGTCACAACAGCCTAACCTGCTGCTGCTAGCTATAACGCCTCATCAGATCCTTCCTTATCTGCTAAAGTTAGCCACAGAAGGTCTAGCGATCTCTTCCATCAAAGTGCACTTATTGGCAATCTCTAGATTTACACAGAAAATATCTCCCCCTCTTTACAGTGACCGGCTAATCGAGCACTTCTTAAAAGGGCTTTTTTGTACCTTTCCGCCAAAGAAAAGCATTCCACCCGTATGGAGCCTGAACCTGGTCCTTGCAGTGCTTATGAGGCCTCCATTCGAACCTTTGTCGACAACGCACATCAAATTTCTCACGTGGAAGGTGGCCTTTTTAGTTGCCATTGCGTCCTCTAGTCGTGTTTCGGAGCTGCAAGCTTTGGCTGTAGACCCTCTGTATCTACGTTTCATGAAAGACAAGTTGCTACTTTCCACTAATCCTCTTTTTATCCCTACTACTATCAAGTTTCATAAACGTGCAACCATAACTTTGCCCACTTTCTTTCAAAATGCTACTTCACCAGCAGAGAAGGCCCTGCATTTTCTGGACGTCAAAAGGCGATTGAAATATTATTTGAATCGCACACAATCTTTCAGATCCACAAAGCAGACGTTTGTCTCCTTTGGTCTGTCCAACTAGGGAAAATCCATCTCAAAATAGGGCATTTCAAGATGGGTTTCACCTACTATTTCCTTCTGCCACTTGAAGGCCAACAGGCCGTTGGAAACGGCCCCCAGAGCGCACTCCACTAGAGCCACGGCTGCGTCAGCGGCTCTCTGGTCTGGATATCTTTCATGGTTTCACATGCACCGTCCAGCCTACCCCCCCTCTATAGGCAAGCATCCTCTACAGGGGGATATTCTCCAGCTGGATTGGTTAGAATCTGAGGGGAAGCTCCAGGGGTGGAGCTATGCACTCAACGCCCCATTGATGGGGCCCAAAAGCACCCACAACATCATTGATGGGACACTTAAGGTGTCAAGTTTTTCCATAGGAAAATTACTAAGTCAAAGTAACTGGGGATTCGCAGCCTGACTGGGCATATTCACAGCATGTGAATCCATGAAAGATACCAGCGCTGGAGAAATAGTTACAGTTAAGAAACAACTCTCTTCCTCCTCCCCAGAGCCAACCCCTCTATACCCTGATGGGCCCTCGGAGTCTCCTGATTGAAGTGGAGAGGTACCTTTTTCACTTACACATTTTCTAGATGTCAGCTGTTTACCTAAAAAGTCCCCACATGGCACAATTTTGTAATTTGCCAATTAATGCTATGATATATAGATATTAATATTCCCCTCTTCATGACTGATCTGTAGGGCTTACTTCAGCACTGGGCGCAATATGGTTTTTCGCCCTTTATTCGAAAACTAACAGTTGGGAATAAACTTCCTAATCGGATAACTAATTGGTAATTGGCTACCCAACTTTCACATTCAGAACATTATCAGGAATGCTAAAAACACTTTTTCGATTATAACTTTAGTCGCAAAAATCGTACCTGGATGAAATTTGTGGCAGCACAACCGCCTTGAAATCGGCTTTAAAATGACACTGGAATGAACTTGGTTTTCTCAGCAACAATATGTTGCACCATCAGTTATGATAGTCCATTTAAACTAATGTGAAATCTTCAACATGCATGCAAATCTTAACTTCCATGTACCCTTATAGGTTTCATTTCTCTTGAAATGCTCCTTCACGCTCTGTGGCCTTATTGTTGGTTCAGCCTGCAAAACAGCCATCAGCCTTTTGTCTCTTGAGGGTTGATGGGCTGATGATAGTCGTATCATGCACCAGATGCTCTCTGACATCAGGAGGCAGTGCTGGCATCTCACCTTATGTCCATGTAATCTTAATTTGACCACAATTTTGGTCTAATACTTTGTATTTTCAAGCATTTTCACCCACTCTGGCCGGTCTTGTGTGAAGCTTGCCTGTAGTAAATACTTGGTATGCATCTGCTTCACAGAGATCCCCCTTCCAGATAAGACCCAGGTAGGTCTGCCAAGGGGCAGTCACTTAGAAATAGGCATAGCAACCCAAAATAAATACGTTTTGATTGTGCTCAGAGGCGATTCACATGGGCCATCTGAAACACCATTGTGGCCTTCTTTTTCCAGTGCAGCATTTGTATTAATGTGACACACTGAAATTGTAGGGCTGCTGTTCAGTTTGGTCACTCAAAAATGCATTTTCATCTACATGGTGTCTGTTTTTGTGCTAAATAGTTGGGACTTAGAATCTTTCATTTCAGGTGACTAACAGTTTTATATTTCGCAAGCAAAGCTCACTTTGTGCTCCGAATTTTCAGTTCACAGCATTTTTATGTGTCAGTTTCGATGAAAATGCTGTGTTTTATCTCTCAGCCAGCAATGTGCCTTAGCAATCTGATCTTACTTTTCAACATATTGTGTTTCAACTGCAGAAAGACCCACAATTTCCTCAACACAATGTTCCTTGTGTCCTCTTCCACCAAGACACATTTTCAGTCACCAGGCCCTTTCGGTGTGTTAAGGTTTGGGCTGGCATGTAATCCCAGTGTGTCTTTTGCCATGATACCAATGCATTTCATAGTAAAGGCCTAACCTGGCCTTTCCCTTTGTCATGCTGGGGCTATCATTAAACCCCACACTTACATACTTTATTTTTTGTATTAAAGTGTAAAACTAGCTCGATAGCAGCTTGAGCTCTGTACATAGTGTGGGTATCTGGCATTTGGGCTGGCATCTTTTAAAAGTAGCTGAGTACTGTGAGGTCTGTGTGTCCATTGGAATTAGTCCTAGTCCAGGTGTTGGTGAACGAGACAGGTTTTGAGAGATTTGGAGAATTGTGGGGGCATTCCGAGCTGACACTGGGATAGAATTCCAGAGATTGGGTTCATGACAATAGGATTGTTTGTGGGTCCTCTCTTTGCAGACGAGTTGTGATTCAAGCTGGTTGGTCGATTTTTGCTGAGCGAGGAGGATGTGCCACCAGATATGTGGAGCTTAGCTTCCAGGTGCGCTGGTGTGCTACTCGTGTCTGCTTTGTAGATGAAGTATCCTTGCTTGGCATGGAAGCCCATGTAGTTTGTGTGGGATGGTGGTAAATCAGTCAAATTTTTGTGCTCCCGTAATGTGTGCTGCAGTGTGGTGGACTGCGTTTAGGGGAGCCCTGTCAGTAGAGCATTTACCCCATCGATGTGCAAGACAACAAGGGCCTGCACTATGGTCCAGAAGTCCTGCTGCGGGATGAAGGGTTTGATTTTTCGAAGGGAAGAGATTCTGTGCCAGGCTATTTGGGACTTCTTGGCAATGTGTTCCTGGAAGGATAGATTGCTGTCAATAGTGAAGCCTAAGGATTTTTCTGAGAGCTGTGGATCTAATCCTCATTGAGCCATTGCTGGTCACGTTGCCTTTTAGCAGGCAGACCAATGAGAACTAATTCAGTCTTGGACGGGTTTAATTTGAGCAAGGCAGTTGACATCCAGGACTGGATGATGGATAGGTAATCGTGGAGACGGTGGAGCTGCAGTTGGCTTTTTTTCCAGCGCAAACCATTTTCAGCAGTTGGCAATACATTTAATCGGGATCTTAATATAGTATTTCCAAATTCCGGGACCCATCAATAACCAGAACTATATGCCCTCAACGTGCCTCCTCCCAACCATGCTGTGCAAATAATCTATGGCGGCCGCAGGTCAGAGCGGGCCTTGAGAGTCGCACACTTTGTGCCAGCCACCGTACTGATAAAAACTGTCCTCAGTGGGACCCTCAGATGAGGTCACATCACTCTCTCTGCCCTGACCCACTTTCTTATCGCCCTCTGCCAGTGACCCATCCGCGGTCCAGACTGTGCCTTCCATGCCATTGCTATCACGCACTTTGCCAATATGAGATCAACCGCTAGCACTCTATTTAGTGCCTTATACTGCCTCCATTTCCTGCTAGGCCACGGCCCAAAAAAGAACTGATTCACCGTCTGCTGAATCCTCATCTTTTTCCACCGCTCGCCAACAAGTCACTAAAGTTGTCGAACCCTGAACTCTTATGGGGGGGGGGTGGCGGTACAGGAAGAGCTAGACCACTTCAAGAGTGGCGGGCCTGAAAATTAACATGGGGAAGTAGAGCTTCTGAATGTAAACGCGCAGGCAGCGATTTTGGTGGATACTTTGAAGGGTGGTGCATTTTGCTATTTCATCATGATGATCTTGGTCCAATAAAAGATGTAATAACTTTAAATGTGTTGTGTGTTTAAGACAGTAATGGACTTTTTAATTTCACCTAATAACATTTATAGTCCCATCTTAATTCTGTAGGCCATGTTTGTCTGCCTTTTTTGAGTTTTGGTTATGCCAAAGCAATTCCTGTAGAGAACAAGCATTGGCAATGCAACAGTTTGGGTCTTTGTCTAGGCATGGGAAAGGCACTTTCCAGGCACAGCTGTAGTGGTTTTAACTACCCATTGTTGGTAGCGGGTGCAAAATGGTGCGAGTACCTGGGCATGTAATGGGCCTGCCTTCTCAAAAGCTTTTATGCACAAACATACATTTTGGCTTTTGCCAATTCTTGTTTTTAACAGGACTTCAGTGAAGGACATGCACAGTGCTTATAGAGTGCCTGAACGCAGGCCTTATTACACCAGTATCGTGTTTACATCGCCAAGTAATTGACAGCGCTTTGAACAAACACTGCAAGCGCTTTGAGTGCAAAAGTTGATGGTAAGGATTGATTAAAGTGAGCTTAGAGTTCCCATGAGAAGCTGATTTTGGTGGGGAGGAGCAGGAACTTGTTGGGATTGGCCATGGGGATTAGCAGGGCCACGGGTAGTCAATGGGTGGGCACATTCCCAACAAAACCTACAAGCTTTGCGTTCCTCCTCCTATGCCATTTCTCCCTATCTATACTTCAATAATCGTTCCGGCTTATAGGTGTCGCTTGCGACACCTGATAAACCAAACAAAAAAGTGTATTTTGTCTACTTGCATATGGTTTTTGATGGGCATGTTTTAATGTGCCGGAGTCAAACTGTATTGAGCACTGTCAGTGATGTAGCACATATATATATTTCTCTACTGTGCATCTTCGGTTTGTTTTGTGCACACAATTTTATGACCTGTACATAATTTGCTGCATCCACATGTGTACCACATGTGAGTGACCCAGCATCTCAAGTACTTGATTACATATTGTATTCCCATTCACAACCAACTGCAAATCTTCAGGCTTTTTATTCAGTTTCTCAGAGGAAATGGGCTGTAAAATTTACCTATTCATTAATTTTTTTTTTAAAACCACACCATGGTTGAAAACATTCTTGTTGGGTTCAGGGATCCATGCTTTGCTTGCTCGCTACAAGATTCGGGGAACATAGTTCTGTTTTCCGCCAGTTTAAAAGGCGAGTAGCAACCCCTGAGCACCACCACTAGCCCATTGTTCTCAGGGTTTCACGCATGTTTTTGCCCCACCAAACACCAGCCTTAGAATGACGCATCAGAATCCGATAAAAAGAACCTAAGTAGTAATAAGTGCAGAATGCCATGAAAACCATTAGGGAAAAAAAGAAAACATCCAGGTAAAACACAGCTAAAGTTTAATGTGGTCTCCTATCTAGCACCTAGTGGTCTTTGTGAATTATTTGTTGATATAATAGGGTGCTTAGTATTGGGATCACCTTGTTTCCAAAATTCATTGTTACCAAATAAATGAACTGGGTGCAATCTATGATAGTGATTGCCCAGGATCACATGCATTTAGGCAAGTGGGGCAGCCAGGAATCTCATGTTACTTGGTTGCAGTCACAACATGCTTGCTAGACCGCAGGTTTGCCGGCATTGCGACACTGGGCATACACCTTGAGGTTTGAGGCCAAGGGCTCTAATATGGGGGCTATGATAGGACCACATTTTATATTTTTCCCATTCAATATTGTAATCTATTGGGGGGGTCCAAAGCAGAGTACATGTATGTGTGAATATACTGCATGGGGTAAATGTTTGGTATTTATCCCATGCAATGTTTTCTATGTATCCCTTGATGTAAATATTTCAACCTGTAAATGGGTCGTAATTTTAAAATAGTGGGTATTAAAAATACACTTAGTTTTTACCGTTACCACCAAGTCTGTAAGGAAGCCCAAAATACCTTAAACTATCCATGCACTAGATTATTTATTATATTTGGGTAAACCACACCTCTACCACCGTTGGTTGTGCTCAGGCAATTGCAAGTCGTGGTGGCTTTCCTTATAAGGTCAGGGAATTCTGAAGTGATTTTTCCATATCTTTCTGCATACACAACATGCAGAGGAGTCACTAGTTCCCACATCCCTCTTTTAATACTTGACATCATATGGACATCCTTGAGCAGTTATATGTGAACCCGTCTGTCGGAACTATATCCACAAATATGCAACCCGTAATTTGTGGCCAACTGATATTTTAAGCAGTTTAACGTAAATCGGTTTCATCGCCAGCTGACAACCTATTTTTAAATATACATCTGTATATAGGTGCTTATTTGTTTAAAACTGCAGCAGTGCACTAAATGCACAAGGTGGGATATACAGGTATTCTTATTAGTTAATGACTGTGAACTTCAAGGAGAAAATGTGCATGAAAATAATCTGGAAAAGCAAGAGCATTATTTCAGTGCATTAAGTGTCAGTTGCTGTTCATTGTGGCAGCTTAAAATTTGATACCAGAACTCCTTTCCTATCAGGTCCCTTTACCTTGTACTAGGGGACTGTTAACCTCCTAGCTAGCTGGTGTGCCAGCCTCCTTCCAAGTTTGTCAAGAGTTGTAGCATTCCTCCTCATGCTGCTCAGAAAATTACCTCATATTGTCCATAAATAAAAAAATAAAACTGGCTACTTCCTACAAGATTTAAAGGCACTTCAAAGAAACCGGCAGGGTAGCCTCTTTTTAATCCTAATCCTGAGGATGCATGTTGCTGTTATTACTGATGAGATTAAATCTGCATTTCAACAGCAGTCAAACAAATGTACCTCTTGGAACCATCCACTTATTTTATTTAGTTTTTTTTTGTTGAATTCAGGTAAATATTGAGAAGCCTGCTGTGGCCGGTGTGGGTTTTGCCTTTGTTATGCATGTGTGCAGATGAGAAATGCAGCACAAAACAAACACAAACCGGACAGCAAGCAAGTGCAAACCTATGGTGACTTGTCTCCTCCTTTAAAATAAAAGAAAACTCAGTGCCCTGAATTTTCCACCAAAATGCCACGTAAATGTCAAATGCTGTGCTATAGCAAGCCCCAGTAACACAACCTAGCACACCACTGTTCGAAGTGACAGTTTAACATTCATTTGCATGTTTCGAATGGATTGTGTCCTCCCACGTATTCCTCATCTTAGATATAGCCTTACCTTCAGCTTGCTGCTTCGGAATTTTTTTTTTCTCCTTTCCACCAGAGGGCGCTCCCCTCGAGGCCACGGCGTCTATGTCCCTCGGCGGCACCCGTCAAACACCAACGTCATTGCCTGTAAAAGAGCCTTGAGCGCGACCGCTGGCTTCAGTTCCATTTTTCTGTTAGCTTTGCTTGGAATCGTTTCCAACGGCGCTTCAATTTTTTGTGAAGAAAAAGCTATGTCGTCTTCTTCGAACCCTTCCACTCCGAAGACAGGTTTTAAAAAATGTCTGAAGTGTGGAAAGAAAATGTGTGACAGATCCACTCAAAAATTGTCTTTGGTGCCTCGGTTCCGACCTCCGAATTGAAGACTGGTTTGTGCCAGTCGATGACCCATAAAGCCTTGAAAGAACGCAGAGGTAAAGTGGCGATGGGGGGGTTTCATCGAAGTCTACTTCGAAAGGGAAAGACTCGGCCGAGTCTTTGAAAAAGTATCGTAAAAAGCATAGGTCGAGGAGTAGATCGAGAAAGTCTTCTTCGTCATCCAAAAAGGCAAAGAAAAGACAGCATCGATCTCCCTCGACGTCTTCGGAGGAGGTGATGGCATGCCCATCAAAGCATGACTCCCCGAGTAAATGGGAAGCTTTTCGAGTTTTCATGCTTAAAACTTTTGAGAAGGCGGCCCAGACCCCCTCAAAAAAGTCTAAAGACCATGCCCCTACTCATGAAAAACGTGACAGAGGGAGGTCCAAAACAAGAAAAGCTGATAAAAAGTCGTTGGGGTGTCATCGATGGGAATCTTCTCGATCACCTCATGAAAAAGACCTTTTGGTGCAAAGGTAGAGGGAAACAAAATGGCATCGAAACATCATATTTGGATTTGTATTTTGTATTTGTTTTATTTGTAACGCGCACCGTCTGGCCCGTAGGCATCAGGGCGCAACTTAGGACAGGTTACATAACGAGCATACATATATTCACATTAGGTACAGTACAAAATATTCGGAGCATTCGGTAATATACATCATTTACAGCATACAGCAATATACATAAATTACAGAATAGGGAATTAGGGCAGGCGTTAAACTGGGAAATGGCACCCTGGTACATAAGAAGTCCAGGTTTCAAGGCTGGTTGAATAGCCAGGATTTGGTTTTGGACTTGAAGGCACTAAAGCATTCTTCATTTCTGATGGTGAGGGGGAGGGCATTCCAAAGATTGGAAGCTAGGACGGGGAAGCTTGTTCCACCCGCTTTTTGTAGTTTGAACCAAGGGATGGTTAAGCAGTGGGTCTGGGCGGTTCTTTGAGGGTGGGTGGATGCGTGGCGGGATATCCGGCTGCAGAGATACGGGGGGGGCTTGGTTGGCTAGACATTTGTGGGTAAGGCCTAAGGCTTTCAGTGCAATTCTCTGTTTGACCGGAAGCCAGTGTAGATTGGATCTCAATTCCGAGATGTGGTGGTTTCGCGGGATGTTTAAGGCCGCTCTAATGGCGTTATTCTGGGAAATTTGCAATTTGTTCAGGTTCTCTTGGCTGGTTCCTAGGTAGAGGGCGCTACCATAGTCAATTTTAGCCATGATGAGGGTTCTGGCAAGTGTGACCGAGTTTGAGGTGGTCAGGAAAGGCCTGCAGGCTGCAATGAGTTTGCAGGTGTATGCTGAGGCAGATCTGACTGCATTTGTTTGTCGGGTGAGAGATAAGGTGGCTTCAAGGTAGACGCCTAAGGTTTTAGTGTCTTTCGAAACTTGGATGGTGATGCCATCAATGATAAACAATTGGTAGACCGGTTAAAGTTTATTAAGGCGTTGCGAGGTGCCCAAGATGAGGAGCTCAGTCTTGTCATCATTGAGGCATAACTGGTGTTGTGCCATCCAGGCTTGGATGACCAGATAGACATCATTCAAGGCCTTGGTGTCAGCCAAGTAGTCGCCAGTGATGGGAATGAGTATCTGGGTGTTGTCAGCGTAATTCGTATAAGAGACACTCGGATAAGTCAAGTACGTCGAACAGAGGTTTAGTAAAAACATAGTGTTGGTGACACGCAAGAGCCCTGGGGGACGCCACAGAGAATAGGGGAAGGATCTGCAGCTGCAGATTGAGAAAAGACACGCATAGATCTGTTACTCAAGAATGATTTGATCCAAGCCGTAGCTGATGGGGAGAAATGGGCAGCCGAGTGGAGATGCTTGCATAAGATTTGGTGGTTGACCAAATCGAATGCCGCAGAGAGGTCAAGTAGAAGTAATAGGGCAAGTTTGCAGTTGTCCTTTAATACTTCAATTTGAGTAAGTCTAGCAGAGCTGTCTGTTTCGTGTCTAGGGCGGAAGCCAGATTGTCTGAGGCCTAGAATATTATTGGCTTCCAAGTACTCTTGGATTTGCAGGTATGCTGCGCGATCAAGGATTTTTAGCAGGAACGGGGTAATATGTCTGTAGTTGGTAGGTATGCTGGGGTCAAGGGAGGGTTTTTTGAGCAGGGGGATCACCCATGCATCCTTAAGGTTGTCCGGGACAGTTCCTGTTTTAAAGGAGGCGTTGATGAAGGAAGTGATAAATGGGGCCAAATCGTGGGCAGATTCCTTTATGATGGGGGCAGGGCAGGGATCACCCTGGCAGTTGGATGGTTTGATCCTCGGGATAATGTTTTCCACCTTAGCAGTGGTGAGCCATGAGAAGGCAAACCGTTTGAGGCTGGGCACGTCAGGAGAGAGGGTCCCAGCTCGGGTAGGGGGGCGATTGTCCAGTTTCAGACTGTTTTGTTTAGCTATGATTTTGGTTTGCAGCGAGGTGATTTTATTCAGTAACGCTGCCTGAATGTTAGCACACCATTTGCTATCTTTAGTGCAGGTGTTGGGAGGGGTAGCAGGAGTTTCGAGCTCTTTTAGGATCTTAAAAAGTTCCTTAGAATTGGAGTCAGCTTGCAGGATGCGATTATTGAGGGACTCTTTTTTTCGCCTCAATAATGGCTGCTTTGTAGGTGAACAATGCCAGGAAGAAATCGTCTTTGTGCGTGTCAGAAGGGTGACTTTTTCCAGAGATTTTCGGCACAGCGTTTGATTTTGCAGAGTACTCTTAACTGTGGAGTGAACCAAGAGTTAAGGTGTGCCCGTGGTTTGGCCTTCCTCAGTTTAATGGGGGGCAATAGAGTCAATAGCTGAGAGCATGCTGCGGTTATAAATGTCCGCTAGTGTGGTGGGGTCATTGCAGGAATCAGTGGCCACTTTAAGCAAAGGGAGTAGAAGAGGAAGAAGTTTCTCCTTAGTTATGTCCTTTTTATTTCTGGTCGGGACATTTGTCATCGAAGTTGACACGACGCCATGGAAGACTTTGAAGGCCCTCGAGTCGAAAATTCCTTCACAGGAAGCTACGTCGAGTTCACGTTCGATAACTCCGAAAGCTCCTTCGACAGTTTCCGCAACCCCCTCCCGATTACATCGAGGTCCTCGAAGGTTCCCTCGACGGCGTCGAAGGATGTGATTATGACATCTCCGCCATCGACGCCCAAGCTTTTTATAAAGAAAAAACCCACATTACCAGTAAAGGTTTTTCAACCTGAGAATAGACATGACTTTTTCAGGACCATGTCATCTATCTATAAGGGAGAATCATCAGAAGAGGAAGAAGTCACCTCTGCTGGTGTTACATTTGGCACAAGATCTGTTCCAGAGGAATTAATTAATCCGCAATCAAAAATTGAAGATCTACAAGAATGTTTAGACTGCAAGTGATCTGGTACTTCCCCCTGAGTACGAATTTGACAAGCCAGACCCATCGGAGCAGGCTGAAGCGGGTTACAGAAAACTCATGAATAGTTACAGAATTTATGGGGTGGGGTAGGAGTTCACCAGTCTGTCAAGATGACATGACTGATATACTATCAGGAACTCAACAAGATCCCATTCTCCCTTTTCACATTGCCTTGCAGAGAAGGGTTAGTTCTGCATGGGAACACCCTGAAGCCATCCCGGCAGATAATACAAAATGTGTCTAAATATAGACCCAGCAATTCTGATCCAGAATACCTGAGTACACCTCCAACTCCAGAAAGTCTGGTAGTACAAGCAGCCACTTCCACAAGAAATGCTGCATACCCTACAATCCCTCCAGATAGGGACGATAAAAAAGGTGGATGCATGGTCCAGGAAGATTTTTACATCAGGGAGTGTGGCTTTGAAATCTACTAATGTAACCTGTACCATGGCAAGGTTCACATATACCCTGTGGGACTGCATGTCAGCGGCAGCTGAACACATCCCAGAAGGGGAAGATCGTGATGGCTTTCTAGCCATAATAAGGGATGGAAAGGAGGCTTCGAGAGAATGCCTTCAATCGGGTTTGGACACAGCTGACAGTATCAGTAGGTCCATGGCAACTAGCACGATGCTACGTAGATTTGCGTGGCTAAAAGTCTGATTTTGCACCGGATGTGCAATCCAGACTTTTTAATATGCCTTTTGACGGCTCGAGGTTGTTTGGCAGCAAGGCAGATGAAAGCTTGGAGAAGCTGCAGACCTCTAAGCGGCGGCTAAATCTCAGTGCCGCCATAAGACAACCTCAGCAACGCCCCTACACAGGCTCATCTTCCTGGAGGGGTTGTCCTTTTCGTTATTATTCCTCAATTGGAAAAGGAAGAGGACAGGCCAGTCAAAGAGGTCAAAGAACATTTCCTCGGGGGCGAGGAAAAGGTGCTAGATCTGCCCCAGCAGCGGCATCTGTCCCTTCAACCGCTGCTGCCGCAAAACAACTTTAAGGTTTTGACCCACAAGACCCCGGTGGGAGGCAGAATCTCACAGCATCTAGAAGAATGGCGGGACATTACTTCAGATGCTTGGGCACTGGAAACAGTATCCCAAGGTTACTGCCTTCCTTTGCTAAAGAAACCTCAGAATCACCACGCGGGATACAACTCTGGTAAACATCTGCATCCGCTCCTGTTGCAGGAAGTTTTAACCCTGCTACAGAAAGGTGCAATAGAACATGTAGCAGAGAGGAACAAGGGTAGGTATTCCCCATATTTCCTCATTCCAAAGAAGGAAGGAGGACTTAGACCCATCTTGGACTTGAGAAACTTGAACAAGTTCCTAAGGAAGGACAAGTTCAAGATGGTCACACTCTCTCAGATCCTTGAGGCCCTACAACTCCAGGATTGGTTGGTATCATTGGACCTTCAGGATGCTTACTTTCATGTGCCAATCCATCTCAAACACAGAAAGTACCTAGGGAGACTTAGCAATCGCAAACCTTATCGGTTTCGAGTTCTGCCATTCGGGTTAACCTCCGCCCCAAGAGTTTTCACCAAGTTGATGGCGGTGGTGGCAGCGAGTCTCAGGAGAGGTGGGGGATTAATGTCAACCCCTATCTGGACGATTGGATGATCAGAGCATGTTCCCCGGAGCGGGGCCCAGGATCATCTGTCCAAGACTTGTCACTTCCTTCACAAACTAGGGTTTTCTCTGAATTTAAAAAAGTCAAACATGATTCCATCACAGAAACTCCAGTTTATTGGAGCAGTCCTGGATACTTGCTCGGGCAAAGCCTCACCTCCTGAAGAGAGAGCTCACCACATTCTGAAGATGGTAACAAGATTCCAAAATGCCCAGTATCTCCCAGCCTTTGATTTTCTCAGGTTGCTCGGTCTGATGGCATCCTGCATTTTTCTGGTGCCAGAAGCCAGATTGAGGATGAGATCCCTTCAATGGGCTCTCAGAACTCAATGGTCTCAATTCTCAGGGGAAATGTCAGATTTGTTGCCGGTTCCAGCCAAAGTAGCACAGGATCTACAATGGTGGGCTTGTAAACATATTCTCAGAGGAGAATATTTTTGGCAATCATGGCCGGAGATAACAGTAGTAACGGAAGCTTCACTCACTGGGTGGGGAGCCCATACCAATGATCTGACAATCAGCGGTCGTTGGTCTCCATTGGAGTCCAAACAACACATCAACCTTTTGTAGTTGAGGGCAATCAGACTAGCGCTGAAGGCCTTCCTGCCCTCTGTACGAGGAAAGAATGTCCTGATAATGATGGACAACACAGTGGCCATGTACTACCTCAACAAGAGAGGACGACTGGGGTCACTGCCGTTGTGCAGAGAGGCGATGCAAATCTGGTTCTGGGCAATAAAATAAGGGATCTCTTTCAGCAATTCATCTAGCCGGAGAGCAAAACACAGCAGCGGACACTCTGAGCAGGCAGAGTACAGTCTCCCACGAGTGGGAACTAGCTCAGGAAGTCCTTCAAGAGATCTTCGCCCTTTGGGGAATCCCGCAGGTGGATCTGTTTGTGACCAGTGCGAACTGTACTGCTCAAGGGAATTTCCCCCGAGAGGAGCTCTAGGAGATGCATTCTTATTGGAATGGGAGTTTCTTCTTCTGTATGCGTTTCCTCCAGTCCCTGTGATTCCCTCAGGTAATAAGGAGGTTGAGAAAGTTCAGGAAAACCATGATCCTAATTGCCCTGGATTGGGCCAGGAGAACGTGGTACCCGGACCTTCTGGACATGTCCATCTGCCCTCCAATACGTCTTCCAAGAAGAGAGGATCTTCTCTCGCGAGAGAAAGGTCATGTTCTCCATCCGGAGGTCAACCCACTCGACCTTCACGCATGGCTTCTGAGAGGTTGAGCTACAAGGATTGGGATCTTCCAGATGACGTGATGGAGATTTTGCTTTCGGCCAGAAAGCCAGCAACCAAATCTCTGTATCGGTGTTGTTGGAATAAGTTCAGTAACTGGTGCAGAGAAAAGAATGTGGACCCATTTCAATGTAATATCCCCACAATTGTATCTTTTCTGTTACATTTAGCTAATCGATAAAGGATACTTAGCAGCGCTATCCATTTTTAAGGGCTCTTCAGAAGACACTTGTCCGCTAAGGCTCCTTACTTTGAAAACAATACCCCTTGTAGCATTGACATCAGCCCGCAGGTTAAGTGAGTTGCAGGTGCTTTCTAGCAGTCCTCCTCACACTATCTTTTATGAAGACAAAGTAGTTGTTAGAGTTAAGCCATCTTTTTTGCCAAAAAATTTTTCGGACATTCATCTGTCACAAAAAATAATGTTACCTACTTTTTACCCTCCTCCTCATGCAAGCAAAGAAGAGGAGCGGCTACATAGACTAGATCCCAGAAGAGCTCTTAGTTTCTACATTTCAAGATTAGCTAAAATACGTCGGTGTGATCAACTTTTTGTGGGGTACACTGGACTCAAATTGGGACTGGTGGTAACCAAACAAACATTATTTAGATGGATAATTTTGGCTATAACCGAGTGTTATAGATTGGCTGGGAAAGAACCACCTGATGGATTGAGAGCTCATTCAACCAGGGGCATGGCAACTTCGACAGCACTAAAAAGGGGTATCCCTGTGCAAGACATTTGTGCAGAAGCCACATGGTCCTCCATGCATATCTTTATAAAACATTATGCTCTGGACTCGACTACTTCTCAAGGAAGTCCGTTTGCTAAATCTGTACTCCATTCTGTACACGATTCGAAAAATTCTGTACTCCCACCTCCGAGACAAAACTGCTTTGGGAGTCTAAGATGAGGAATACGTGGGAGGACACAATCCATTCTAAGAACAAGTTACTTACCAACTGTAACGTTCTTTCGATTGGATGTTCCTCTATGTATTCCTCATCGACCGACCCAACCAACCCCACAGTACAGTTTACGTTCTTTGAAGGCTTGGGTCAAAAGAGGCACGCCATTAATCAGAATCAGTTCACTACAATATACGAAAAAACAGAACTGAAGCCACCGGGCACGCTCGATGCTCTTAAACGGGCGATGACGTTGGTGTTCGTCGGGTGCTGCCGAGGGACATCGACGCCGCAGCCTCGAGGGGAGCGCCCTCTGGTGGAAAGGAGAAAAAAAATTCCGAAGTAGCAAGCTTAAGGTAAGGATATATCTAAGATGAGGAATACATGGGAGGAACATCCAATCGAAAGAACGTTACAGTTGGTAAGTAACTTTTTCTTCTGCACAGTACCCAAAGCTACTAGTACAAGCCTCATAAATTACATAAACACCCTCTATTGTTTGCTCAAGATGCTAGTGCCAAGTATCAGATTTGCAAGGTGTTCTACATTGCTTTACTTAAACATTAACTGTTATGCCTTATTACACTACATTTATGGTGTTCTGCCAGTTTCCCGCATGGTATATAGCAGTGGCTGGCAAAAGTTTAAAACGTATGCACAAGCCAAAAAGTTGGCTTTGCCAATGCATGTTTTTGCCAGGATTTCGGTGGAGAACATGCAGCGTGCTTATAAATTGAGTGGCTGAAGGCGGGCCTGGTAAAACAGCGTGTTTGCAACACCAGTGAAGTAATTAACGCTCAGATTGCTTTGAGCAAGCACTGGCAGGCACTTTGAATGTAAAGGCTGATGGACGGCCTTGATTAAAGCGATCTTAGAATTCCCATGAGGAGGTGGTGTTGGCGGGCAGAGGCTAAAATGGGTGGGAATGTTCATAGGGATTAGCATGGCCATGGGCAGGCAGTGGGTGGACACATAACCAAGCAACACCTACAGGCTCTGTATCCCTCCACGTGTCATTCCGGGCAGGGCCTCTTTGGTTCCCAGTCCAACCCTGTTCCTGCCTATCTACTCCAATGCAATAGTTTCTGCTTGTAGGTGTCGCAAATACCTGAGCACCCCAAACTAAAAAGGGGATGTTGGCAAACAGAATGGCTGGCTGACTGGCTGGCATGGCAACTCCATGGCATGATTTTGTTGAATTTCTGTTGCATTCAGCTACCTGGTGCAATGACTGCTTGTTTAACTATATATTTCTCCCAATCAAGGACTTTGATTCACAAAGCTCTGTGCTCCGGCTTTCATGTCATGGGCCAAACAGAGATAGTACCTGCTTCCTTTGTCCTTGCAGAGTAAGACGCATGATTTTTAGACCAATGGTAAGCCCAGCACAGGCAAGGCCCGCGTCGCTCCTTTTTAAAGGCTCATCCCCCCCCACTCACTCAGCCCCCCTTTCCCCAGCATCCCTAACTATACCATCTGCTGCTATTGCTTTCCCTCCTGACCATCCACTGTTGCCTACTCTACTCCCTATATTTCTTTAGTTGCAATTTAATGCCATCGGAAATCTTAGAAAATCACTCTTCACTGACGATTAGGATAAATAGATAAAAAGGGCCAACATTTCCCAATTTCTCATGTCTTCCTACAAGATGAAGCAGGGAGGGTTAACTGCTTTTTTTCTACGGTAGAGTTCCAATCCCATAATCCCAAGCACCTTTTAGTACACTCTGGTCTGGGGAGTAACTCTTCCCTCCTGGATCCAGTTTCGAGTCGTTTATCATGCTTAAAGACTGTACTGGACAAATGGAGCTCTTACTCAATCCCCGTTCATCACTTAATTTAAATCCAAATAGAGAGTATCTAACTCTGCATTCATAAATGTATGCAGTAAATACAAAATAAAAAAAATCCATAATTCCCCCTACCCTATAAAGATTGAATCCTCAGTTCAAATCTAAAAGCGACGATGGGGAAAAGACTTCGGCAATCTCAAAATTCTTTGCCCTCAATTATCGACAAAAAATCCAAAATTTATGCATCGTAGGGTTCTATACCATAGATTAGTTTCAGGAAAATTTTGATGAGGGCAAAATTTTACGGGCTGGTATAATGGAAATTATGCCATATTTACCATCTACCATACTAATCTGGCTAACCAACCTGGAGGATTTGTTTAAAAGATACTCATCTTTGCTTTATTGGGCCTCCCAAAAATTGGAAAGCCCAGGTAAATCAAGTGATTTGTGTTGGTGGAGTTTTCCTTAAGTCCAATTGAGGTAAGGCTCACTATCCCTTTTAATACAGGACCCAACTACTAGTATGTACTAACCAAAGGATCTTGGTAGAATGGCAGAGCAGCCAGGCTTATCGTGGGAAGATGTGAGCTGTAGGTAAGTACACTGTACCCAGTAAATATAACATTCCAAAGAAACTCTTGCACAGTAAATGTTCTATTAAAAATATACATTTATTCTTATTTACACAAAGAAGGTAGATACATGCTTGTTTCACTTAACCAACACACATTGGAATTAATAGCAATACTTTTTAGAGGTGATTGATTCAATAGTAGTGGCTTGCGGTTGCATTTGTTACAGAGAATGACACTAATGACAGATCTACTGTATTATTGGTACTACCGCACACTCGCATTGACTTGGCACATATAGCCTTTCACAAGGGCGACCACGAATTGCGAGAACAGCCAATCGCATTGGACCAAGAAAAAGAACACTGCAGGTGAACTCCATCCAAGTGCACGGTACGTTTATAATACACCAAGACTGTGGATACAGGCCTCAGGCACGGCCACCGATCCATGCACCATAGAATGCAGCTATAGCTATGCTATTCCGGTCTCGCGGCACACATAGCCATCCACACTGAAACCCTTGACATACCTCAACACCTCTGCCATTAGTATACAGTGACAACCAACGAAAATAAATTGTCTAGCTGGGCACACATCCAATCTTCAGCACTAGCACTCTATCCCAAACCTCCAACATCACCCACATGCCTGACCGCTGGGCTGCTTACTGGAGTCTAGCCAGCCCACCTAAGTCCCAACCCGCAAAAATGCACACATACATCTCTTAATTTAACTCTTAGAACCTCCTACACATTGGACTGTGGTCACCAAAGGTGTTCCTACCGCAAAGTGCATTGAGGCCATGGGAAAGGAAACTATATAAATAACGAATACAATGTAAAGTAATGCTATTAGTTTAGTAAAACCACATTAAATAAAGTCGGTAGGGTGGAAAATGGTTGGTTATATATACACTTAAACACCTTTTACACTTTAGTGACCCTCCATCAAGGCTTCTAACGCGAAGTCCAATCTCTAGCTATACCAAAAGGTCAGTGTAGGAGTGGAACCGAAGTCTAGTGTAGCAACAGAACAGGTAACGTTCTTCGGGATACTTCAATCACTCAAATGGAAAGGTTTAGCAGTATAACACAAAGTACGGGGGAATCCTGCAAAGGACTGCCTACTAGGACACAAGCTGTTAAGTTTTGGCCAGAGGTAGGGTGGACACCCAGACACCTCGTAACGCACTCGAGCCACACTGGAGCGACTCTTCGGCTTCAGATAAGTTCTACCTTTAGCCCCACAGTACCTTAAGTTGGAAGAAGCAAACGTAGTTGGATTGTCTCCTGTGCAGCAGCGACAGACCCAGTCTCCTGATTCGTTTGTCTGGTGACGAAAGGAAGGACTTGGAATGTCACAGCAGCAGTCGCAAGAGAGGGCTCTTGGCATGGATTTCTCCGGTCTCCTTTGGCAGTCTGCGGTTTTGGCACCCTTCTTATAAAAAAAAAAGTATCCGTTCCAAGGACAGTTATCGCCCAGTCGATCTTCGATTCTGCAGTCCTGCACTTTGGTGAGGGGACTCGGATGAGTGGTATCATGCTTCTGGACGGATTCGGCTTTGCCAAGACATTTCACTGCAAATGGGTCGGAGGTCACTTGGTATTCAGTCTGCAGCCCTGGAGAGTCACAGCACCTCTGGAGATGGCTCGATTTGTAGCTGGTCTTGAGGCTAGACGTAGTCTTCCTCTTTCTTAGCTTGTCTCTAGCTAAGAAAACACGGTCAGGACAGCACTGGGCACGTCACAATTATCGGAAGGGTCTGCAGGGGTCTCTGGTCTTCTGTTCCAGTGGTTGACTTTCCTTCTACCTCAGGAACCACACAATACATTCGGTTTTCCCACTCACTACCCTGCCTTTTACAGTAAGGGGTGTGTGGCTGACCAATCAGAACGGCCAGCTCCCCAGTGGGAACTGGTTCCATTCAGGCGCGCTGGCAGACAAAGGGCAGGTGAGTGTTAAACTCCTCACACTGCAGTCTAGGCAGGGACACACAAGGGTTTCTGTTGAAGGCAAAACCTGCTTTCCCATATGGGAAAGCAGGTTTTGCCTTCAACAGAAACCCTTGTGTGTCCCTGATATATATATATCTCTCTCTCTCTCTCTCTCTCCACGGGCAGGAATCAACCAGAAGAAAACTGCTACACGGGTTGTTTATAATTTAACAACCTTTATTTTCATATATATCAGTTTAAAAATCAAGATTTCCCAGTCAAATCTTTTGCCAGACGGCAGCCTGACGCGTTTCGCCACAACCTAGTGGCTTGTTCAGATACTCCTCCCCAAGAGGAAATTCGTTTTTAAAACACCACAGTGATAAACATGGAAAAGGTGACTTGCACAATTCACACAACTGGTGGCCATGTTTGCTTGGGCTACTAAGTGTATTTACAAATCACATGGAATTTCTCATAATCTAAGCCTTGATATATATCAAATACTGCTGCAAAACGAGTTGCACTCTAAGAAATACTGTGGGTTGAAACATCAGGTCTGAGTCTAGTGATTCAAAAGAAGGCAGTCTTTATTGGTGCATCAAACACTAGTTAAAAGCCATACAAATAAACTCAAAGGGACGTTGAAGGGGCATGCCAGTAATACTATCCCTAGTGTGACGTCCACTGTACCCATGATCCCTCACGTATTGAGGTCCCTCAGATTGTTTTCCTCCGCCATTCTAGACAGACACGTATAGCGGAGTTCCTCATTTGGCGTAAAGCCATGGACTTATTTCAATTATCGATAGTTATTTCTTTCTATTCTTTACTCCGACATTCGAAACATCATGCTGGTGAAGACAAAGACTGCCTGTTGATGGGCTACCGCGATGGACCGTTCAGCCTTGGAAGGCCCCTCTGGGCCTCGCCCAGACAGTAGGTGGGGGGGGGGTTAATTCTAGGGTGTATATGCCCTTTTTCCTACACTATTTTCGGCCAGCTGCCATAGTTTGTAGTTCTGGACAAACCCCCATTTAAATTCTGCCCCAAGTGCAATCGTAAAATTCCTGTGGGTCGATGAGCAGCTCAAGGCCATGGAGGTAGAAGGCGCTTAAAGTGATGCCAGCAACGCCGCAGTTTCGGACGGCAAAGGTGACTGGGTTGCTCCGGCTACCCCAGTGCAGGCCCCCGACCCTGGAGGACAGACCGGCAGCCATGTTGTGGGGTCTACACCCGGCGGCGGAAGCGCTTCAAAATCACACACCACTAAACACATAACCTCAAGTCAAGGCTTGGCACATGGGTCGAGTGTTCGACAACGCACGCCACCCAGGGAAAGGTCAGATAAGTCCCTATCCTCTGGACGTTCTCGTTCGAGATCGCCACACGACAGGACCCAACCATCGAAAGACTGCCAGGGTGCTGCATGCAAAACTCTCTCCAAAGGCCGGTCATCCGCAGATGAGGCTCCGGCCGTTCCCACTCCCGAAAGTCGACACTCAGTGTCAAATCAGGTAGTAGGCCCTAAACAGTCGGTTACACAAAACTCTGGGCACCAGGGTGGGGGGGGGGGACAGTACATAAGAAGCAGTCCTCAAAGACCCCTCACAGGGATAAAAGCCCTCATAGAGAAAAGGCTTCTCAGAAGCAGAAGCCTAAGGAAACTAGGACAAACCTGTAGGTACTAGGCCTAAAAGATCTGGGGTTATTCCGCCCACAGATGTAGATTTAGGACTTACTTCACAACCCTTGGTAATCCCAAGTTTAGCGGAATGGTCTTCACAAGACATAGATGGGGTCATGAGGAGAATGTCCTTTATGGCCAATTTCTACAAAAAAGACCCGGCATACTTCCAGAGTTTCCAATCCACCCCCTCACCACAGCTCCCTCTGGGTCTCCAGTCTCTGCTCCGCCTTCTCAACCACCTTCTAAAATTGTCATACAGAAACTCCAGTGCATAGCACAGTCATAGAGCTCTATGACCGGGACTCCGGGAACGAGGACCTCTCAATTGTAGAGGCAGATGACCCTCAGTATGATGAGGAAGCAGCAGACTCTTATTATGGGGACGATGAGGACCAAGAGGCTGACCCAGAGGCCAATATGTACCCGATAGGTGAATCTATCGATCAGGATCCTCCTATGGTTGATTCTCCTATTGACAACCAACCCCTTCTTAATGAGGTGCTAGCCAGGACGGCAGAGCACTTTCAAATTGACACCTAAGAAGAGCAGGAGAATAAAAACTTTGTAGAATAGATCCTTGGGGACAAGAAAACGGTGGCGCAGTTTATTCTCATACTTTAGTCAGTACAGCGCAGGATACAACTCTCATTAGAAGCCCCTAACCTCACACAGGCTGTAAACCCACGTGGAGAAAAGCTTTTTAAACCCGCACCTTCAGACCTACTGTATATTAGAGGGCAACTGAAGCCAGACTCATTAGTTGTAACTACAACTAGTAAGAGCGGGTACCTCCTTGCTTCCTCTGAGGCCCCACCCGACAAGGAAAGCAAAAAGATTTACCCCGTGGGTAGGAAAGTCTCCTCCTCTGTGGCTTACCAAACCAGAATTGTAAATCATGCTACCCTTTTGGCCAGTTATAACTGCCACCAATGGGAGGAAGTGTTGTCTCTACTATAGTCTGCCCCAGAACCAATACTGCGCCCAGTATTAGATTTGCACCCTGCAAACAAGTATATCAAGCCACAAAAGGTCTGCATGACTAGGCTACAAGAGGTAATCCCTCTACTAAAAAAGGGGGACTACATGGCAACATTGGATATGAAAGATGCCTATTTTCACATTTCAGTGTTGCCAGCGCACAGAAGATTCTTGCGTTTCAAGATGGCGAACCAGCACTACCAATTCAAAATGCTGCTCTTCGGTATAGTCTCTGCTCCAAGGGTATTCATGAAGGTACTGGCGGTGGTGGCAGCGCACCAGCGCAGAGTGGCAATCCCAGTGTACCCTTACCTGGACGACTGGCTCATTACAGGGGAGTCCCCCCTAATTTGCAGACAAAACATTCAAAAGACAATCGACCTCTATCAATTGGGCTTCTCCATCTACGGGAAAAAGCCAAGCCTAGTGCCAACCACAGGAGCTGTCCTAAACACGAGGGGTTGGTCTTTCCATCGGAGGAAAGAGTCCAAAATGTGTTACTGCAAATACTGCATTATCGGGCCGGCCGCCATATAATGGTGCGCAAAGCTATGCATTTGCTAGGCATGATGGCATCTTGCATTTACCTAGTTCCTCACGTGCGCCTGTGCATGCGATCCATGCAGGAGTGGTTGGCGAAACAGTAGTCTCAGGCAAGTGGTCAGTGGGATGATCTAGTGGTTGTTTTCGCCAACACTTGTACAAAATCTTCGCTGGTGGACAAGGGCAAATCTGTTGAAGGGGAAACCCTTCTACAATCCAGACATACAGGCAATTGTCACAACGGCTGCCTCTCTAGTCTCTAGCGGGGTGGAGCGCTCATTACCTTCATCACACATCTTGGGGTGTGGGGTCCTGCACGGCAGCCCAAAACCACATCAATATGCTAGAACTTCTGGCAGTATTCAAAGCCCTTCAGGAATTTGAATCCCATTTAAAGAACCAATACGTGCAAGTCCTGACGGACGGCACTACAGCAATGTTTTATATCCACAAACTGGGGTGGGGGGGCACACGTTCTCCAAAAGTGTCCAGGCTTGCACAGCAAATTTGGAAATGGGCACTCAAACGGAAGATGTTCCGATCATCGTCACAGCATGTTCCAGGGGAACTCAACTCTCTAGCAGACTCATTGAGCAGGGATCCCCTACCAGAGGAACACGAGTGCCGTCTACACGAAAGTCGTAGAACACCTCTATTGTGGCGAAACTCCATAGAGACTTGTTCGCTACAAGCGAAAATCGTCAATGCCCAGACTTTGCGTCCAGGTTCAAATCAGGTAGTAGGCCCCAAACAGTCGGTTACACACAACTCTGAACGCCCTATGGATGAACTGGTCAGGGAAATTTGCTTACGCTTTTCCCCCAACTCCTCTCATGAGGAAAGTGGTGAACAAGTTGCACAAGAATCGATGACGCTTATCCTAGTTGCTCCTATGTGGGCAAGACTACCGTGGTATCCACATCTGCACAGACTGGCTATGTGTGATCCCATCAAACTCCCGTGCCAGTACAACCTACTCACCCAGCATGAGGGACTAACAGTGCACCCACAACCACACTCCATGAACTTGGCTGCATGGCTCCTGAAGTCATAGAGTTCGAGTATCTCAATCTACTGCAGCGATGCATGGATATCTTGAAACCCAAACACTAGGCACTGTTAGAAAAAATGGAGACGGTTCGTAATCTGGTGCCAGACTAAGCAGATCAACCCGATAGATTGTACTCCAGCTAACATTCTAACCTATATGCTCCACTTGCTAGATGCAGCGTTAGTGTTCACTCCCTAAAAGTCCACCTGGCGGCTTCGTCCGCCTACACCACTTCCCATAATAAGGTCTCATGGTGGAAGGTACTAGTCATCAAAGCATTTATGGAAGGGGTAAAGAGACTCCACCCTCCAATTTCTAACCCACCGCCAGGTTGGGACCTCAATGTGGTACTCTCTAAGCTCATGGGACCCCCATTCAAGCCTATGCACATGTCTAGTCTCAAACACCTGACTTATAAAACTGCCTTCCTAGCAGCCTTCACTTTCATAAGAAGGGTTGGTGAAATCCAAGCATTGTCAGTGCAGGATCCTTTCTTTACTATACATAAGGACAAGCTGGTTTTACGTACTCACCATAGGTTCTCACCTAAATGAATCTCCACATTTCATGTAAACCAGTCTATTGAGCTACCCGCGTTCTTACAAGAGCCCAAAAGCTCTGCTGAGGTAAGCCTCCACGCACTAGATGTGAGGAGAGCGGTCCCCTACTACGTAGACAAGACCAGACCGCTAAGAAAGACAGATCAACTTTTTGTCTCCATAGCGCCAGGCAGAGAAGGTGACCATGCCTCTAAGAATGCCATCTCTAGGTGGATAGATGGATGTATCCAAACACTGCCTTTTACGCCAAGGGCCCACTCCACAAGAGGTACTGGAGCCACTCTGGCTTTCATTGCAAATGTCCCATTAGACCGTATTTGCAAAGCAGCTACTTGGAGCTCAATGCATACTTTCACTCAGCACTACTGCATTGACACTCATTCCAAGACAGACACACAAGTGGGACAAGCGGTTCTAAGACATTTACTCGCTCAGGAACCTTCTCACATCCCTCCTCCTCCTCCTTCCACTGCTCGCTAATCTATGCACAGCATGTGATCTAAGCAGATTCCACAAGCCTCAGAAGGGATACATTACTCACCGTAATTGCATTTCTGATGATTGTATCTGCTTGGATTCACATGCGACCCACCCTTCCTCCCCTCGGAGAGAAGGCGCATGGATGCTTATTAGCTTGTCTGATACGTATCTGCTTGGATACAACTGTACTCGCGCTACACCTCATGTCAGAAAAATAACAATCTGAGGCTCGACGCGTGAGGAATCATGGGTACAGTGGACGTCGCACTAGGGATAGTATTACTGGCATGCCTGGCTACGTCCCTTTTTGAAGTTTCGAAAACGACCACTGTAATTCTTCAGTTTCCACTAGATGTAGGCCTATACACAGCATGTAAATCTAAGCAGATACAAGCATCAGAAATACTTGTTGTTAGCCTGCCCAGAATAAGTCAGCCTTAGGTTCTACTTGCCTCTAAATTGCTGATGGCTCCTTTTGGAAGTGTATAGGTTTTACTTACCTTGTGTTAGCTGTGTGCCTTCCTAAAACGAGAGTTTTTGCTTGCCTAAATCTGTGTTGAACTGATCTAAAAAACACACTATACTAGTATATTACAATCTTAGGTTTTACCTGCCGAGAACAGCTGAGTGCCATTCTTGACAAGTGTTCTTAGGTCTAGCTGACTTCGGTCTGCCTGGAGCCATCTAAACCTAGTTTAATAAGATCTTACTGATCTTAGACTGTGTTTCACTGCGCTAACAAGTATGTGTAATGGTATAATTAACCCCAAGGTACAACTCCCCTAGAATAACTGTTATCCTGAATCAGAGTTGCAGGTGTTTAACTGTTCTCAGAATAAGTGTCCCTCTATTCTAAAAAGTATACTGTCCAGTTGACTTACTGCAAGTATATGATGTCTTGCTGAGCATCACGGTACAACTGCTAGGGTCTACTACCCCGCATTACTGTAAGTAATCCAAAAGTACCTATTTGTTTTGGCTTCCCTAGAACTACTGTTGGGTATTCTAAACAAAGGTATATGCTTTGGTCTGTGCAGCAGTGTTTTTTTTTTAATAATTGTAGTTCTATATAATGTGTGAGTACTTATTTCCCCCACAATTTATCTTGGCCTACTTGTATTTAAATACTTTTTTTTTTTTTAATACAATTCTTAGTGTTTCCTTGGACCATATGTGTACTGATTGTACAGCCCCCTCTCGCTCCTTAGATACGCCTGCCTGCTCTGTTTATGCTACCATGAACTCTGGTGGTACAGCCTTATACTAGGAGTGGAGTCTTGTTACTGTCTCAGTTGAATGGCTTTACTAAGCCCTTAGTTGGACAGCTTGAAAGCAAATGTCCATTGCTGCACCCAGAATGCATTTATAACAGACCCCATGTTTGAGTCAGATATTACATTTCTTTTAAAGCATTACACCGAATTGGACCCTCCCCTCCCAGAATGGTAGAAGGGCTAACCAAGAACGGCCACGATAGATATGGCGAAAAAAGAAAGGAGCCACCATGTTGGCACACAAGTGGACCTATTGTGCATAAACGAGACTGTAAATACAGTCTGCGGTTAGAAAAATGAGCACAATAGTTGGTAAAACACATCCACTGCCACCAGCCATAACTATAGGGTTGTCTGCGACTATAAAAACAAGTCACAGGAGCAGAGAGAAGGCGGATATTAGGCATCCCCTTAGCACTCCACATAAGGTGGTATCTGCTACGCTCTCATAATGTTTTAGCAAGGATACAAAGTATCCCCTCTATCCTGAAGAACACTAGTTTAAGACTAGTGAAATAATCTCGAAGGAGAAGCCAAAGGGTTCCCAGCAAAACTGCACCTATGGTGCTGTGTGCTTCAAAAGTTTAACACAGATCCCTTTAAAGAGATATGGAGTAAAGCGGACTCCATACAAAAGGTACAACCGAGTTCCAAAAGTCAGGGCAAATAAGAATGAATGAGGGGGAAAAAGTCTGCCCTCATTTAGGATAGAAGGGAAACTGTTCCAGAAGTCCAGCAAAAAGTACTGCGTGTCTCACTAGGAGAGGGGATTAAGCATAACCTGGATACATCTTCCTAACAATTCACCCTTTCCAGTTTTCTGTAAGTCGCAACACCATTTCAAATATTTACATTTCTTCCTGCTGGTGAACTGGATCACCTTTGTTTTATTGGTGTTTATAGCCAAAAAAAAAATTCTGTGCATAAATCCCCAAGCATTAGTTTCTGTAAACCCAAGGGGGTCAAATCAAATGACAAAGTAATCTGCCTAGGAGAGCCATGTAAGCTTCTGATGGTTCAACATGGGCGATGCCAATGCTGCTTTTAGCTAGTGACTCCCACGTAGGAGACATATAGATTAAAAAGGCAGGGAGCAAGAATGCACCCCTGTTTTACTCCTGTGAACATTGAGATTTTACGCGATAACTCCCGATTATGATTCATTCTCAGCTGGATGTTCGATTCTGAGTGGAGGGCTATTGACCTCAGTAATCCTACAGAAATGTTCCATTGAGACAATTTTTGCCATTATAGATTTGTTAACTTTGGAACTAGTAGGTAAGTAGTGTCCAAGAAATTGCTGCATTTTTATCGATTTAAAATTAATTGAAGTGCAAATGGCTTTTTTTAATTTTATTTTTTTAATTTCTTTGACAATGCTTGCTTACCATATTCCTTGTTTCTACTGCTCTTCCATCGCTTACATTAGTGTGACTTCTTTCTGCAGCCTCTTATTCTCCTTCTGTTGGACATAACACCCATGATGACAGCGTTGCAGGGAGTTGTAATGGAGCTGGAGGACTGTGCCACAGCGCCGCTGAAAGGTAAATCAACGTAGTGTGGGTCTCGTATACATTTGTTTTGACACTTAGGAAATGTTATGAAGAGATTGCAATTTGTGTCCATACTTGACCATTAAACTCATATCTATACAGTAGATGTAACAAATTTAACATAGGAATCTGTGGTGCATTGATCTATGGTGAACGTGGGTGTGGCTGTTCGGCAGCCTATCAAATGGGTGGAAGGACCCCACTGTTTGTACATATGGCCAGATGTAAAAAGCTAAATCGGTCAAATGGCGATTTATGTGGATTCTAAATCTGACCATGATTGACAGTGAAAAAGAATGTTTTTTTGACCAAGCACCCAGTATGTCTTTAGGTATTCACCTTGTGCAGTAAATATTGCATGATTTAGTCATAATTCCCTCTTGGGGTTCTGCAAGTTTAGATCCTAACCCAAAAGGTGATGGGGGAAAAGTATAACTCCTACCCCCCCATTCCACCAGTATGATGATGTCAACACTTTTTTTTGGTAAAGAATTACCTACGCATCCCTTCAGCTTAGGCGCAAGACTCTGCAGAAGGTACCACAAGTGAGTGATGTTTGCATGTCCGATGCCCACCTTCTCACTCCCGACACACGCACCACGACTGCTTGGTCTGGCGTGCCATCACTGCTGCTTGGTCTGGCGCACCACCATGGCTGCTTGCTCCTGCACACCACCCCCACCATGGCTGCTTGCTCCTCTTATCACTTCCTCATATAACCCCACTTGTTACTCTATGCACTCATGATGCAGTACCACTTGAACTCGCTACCCAATGCCAAAAATCGCTGTCAGTCCACTCCACTCTTTCTCCCACTGGTCTTTTGACTACCTCTTACACCTCCTGATTTCACTCGCACCTTCCTGTTCCCGGGGGGCGTATTCCTCCTTTCTGTCCTCTGATTGGTTATCTGTCCTTATCCAGTTTGGCCCGGTCTTCCCCGCCAGGCTGGTATGGCAGACAAAGTAGGCTTCAAATAACAGGGTTAATCTCCATCCCTTTTCTCTGCACAGGTCTGCTGCACTGTAAAGTCCCATTTGAGATTTTGCCTGTTCGATTAAGTCAAAGGGGCCTATTTTAGACTACCTTTTCTTGTTTAAGGCGCTGGCGTGCAATGAGCAGATCATGGCTCTGCCTCGTAGGAGCTCAAACAATGGTCCGTTTGTCCTGTGGCAATTGGTGCTAGCACTGGTAGTTGCTCTATCACGTCCCTTTCTTCTTTCTTGCTGGTGGGTTCTTCGGTCTGTGTGTGGGGTGCTGCAGTTTCTCTTCAGGATTTTCCGTGTTCTTGCTTGCTCAGATGTCTTCAATCAAAAGAGCCCTCTGACAGCATTTTGGGTCACAGGCATGGGGTGATGCAATTTGGTACTGCACAAAAAAATACTGGCACTTAAAGCAGGGGCGGAATGGATGAGGGCGGGCAGGAATTGAGATCCTTTCAACTGTCACTGTCCTGCCCAGGGTGTAGGGCTGGCTCTGGATTTCTTCCTGGCAGGCCTCCCACTTGCAGTTGTTGTGGGGTTCCCGCCCCTGCGTGACCAGTCTAGAGTATTGGCCTTTTCTTATCTCTCGAACCTTGGACTTTGGCTTGCAATAACACTGATACCAGGGGACAGAAAATTGTTTGGGGCTACAATGCTCAACATAGGCTTTGCAGTAGGAGGCTTGTAGGTTTCGGTTGAAGGCTTGGTGTTGGTTAGGTCAAGTTCAGACAGACTTTGGGCTGGGACTACCCAAACACACTTAATGGGAGGCACCTGAAATGCTGCTGCAGGTGGAGACTGCCCATTAGGGGCATCTTGCCACTTAAAATTCTGTCCAACAGGTCAGACCCTGGAGGGAGGGAGGGAAGGAAGGGAGGGAGGGAGGGAGGGAGGAAAGAAGGAAGGAAGGAAGGAACTCAAACAATGCTCCCTGGGCCTACAACTAAGACAGCCCCTATATCCTGCCAGGAGGACTGAGGGCACTGTGCCTTGCTGCATCCCTGGTTGGGGATAGACTTGTGAAGTTGGGATTGGATCTCCGTGGGCTAGTGGTGCTAATATAAGCTGTACCTTCCTTTTCAGGGGTTTGATATGTATTTTGCCCTACTCCAGTAATTGTATGTGTATCTAATTTGTAGTATTGAGTGATATTACCTGTTAGTCATTTTTCACTGTTATTTGGCCATAAGTAAATAAGTATTTGTATACCTGATTGTCGAAGTGTTCCTTGACTGCTTCACTGTGTGCTCATTTTGGACCCCTTGAAAGCTCACCACCTCTTGACGCTTGGCCTATACCACTCGCTTTACTACCTTGAACTGGTTTGGCAACCGCTCCCAGAGTTGTTTCTGTCACAATATATGTTGGTTTTCTATACATCTGTCCACCGGGCCAGAGTCTAGAAAATCAGTCCTAGCACACTGCAAAGCTGCTTTTACTTCAAATACTCATGTGCCGTCCCGTCCTTCATAATTGTGGGACTTCACTCTTGCAGGGATGGGACCAGAACATTTGGGTGCAAAACAAAATTCCCTCCTATTTCAATTGGCTGTGCATGCTCCAGATTGCTCACACATCCACGCCCCTACATGCAGCCCCCCCTCACTCCCACAGCCTGACAGTACAGAGCTTGGATGCTGTGCTGCTATTCACTTTTTCTTTTCTCCCTTTTTAATCTTTTTCTGCTGGCTCTTGGTTTCCTCTGACCCCTAGCAGCGCCATCAGCTTCCCTTGCCAAGACTGAGAGAAGCCGACTTTCTGACCTGCAGGTTTCCGCCATGGACCTCGCGTTCACTCTGTTTACAGTGCTTGGGTGTGGACCACTGGTGGGGACTGACGGTGCTGCAATACCTTGTCTGTTTGCATGATTACTCACTGCCTTAATCGTTGGGACGTCTTCTGCAAGCCACCTCTGCAACACCTTCAAGAATGTCTGACCATGAAGAAGCGACAAGAGGTAAATGATCTCCCCTTTTCCCTGCATCCTCGTTTAGGGCTGCATGGCTTTCGGATTTCTTTCCACGAGTCCATCATCCAGAAGGTGTACAGTGACCCTTTTCCTACAGGAAGCTCTTAAGAGGTTTCATGGTCAGGAGGTGATCTCCATGCAGGGACCCAAGGATACCCAGTCCTGGGTAAAGTCTGGGCAGGGGTCAGAGGATCATTCTAAGAGGGTTAAGTGTGAAGAGGATACATTGACTGGCTCCTGCAAGGTGGTTGTGGTTGAGTAGTGTACCGGCATGGTCGAGGTTCCCCACAAGGCGCACAAACACTCACAAGATGCTGCCAAATGACATCAAATAGCTACTGCAAGTGAGTTGTCTAGGAATGAGTAGTTTCCTGGTCTTTTGGGCCTGCTTCACTTCGGTACTTCAAACCTTTTGCTCTACGGTTCAGTGGTCCGTTCCAACACTAATTTTGTGGCCTTTATATTGGCCTGTCTCGTGTAAACTCTTCTGGCCATCCACATGGGTTGCTGTGGTCTGCAAAAGTGGCTGCGTAACCTGTTTGGCTTCTGCTAGCTTGTGTGGAAAGATACTTGCTTGTCGGCTGCTAGGAACCTGTTGAAACTGGCGAGCTTCCACCCACCCCCCCCCCCCACACAATCTGGTTGTCTGCTGATAGCTGGTCCGAACTACTTGGTTGCCTGAGCTGCAAGGCAGAGTTCTGTTAGTCTTCCAGCCAAAGGCATTGAGGAGCGTATCCTCATTTTAACAAAACCAAGGCTGCAGACGAGCTGTCCGAGGGATTCTATTGGAGGGTGCTTTTGCTTCCACGGAGGATCAGGGTTGTGGTAGAAAGCCAAAAGTCCATGTCGATTCACCTGTTAACCACTGGGACCCTATGAGGCATCAGCCAGATCTTGAGGGCCTCTGCCTTGATTAGTGTTGGGCAAAATCATGGACCTTCCCTTTTTAGGGCACTGATCTGTTGCATTTTTTGACTGACAAGGAGCTTCAGGAAAAAGACTACACAAGCGCCCACATTCTTGGCTAAGCTATGCTTCACCTTTCCCTCACAGGTGAAGGGCAGTTTGTATTCCTTTGTGGATTTCAAGGGCTTCTTTGACTGACTGTCCAGAGATGCAGATTATTTTCTCAACTGAGAAAGAAATTGCAGCATTCAACCCTCAGTGGGTTCTTCCATCGGCCGTCTTCTTCCCCACCCCCTGCCCCTCCTCAAAATGTAAACCAAAACAATGACTGGCTTTTTTGCCCTCCATCGCAATGGGGGGGAGATTTCTTTCCATCTTGTGAAATTACCGTCTGTGTTTTGGGACCGGTGAGACTTTTTTTTTTTTTTGCCAGATCAAGGTATGGCAGGACCCCACCTCCTCCCTCTGCCTGGAAATCAGTGAAGGATGCATCACTCACACCTAAAGTTACCAGACTGGGACAGGCTACCTTCCAGCCTGTTCAGTGACTAAGAACAAATGGGTGAGCCTGCATGTAACTCTGGACCTGTCCTCCTACTCCTTTCTACTCTTCAAGGGGGGGTCACACGGCGCAGATCCAGTCTGCCCTCTCAGGGAGGTTGGGCCTAGCAGTGTATCTGAAGGATGACCACCTGCACATGCCCATTTGGAAACTGAACCAGTTTTATTGCATGGTCCTAACTTCTGGACTCCTGGTTCCTTGTATTTTTACCAAGATGTCAGGCCAGCAGTGCCTGCCTTCGTTGTAGGAGGGAATACATGTTTGACTTGACTGGCTGGACTGGGTTGGTAGTCTGTATTTGGGGTCCCCTCTGTCCTACTGGACTGGTTTTGTCTTGGTGAACTTAGCAAAGTCGTCCTTCATGCCAGTTCAGACGCTAATATTCATCGGCTTTGTTTGGGGGTAACGCCCTCCCAGAATGATTCTGCTGGAGAGGATCAGGACCTTCTCGGAACTGTATCTTCTTGACCACTTCTGTGACCACAGCCTGGTCGTTCCATATGCTCTTGGGACTCATGGCTTCCTATGTGCCATACTCTGCCGAAGAGGCCGACCTATTTTGGTAATGTTGCGCGTACCCCCCCTTCATATGGAAACATCTGAGATCATGGTGCAACCACCCCAGCCAGCACCTCCGGTGGTGCTGTTGAACCCTGTTGTCACCACGCCTGTGACAAGTGGTGTTTACTGTCTTTCAGGGGCGGCTCCTCCTCCTCCTCCTGGTTCCGGCGCCAGTCTTCTTGAGGGGAGGAGAATGGAGATATCGGATTCTACCCCCTACTCCCCCCCATCCCCCCCCCCCCCCCCCCAAATGTACTGTTGCCATGGATTCTTTTTGGGCTGGGGATGTGGTGGGGGAGGAGGGGACTCTGGACTAAAATGGAATTCAGACAAGTGCGTACTCCAAACCAACATCCTGAACCTAAAGGTTATTCTCAATGCAGTGAAAACCTTTCTGCCCATCAGGATTTCCTGCTGTCAGATTTTCAGACATATATACTCACTTCCTAAATACCTTCCTTCTAGAGCTCTCCGATCAGCTACCTCAGATGCTCGTCCGGTCTGAGCCTTGCTGCCCTGACTGCACTCCCCTTGTACCCCTTCCCTGCACTTCTCGTTGCACTTGCACAATCTGAATGTCACAAGGCCTAGTAAAATAGTTTGTCGTGTCATCCCTCTGTCTCCTCCTTTGTCGTGTGACGCCTAGAAACACTTGTGCAAGGGCGCGTTATAAACACCAAAACAGACACCAAATCAGATCTCGTTGACAGTACTCGGTGGGGAATTCTGGGAGTCCGGCCTTGAGCAATGATTCTGGTCAGACCTTTGGTTAGCCAGGTTCTGGTTTGCAATCCTCGCTCAGTCTTCTCCAATCGGGCTAGCAGGTCTGGAGGATTTGGCATCTCTAACATCAGTCTCTTTATTTACCATCCTGGTTCCCAGAGGACATGACTCTGGTATTGTCCAAAGGGAACTTGTAGGGGATCATGGCTGATTGCTGGCCCTGCAAGCTCAGTACAAGAGTAAAGGGACAGTGTTTTGTCATGTGTGCCTCGAGGCCGATAAATCCTCTTGTGTGGCTTGGGCCCAGTTCTTATCTTAATTTCAGATTTGGCATCTTCTGGGATATCTGTGGAAACATGTCATACCTAACCATTGGCGAAGGTGCCCTACAAGAATGTGAAAAGGGTTCCTTACAATAGAACATGGTGGTCCAGAAAGCAACTGTTTCAACATGAGGTCCTCATCTCTCCTGCAATAATGTGGTGCTGGATCCTGGTATCCTAATGCATTGGTGGTGGCTGTCACATTGGCTTGCAGGGTTAACTAACAGCAGGCTCTATCATTACCAGTGTTCTTCCCTAATCCATCCTCGTCAGGGGGAATAACTTGGCAGAATGTGGATGTTTGTCGAGCTCTGAAGTGCTATTTTGATACAATCTATGAGCTGACCTAATCCGGCAAACATTTGTGTACCGTGTGAAAGCAGATCTTGTGGACTGGCGGCTTCCAAAGCTACAATTGGTGGCTTTATAGTTTTAGTCTGTCTTGTGCAGAACTACACTTCCCAGGGACTTCACCCTTCTAAAGGTTTACATGTTCATTCTGTCCAGACCAAGGCTGCCTCTGTAGCCTTCTCAGGCATGGTACTTAGGAGGTCATTGCAGGGCCACAACTTAGGCTTTGTGTTGTTACTGTTTGTACTCCAGCTTCTGTTCTGATGCTAAATTTGGCCATGCAGTTTTGCAGAACAGTTTTGGTTAGTTAGCGGCTGGTTAGTCTCCTACAAGTATGGATGAAGGGACTTGGGAGCAATTTAGTTAATCTCTGAAGTGATTTAATGTGCCTCTAGTCCCCTGCTGTCCTATGCCTCTCCCCTCAAAACCTTTGCTGCTAAACAGGATAATGTATCCTGAAATATGAAGGGGTGGGGCGTTGGAATAGGAATACAGTAGTGACTATGGTGAGTAACTGTAACTGAACCAAGGAATATCCCTGTTTTGGGTCTGTCATTTTGGCCCTGTGGCAACATTCTTGCCCAACTCAGACCCTATACTTGCTCCTTCGTAGGCAACCTTTACTCCCTTCCCTTTCTGCTGACCTCCCCACCCCCCTCTCCCTCTTGGGCTGCCCCTTTCTCTGCTGTTTTTCATTTGCCCATTTCCTTTTAATCTGTCATGGATTTTGACTTTGCCATCTTCCTCCGTGTGCTTACTTTGTTTTTCTTGTCCTATAGCTTCCAACCACAACTTAGTTTGGCCTCCTCTCATGACCCCGTTTTATGGTAGAGTGGGCTATCTAATCAATGAGGCCCTCGCCTCTGACCCTCTTGTACCGCCCTGACATCCTCTTTTGCATATGCCACCATTCGACTCCTCCCCGCAATGTTTTGGCTCCATGTCCTCCACTCCTCATTACCTGATCTAAACCTTCTCCTTCAGTCTCTACCCACTGACCTCCCCATTGTTATATTGCGACTTCTTCCCAAGCCCTCTGCAGCCACCTGTCTTTACTGTAATTCCCTCTTATCTGATCACTCCCTTCAAAACCATTCTGCCTACTCTGGTGGGAACTCATGGCCTTCTTTTGCTCTCCACTCCCAACATCTCCTTTAACTCCTCTCGCTCTGATCACTTTGTTGTTCACTTTAACATCCAATTCCCTCCTTCCTCTAATCTTCCCCTCTTCAGTGACCAAGAGGCAACTTATCCTGGTCTTTTGCCACTTAACTTAATGTGCGGACCTCTCGCCCCTAGTCCTGTTTTTCTGACGTGACTGAGCACTTAGGACTCACTGTGAACGACATGACCCTATATGGACGTTCACACCTTTCCACTCCCATCCTCAGCCCTGGGTCTCCTGAGCTTCAAACCCTCAAAACAAACAATGTGACAAACAAATCCTCAATGCCCCTGCCCCTCCCCATGCCTCATAAATCCCCTTCCTTCCCTCCTCTCTGCCCTGCACTGTGCCAAATCCTACTACTTCACAAGCCTAATCTCCTCCTTTTGCTGTTGCTTCTTCAGGCATCTTCCCTCCAATCTTTGCCCGAACATTCCAAGTCCGTATGAATTTCCTCCTCCCTCTATAATGACTTTGATCACTACTTCTCCTTTTAAAATCTCAAGACACTCCGAGCCCTCCTCTCTCACTCCGCACCCTACTTTTTGTCCACTGCTCGAAGTGTTGAGGCGCAAAGTGAGCTAAGTGTTTGGTGGCAGTGATTTGTGGAGCTCCTGTAAAATGTTTTTCGTTCTACTGCCACTATCACTTTAAGGGCTGTTGGGGGTGATCAGGTAGGGTCCTCATGATTACGAGGGGTGTATGTTGCGCACACCATATTGATACTTGGGGGCAGTGGCAAATTGGGCGCGTTGCAATTTTATATACATCGAGTGTAGGTAATTATGGATGGGAGATGTTAGTTTATTGATTCTGTTGGTCTACAAATTGAGGCATATTAGCTTACATGTGTGCAGAAAGATAACATGTTAAACCCACCAAATGTAAAAACATGCATGCACAAAAATACAAATAGATGGTGAATTCATAAATCTCTCAAATGAATCAAAAACCCAGTATTTCGGGCCCTTTTTGTAAAATGCACTTTGAATTTTAAACTGAGTTTGCCATGTTTTCAGAAGGCAGAGGGCAGGTGAATGAGTAACTGCACATCCTGTGCAGCTAGCAGCTTCACAATTTTAGTAGCATGGACTTTCAGGACCTGGGGGGGGGGGGGGGTTAACGGAGAAAGAATGAGTCCTCTAGTTCAAAAGTCAGTTTGCAAGCAGGACACAGTTTTTTGATTTGACAGTTTCACAAGGGAACAGATGTAATCTCGCTGCATTGAAGTTGCGCAGAGGGGGTTGATAATTTGCTTAAGCTGGCAATAAAGATGAGGCCCGAGACCAGGGTGTGTGATGGTCAATTGTTTTTACAGGTTGAAACTAGTCTGTATGTGCTGGAGTGGTGGTTGCATGAATTAATGTCTTCAGAGGAGGCAGGAGTCTGAGGCAGATGAGATTAGGTCAAAGAAAAACACATTTATTCAGGCCTTCCTCGTATTGCTAAAATATTCAAGCACACCATGTGCAAACACGCTTACGGTAAAAGGCTGTAGGCCAGTTACTGCTAGTAATGAATTATGTTTCAATACTGATGTTTAACCATGTGCTGACATCACTTACTGCGGACGAATCCTAAGAGGTGAGGTGTGTTATTGATCTGAAGATGACTGATGAAACTAGCCAATGAATTTTTAGGAATTGGTAAAAGATGGGATTTCTTTGAAGAGGTTTCTACCCAATCATGTTTGGGTGGGGGGGGGGCATTCAATGAAGTATCGGAGTAGTTCAACTGTTGCAAAATGGTATAAAATGTCAACTGATGTGGTTTGTTGAGACTTGGATTTGTTTGGTCTGCTGCCACAGCATGATTCTTTGGGACGGTGCCCTCCCTGTCACAGTACAAACGTGTACTCGTTCCTCAGGGGGCAGACCCAATTTGGGCTGAGGCCATTAGTGGTCCCAAACTACAGGGGAGGAGCCCTTTAAACAGGAATCATTACCCGAACCGCACACGCAAAGCGTTGTGGGCGTGCAAAACAGCTACATTCTTGGCGAACAAGGCATATTGAAGGTAACTCTTTACATCTCCTTCATCTTAATCTATTGTGGTTAACTCTTAGGCTGCAAACTGTTTTTCTTTACTGTTTTGAGTGATTGCTGGAAGGAAGCTTTGATTGTGAGCGAATGCCTGATCTATTTTCCAGAGTGAAAAGGAAAGGTAAAAGCTCAAATTGTCCTGCCAACTATAATTTAAGGCATAAACGGTGAGGGGCATGTGTGTAAAATAACATCTGATAAAGTATGCGTGCAGGAATCTGTGCAAACTGAAAGCATCTTGGATGCCATGTTACAGTCTAATAGTGGCAATACATCTAATGTTAAACATTTCTTGGGAGAAAAGCATCTGATGTGTAACGCGAGAAATGAAATGGCAAGTGGACGCGAGAAGGATAAAACTGATTCCTTGATCGTAGATAATTGATTTGCTTGAATTGTGATACTCGCTCCAAGATGCAGCAAAACAAAATCCTTGCATCGGCTGTTACTCCAGCAACTTAACAAGGAAGCGAGTAACAGTATAATTTCTTAACTACAACCTGGCTCGTTTTCCTCTCCACGGCTGTCCAAGTCACCTAACCTCATCCCAGTGATAGATGACAGAGAACATCCAGTCAGTGGGTCCACACATATAGAAGAAATGCAAAACGTAATAACATTGTAATGACCCTTTTAAAAAAACTGATAGAAAAAGTGGATACCTAGCATTAAGTCGTTACTGCAAAGTTGGAAGGAGTAGGTCAAACAACTGATGATAAAAATGTCTCGCTGAGTACAGACTTGATTGGGGATAAGGTGTTCGTGGTGGCGCAGGAGTAACAGGTGGAAACAACAGTTTAAAATCTTGAACACAAACGACGTATCTGAAGTGTATCTCACTCAAAATCAGCACCGTAAGAAAGTGCTTGCGGTGCCCGAAAACAATTAGGTGAAGTTGGCTCTGAAATCAATGATCCGGATACAGCAATCCTCCCTAATAGCCAAGGTTTAGATAAAGTAAGAAAATGGAAAAGAAGGAAAAGTTTCGCAAACGACTACTCGAATCTACTTGTACATCGAGTAGCTGGTTATTGCAGGGATCCAGGCCCTGTGAGGCATGATGTTCCCAAGCATTTGACAGCAACCGCACAGACACTGAATGAATTTCATGAATCGTTAGAGGACTGTACCTCTACTCCCGAAAAGGCTTGAGCGAAAGACTACAATAATAGCTGGTGGCAATGAGGTGGAGGCACAAAAATGTAAGTTACATACCACTTGACGACAAATCTTTTACAATCCGAAGTATATTTCCAGGGAACGGCCATAGGAGAATTAATAGTTCGGACTTGCTGCATTTAATACAACTTATTCCTCCTCTATGGATCTTCATCACTTGTGATTTTTATTTTGTCGACTCATTGGACGATAATGATGGGGGCATGTCAATAATTCACTGTTATAGAATGGAAGCAGTGTTGGCTATTCGAGTGCAGTACCAGATTTTCTTAGTTTGGCCATGACCTGGATTCATCTTTGGTTACATATTCCAGCTGTGACTCCTTTACATTTGAAATCTGTTAGTACTAACAAGGTATTGCCTGAAATGAATCAATCTTCAGTGCACCCCAAATCAGAAGACACACAGCAAGTCTTGAAGTGAATTACTAGTTTGTTGCCAGTTGGAAATGTAATGCAAGCATAATCAGTTGAAATTGTTTCATGGAATAAGAGATAGCTTCTTAAAGTTGTTAAAAACGAAAGATATTTTTCCACTCCAAGAGAAATGGCTCACTAAAAATGTTTGCATCAACAGTTATCAAATAGATCAGCAATTTGCGGCTAAGGGAGTCATAGGCTGATCTAGTGGTGGTCTTTTGATTGGGGCAAAACACTCCATTCCTTTATGTTGTTGAATCATCTACTTTATTCAAACATTTTATGGCGGTAGAGACCTGTGTGATGAATCTCATGTCCTCACTTCTTTCCCAGAGGTACTCTCTCCCCATGTGGCTAGGGGACGGCAGATACTACCTGATCATGATCTTGACCCAGGGGGTGGCTATGCGTGGGAGGATCACGTAAGGGGAGGCGACCCTGAAGGGGGAGGACGGGCATTAGATGGGACATGGTATCTACCTTTCCCTTTTAGGGATATTAACCCCCCACCCCCCTCTTCTCATGCCATGCTGGCATATTGTAGTATTTTACCCCCCACCTCCCCAAGTCAGCTGACTGTATCTTCCAATACCCATCCTTTGTAAGTACTGAGATGCGGAAGAGGGATGGAGTAATGAGAGAACCAGAAGCAGCAAGCCACTGCAGTGGTCTAGTGTTTGGAAGCTATTGAGCAGTGTCGGGAAGTTTAAAATGGACACAACTGAGAGCGACACACCCTGTACCATATGGGGATGCCGAGCTAAACTCGAAAGGCAGAGACATACAGCGGTGAGGCTGTTGCGAGGGAGAGAACCTTGCAACTCTATTTTGACACCGTCAGAATCCCAGAAACTGGCAAACCGGGGAACACAGCACGAAGGCTGTCACTGGGACTGAGCATGGTGACCGAGCCAACGGCAATGCCATGTTGAATGCTAGCAGACGTGAAGCACCTGAAAGCAGAGGAAGGTGATGCAAAGGCCATCCGTTTAACTGGAAGCCGGCGAGTGACTCACTCTGAGCACCCAAGCCACACAGTGAGCCCATAGAGTGAGTGGGGAACCGCAGTGCCTAGGAACAAGGGTCAAGGACCCGTTTTTTCAAAGGTGAAGTGAAGCAAAGTACCAACCTTGCTACAAAAAGGGCACTTCCCCATATGTGTAGAGATATAAAGTTATGGTTGAGAGAGCGAATAAGAAGAGTGTGTGGCAGGCAAGTGAACCATGCTGTGTAAGATTGGGATAGAACCAGGAGAAGGGAATAATTCCTCCTAAGGCAAACAAAAGGGAGGAATGTACATTTTGGAACTGACCAAGTCCTGGCAGGAGAGTATACCAGGCCAAGCCAAGTGAAATCAAGTGTGTCGAATGAACTGCAAAAGCAAATCCCAAGGAAGAGTTGTGCCCTTAGGATTGTGAATTGCATTCAATGTGGAAAAGACCTGGAGGGGGAAGGAGTTATTTCCTCATGAGTGGATTGCAACTCCAAGAGGGGGTAAGTTAGCCTCCTGGGTTATAAAGAACTTGGTTTTTCTTTTGAACTTTTGTTTTGGTAAAGAGGAACCTGGGGTGTTGGTCATTCCCTGGAACTGTGAACCTTATCCTGTTGGAACCTTTGTTGGAAATATACCTTTTTGTTAAACTTCAAAATTTGTGCACTTTCAGAGCCAAAAAAAATACCCTTCGCACCTTCGAGTTACTTTTAGAATGAGAGGGCTAGTATGATTTCGGACACAGGACATTTTTGCTTTGGACATCTTGACACAGGACAGACCCTTTGTTTTAGTTTAAGTAACCTAGAGTAGGGACAGTGAGGCATTTTTCAACCCCCTTTATTATTTAAATCACCATGAGTTCTTTGTGTCCGTGTCTCATTACTGGTTCATCAAACCTACCTGAAAGTTGGAGGCCAGGATAGGATAACCATTATAATGTTTGTCTATAATCCTAATAATGGAGCCAAAACCAATAGCACTGTTGAGCATATTTGCGATTTGTTGTTGGATTGGCTCATTAATATTTGCTGCAGGGGACCTGAATTCATACCGTTTGGATAAACCGTTAGAATCAGTAATGGGTCTCTTGAAAGTAGATTCAGTGATGCAGCCTAAAATATTGAATCATCAGGGTAGAGCTTGGGTGAGTGCCCCTAAGTGGGGATTGCTGATGTTAAATGGTAGAACACCTGGTGATGGGCATACATAGATAAATGTAGAGTTTGTTTCAAAACTAGATTGTTTTCATCGACCCAGATTTTGCTGCAGCGACCAGGAGTATGATCGTTGCCCAAACTAGTTATAACGATCATGCAACGCTTACAGTTGATATGTTACAACCAAGCATGTAGCTGAAAAGGGAATGATTGGAGATATAAGCTAAACATTGCTAATAGGATAATGTGGACAGAAGAGAACATTAATAAGATAAATGCTTGCAACGGCAAAGCTTTACCAAAGTGAGTTGGCTTACAACTGGTGAAGCTATTGAGAGGTGGGTTAAGCAGTTGAAAATTCGATTTGGGCTGCTAAAGGGAACCTATGCGGTCTCTGAAAATAGTAGCGGTATCAAAACGTTTGCTTGGGATATCAGGGATGTCAAACACTTAATATGTAGGGAAGTTAGGTTGATTGTAAAGAGCCCCCATGTTTTAGACTTAAAACATGCCTCTATTAAAACGATGAAAAATCGTTATAGGAACTGGGCTTGGAGGTTGAAACCTGTTAAGGATAAGCTGGGATGGCAGAAGATGGTGCAAGTTTTGGCTAAGGGGTGATTCCAGGACCATCTGGTGACCTTTGAATATGTATAATGATGTGAAGGCTGTTAGGCAAGATTGGATGTAGTAACCCTGCGGGAGACTACCCCAGCCTTCTCCTCTTGGTAATGGGTAACCCACCTGTTGGTATAGGTCTGCACTACACAAGTTGGTAGAGTGACTGAGCAGCCAGACTTATCTCAAGAGGGGTAAATGTGAGCTGCAGAGATGTAACACTGAAATTCGCAATTACAAGTATCCGAATTGCACTTATACTCCAGGTTTTCTAGTAAAATAATCATTTATTTGTCAGCTTTAAATAAGCCTTCTTTAAAAAGGACAAGCTGCATCAATACAAATACACTTCATAACACTTTTTCAGAGTTCAGATTAGCAAGTAGATACCTTTTTGGGATGGCTCACACACACACTTCCTACACCCTGAGGTGACTTCAATTACTAGTACCATGTTTGGCATTGATATATCACTTTTTGTACTTAATACTGAGTTGGTGGAAAAGGTTAGGGAAGGTTAACAGTTTCTCAGAGCATGTGAATACTTTTCAATCTCCCAGTGAAGTCTAGGTTGGATCTTTCCCAGCAATACAAGTTAAACATATGTACCACTTATGAGGGACAGTTGGAACCAAAGTCAATGGGTCAGAAGAGTCTGCAGGGAGCCACGATAGCCAAAGTCAATTTGAACAATGTCTAGGGAGCTGAGGCACTTCTTTAGATGGCACAAAAGTCTTGCCCAATGTTTTTAGTAGTAAAAGAATCACTGTTGGGCCATAAGCTGTAAGGTTGTGAAGGGCAGAGCTGTAATCAACTCTGCAAAAAGCAGCTACTGCAAGTCTCGAGTGAGAACAAGCAATCTACAGACACAAGACCTTAGTCAAGACTGTACCCTAGGTTGGAAGAAGAGGATCCAGCTGGCTTCTCTTCTGGTTGCAGTCTTGCAGATCCTGGGCCTCAGTCGTGGGGACAAGAGGGAGGATGTCTAGAGGACTCCTGCACTGCAGTTTGAAGTTTAAGTTTGGCGGTGGCTACGGGTCCTTCCTATTCAGCTGCACTTCGTGGTTTCAACTACCGGCAAATAGCACCGCCACAGTTGTTGAACACTTGATGGGCTGACCTCGCTTCTGGAGTCCAGCACTCTGGTGAGGCGGCTCGGGCTTGGGTCGTCCTGCTTCAGGATCTTCCTGGAGTTCTAAAGACGATGCACTCGATTCTGGTTTTCTGACCTGTGGCACTCTGTTCGAGCAACAGCAAAGATATACAGCCAGCAGGCGGAGGTATTCCAGCAAAGTTCGTCTAAGGGTCAGTTGGTCCCACCAACCCAAGGGAAGTAGTAGCCTGTTCCGTGCTTCTCTACTCTATACAAAATTAGAGCTTCAGCACTGCAGCAGGGCTTCACCAGGCAGTTGAACGGTCCAGGAGAGTGCAGCAAGCTTCTCTTCCAGTTTCCTTTGGATGTGCCATCCAGTGGTCGACTCTGCCTTCTGTTCAAGAGACCTCGCCTTTTTTATGCAGGTTTCTCCCATTCATGCACAGCCTAGCTGTCATTTACAGAGCAGGGTGGCTGTCTTTCAAGGACAACCAGCCAGCACTGGGTGAATTCAGGTACACCAGGAGACTAAGGACAGGGATTTTCGGGAACCTCCCTCGCTTCCTGCTGCTTCCAAAGGCAAAACAAACAAAAGGGTTAAACCTGGTTTTGGGAGCAGAGGAAAACTCAAGAACCTCACTGATGAGATATGGCGAAAAAAGAAGGCGGGCCGTTTTGACAAAATGGTCACCCATGCGTGCTGTACTGCAGCTGAGGATTCAGCCTGTGGTAAAAACGCACAATGGTAGGAAAATGAAAACACTGCAACCGGCCATTAAAAGTAGTGAGGGTAACATAAAAAAATGGGTAAGTAGGAAAAGGAGCTAATAAGTAACCCCCCAGTACTTCCACATAAGATGTGGTGTACTGGACCTACATAGGAAAAACAGGTAAGTAAAGTCAATTTCACTTTACTACTCTTGGGAACAGTAGTTTACACAAGGGAAGGTATTTGAACCTTATGAGAAATCCAAAGGACTTCTCTGTGACCCTGCACTGAAGGTGCTGTGTGTCACAATGCGAAAAGCAGATGCCTATGGTGTTTGTCAGACTCCAGAAACAAAACAGAGTTCAAATCAGATCAAAATACATGAGTGAGAAAAGTCTCACTCGCGCCAGGATAAAAATCGGGTCTTAATGTCCAGCAAAAGGGCTGGGGGTCGGTAGGGTAGAAGGGAATTGGCACAAACATGAGGATTCTCCCTAACACTGGCCAAGGTGTCGCATCCCATTCCAGATTTAGTTTGGAAAGAGTTTATCACACACCGCTTTGGAATGGTTGAAGATGACGATGACAAAGAATATGTTGCTACGGTTAATGTCGTTGATTCTGACTTAAAATATGATACAGGGAAATTGCTAGGTTTCATTTTTTTTTTTTTTTTTAAATCAAATTAAAAAAAAATTAAAACCTCTAAGGCACCAGGGCCAAATGGACTGGCAAACATGGTCTTGAAATCGGAGCCTTTAGCATGGGCAGGCGTGTTCAAAATAAAGTTTATACAAAAGAAATTCCATGTACATGGTGTAGTTCACATTTAATCCCCATATATAAAGCTGGGAATTGATTGGAGCCTTCCAATTATTGGATTTTGACGATGTTAGATGTCACTGGTAAACTATTTGCTTTTGTACTTCAGCATTGCAGGAATGGGTTGATGAAGAGAACATTCTGGATGATATGCAATCGGGCTTCATAGAGGGAATCTAGCATACATAATGTGTTGCTGATAGAGAGCCAGGGGTAATCCTGTGGTGTATGCAGCATGTATATGTTTTACCTCCTGCATTGAGAGTTACAGCTAACTGTCCGCCAAGGATTGGTCATGTACAGAAAAGTAGTCTGACGTATGCAGACAATATCGAACTATTGGATCACACTTTCAGTGGGCTAAACCTTTCCTTAAAGATGCAATATTCTGCTAAGGAAAATGATCTCTGTATCAATCTCACAAAAACTATGCTGATGCAGTTTAGTTGTAAACAAGTTCCTCATCCGATTTGGTTCATTGGTCAAAAACTACACTGTGGACAGTTATAAATATTTGGGATTGAAGTTTGTGGTGGAAACCAGCCCCTTGTTATGGACAGAAGAAAAAAGACAATTGTTATATGGGCTGTAAGTACTTCTAAACGTTGATCTAAAGTTGTTCGGAGTACTAGAAGGTACGTTTTGGCTGAAAATTCTATTCCTTTTTCCTGCTGTGCTGATGTCCTTTATATGATGAGCTAGGACCGATGGCATTGGAAGGTTAGGTCCTTGAAAAGAAAACTCTAAACTGACATTTGCGATCTTTCAGGCTATTGAGCACACTTCTTGCGCCCATTGGAACACTCCCTATTAAGTTATCGCTTTAAACTGTTCTAACCTGTTTGAAACGGTCCAGTGGGTATGGGACACGTCTATGGAATTTTCAGTGTTGTGAACGGAAAACTTAGCTGCGAACTTGGGACTGGAATATCAACTATGATAACCTGAGGAAATTTAGAACGTATCCAAAGGTGTTTGAAAATATGCACACATTTCAAACGCCCCAAAAATATTTAATGTGTCCTTCGGCAAAAGTCTGAACGTTTATGATTACTCCGGATTATATCCACTTCATGTGTGAAGCATAGTGGGTGTTAACACAAGGTTTATTTTTGGAACAAAGATTCTGTCGGTTATGTAACATCTGTAACAAACTAAAGTCACCAATACATATATTAACGGAATGCATGCGCTCCGGCCCTTTGTACTTGAAAGTTAGTGAGTTTGTTTAGAAGTACGATGTGATTAAGAGCCATGATTTTTGGAAATATTGTCTTGGTACCAAGAACACTGTGCTGCATAATGCACTTTAGAGTATGTATACACATTGCTGTTAAATTGAATATTGATAGATTTTAATGTTCTTTTTAATAAGGAAATTATTGGTAGGGGTATTTTTTAGTAATTTATTAATACCTTGATGAAATTTGAAATGAGAAACTGAAGCACATTAAATAGACATTCGGAGCCCTCCTCTCTCGCTCCCCTTTACCCTCCATATCTCCTTTTTGACTACTTCTCCCCTATTTCTCTTACCGACATAGCACCCATCCTTCACAGCACCAATCTATCTTGTGCTCTGATTGACCTGTTTGCTCCTCAAACTGACAGATATAGTCCCAGTCACCTGCCCTCATCTTTCTTACTGGTTTAACCTCTCTCCCCGCTGGACTCTTCCATGCCTCATTCAAATCTGCAGCTGTCCTACACCCTTTTAAAGAAAACCTCTGCTGACCCAAACTTCCTAGTGAACTATTGCCCTGTTTCTCCAACCCCATTTAGAGGACTTTAAACAGGTGGTCTTCAAACAGAACATGGAGTACCTTGAGGATAGTGGTCTTGCAGGGCCACTTCAATCTGTCTTTCATAGTAAACCTGTGGTGACTGCCCTTGTGCAGGTCTGCAACCCTCATCTAGACTCCTCCTTTGGAGCATTCAGCTGCTTTCAAAACTAATTCCTCTCACCTCACTGTGGAGGACTTTCGGTTTCGCAAATCTTCTCTAGTTGCTCCTTTTAAAATCTCCTAAATCTCTGGCTCTGACCCTCTCCTGTCTGTCCATCCATTGGAACGATCCCCATCCACTATACATCTGCCTTAGAAGTTATGGCTCATCCTTTGGTTTTCACTATCCCGTCTTTGCTGACAACACTTCTTTTTCTCCTCTACATCCTACACCCTGGCCATCTTTGAAACAGATTGCCAACAGTTTCATTGCAACAGCTCTCTCGGCTGCCTCATGCTGAACTCTTCAAAGATAGAATTTTTCTCCCGGCTTCCACGCCATCCCTCTCCTACGTCTTTTCTGCTCCGTCGCACAAGGTTCGGGTCCTGGAGATTTTTGATGGTGACCTTTGACTTCCACCACTAACCTATTTGGTGATGCCCACATTAACCTTCTCAACATTTGGCAAGTGCAGCATTTCTTTCTTCCCTCCAAGAAAAGTTTAATCCCCACTCTTGTGCTCAGCAAACTAGACTGCTGTTTATGCCTTCTCTGTCCCTTCCTTCACTAGGCAAAGTTCTCTGCTTCTCTTCCCGCACTCTATCACCTTCCGACACTGCTTGTTGACTCTCCATGCACAACTGCTCCCTTTTCTAATTCCATCTCCTAACCTACAAATCTATCAATGGTCCTGCTCCTTGGTTCCGGGCTCACTAGCTGTGTCTGTTCACCATCTTGTTCCCTGCCATCCTCCTCTATGCTCAACCTCACTATCCCTCGCCCCGTGCTTCCACACAAGCGGACCAGGACATCTGGGTGGGTCTAGACAACCGCGGTCAGGATGGTGATACCTATTTGCAGGACCCAGACGACCCAGACCTCCTCTTTTTTGACCCTTTGGTGGTTGAGGGTGGTCACTCTTCTCCCATTGCAGACCAGCCTCTACAGTGTCCTGCTGATGAAAGCTGCTCACCATTTTGGCATAAACACCAACAAATCCAGCCCCGGAGGGACTGAAAGAAACCCGTTAGCCAAGCTATACCTCTTCTGGAGTCAATTAAAAAGAGGGTCTCCATCAGTCTACCCTCCTCCCTTACTAGGGCGGTCCACCCATCAGATCCCATCTACATTAGGGGCCACGTTAAACCAGACTCCCTGGTGGTGACCACTACAGGGAAGAGAGATGATCTCCAAATCTCAAGCTCTGAGGCACCTCCCTAACAAGGAGTGCAAAAAAATTGTGCACGCTGGGGAAAATGGATCACGCCCTCCGCTGCATCCCTTACTAGGATAGCAAACCCCACCACTTTGCTTGTCTGCTACAGCAGCACCCATTGGGTTGAGTCTAGCAACATTTGGACTTAGTACCAGAACCGGCACAATCCCATCTTCATAAAATCGCCACTGAGGGGAAGAAAAGTCACCCAAAATCTCCTGAAGAATGTCTTGGACTCTGCAGACAACTTAGGAAAAGTCATTGCAGAGGAAACCCTTCTTAAGACATTCCTGGCTTAGGGACTCAGGCGGCCCTGATTAATATGCCCATCGAGGAGGGTCCCCTCTTTGGCAAAGCTCTCGCCGACCATCTGGAGACAGAAAAGGAGCATGAGATCATCAAGACCCTTGGTCAAATTGCCAATAAGCCTTTCTTCCCAAGGGGATTGTTTAACACACGCCGAAACTTGGGCACAAAGCTCAAGAAAACAAATCCAAGCAGGAGCAACCACGTCTGGTGCCTCCTTCTATAGTCCACACGTTCAGACGTCTTACCAATACCAGCAGCGTGTGTTTCGCTGCAGGAAAGGACCAGGCATGGCTGCAGCCTTTAGAGGCGCAGCAGCACATGCCACCAAATAACGTGCCGATCCATGTGTCCCCAGTCGGTTGCATAACACTCTTCGCCTAGCAATGGGAGGGAATAACATCAGATCGCTGGGCCTTAGATACAGTGGCCAAAGGATACTCTGAGTTCCTCAAAAAACCTTGCCACCATCCACCTCGCGTAGGACGCATGTCTTCCGCACACCTCCACATCAAGGAGGAGATAAAGTCCTGTTTAATGAAGGAGACATTGAGCTGGTGCCCTTCATGGAACAGAATCAAGCTATTTATTTAATGCATTTCTTTGTTCCAAAGAATGATCTAACAATGCGCCTAGTGCTGGACCTGCACCCTGCAAACACGCATGTCAAACCACATAAATTCAAGTTGACCACGTTGCTGAAAGTCTTCCCACTATTAATGATTGCCAGAGTTACATGGCAACATTGCACAATTTTGCCAGCGCACAAAAAATACTTACGATTCAAATTGGGGAAAATAGCACTACCAGTTCAAAGTGCTACCATTCAACATTGCATCATCCCCCACTGTATTCACAAAGGTCCTTGCAGTGCTAGCCACTCTTGTGAAGCCTGTCCATTCCAGTGCACACTAATTACCGGGCACTCTCCCCAGAGCGCAGCAAACAATCTGCTGTTCCAATTGGGCTTCTCCATAAACAAGGAGTAGTCTAGTGCCCAGCCAAGTAAAGCAATTCCTGGGGGCACTAATCAAAACAGGCGTCAAGCTAGTCTACTCCTCCGAAAGACGGTCCAAAACATGCTGTTTCAAACACCTCAGTAAGTAGCCGATCGCCGGGTGACGATACAAAAGGCAAAGCGACTGCTGGGAATGATGGCATCCTGCATCTACCTAGTGCCTCATGCCAGGATGTGCATGTGTCCAATGCAAGAGTGGCTAGCGAAACAATGGTCGCAAGAAATCAGGTTTTGGGACAATCTTGTTGTGGTTCTCCAGCATGGGGTCTGACATATTCCTATGATCATGAATATTCCCTGTCGTCCGGCTGGGAATCCTCAGAAAAAGAAAAAACTGTTTCACTTTAAACTGTATTTCTCCTCTAAACCAATCACTGTCCTCTCCCTAAGCATCCCCGGCCCCACTCACCGCTGGCAGCCATCTTCAGTGTTAAACAAGATTGTATGCAGTACCCTTTGGGTGCCCTACAACAACCCTGACCTTCTGGCAATAGGAACACAACCTTTGGTATAAGTCTGTACTACACAGGTTGGTAGCATGATTGAGCAGCAAGGCTTATCTCAAGAGGGTTCAATGGGAGCTGTAGGGGAGTTATACAGAGATTCAGTGACAAGTATCCAATTAAACTCTTGGACTCAGTGTCTTGATTAAACAATTATTCATGTATTTAACAGTCAGTTTGAGTAAGCCTTCAGAAGGGGCAATATAATAACACAAATACATTTCAAATTACACGCTCTTTTGGGATGGCATACAGACACTTCCTACACCCTCAGGTGACTTTAGTAACTAGGACACTGTGGACATTGATATACCACTGTTTGCATTTAGAATCAGACGTAAGAGTTTGTCAAAGGGAAAGGTTTATAATAAACAAGAGATCACACACGTTTTCTGGAACAGGTAAGTGCTTTTGTAAACCCCACAATGAAAAGTCAGTTAACCCCTTCCTGGAAGGAAGACCAAACACAATTACTCCTACGTCTCGCCCCCTTTCCTCCATACTTGTGGGACATCTCTCCGTTCTGTGGGACAGGACAGGAGCACTTTGTAAAAAGCATACACATTTATTTCAAAATTTGTCCCTCTTTCCTGTGCGGGGCCCGGCATGCGGCCGTAACCCCACCCACCCTGGCTCCGCATCGCCCATCAGTCCTTTTCTCCGCTCGATCGGGGCTGGACGCACTTGCATCCTCGGAAGATTTTGTTCCCTTTTTTCCCCTCTCTGGCTCTTGCTAGCGTTAGTTTACTAGTCTGTCTAGGTCTTTCAAATTAGACTTTCCAGATTGTTCATCGTGTCACCGTCGCTTCGCGAGGGCGGATCCCCATCCTCTTTGTTTAGAGTTTTGGGATGGAGTGTTTGGGTCCGTAACACCGTTGGGACACCTGTATTTACTGTGACTCCCTTTCGGTCCGGGCACTTAAACGTCGGTTGGAGCGGTGGGAGGTGTGCCGACGAACTCCTCCTTCGCATTTTCAGGCGTTCATCGACGAGAAGAAAAAACGCCCGGTAAGTTCTTTACTTTTCAGGGCACCCCGACCGGGGGGATACCTTCCCGGCTTCCTCTCGGTCCGGGAGGGGCGTTGATCGCTCTGATACCGGGGTTCGCCCTGAGGTGCCCGTTGGGCCTAATAGTTCTACCAGAGTTTTCTCCGAGGGTCTCCGTAAGGGGCCTGTGAACACTGGAGTAGGCTCGGAGGCCCCTCCTGTGGGGGCTGTATGTAGACCCAGTTCTGAGTTGTGGGGTACGCCCCGAGGCCTTGGTTGGGCTTGTAGTTACCGAACGGATGTTCGAGGCCCGCACAGAAAAGGCTGTTACCTGACCTGGGTACGAGGTCCCTCGTACAGAGGCTAAAGCTACCAACAGTTCTGAGAGGCCGGTCAAGGCTTTGTCGGTGAAGGCGCACCGTCCCCGCTCTTGTGGTGACACCAGATCTGTTGGGGCAAAGAAGCAAAGTCCTTCTTTTACCGGCAGTGCCGAGGTCCTTCCTTCGAAGGCTCAGTTGGCGGTTGGTATGTCACAAAAACATTCCAGGCCTCATAGTTCCGGCTCGGCCGAGGTTCCTTATGTTAAGGGTAAGATTAAGACCCCTGATCCATCGACGGGGACCCCTGCCTCACTTCCTCACGTGCCGCAGTTCCTCTTAGATGAGGACAAAATGGCGCCCGTTCCCGCCACGACTACGGCGGCCATTTTAGGTGCTACCCCTACAACTACGCCATCGGCTTCTGGTGTAGGGCTCGGTCTCTTGGGTGAACCTAAGGTCCCTTCTGCGCATCCTTACCAGCCGGTTTATGATTGGAACGCCCAGATGCCTCATTCGCACAATATTTCGTTGCCCGCGGGGGCGGCTCCTTTGATTTATGTGGATACGTCGGTGGAGGGCCTGGTGTGGCACCCTTCCCCGTTACGTCCCTGGATTTGTCCACCTCATGAGAGGCCTCCTCAGGGCCCGAAACTATCTCCTGAGGATGCCTTTTTTCGGTAAATTTCAAGCGCTTATGCGCACCGACCCCATGAGGGAATATTTCAAAGGGCTTTTCAAGGAGATATGTCCACCGGCGCCTCCGGCTCCACCTGTTCCTCGGGTGGTTCCGCTGGCGTCTCCCTTGCCTGTGGTGCCCCCCCCCCCCCTGCTCTCCCGCCTTTGCCTCCATTATCCCCAGTGGACAAGGCAGTGCCTGACACGGCTCAGCAGGATCCTGACCTGTCAGATGACCCTCAAGGCGATCAGGACAATGAGGACCTTCCCCGCTCTATCAGAGCCTTTCATGACCGGGTAGTGGACATGATGAGTTTTAGATGTTCCGGTGCCCGAGGCACCCGCTCCGCAGGAGGGTGTGCTTTCTGGGGCGTTCACCCTGTCTCCCTTGGAGCATACTGGCCTGTTCCTGCAGAAGGATGTTCTGGCCGAGGTCCGAAGAGTCTGGGAAAAGCCACACTCGGGACTTTTTGTCAATAAAAAGATTGACACGAGGTACAGGCTGCATTCTTCGGAAGAGGTGGCTCTGTCGTCTTGCCCGCCTCCCTCCTCTACGGTGGTGGCTGCGGACACTTTGCAGTCCAGGCCTGCAGCATCCTCTTCCACGACGGCTACTCAGGTTCTGGGTAAGGAGGACAAGCTCCTTGACTCCCTCGGGAGGAAAATCTTCGCCAACTCGGCCTTGAAGCTTAGGCAGGCCAACGCCGAATTGATATTGGCGGGAGCTAACATGCGGATGTGGAAAGTCTGTCGGAGTTTGAGGAGCACATCCCAGTCGAGAAGCTGGAGGACTTCAAAGGAGGCCTTTCCGATGCCAGGGTCTTGGCCCAGGATCTCCTGGAGGCTGCGGCTCATCACGTAGACACCTCGCCTCGGGGCCTCATGCATACCTCACGGCAGGCGTGGCTGCATGCCACTAAGTTTTCTAAGGAAGTACAAGACAAGGTGTTGGACCTTCCATTCGATGGTAAGGAGCTTTTTCATTCTTCTACTGATGTAGAGCTCACCAAAACCAAGGATAGCACTCAGACGGCTAAATCATTGTCGGTTCTGGTTAAACCTCCTTTCAAATCCCAGAGACCATTGTCGCAAAGTCGACCCTCCACTGGTTTTAGGGGCTTCCTCGACTGCAAATCTCAGGAGTGGATACTCCTGCGGGGAATAACCACCGTAGACGACAACGCACACGGTTTTCTCCCGCTCCTCAGCCTTCTCATCAGGTTCAGGTGGCACCGCCACCGATAAACCTGCCAAATGAGGGTTTTCAGCACTCGCACTAGACCCCGGTGGGAGGACGCATTGCGTCTCATTGGGAGGCGTGCAGACCATCACAGAAGACAGATGGGTCTTGTCAGTTGCTTGGGCGGGCTTCCGCTTACCTTTACCCCCTACCCCACCCCTAAACCCTCCTTTTCAGCTGTCGGGCTCACCCTTCCTCAAGGCCGAGGTTCAGAAACTTCTGGACCTCAGAGCTGTGGAACCCGTTCCCCTTGGGGAGCGAGGGGAGGGCTTCTACTCCCGGCTGTTTTCAGTGCCCAAACCCAACCAGGCTGGCCTGCGCACCATCCTAGACCTTTCCCAGTTCAATCTCTTCCTACCCCAAGAGATATTCAAGATGATCACGCCCGGCCAGATTCGCTCCTCTTTGCAGATGGGCGATTGGCTCAGTGTGGTGGATCTTCAGGATGCGTACATGCATATCCTGATTTGGAATCCACACGGGTGATATCTCCGCTTGGCTTTGGGAGAGGAGCACTTCCAGTTTCGGGTGCTTCCTTTTGACTTCAGCTCGGCGCTGTGTGTCTTCACAAAGATGATGTCGGTGATCACGGCCTATCTTCGTCTCAAGGGTATCCATGTGTATCCTTATTTGGACGACTGGCTCTTACGCAGCCCTTGTCCGTTGGCTGCAGCGGGCAAACTCCAGTCTCTCCTTCAGCTCCTGTTCCATCTTGGGCTGTCGGTAAACTGGCGGAAATCCTCCATGACAGTCTCACAGAACCTGATCTTCCTGGGTTTTCGTTGGAACACGATCGACTGCAGAGTGTATCTGACCGGGGACAGAATGGCGGATCTGTTGGCCACGTGTCAGATGTTTGCGCAGGCGGAGAGCATGTCGGCCTGGTGGTTCCAGAGGCTTCTGGGCCTCATGGCCTCGGGTGTACTGGCTCTTCCTAGTCTCCAAATGAGACGCACCCAGATGGCTCTTCGGAGCTCATGGCGGCAGGCATCTGGGTGCATCTCATTTGGATCTGGATTCCATGCGGATAATGATTCCATGAGTGGACCTGGATTGGTGGTCATCTCTCAGCAATCTGTATGGGGGCACAGAGTTTCAGGACCCCGTCCCCACGGTGACGATCACGACGGACTCCTCCCTCCTCGGGTGGGGTGCGACGTTAGATCTTCTTCAGGTCTTGGACCTCTGGTCGCCTCAGGACAAGCTCCTGCACATAAATCATTTGGAGCTTCGGGCGATCTTCCTAGTGCTCAGGGCGTTCAGACCGCTCATTGTCAACAAGGTGGTCCGCATAAGAACGGACAATGTGGTGTCGATGTATTACATCAACAAGCAAGGGGGAACCAAGTCTAAATCCCCCCCCCCCCCGCCTCGTGGACCTGTCCTTCCAGATTTGGGAGTGGGCCGTGCTTCATGGTGTCTGGCTGCTTGCAGTGTACATCCCGGGCCAGTTGAATGTCGCAGCGGATGCCCTCAGCCGGCGGACAGTGGTCAGCTACGAGTGGAAGGCGGAGGTCCTTTCATGGATTTACTCGCGTTGGGGCACACCAGAGGTGGACCTCTTCGCTACGGCGGTAAACAAGAAGCTTCCTCAGTATGCCTCCAAAGGGGGGCTGGGAGCCTCCTCTCTGGAGGGATGCTCTCAAGATTGCATGGCACAACATGAGCTTACGCCTTCCCGCCTCTGCCTCTAGTTCATCGAGCAATTTGGAAGTTGAAGAACTCTGTGAACTGTTCCCTTCTGCTGGTAGCTCCGTGGTGGCCGGCCAGGTTTTGGTTTTCAGAACTTCAACACCTGTCGGCGTATCCGCCGATCAGGTTACCAGTAACTCCCGATCTTCTTCACCAAGGGGAACAGATGTGGCACCCCTCCCCACAATCGCTCAGCTTGGCGGCATGGTGCCTGAGTTTAAGTCTTTAGAGCATCTGAGTTTGTCTGCTGATAACATGCGCATTATCCAGGCAGCCAGGAAATACTCGACCAGATCTCAATACAGGAGTAAATGGCTCAGGTTCTGTCAGTGGTGTTTGGAGAAGAAGTTGGATCCGAGGGTGGCCACGATTGACAAAGTGCTGTCCTTCGTGTCCTCCCTAGCAGAGTCAGGGATTCATGTTCTGTCATGCAGGACTTATCTCTCAGCGGTTTCCGCTTACCTTTCTACAGACCTGTGTTCTTATTCTCTAACCCAGTGGTGAAGAGGCATTTTGCTGGCTTGACACGCCTCTACCCTCCAGTGCGTAATCCGCACCCGCCATGGGACTTAAATGTAGTCCTGACGGCACTGTGCAATAAACCCTTTGAACCAATGGCTACGGTAGACCTCAAGTACTTGTGTCTTTTCTGGTCGCCGTTACGTCAGCGAGGAGAGTGAGTGAGCTCCAGGCATTGTCGGTGGAGCATCCTTTCTTGGTCTTTCACAAGGACAAGGTAGTCCTTCGGACAAACCCGGCTTTCCTACCGAAGGTAGTGACCGAATTCCATCTGAATCAGTCTATCTCCCTTCCGGTCTTTTTTCCGAACCCTGCCTCAGAGGCTGAAAGAATTCTATACTGTCTTGATGTCCGAAGAGCTCTTAATTTCTACCTGGACAGGACTTCCGAGCTTAGGAGTTCTCAACTTTTTGTGACCTTCGGTAACCCTCAGGGCAAGCTGGCGTCTAAGGCAACTATTTCCAGGTGGATTACCACCTGCATCACTGAGGTGTTTTTTTTTTTTTTTTACACCGTCCAAAGGCTGAAACCTCCTAAAGGTATCCATGCGCACCTGGTGCGGGGCAAGGCAGCCGCGGTTGCTTTTCAGAAATATGTTCCCTGGGAGTCCATCGCTAGGGCAGCTACCTAGGCCTCCCCATCTGCTTTCTGTAAGCATTACTGTCTCGACATGAGCTCTAGAGCTGACGCTCAGTTTGGTCAGGCTGTGCTGAAGAACCTGTTTCAGTAAGTTCACTCGTAGTTCCTGTAAGGAGTGCTTGGGAATTTCCCACAAGTATGGAGGAAAGGGGACGGGACGTAGGAGTATTACCAGGTTACTCACCGTAGTGTCCACCTTACTCCTAGTCCATAGTCCCCTTTCCTCCATACGCCCACCCGCCGTCCCCTCTAAAAGGTTCCTCTGTTATTGCTAATGGGTCTGTGACCCGGCGATAGAAAAGGACTGATGGGCGATGCGTGGGGCGGAGCCAAGGTGGGCGGGGTTACGGCCGTGTGCCGGGCCCCACCCATGCAGGAAAGACAGGAGGGACACATTTTGATGCTTTTTCCAAAGTGCTCTGGTCCCGTCCCACAGGACGGAGAGATGTCCCACAAGTATGGAGGAAAGGGGACTATGGACTAGGAGTAAGGTGGTCACTACGGTGAGTAACCTGGTAAGTCTGAGGGAAGAAGTCATTCATGGAGCCAGGCTAGGCCAAAGTCAATTGGGCAAAGTCTAGGTGTTCTGAAGAACTTCTTGCAGGTAGGTAAAAAGTCTTGCACAATGTTTTTAGAAGTCTTGATAGAAATGAAGAAATCAAAGTAGGGCCACAAGCTGTTTAGGCTTGTGAAGTAAATAAGCTGTAAGCAACTCTACAGAGCAACCGCAACAAGTCTCACCAACAGAACAAGTGCAGTTAAATAACAAGAGGTAAGTTCTCTTAGACTGTACAGTAGCTTTTGGTTAGAAGAAAAGGGCTTTGGCTGGCTTCTGTTACTGTGCAACTCTGCAGATCCTGTGTTCCTGGGCCTTAGTCATGGGGACAAGGGGGACAACGTCAGGAGGACTCTTGAACTGCAACGGGACGGTTTGCGACAGAAAAGGACCAACTTCTATTTAGTGGCACTTGACGGTTTCAGCTCCAGGCGTCTAAGCAAATAGCAACACAGTGGAATGTTGGCTGTCAAGATGGGCTTTCCTTGCATCTGGGGTCCAGCAGTCTGTTAAGGTGGCTCAGGCTCTGTCAGTCCTGCTTCCTTAGAGTCCGGAGGATCTTCTTCGAGCTTTTGGCCAACTTATACGCAATGCACACGATCTGGTGTTCTTCTCCCTGGCTATTCGGTTCGAGCAGCAACTGCAGTGGAATTTCAACCAGCTCTGAGAGGATGACCAGGTGGCTTACTTTGGAGTTTATTGGTCCACCCAATTCAAGGGGAGATGTGGTCCTTGCAGGGCTTCTCTAGTCTAAACGAAATTGAGTTTGAGCACAGCAGCAGGGCTTCACCGGGCAAACCAATGGTCTAGGGGTTGCAGCAGGCGTCCTCTTCAAGTTCTTCAAATTCCTTCGTCCAGTGGTCGACTGTCTTCCAAGCCACAAAGCCTTGCCTTCTATGCAGGTTTCTCCCATTCATTCTAGCCCAGCTGTCGGTCACCCAGCAGGGTGGCTGTCCTTGCCGGACAGCAAGCCGGCCAATCACCTAGGAGTGCACTCCTGTCTCCTAGGAGACTAAGCACAGGGAGTTTCGGGCACCTCCCTCGCTTCCTGCTTCCACTGGATAACCTGGAGCCAGAGGCAGGCTTCACTCGTGAATCCTGCCAAAGGCAAAACAAACCAAGGGACCAAACCTGGTTTGGCACGCAATGAAAATCTCAAGAGAAACCTTTCCACAAAGAAATGGCGAAAAAAGAAGACTGGGCCATTTTGAAAAAAATTGCACCCATGGCTGCTTTACTGCAGCTGTGAACGCAGCCCGCAGTAAAAGCACACCATGATAGTTAAAAGTAAACCACTGCCACCAGCCATTCATCGAGGAAAGGGTAACATAAAAATGTTACATGAGAAGCTACACAAAGGGGATACTAAGTAACCCCTCCAGCACCCTATAGTAAGCTAGTGTGTGCTTGGTCTAGAAAGTTACAATGTTAAGTGAAGTCAATTTCACTTCACTGCTCTTGGAAACAGTACTTTATCCAAGAGAAGGTATTTAAATATTGGGGAAATATGGAAGACATCCCAGTGCCACTGCACTGAAGGTGCAGTGTGACACAATGTAAAAGATGATGCCGATGGAGTTTGTCAGGCTCCACAACCAAAAGAAACGGTGTAAAAAAATCATACCAAAAATACATGAATGAGGAAAAAGGGTCCGACTCTCTCCAGGTTAAAAATTAAAGTCTCCAAGGTAGAGGGGAATTGGCATATTTCTGAGAATTCTCCCAAACATTCAGATTTTGTACTGCACACTTCAGTGTTGGGAGTCCTCGAATTGCAAGGGCTAGGGTTTCATCGAAGATTCTTGAACGCCATCTTGGACCTTCTTCGCGTCCTCCGACCTTGACAGAGAAGGGGGGAAGGTCCCTCTTCAGGCCATGCACCAGCTACTGGCTACCGAATGTGTTTGTGGAGGACAAGCACCTACCATGCCTCTACTTCCTATACCTGAAACATAAGGCGGTAGAGTATGAGATATGCCTCGGTTTCTCTAAGAAAACGACAAAGGACAGGTACGGTAGGCTGGCGGCATGGTTTAACACCAAGGGCTATGACCCATGCCCCGAGCAGGGTCATGCCACGGCTGGTAAGAGGAGCGGTCTTCTAGGTTCCTTTGAGGGAACCTCATTTGTCGAGGCCCAAGATGAGACCAAGACCTGAAAGTCAGAGTCCACCGGGTTCACCGCGGAAGCGGGTCCCAAGGTGGATGGGGCGCAATCAGCATCACCTTCCGCCTCCATTGCCAGCCTACCATTAGGCTACTCTTCAAAGAGGAAGTCTTCTAAGCTGGCTAAGCTACGAGAGAAATACGAGAAGCCGTGGACTGAAGAGAAGGCTCTGCAGCCCACGCAGGATCAACCGGCACAGGCAAAGACCTTGTCAGCGAGTCTGTCGACGGCTACTGTTACCATGGCAGCAAAGGGTGCTGCTCCTACGAGGGTGGCACCCACAGCGCAACAGCACCGCAGAGACTTGGGCAAAGTCTGCAGGTACGCCAGAAGGGGTGAAGATACCGGCACATCTCCCGGTTCAGAACCCTCAAGGAGGAAAACTGGGGGGGGGGGGGTGTGCGAGGAGGCACCGAAACAGCCCTGTTTCTGTCTTTGCCACAGGCCCCAGAACACAAAAACCACACCACCTAATGATGGGGGCAATGGGTCACTTGACTCACTTATGTCCCTTTGGGACCCATAAACACAGGGGCCCTGGCTGTACTGGCGCCAGGCTCCTATAGAGATGTTAGCAGGAATACTTTATTTCAGTGCAGAAGTGTTTATTTTACAAGAACTTTCCAGGAGCTGAAGGCCTTTATTCCAGAGAACATCCTCATGTGCTGACTCATCGGGTGTGGCTCCCTAGGCCTGGTCTTCATGTGCTGATTCATCGTGTGTGGCAGGCTGGCTGACCCTGGTGGGCGTGGCTTCAGAAGCTCAGCTATATAAGCTGCTCCATCCCTCAGGCCGGTGCTTCGCGTTACTGTGCATTCGCGTGCAACGTGACGCTCACTGCCGCTTGGACCAGTTTACTTTTTGAAACCAGGCATTCTCCTGCATACTCGCCTCCTGGAAACCGGTGCTTCATCGCTTCATCTGCAGACTCTGACATCCAGCGATCTTTATCCTGATGCTGCAGCATCGCACTCTTCATACTCGGACCCTGTGAAGAACAACAACAAGGTTAGAAAATCCGTCCTAGGGCTGCGCTGCATTTGAACCCTGCGCGCCACCTAGTTAACAATTTACCAGCTACTGTACCGCTGCAGCTTCGTTCCTCGTTCCCTCCGGCTGCTGCCTCAATCTCCGAAGCTTCTGCCGTGCCGGCAACATCACCTGCAAGGTTAGAAAGTAGAAGAGCCAACATCTACAGCGGAACGGACAGCAATACAAGAAAACAAACTTTACAATACAACAAAAACAGACGAGGAAAGACCAAGGCAAACAGGAACACTTACCTGAAGTATAGTGGTTTAGTTGCAGCAGGACTGGACTACTGCGTTTAAGGGACCAGTGAAGGAACTCTGTCCAGATCATACAAGTGCCCCTGCCAGAAGCAGCAGGAGGGAGTGCTTGCCAAAACTAATCAACAGGTGAGCTTTCCAGGGACAGCGCATACCACAGGTACCACGGTTTGGGAGAAGGGGTCTGGAAGGGGAATCGGGCACACAAGCTGGCATACTCGCACCCCCTATTCTCCAAGCAGGAGCAGTTCAGAGCAAGATCACCTATTACCACCAGTCACCACATAAGCGCAGAGGGAGAAGTTGGACCCGAGCGACCTCACCCCCCGGAGGGCTGCAATCGTGCCCCAATGCCTCCGCAGAGACCAGGTGAGAGTAAGTTTCCCAAGCCAAGGAGGTCTCGTCCATGAGGACGATGAGGACGACTGTGACGGCGCAGGGCCTAGTTTCCCTGTGTTGCCTTCTCAGCCGAGGGAAATTTCCTTGGATATTCTGTTGACTCGCCACACCTTGGTGTCAATGGATCTAGATGAGAATGCCTCCAGCATCGGTACCTGTGGTTCCCCCAGGTTACTGGTCAGCCTCCGCCAAAGAAAAGGAAGCATCATCTGAAGCCCCAACCCTCCCCCCTATCCATCTCCTCCACTGCGTCGGGACCCAACTCCCCTAGCAGACAGACACGGCACGACGACGGATGATGACTAAGACATCGTCGCAGCGGACAGTCACCACATTTTGGATGACCTGCACAGTGTTGCCAACCGGACGAGGTTGGTTTGTTCCACTCCATGATCACCAGGCATCCGAGCTATTCCAGCTGGTACCTGAGGAAACCAAGATTGAGTTCTTGTATCAAAGGCGAGAGGCCAAGAGGAAGACTATCATGGCGGTGCCTTTTATGGATGATATTTGGGAAGGGGCTTGGCCCTCATGAAGAAGCCTTGCAAAGCTCTAGCCAAACTGGATGGGCTGGAAAAGGAGAATAGGGTGCCGGATTTTGCACCCAAATGCCTGAGGTCGCAGCCATCGCCAGAATCGATGGTGTCAGCGGCCACAAGGCAACGGTCAGTTAACCCATCCGCTGACCCAGGGTTCTGGCAGATGGGGAACGTTGCCTGCCTTTGTCGGCAGGGATGGATGAAGGCCACTAACTTCCGTCCGGAGGTCAAAGCAAAGGTACTAGACATGCCCTTCGATGGGGGGAAATCTGTTCGGGAAGGCCGTCGATGAGTCCCTCCAGGCCATCAAAGTGGATACAGAGACTGCCCACTCGCTAGGCACTCTCCAATAGCACCGCTCATCTTTTCGCTCCTCCAGAAAGTCATTGAAGGGTTCTCCATGTCGTACAGACAGTCTACCCGATCCTTGACGCAATAAACCTACAGAGGCTGCTCCCAAGCCTACCGTAGTGGAGGACCGTGTCGCTGTTGCCCGCAGGGCAGGACACCAGTGCCCAAGCAAGCCTGAACCAGCCAAGACGTCTGGCCCCACTTATGCACTCTTGTGGAAGGCCGGCTGACTAGGTTTGTCAGCAAGTGAAGAAAGATCACCACCAACAGATGGGTGCTGGATGTTCTCTCCCAGGGGCAGACTATGGAGTTTCAACGCAGGTGTCCCCGTATTCCGCCAGTTCCATGGCAGGAGCAGCACATCCCTCCGCTTCTGGAAGAGGTACGAGCCATGCTATGAAAAGGGGCAATAGAGCTAGTTCCCAAACGGCTCCGGGGATCCGAGTTTATTCCAGATAATGTCTAATCAGAAAGAAGACGGGGGGCTGGAGGCCCATCCTGGACCTGCAACATCTGAACAAGTCCCAGAAATTCAGGGTGGTCACGTTGCAGCACGCGCTTGGCCAAATGGAAAAAGGAGACTTCTTGATGTCGTCTGACATGGAGGACTCATATTTCCATGTCCCCTGTTCACAAGAAACATCCAAAATGTCTGTTTTGTGGTGCTGGGCCAGCACTTCCAGTTCAAGGCCCTACCATTCGGCTTGAAGTTGGGCCCCAAGAGTATTAACCAAGTGCCTGGCACTAATTGCGGCCCATCTACAAGGCATACATGTATACCAGTACCTGGATGACAGCTGATTCGCGCCCGCTTGCGCGAGCTGGCCGACGAGCACACGAAGGCGACCGTCTGGCTATTGGCGGATCTGGGATTTTCCGTCAACTATCCAAAGTCCACGCTGTTCCTAGGCGCCAGACTCCACAGTGTGTCTTGCCTGGCGTCTCCCTCAGAAGAGAGGCTAGCAGCCATTGGAGGAAAGGTGCAACGGCTATCATCGGCAAAGACAGCCACGGTGCAGGCTATCAAGTCGTTACTGGGCATGTCGTCCTGCATCTACCTTGTCCGCCATTGCAGATGCAACCCTACTCCCCTACAAGAATTCCTGAATGCCTGTTGGATACAGGTGTCCAGATGTTTCACAGACAAGATCCCTCAACGAGAAGTTCAGACGAGTGATAGTGGTGGTGGGGGAGGGCGAGGGTCTGCTCCCACATTGCCCAAGGCACAGGATTTCAACCCCCTACACCCCATACCAGGAGACTGTCACCACGGAGGCCTGCCTGGAAGGTTGGGGAGCGCACCCCAGAGTCTGCACGCTAAAGGCCTGTGGCTGCCAAAGGAAAAGGGTCTCCATATCAACATCCTGGAGCTACGGGTGGTGTTTTAGGCCCTCAAGTCATTCCTACCATCTCTGAAAGACAAGGTGGTGCGGATCTTCACTGACGGCACCACCACTGTTTTGTACATCAGGAAGCAGGGGGGCACTCTATCCCCGGCACTCTCCAAGGAGGCCCAGGACTTGTGGCACTTGGCCGTCAGACAGGAGAGGTTCCTCGTCCCTCTTCACTTGGCGGGAGTCAAGAACACCATCGCAGACTCCTTCAGCAGGGAACTCCGCTCCTGCCACGAGTGGGAGCTTTGTCAGCATCAGGTGGACCGCCTGTTTGCTGAATGGGGCAGACCCCAGATCGATGTGTGTGCGACGGCAGCGAACTCCAAATGCCAGCAGGTTCCACTAGCCGAAGAGCTTGGGGAACGCGTTCTCCTTTCCGTGGGAAGGACCGTTTCTGCACGTGTTCACTCCGTTCTCTCTACTGCTATGATTCATCAACGCACTCGGACAGTGCCAATGCAGGATAATGCACATATCCCTGGCGTGGCCGAGGCAAATTTGGTACCTGGACCGTCTCAGCCGGTCAGCTGCGCCTACAGTCAAGTTGCCGCTGGTTCTGGATCTTCTCACCAGAAGCTGACAATTTTTCATAACGATCCAGAATCACAACCTGCAGGCTGCAGGGAGGTCCTCCACCAGAGCAGGGCATTGTCGACCTTCAAGTGCTTAGGTCATAAGTGGAAGCTTTTTGCTATGTGGTGCGGTCCGCAGAAGATTACCCCTCTGAGGGTCACGACTCCAAAGATTCTGCTGTACTTGCTATCCTTGTTAAAGGCTGGTCTGGCGCATGCCTCCATCAAGGTGCATCTGGCGGCTATCTTGTGCTACACCAGATTCCCAGGAAGATCTTCGCTCTGGTCCCACAAACACATCCAGGAGTTTCTCAAAGGACTTTTTTGATCTTTCTTGCCAGTGATGGCTCCTGCACCGGCGTGGGGACTCAGCGTGGTTCTGACGAGGCTCACAGGGGCACCCTTTGAGCCTATGCATCAGGCACCACTCAAGTTTCTCTCATGCAAGACTGCTTTCCTTGTGGCCATCACCTCTGCCAGATGTGTAGGTGAGATCCAGGCACTACCCTGCAAGCAACCGTAACTGACTTTCCACAAATCGAGGGTGGTACTGTGTACACACCCCTCTTTCATACTGAAGGTTCCGTCGGAATTCCACCTCAACGATCCTTTGGTGTTACTTGTTTTCTTCCCGAAACCTTTGCGGGCGCAATGGGCCTTGTACTCACTGGATATTGCTAGTGCCCTGAAGTTCTACATGACACGCACAAAGAGGTTTTGAAAGACTTCAACTGTTTGTCAACTTTAGTCCTGTGAACCATGAGAAGGCTTTTTCCAAAACCTCCATTTGAAGGTGGCTCTCCGGCTACATCGTGCACTGGTTGGCGAACCAACCCTTGCCTGGTCGTACGAGAGGTCACTGCACCAGAGCGATCACGGCAACAACGGTGTTCCTGTCTGGTGTGCCCATGCTGGACATCTGCAGGGCTGCTACGTGGAGGTCCACACACATTCACGAAGTCCTAAAGCATTGACAGGGATTCCAGGGAGGAGTCTAGAGTTGGCCAATCAGTGCTACACAACCTGTTCGCCTGAGGTGAGCCTGTTCCAGAGGTAAGAGTTAATTGCTTCTGTTGAGTCTTGCCACCCCTGTGGTTGTGTAATGTATACTGCTATGTATTCGTTATTTATGAGCATGTTAGAGAAGGTTTAAGTTACTTACCTGTAACTATTCTTCTATAGCATGGATTCACATGCAAACCTTCCCTCTGGCCCCTCTGGCTCTTCTTGGTCATACTGGCACTTAACTTTCTTACCAAATCCGAAGATGGCTGCCAGAGAGGACTGATGGCTTAGGGAGAGGACTGTCATTGGATGGTGGAGAAATTCGGTTTTAAATTGAAATAGTTTTTTCTTTTACTGAGGATTCCCAGCCTGATGACAGGGAATATTCATGAGCATGTGCATCCATGCCAGACCCATGCTGGAAAAGAATAGTTACAGGTACGTAACTTAAACCTTTCGCTATCTCTGGTTCAGTTGCTACAGTAACAATCTGCTAAAGGGTCAACCTTTTCACACACCAGCGATCGAGGCCACTCTCAACACATGTCTAAGACTGGGTTGGGTGCTCGCTTCTTTCACCATACCACTCACGGCCTGTAGACCCAAGCACTGAACAAAAAACACATCAACCTTTTGGAACTACTAGCATTTATAAAGGCACTTCAAGCCTTCAAGACTCAGCTAGCTCACAACATTCCTAGTCCTCCCGACCGGCACTGCAGCGATTCATAGCCCAGATCTGGCAGCAGGCACTACATCAAATGTTCCTAGTAGCTCAACACGTTCCAGGGGAACTTGATTCCCTGGCCGACATGCTACCCTAGGAGTACAATGCTACCCTTGAAGCACAAACGGCAATTAAACAGACTTGCTAGACGATGTCTTGTCAAACTGTGTTCCCAGATATGGACCTTTTCGCAACACTAGAGAACCTGCAATGCCAAGATTATACATCCAGGTTTCCCCAGAAAGGATCCAATGGAATACACTTCTGATGAACTGGTCAGGGAAATTTGCACAAGCCCCACCCAATCTCGAACCCTCCGCCCTTGCCCCCCTACCGACACTCCTTCTCAACAAAATAGTCCACAAGCTACACTGGGAACAAGTAACACTGATCCTGATAACTCCAATGTGGGTCCCGCCAGACCTGGGTCTCACACATACAAATGAGGTCCCTGTGTCCTCCCATGAAAACTACCCTGCACGGACAATCTGACACAGCATCGGTGAACAACGCTGCACCGTGCCATCAGAAGCTGAACTTAAGCAGCTTGACTCCTGAGGTCATGGAAATACTCAAGCCTAACACAAAGCACTGCTATTTTAACAAATGCAAACGCTTTGTGTTATGGTGCAGAACACGGTCTCTCAATCCAACCGACAGTTCACCAACCAATTGTTAGGCAGAAACCTGTGCAGTTCCCTTGGGGAACACTGCAAAAGATTTAAGACTACAGGTAGAGCAGTAAACCCCTTTGGTAGCAGTCTGTACCACCCAGATTTACCTGGTAGCTGTGGCTGAGCAGTCAGACTTCTCTCAAGAAGAGTTAGGCAGTATGTAAAGTATACACAATATGTACCAAAACACAATAGCACAAGCAAACACTGACCAGAGCTTGGTTTCAAAAGTATATAGTTATTTATTTAAAATACACATAAGTTAAAAACACTCTAGCAAAAATATAGTAAAAGTACTTCAACACAGTTATAATGAAAGTAGATTCAATCCTTTCTCCTATCTAGACAACTCTAGGTAAAACACCACTTAATTAAAACAGAGGTGAGTGCTTAACGTTAGATGACACTCTAGTAGTTTCCAAGAAAGGGAGAGAAAAAGTAGAAATAGGTTAGACACACCACTCTAAGGTCCAGAACACTTGCAATAGGCTTACAGAAGAATAAAGTCACAGGTGAGCAAAAGTCACTAGGCAGGGCCCACTCTTAGAGTAGCCGGAGCGAAAATGTGCCCAAGATCACACTGTTAGTTAGAGATTCAAAGTCTTGCAAAGAGTCAAAAAGAGGTTAGAGTGGCTCAGAAAGTTTAGCCAAAGTGTCCCAGGCACTCCCAGGTTCGAAAGCCGGGGACTAAATCTACCCCGTACAGTCGGTAGCAAGGGAAGCCAGGCAGAACACGGTACCTTAAGCGGAAAGGATCCTCCAGCGGTGGCAGTTGTTCCAGGCAGTGGCAGCAGGGCTCGACGTCGGTCAGGGGAGAAGAAGTTCTCGCTGAAGAGCAGAAGAAGAGGGTCGTTGCACTGCCCGGGAAGAAACCAGCCGCGGAGTCCTCCGGTTAAAGGGTTGGTGCCGACTTTCGCGGTATGGGGGTAAAGTGTGGTATTCCGGTTGCCGGGGTGCTTGGCACAGGCAAGGCGGCCACGAGATACCTCAAAGAACGGAAAGAAGGCGAAAACTGGTTGTCCCCACCAGTCAAGGGAAGGAGCCACTCCGTTAAGAGTTCTCCTCGGTCGTCGGGAAAAAGTGGTGAGACGGTTCAGCAGGGCTCCACCGGGTGGTGTCGTCGAAGCAGGTCGGCTCAGCTCTTCCCTCGTCGGATTCTTGGTCCTGTGGCGACTTCTGAAGTCCCAGTCCCCAAAGCCCTGCTTTTATGCAGCAAACCCCCATTCACCCAGCCTAGCTGTCACTCAAACATGCTAAGTGGTGAGCCGGGCGGCTCACCACTTGGGCCAATCAGGACGGAGTGCGACTTGAGTTACCAAGGTAACTCAGTCCAGGGTGCCTAAATCCCCCTCCACCCCTCCTAAGTACCCCAGACAGAGTGGCACCACTTTGGAGGGCTTCTGTGGAGAAGCCCGCCAAAAGTGGAACAAAGGGCTCCACTTTGGGTCAGAGTTACAGAGGCGAACACCAACGCCATTTTAGAATCAAGTTTTGGCAAAAAGTCCCAACCGGAGTTATAAAAATAAATATATAAACCGGCGGTATGTTTAAGGCTACCGTAAATAAATAATTAAATGTGTTAGCCTAAAACAATGGGAAATCCCATAGGGAAATATTCGCGGTCGAATATAAAAAGTAGTTTCCACTGCCACCAGCCAAAACTCGATCAGGGGGGACGGAGACGTGCCCCCTCGACTAACAGACCCTGGGGCAATCGAATTGCCCCAGCCAGTACGTCCACAATATGATGGTTTGTACTGGTTCTGTTCAGGATTCAAGACTAGCAAAGTCTTTGGTGACTTTACATGCCCTGGGAGACAGTAGTCAGTCCCAGGGTATGGAGTCTATGTTGGGGAGTCCCTAGGACACCCCTGGGTCACGGCACAGAGGGTGCTGTGTGACCCACATCACAAAAATACATGAGGCCCTATGGAGTAAAAGACCCCATAGCCCATTCAACACAAGGTTTAACCAAGAAAACACACTTCAACATGTCCAAGAGTGAGGGTAAAAGAGTCTCACTCTTGGCAGGAGAAAAAAATTAAACCCCAGAAATCCAGCAAAGCTGCTGGGGGACTCACTAGGTAGGGAAATTCAGCCTAACCAGAGAATTCTCCCTAACACTCGCCCCCCCCAGACTAAGGGACAGGAGGATTTAATCCACTCCTGGATGAACCTCATACCTCTAGTCGATGATATACATCCTAGAGAGTCCATCAGCATTTTGATGGTGACACCCTGACCTGTGCTCAATGGTGAAATCAAACCCTTGCAGGCAGATTGACCATCTCAATAGTTTTGGATTTTCCCCTTTCATTTGCATTAACCATCTCAAGGGTTGGTGGTCAGTCTGAATAACAAAAGTAGAACCATACAAGTATGGCCTAAACTTCTTCAGTGCCCACACAATAGCAAAGCATTCTCTTTCGATAGTTGCCCACCTTGTCTCAGGATCCTTCAGTTTCCTACTGATGAAGCAAATGGGGTGCTCCCTACCCTTCTCATCCAGTTGGCTTAGAACTGCACCTATACCTACATTGGAAGCATCAGTTTGTACAATGAAAGGTTGGTGGTAGTCAGGAGCTCTCAATACTGGAGCCTGGCAAAGAGCTCTCTTCAGTTTTTCAAAGGCCTGATTGCACTCCTCATTCCATTTTACCTTCTTAGGGAATTTGGGAGAGGAGATTACATTCAGTGGAGAAGCTATGGTCCCATAGTTCTCAATGAAATTCCTGTAATACCCAGTGAGGCCTAGAAAAGCTCTCACTTGGGTTTGAGTAGTTGGTGTTGTCCAATTTTGCACAGCTTCAATCTTGCTGGGCAAAGGCCTTATTTCTCCACCTCCTACCTCATGTCCAAGGTAGACCACTTTACTTTGACCAATCTGGCACTTACTGGCTTTGATTGTCAAATGGGCCTGTTTCAGAGCCTGCAACACATGTCCTAGGTGGTTCACATGTTCTTCCCAGGAGTGGCTGAAGACTGCAATGTCATCCAAGTATGCCATGCAGAAATCTTCCATCCCAGCCAGAACCTGGTTCACCATCCTTTGGAATGTGGCAGGTGCATTTTTTAGTCCAAAAGGCATGACCTTAAACTGGTACAAGCCAACTGGGGTCGAAAATGCAGTTTTCTCCTTGGCATGGTCTGTCAGGGCTATTTGCCAATAGCCTGACGTCAGGTCAAATGTGCTGAGGTACTTGGCTGCACCAAGTTTATCCACCAACTCATCTGTCCTGGGCAAAGGGTGGGCATCAGTCTTGGTGACTGCATTTAGAGCTCTATAGTCCACACAGAATCTCAAGTCTTTGGATCCTGCCTTTGGTACTAACACAACTGGGCTAGACCATGGACTAGTAGAGGGCTCTATTACCCCGAGATCAAGCATCTTCTTGACCTCTCCTTTGATGTGGGCTCTGATATGTTCCGACATTCTGTATCCTCTGCTTTTGACTGGCAGACAGTCACCAGTGAGTATCTCATGCTGGCCCCAGGGGGTCAAGCCTGGTGACAGTGAGAACAGGGAGGCAAACTGATTTAACATAGATTTGCACTCCTCTTGTTGCTCAGGTGTCAGGTCTGAAGAGAGATTGACTCCTTCAACTTTTTCATCTAAAGGTACACCTCTGAGGAGATCAGGGAGAGATCCACTCTCTTCCTCCTCTGCAGCTGAAGCTAGGAGCAAGGCTCCTACATCAGGTCTGGAGATGTAGGCTTTTAGTCGGTTGGTGTGGAAGACTCTAGGAGCTTCCCTGGGTCTGCCCAGATCCACCAGATAGTTGACCTCTCCAAGTTTTCCCACAACCTTGAAGGGTCCCATCCATTTGTCTTGCAAGGCCCTCTGCCTTGTTGGGAGCATAACTAGAACTAGCTGGTCTTGAGTAAACTCAACCATGTTAGCCTTCTGGTCGTGCCAATGTTTGACCAGGGCTTGACCAGCTTTCAAGTTGTCACTTGCTTCTGCCATCATGTGTGACATTCTCCTCCGGAGACCTATCACATAGTCAGTCACTCTGACTGGCTTGAGGGGAGGAGCACCTTCCAACCCCTCCTTAATCAGGGCCAATGGACCTCTGACTGGATGGCCATAGAGAAGCTCAAAGGGAGAATAACCTACTCCCTCCTGAGGGACTTCTCTATAAGCAAAGAGAAGGCATGGCAGTAGAAGGTCCCACTTTTTCTTAAGGGGTTCTTCTAAAGCACCTATCATGCTCTTCATGGTTCTGTTAAACCTTTCAACCAACCCGTTTGTCTGAGGGTGGTAGGCGGTTGAGAACTTGTAGGTAACTCCACAGGTTTTCCACATGGCCTTCATGTAGTGGGACATAAAGTTTGACCCCCTGTCAGAGATTACCTCCTTAGGAAACCCAACCCTGGTAAAAATACCAAGGAGGGCCTTAGCCACAGCCGGAGCTGTAACAATCCTCATAGGAATGGCCTCAGGGTATCTAGTAGCATGGTCTACTACAACAAGGATAAACCTGTTGCCTGAGGAGGTTGGAGGATCAAGGGGACCAACAATGTCAATCCCTACCCTCTCAAATGGGACTCCCACAACTGGGAGAGGCACTAAAGGTGCCACATTCTTGGAACCAACCTTACCAGAAGTCTGGCAGGTATGGCAGCTCTTACAATATCTATCTACTTCAGCCCCCATCTTTGGCCAATAAAAGTAGAGTGAGAGCCTTTCCTTGGTCTTCTTGAAACTCAAGTGGCCAGCCAAAGGTATCTCATGGGCTAGTTGTAAGAACTGTTGTCTGTTTTCTTGTGGGACTACAAGGCGTTTGTAGTCTCCAGGTTCAGACTCAGTGGGTTCACTGTAGAAGAGGCCATCTTCCCAGTGCAACCTATACTTCCCAGGCTCTTGCCCATCAGCTTGAGAAGCTGCCTGGTGGCGGAGACCCTCCAGAGTTGGACATTCTCTTTGCCCCTTACGAAAAGCTGCCCTGCTAGGCCCACCTTCTGCCAGTAAAGACTGCAGCTCAGGATGGTCCTCAGGGTCCAAATCTCCAATAAGGTTGGGGCCTCCTTCTAGCTCTTCCTCAGAGTCTAGCTCAACCACACAGGGTTGTACCTCTCTCTCAGCCTCAGCTGGAGGGGGAGTTACAGGTGTAACTTTGGACAACCTAGGGGAAGTCCTTGTTGGAGGCACTGGAGTGCTTGCTGCTGGCTTTTTCCTAGGAGTCTTGGGTTGCCCCTTTGCTCCTGATCTGGTAGTTACTGCAGTAAGTTGCTCCAGTGGTAGAGGAGTGATTTCTGTCATCATCTCCTGAGATAACCCTCTCAGGGTTTTCTCCCTTGCAGGTTTTGTGAGTTCCTGAAACCTTTTGCTAGGAGGTCTGGGGGTATGAGATACAACTCCAAGAGCTTTGAGGTCATTACCCAACAGAACCCTACCTGGCACTTCACATTGTACACTGACAGGTATTTTTACAGCCATATCATTACATTGGATGAGAACTGGTAACTGGGGACACATCTGCACAGGTCCACCAGCTAACTTGGTGAGGCATTTGGGTGCCTTAGCAACATCCTCTGCCTTGAAAAATGATTCATCCACCACAGTTATGCTGGCTCCAGTGTCCCTAATGGCAGGAGTCTCCTGACCATTCACCTGGACACTGTCCTTATAATACTCTTTAGTATTATCTGGGATAGAGTTATAGACATCTAAATTCTGTTGCTCCCACAACCCCAGAGAGACTAAAGAAACACTAGCTGAGACTCCAGTGGGTTCATCAGCTAGTAATAGAAAGTTTCCACTTGCCATATGTACTTCCTCTTCTGGAGCGAAGGCTAAGGAGGCAAGCTGGACCCCTGAAGGTTTACCCTTACATCTGGGATCTCCTTTCACATGGTCAGTAGCCTTACAAACAAAGCATGAGCCAAAGGCTCGCTGGAATGGAGGCTTGTTCTGACCTCCTTCTGGTCTGGGACCAGAAGGTACACTAGCCTGATTTGGTTTCCCTTGTGGCTTACCCTTATAGTTTTGTTTGGGGCCCTCTTTGGAATTTGTAGTATTAGAATTCTCTTTGGAGTCCTTCTTAGACTGTTTTTCCCCATCCTTCTTCTGAGTTACCCCAGAATCCTTGTGAGTGGCCCTGTTGGCAACCCACAAGTCAGCAGCCTTAGCTAGCTTCCGGGAATCCAATTCCCTGGAATCAGCCAAGTGTTGTCTGAGCTCAGGAGAGCAGGCATCATAAATAGTCTCCAACATAAACAAATTCTTCATACCTTCATAAGTGTTCACCTTGTAACCCTTAATCCATCCTTCTAAGTTTTTCAAACATTCATTCACCCAGGTAGCCCAAGGGGTACCATCATGCTTTTTGAGGCTCCTAAACCTCTTAAGATACTGGGAAGGGGTCTTCCCAAACCTAGCTATCAAAGCTAGTTTCACACATTCATAGTCCTTCCTATCCTCCTCCCCCATCTCCATTACCACATCAGTTGCAACAGGGGGAAGCCTAGAGAACAACCAGGTGAGTAAGTCATTTCCTGTGATGTTCTGGAGCCCATGATTATATTCAAACAGAGACAACCAATCCAACACATCCAACTTAGGCTCATACATACCAACCAATTCTTTAGGCATCCGGGGTCTTTTAGGACTGGAACTTCTAGAGGAGCCAGAGAGAGAAACATTCTCAACAGATAATTTCTTCATTTCTAAGTCATACTTGAGCTCCATTTCCCTTAGCCTTAGTTCTTTGTCAGTTTGAGCATTAAGTTTCTTATACTCCAATTCTAGCTTCATTTTCTCCAGTTCAAAGTACTGAGGACTAAATGTGGGACCTGGTAAAGGTCCAGTAGGCACAGCAGGTAGAGCAGGTAGAGGCCTAGGGGGGACAGTTACAACAGCCTCACCCTCCTCTTCTGACTCTTCCTCAGAAACATCAACATTTTGCTCCATGTTAACTTCAATACTGTCATCTACAGTTGCTGGAGTGGTAGGCTCCTCTGAACCATCACCCAGACTTTGGTTAGCTAACAATCTTTCAATCAGCTCCATTTTCTTGCCCTTAGTCAGGAGATCCTTATGTTTACAGAGCACTCTTAAACAATCAGCAGTTTTGGCTGCAAGGGACTCTTGACTATAGCTTTCTATAACTGACATGTTAGAGGTTTTACTTTTTCAGTGCTAAGCTTTGTGGTTAGTTGCACTAAGGTATCTAAAGCACAATAAAATGTATACTCAATACAAATCCCACCGCTGTACACCAGTGTTAGGCAGAAACCTGTGCAGTTCCCTTGGGGAACACTGCAAAAGATTTAAGACTACAGGTAGAGCAGTAAACCCCTTTGGTAGCAGTCTGTACCACCCAGATTTACCTGGTAGCTGTGGCTGAGCAGTCAGACTTCTCTCAAGAAGAGTTAGGCAGTATGTAAAGTATACACAATATGTACCAAAACACAATAGCACAAGCAAACACTGACCAGAGCTTGGTTTCAAAAGTATATAGTTATTTATTTAAAATACACATAAGTTAAAAACACTCTAGCAAAAATATAGTAAAAGTACTTCAACACAGTTATAATGAAAGTAGATTCAATCCTTTCTCCTATCTAGACAACTCTAGGTAAAACACCACTTAATTAAAACAGAGGTGAGTGCTTAACGTTAGATGACACTCTAGTAGTTTCCAAGAAAGGGAGAGAAAAAGTAGAAATAGGTTAGACACACCACTCTAAGGTCCAGAACACTTGCAATAGGCTTACAGAAGAATAAAGTCACAGGTGAGCAAAAGTCACTAGGCAGGGCCCACTCTTAGAGTAGCCGGAGCGAAAATGTGCCCAAGATCACACTGTTAGTTAGAGATTCAAAGTCTTGCAAAGAGTCAAAAAGAGGTTAGAGTGGCTCAGAAAGTTTAGCCAAAGTGTCCCAGGCACTCCCAGGTTCGAAAGCCGGGGACTAAATCTACCCCGTACAGTCGGTAGCAAGGGAAGCCAGGCAGAACACGGTACCTTAAGCGGAAAGGATCCTCCAGCGGTGGCAGTTGTTCCAGGCAGTGGCAGCAGGGCTCGACGTCGGTCAGGGGAGAAGAAGTTCTCGCTGAAGAGCAGAAGAAGAGGGTCGTTGCACTGCCCGGGAAGAAACCAGCCGCGGAGTCCTCCGGTTAAAGGGTTGGTGCCGACTTTCGCGGTATGGGGGTAAAGTGTGGTATTCCGGTTGCCGGGGTGCTTGGCACAGGCAAGGCGGCCACGAGATACCTCAAAGAACGGAAAGAAGGCGAAAACTGGTTGTCCCCACCAGTCAAGGGAAGGAGCCACTCCGTTAAGAGTTCTCCTCGGTCGTCGGGAAAAAGTGGTGAGACGGTTCAGCAGGGCTCCACCGGGTGGTGTCGTCGAAGCAGGTCGGCTCAGCTCTTCCCTCGTCGGATTCTTGGTCCTGTGGCGACTTCTGAAGTCCCAGTCCCCAAAGCCCTGCTTTTATGCAGCAAACCCCCATTCACCCAGCCTAGCTGTCACTCAAACATGCTAAGTGGTGAGCCGGGCGGCTCACCACTTGGGCCAATCAGGACGGAGTGCGACTTGAGTTACCAAGGTAACTCAGTCCAGGGTGCCTAAATCCCCCTCCACCCCTCCTAAGTACCCCAGACAGAGTGGCACCACTTTGGAGGGCTTCTGTGGAGAAGCCCGCCAAAAGTGGAACAAAGGGCTCCACTTTGGGTCAGAGTTACAGAGGCGAACACCAACGCCATTTTAGAATCAAGTTTTGGCAAAAAGTCCCAACCGGAGTTATAAAAATAAATATATAAACCGGCGGTATGTTTAAGGCTACCGTAAATAAATAATTAAATGTGTTAGCCTAAAACAATGGGAAATCCCATAGGGAAATATTCGCGGTCGAATATAAAAAGTAGTTTCCACTGCCACCAGCCAAAACTCGATCAGGGGGGACGGAGACGTGCCCCCTCGACTAACAGACCCTGGGGCAATCGAATTGCCCCAGCCAGTACGTCCACAATATGATGGTTTGTACTGGTTCTGTTCAGGATTCAAGACTAGCAAAGTCTTTGGTGACTTTACATGCCCTGGGAGACAGTAGTCAGTCCCAGGGTATGGAGTCTATGTTGGGGAGTCCCTAGGACACCCCTGGGTCACGGCACAGAGGGTGCTGTGTGACCCACATCACAAAAATACATGAGGCCCTATGGAGTAAAAGACCCCATAGCCCATTCAACACAAGGTTTAACCAAGAAAACACACTTCAACATGTCCAAGAGTGAGGGTAAAAGAGTCTCACTCTTGGCAGGAGAAAAAAATTAAACCCCAGAAATCCAGCAAAGCTGCTGGGGGACTCACTAGGTAGGGAAATTCAGCCTAACCAGAGAATTCTCCCTAACACCAATATAGTCAGCTACCTACTACTCAGGATTTGTCTTTAACTCACGTAAAGTACACCTAGCAGCTCTCGCCACATACACGTCCGAGTAAAATTTTGTGGTGAAAGGTACCCGTAGTTAAAACTTTCATGGAGGGTGTCAAAAAACGGTACCCTCCCATCTCTAATCCTAGTCCCTGCTGGGACCTAAATGTCTTACACACAATGCTAATGGGGACTCCCTTCTAGCCTATGCATAAAGCCAGCCTTAAACATCTTACTTACAAAACTGCCTTCCTTTAGAGCGTGTAGTTCACAGACCCTTCTGATTGAGGTAACGGCTATGTCTGTACAAGATTCAATTGTAATTGTACATAAAACAAGGTTGTGCTACGTGCACATCCTCGATTTTCATCAAAGTTCCATGTAAATCAAATTATAGAGCTTCCTGTGTTTTTCCAAAATCTAACGAACAAAGTCTACATACACTAGATGTATGCAGAGCTGTCATGTTCTACCTTCAATAGACAGTCGATCAAGAAGACAGATCACTTCTTTGTCTGTAGCTGCTGGAAGAGAAGTGGATCCTATCTGTAAGGCAGCGATTTTCTAAATGTATTGTTAACTGCATCCAACTCTGTACTCTCGTGCCAGGAGAACATTGCCTTTTAAGCCCAGAGCACACACTACTCGAGGCACTAGGGCAACTTTAGCCTTCATAGCAAATGTGCCCCTAGATGCCATTTGCAAAGCTGCTACTTGGAGATCAGTACACACCTTCATAACTTTACTGCCTGAACACACATTCTAGAGTTGATACACAGGTGGGACAAGCAGTGCTGAAATATCTTTGCAGCGCTATCTTCTAACAAGCTACCACTTTCTACTAGTTCTATGCAAAGCATTAGACTCTAAGCAGATCCACAAGCCTCAGAAGGAATACATTACTCAATGTAATCGTATTTCTAATGCTTGTATCTGCTTAGATTCACATGCGTCCGCCCTGCCTACCCTCTTGGAGTATGTTTGTTGAGTTTATATAGCACTTTAAGCCAAAGCACTGTATAACGGGTACAATAATGAGAGAAGCATATTTACAAACCTGAAACAAATCATTGGAACAATAGGTAGAACAATTTACTTAAAGGAGGGGGAGAGTGGGAGAGGAGGTAGGTGATGGGGGTTACAATGTCTGTTTTGAGGTCGGGGGGGAGTAGGAGGAAGGGGGAGGCGAAGGGAAGGGGGGATTGTTCTGGTGACCTCTAACACCCCTAAGTGGTTTATTGTCCAATTTGAGGTCATAGGGGGAAGGAGGGAGGGGAAGGGGGGCAGGGGTTAGAAGGGGAGAGAGGTAGGGAAGGAGAGTTGTGGGGGGAGGGGGGGAGAGTGAAGAAGGGCTTTCAGGGAGGAGCGGAAGGATGAGTAGGTAGGGGTGGAGTGGATGGAGAGCAGTAGGGAGTTCCAGTGGAGGGGGGGGGGGCGCAAGAGTTGGAAGGAGCAAAAGCGTGAGGATGGCACATGGGGCTGGGGGTACAGTGAGAAGGTAGAGATCTGCTGAGCGGGAGGGGGGAGTAAAATGAGAGGGAAGTAAGGTAGGGGGTGGGCAGGTCATGGGAGAGATTTGTAGACAAGACAGAGGAATCAAAATTTCAGGTGAGAGGAAGGGAAGCCAGGCTGAGGGGGTGGGGGGAGGGGGAGGGAGAGAGAGGGAGGAGAAGAGGGGGGAGACAAGAGGGGGGGGGGGGACTCTCTTGAGGGCCGAGTAGACAAGAGTACGGATAGAGGAGTGGTAGATGGATTTTAGGGGAGTAGGGTGAGAGACCGGGAGTCCAGAGAGGAGTAGTAGAAGAGGCGGGAGAAAATAAGGAAGGAGATTAGGAGTTTAGAAGCATGGAAGGTGAGGGGGGAGCAGACCTTGTGGATGTTGAAGAGGTGGTGCCGACCGGCACGAGAGGATGGAGAGATGTGGTTGGAGAAGGAGAGAGAGCAGTCGATATGGAGGCAGAGATTGCAGGCATGGGTCGAAATGGGGAGGTTGGAAGGTGGATGAAAGGCCGGGGGGGGGGGGGGGAGTGTTAGGAGGGAAGAAAAGCACTTCAGTCTTGTCAGTATTGAGGGAAAGAAAGTGGGATGACATCCAGTTTTTTTATGGCTGTGAGGCAGGAAGAAAGAGTGTGGTGGAGGTCGGAGGTGAAGGAAGAGAAGGAAAGAGTTGGGTCATCAGCGTAGAGGTGGTGGGAGATGCCGAAAGAAGAGATGACTGAGGCGAGAAGGGAGGTATAGAGAGAGAAAAGAAAGGGTCCAAGTATGGATCCCTGGTTGGTGCCATAGTTAAGGGGGAGGTTGGAGGAGGCACAGCCTCCCCAGGAGACAGTGAAGGTTCCATTGGAGAGGTAAGAGGAGAGCCAGGATCGGACAGAGCCTTGGAAGCCGAAAGAGGACAGAGTGCTAAGAAGTAAGGGGTGATCTGCCGTGTCAAAAGCTGCAGAAAGGTCAAGGAGGATGAGGATTGAGGATTGCTTAGCATAGCGAGCAGTGAGGAGAGAGTTGAAGATATAGGTGAGGGCATTCTCAGTGGAGTGTTTAGGGCGGAAACCAGACTGGGAGGTGGGGGGGGGAGGAGGGAGTGGGATGAGACAAAGGCAGAGAGTTGAGAGTAGAAGGTGCCGGGGAAAAGCATATATATTTCCTACCTCATGGTCTCTAACTACACTTCACGGCTGGAACTTACACTGCCTCTTGTCAGAAACAATTTGAGGGACCTTGATGCATGAGTGATCATGGGTACAGGGTACGTCGCACTAAGGGATAGTATTAGTCACGCCCTGTCAACTTCCACTAGATGTTGGCTTATGCAAAGCATGTGAATCTAAGCAGATACAAGCATCAGAAGTACAATTACGGTGAGTAATGTATCCCATATCGTTGCATCTCTTTACTCATAAGCCTTAAAGTCCATCAAAACATAGCATGAAGCACATTTTATCATTTTCGCATTTTCTGTTATCTGTTTACAGATCATGGGGTTTCTTCTTTTTTTTTCATGGCACCTTTTGAACAATTCTTTTGTTTGTCTCTAATGTTTACACCAAAACAGTACTTTTTTAAAACACTTTTTATTAGCATTTTTCCATAACAGCAACCACAACACCCAAAGATATCCCACAGCTGCCTCCCTCCCTCCCTTACTCGTGTATACAGGTTACTCCATAAGGGCCTCTTCTGCCCCATGGTTCACGGCAGGCGTCATTCATGTTCTGTAGTTCCACTGAGGCTGGCCGATTCTGCTGCGACTCTCCTGGTCCTGAACGCCCCATCTCCCCTCATCATTCCCACCTCCCTTATCTAGCAGGTAATCCTTCATGGCAGTCTTAGGCCATTGGCTTTCGACAAATCATTCAACAGTTGGGTCCAATGTATTGTCACTCCTTCCCCTTCCGTCTCAGTTTCTGCACCCTGCAGTATTGCCAGTTCCGCCATTCCAATATGCCCCCCCAAACCCCCCCCCCCCCCCCCCCCAACCTACGGACATGTGCCTTGTGGGCGCTTCCACACTATAGCTACCCGGAATTTACGAGTAATAGTAGAAATCGGACCATCCTATTCTGTATTTTGCCTCCACCCCCCCCCCCCCCCCCGGGGGAGTTCCACAAATGCATGTTCCCGGGTTCCGTCTAATTTGGTCCCCACCCCCTTAACTACCTTATCCCAATACTCAGCTTTTACTCCACACTCCCAGATCATGTGCCAGAATCCTGCCGGGCCTCTGCTGCACCTGGGGCACTCATCAGACAAATCCTTATTCATTGCCCGCAACCTAACTGGGGTTACATATATCTTGTGTATGATGTTATGTTAAATTGGACCAGTTGAAATCGGGCATTGTGTAATATCTTCCGGACCAATTCCCATATCTGTGCCCACTCCTTTTACGATATCTGGTACCTCATATCCACCTCCCATTTTTCCTTCACCTTTGGGTTCCCCTTCCTGTAGGGCAGAGGTCTTCAAACTGTGGGGGGGGGCACGGCCGCATCCCGGGGTGGGGGGGGGGGGTGTGCGAGAGCCCAGCATGAAATGTAAAATAAATAAATAAAACATATTTTTGATTTTTTGTTAGATTGGAGGAAATGGGCGGGGGCAGCTCACATGGTCAGACTGGACCATAAAATGGCTTTAGGGACCAATGAAAAAGTGGCCAGCAGTTGCAAATGGATATCCAGTCCTTTATTCATAGACTGTTTGACTAGGACCCAAAGGGGTGTTTTTTTGTTCAAATGTAAACAAATGGTGATATTTAAAGAATATTTATTCAGCAACAATGGTCAAAACTACTAGCTGTAAATTGAAGCAACTCCACATACTGGCCCACATTGGCCAAAAAAGTGTCCCATTTTGACTGGCCTACACTAGCATTTTGCATTTTTGGTACGGTCATCGCCCTATTGCCCTGTAGTCCAGTCCAAGTGTGGCGGCTCATCCATAATGGGTGAGAGGGCATCTACCCACTGGCCCCCTGACCCATTATGGAGGAGCCAAGGAGCCAGCCCAGTGAAACACTGAGCACTCCTTCTGCTGCTTTTTCCAGCAGAGGGAGTGCTCCTGAGCTGGCTGAACTCTCAAAGGGTTTACACAGTTTGCCTTTGACAGTTCAGTTCCCCAGCTGTACATGATCACTGAGCCATGCAACGCTGGGAGGAGGGGGGGCGTTGCATAGCTCATTGGAAATGCTGGCTGCGGCACTGCATGTATGTATGTGCGAGGGGGTGCTCCTGCGTCTCCTCGCACATACAGGCAGAGCAACCTGGAGCAGGGAATTTTAGCAACCACGCGCAGGCCTCTGCAGAAGGTACGGTTATGGTGATTTATTTTTTATTTAATGTGTATGGATGAATGTATGATTGTGTTAAGGGACTGTGGTGGGAGCAAGATGGGCGGGAGCACTGGGATAGTGGTGGGAAACATTCATATGGCACATTTGGGGGGGGGGGCAGCCTGCCCAAATTTTGCTCAGGGGGGGGCCCAGGCCAAAAATGTTTGAAGACCGCTGCTGTAGGGCTTTATGGATCCGTGCCCTGCCCCCCATTTGGTCCAGCAGTACACGCAGCAATAGACTCGTTTCCGGTTCCTCCGGGACTCTCACCCAGATTTCTACCAGCCTCCGGACCACCTCTCATACGCCAGAAAGAGGCCCTGTGGCAGTCCGAACTTCAGACACCGTTCCTCACAGGTAAGCAGCTCCCCCCCCTCAAATAGATCTCACACCCCTGTTCTCGAAGCCTCTGTATTCCTGCCCTTCAGATCGCCTGTCGGAGTCTCTGATCCATGCCCCATGGAAGTTTACCATCATACAAACCCCCCGGGTCCTCTCGTGCCAACATACTTCTTCCACGCCACCCCCTTACTGCCTAAAACACAATGGACCTACCTTTGTACCCATTGGATACCACAACAGCTCCCCCAGAGCCACCCCCACCCCCACCCCCACCCGTCCCGCCCCTACCCAAAACCCTCAGCTGATCCCATAGCAACACATACTGTAATTGTGCTGCTATAAAATATTTCTCATATTCTGGTAGACCCAATCCACCTGCCATCCTAGATTTTTTGTAGTACTGCTGGTGATACCCTCCTACTCCCTGTATTCCACGAAAGCTCCCCCACCTTGCTATCCAGCATTTTGAATCCCTGCTTCCATCTCCTGCTGCAGAAACGCCGCCAGTGGCTCTAGGGCCAAGGCAAATAGAATTGGGGAAGCTGCACACCTTTGCCGTGTACCCCTGCCCAAATCCCATGAGCCAGACACCCAGTTATTGGTCCGCACCATTGCCATTGGTTTGCTATATAGCAAGCCCAACCATCTACAGATGATTTCCCTAAATCCGAATTCCCTTAGTACTGGAAATATCCACTTCCATTTCAGCGAATCCAACGCTTTCATGGCGTCAAAGGAGGCTATCGCCATGTCTTGTTACTGTGTCTTCACTTGGTCCATAACATGATGGATGCGAATAATGTTGCCGGAGGTATTCCTACACCAATAAACCCACATTGGTCTGGGTGGACAAGTTGCAGCGCTACCTCCGCCAGCCTGGTTGCTATAATTTTCCCCAGAATTTTCTCTTCAACATTTAGTAAGGATATAGGCCGATACGCCATACAATCCAACGGGTCCTTCCCTTCCTTCAAAATCACTGCCTCTTAGATTCCGGGAGGTGTCCTTTCTGAAATGATTCCTCATACACCTTCTGGAGTTGCAGGGCTAGGAGGTCAACAAATGGAGTATCTATACAGGAGAGCCTTCACTACCAGGCGCCGTGCCTCTCCTCATATTGCGGATCGCCCAACGAATATCCCCCCTCCTCAATTGGGGCTTCCAATTCCTCACATCCTCCCCTAATTTCGGTAAGTGTACTAATTCCATAAGATCTTCCAAATCTACATACCAATTCTCACTTGTGTATAGTTCCCTATAGAATGCTGCAAAGACTTCATTGATCCTCTCTTGAGTAACCACTATCTCTCCCGATTTTGGTTCTAATTTGGGTAATTACCTGACTCTGGTTCTCTCTGCTAATCAGCAAGGCCAATAACTTTCCCGCCTTATTCCCCTCCCCATGCAATCGAACATCCTGCTTACTATTATCAACAAGTGTCAGATCCGCCAGAGTCTTATGGTGGAGCTCAAGCTTCTCTGCCAACTTTCCCCCACTTGGGCACCCCTTGCCGCCTCCCTGGCTAGTTCCGCCACCTGGGCTTCCGTCCGTTGCAGCATGTCTAGTAGCCGCTTTCACATGCCTACTGTCATGGAGAGGCACATGCATCTTAGATTTGCCTTAAAGGCCTCCCAGAGCGACTCCATTGACACCACTGATCCCTCATTCAATTGAAAGTGGGTTTCAATACCTTTGCGAAGTTCGTTGACAAACGCCCCATCCCCTAATGCCTCTTTTTGCATTCGCCCCAACAGTCGGGGAGATCCTCCGTTAGTCCTGAATAGTTTAACCACTAAGGGGGAGTGGTCTGACAGGGTGCGCCCCAGATACTCTGGCTCCTCAAAGAGCTGATAATATTCCCTCCCTGTTGAGGTAGTCCAGGCGAAACATGCACTCCGTAATAGTAGGAGAACCCCATTTCCTCACCATGCCTTTCCCTCCATATCTCCACCAGGTCAAGTTCCTCCATCACCCTATGGCGTGACGTCGTGTGCTTTTTAGTGGGCCCCTTGCCCCCAGATCCATCCAGGCATTAATTCAAGTGACAATTAAAGTCCCCTCCCCACAATCATTTCTCCTCTATATGCCCCCACCATGCGTAGGACGGACAGTTAATACTCGTCAATATTCGGCGCATATGGGTTAACAAGCAGATTGCACAACCTTCCATAGACCCACTATGGCCACCGTTCTCCCTACCTCATCTTTCAACACTGGTTCCACCTTTAGTGGTATCCCTTTAGCTACCCAGATGAGCACTCCCCTTGCTTTAGTTGAGTAAGTCGTCCTGTATACCTGTCCTCCCCATCATTTTTGCCCCTTACCCATATGTGTCTCCTGTATCAGAGCGACTTGTATTCCATGTTGTTTTCAGGAATTCTCCCACCCTCCGTCTCTTCTGGCTCGTTCCCAATCCCCGGACATTCCATGTCCCAATTTCTAGGCCTCTCAGCCTACCCATCTAAACTGCTGGAACCACATTCCCAGGATTGCCTTCCTTTCCCTTCCGGGGGCCCTCCCCCTTGATCCATCCCCCTTCTGTCGCCAGTCCCCATTCCCAACCCGATTACTGGTACCACGCTATTCCTTTTTTGCTGCCGTTACAGGCCCTTTACCTCCTCCCTGTCTCTTAACCCTATCCCTGCTAACACCCGTCTCCAACCCCAACTCCCCCTTACTCCCTCCCACCCTACTCCCTTCACCCCCCCACCCCAAGTATCTTCCATGGGCATCTCCCCCTTGGGTCCCATCCCAAACCGTGTTAACCGGACGTCACCCCTTGGGGTGTCATCCCACCTCTCCCAGTATGTAGACCCCCTGACCGACTCTCCCCACTTCCCCCTCCTCCCTCGTGGGTGGTAGCCAATGGCGTCGGGTATTTGGGGGGGGGGGTGCCTCATATTGACCCCGCCTCACCTGCTCAAACCCCTATTCTGGTTCTCCTGTCCATCCCTGGGTGCCTCTTCCTGCCTTGCGGTCCTTTCGGATCAATCCTTTGCTTCAGGCTGTGTTCCCTCCGATTCCCCTTGGTGTTGCGAATTCTCCTTGTGTGGCGAAGAATCCAACCATTCCCACACCTCTTTCAGGGAGGTAAAGAACCACAACTTACATCTAGAGATTACTTTCAGTTTAGCCGGGAAAAACATCATGTATTTCAAGTTCAACTCCCGAAGCCGTCTCACTGCATCGTATGTCCTCCTCTGCCACTGTACTTCCAGTGTAAAGTCCGGGAAGATGCTCAGTTTCGGGTTCCTAATTTCGTAAAAGCCTGTTTTGCGAGCCTCCTGTAAAATGGCATCACAATCACAAATTCATAATCTTGGCCACCTTGACTCTCGGCGGAGCGCCCGCAGGAGGGACCCTGCCTGGCACCCTGTGCGCTCTTTCCACCGTACAGAACTTCGATGGGCCCTTGATCCCCAACACGTTCAGGACCACATTCTCTACCACATTCTCTACAAGCAGTTCTGCACAGGGTCCCTCCTCTCTCCCTCACACTCCGAGTTGGCGCGCGAGGGAGAAGATCCTATATGAAATGGCAGACCGACAAGTGTTGCGTGAGATCTTTGAAGCCATAATGTCAGAAATGGTTGGAACTGTTTGCATGAATCGCGGTGCTGGGGCTTCAGGTAAGGCACTTTCCAGAACTGCCAGTCCTGGAAATATGCAGTGCATTAACATCTGTAGTTCTTCCATACACCTATAAGTCAGACGTTGTCAACAACACCGGGGTGCCCAATTCCAAGTTGTAAGCTACTAGGCAGCCCTAGAACTCACTCACTCAATTTTGTAAATGGAGTTCGCACACAATTTGTTACTCGCCAAAAGTCCATTTCACTAGCAAGTGGTGAGTGCGAAAGCATTTTGTACTGCGAAGAACACTACACATTTGCAGTCAAGGCTGGTGATTTCACGATCAAAGGGACTGGCAGGGAAACTATCGGCGGCAGTCATGTTATGGCACTCGGAATTGTTGAATTTCGGGACATGAAAATACAAATTATCTCTGGATATGATAAATGAGAATGTCTCTTGATACTTATTTTCTAAGCACCCGTTAACCCAGTACATTCGCTTTGTAGTTTCAAGTAACTACAATATATTTGGTGGCTTGTTCATAAAATGACCATGCATGGTAGTTTTTAAAAATCGAAGTGTCATTTGGTGGTTTCATTGTGTAATGCACGCTAAATTTACGTGAGTGCACGTTAAGTAAAGCTTCTTTTGGACAATTGGGCCACGTAATTGGACCCATCTCTTCAATATCTATCCTGGCCCACTCCCTGCACATGGTTCCATGTGATAATTGTGCCGCAAAAATATCGCGATACAAAAATATTGCCATATTTTTGCGGCAAAATGCACAATGGACCCTGCATCATTTTTTAATGTGCGGGGGACACCCCCGCTCCCACATAATATCCCCATTAAAAATATGGCCTATGGCGAACCAAACAGCGATATTTTTGTTGGGGATATTAATACCTGATAACCTGCACGCCACACCAGCTTCATCTGTTGAAACTATGCAGATGGCACTCGGGTGATCCTCCACGTTTCGGATCTCTCATCATGCCTCTGATATGGACCACTGGATGACGCCCCACCAATACCTCTGCAACCCTGAAAAAACAAATCCTTGTGTACAGTAAAACCATGCCCCTTAATTTTATTGTGCATTTGTTAGGTGCTTATACAACAAGTAATCCAACAGCGGCTGTGAGATTAGCAGAGGGAAGGATGGGGGTGAAAAGGAAGCTCCTGAGGAGCTTCCGGAATTTGAGGCGGTTCCACTCAAGAGGAAGCTGGAGGCTGTTCTGTAAGAGGGAGTCGGCTGAGGAAAGTGATTGCTACTGACTCTCTGTTTAGTGAAACGCTTGACAGTTGCTACCAGCGGAACATAGATGTCTAGAGGAGAGTATTTAGCAAGAGCAAGTTGCAGATAGTGTGGCATCAACTGGGAGCCAATGAAGAGTATTAGAGAAGGGGTGTGGTCCCTGGACTTGAAGCCAAGGATAAGTCTGCTGCCCTATTCTGGATTAGCTGGCGGGGTTGCAGAGAGGAGGGTGATAGATTCCAGAGAATGCTATTGCAATAGTTTATCCTAGAGAACACCAGAGCTCTGGTAACTTTGAGCTTCTGTGGAAAGGGAGAATTCCTTTGAAGGAAAGAGTTGGAAGTTGGGCTTCTTGGCCATGTCCTGAATGTGAGGCGGGAAAGGAAAGGAGTCGAAAATGACTCCTAGGTTTCTCCCTTCAGATGGAGAAGGGGGGGGGTGGACCCCAGAGTGAGGAGCAGATAGAGGGAGCCGGGGTCCCAATGGGAATCTAGGCGTTCAAACTTGGGGCCACTCCAAAGAATCAAACGCTGCAGCCTATCTGCTCATTGGCCTCCCACCTAGAAAACCCATCAGACTAACATTAAAGCCATGTGCACTACTCGCACTGCCATCCACAACACCAGCTGAATTTAGAAGTGTGCTCAATCGACTTTTTGTGAATGTCGAATTAAAAGTGCGCCCAATAAACTCTGTGAAAGCTGAATTTAGAAGTGCATTAGAAGTTGAATTTAGAAGTGTGCCCAATAACCTCTCTGTGAATCTAGAAGTGTCCCAATTGCCCCTCTGTGAAAGCTGAACTTAGAAATGTACCCAATAGCCTCTCTGTGAAAGTTGCATTTAGAAGTGCATTTAGAAGTGCGCCCAATAGCTTCCAGGTGAAAATTGGACAAAAATGGGGCAGACGGGAGTGCTTGCCTGGGGCAGACGGGAGTGCTTGCTGCGGATAGGAGTGCATGGAGCAGACTGGAGCACATAGAATTGCGTGAGGTATATAGTATGGTTTGGAATGCAGAGATCATTTGAAAGAGCATATAACCCATCATATCACACCACCACGCTTACTCTCTCCTTACATCACCACTCAACTAGAACACAGATACTATGACACCATTCGGTATAACTGTTCTCATACCAACATCCGCCGCTCACTCCACATCATTCTAAGTAAACACTGCTGGTTACACACCCCCCAGCCAGGCGTTCTCCTCGGGCCTAACGCAGCCACATCCGGTCTGGATAAATCCTGCCAGAACAAACACATACTCCTGGTCTCTCAACCACCACACCTACCGCTAAGAAGCTGCTATTACACGAATACTGCACAAGCTGCACACATACCCGGTGCTCACACGCACCTTTTGACTCCCTCTACTCTCTACTGATCTGAACTTCGGTTCCCAAGGCCGTTCAACCTACCAGCCCCTTCAGACATACCAGTGGTATATAAGGCGCTATATAAATGCAAAATAACCTAACATAACCCCGACCAGCCTGATGTTGCTGCGCCTAGAGCGCCCCTCTGCGTCCTCTGCTCTCATCTCCAGGGTTCTTGTCGCTCCCACCAGGCCTGCCACCTGGTTTTTGAGGGTCTGGATGTCGTCATCAACTGCACTGACCCTCTGCACCACCTCTCTGACCAGGAAGACATCTGCCCCAACTTCCTTAATACTCACTTCCAGGGAGACTTTGGACGACTATCGCCTCCAACAGAGCATCTAGGGTCACTCCTCCTCCACCTGTTGCCCCATCCTCTCCAGTCCGGTTCGCTCCCAAATGTTTTTGCGGTGTGCCCCTCATTTCGACATACTTTTCCATTTTCTGCTGTCTTTTCACAATCGTTGCCCCGGGACTGCTTCCGCCTAGCGTTATGCCCACTTACAGCCAGGATCTGCAAATTGCCCAGGGGTAGACAAGCTGTGTGCCCTGGCGCACAGCCCAGGACCAGCCCTTCACTCCACCTGCAGGGTGTACCAGCTTCCTATGTCGCAGGGATCTCTCCACGATGTTCGGATATTCATGCAGCTTGTTATGGGACACTGGAATTTGGGCACGTCTCCTGTTGCTTTATACACACTTCCTTTTCATGCACTGCAGGCTGGGAATGTGTCTTATGGCCAGCCCCCCCCCCACCCTGTTTTGCTGTGCATAGGCCCCAAGGGGGGGGAGGGAGTTTGATTCCAATGCCACTTAAAATCCAGTCTCTCCCCAGGTGCACTGTCGAGAGTCTTATCCCCCTCCACTATGGCTGGCTTCCTCCACTCAGCCGCCAGTGTTGCTGCGGCTCCCCTGAGCGCAGTTAGTGGCCCGATCTGGGTACTCTTGCGCTATTCCCCATCCGTCCCAAAAGGCATATTAATGTCAACTCCTCCCGGGGTCCCACCAAGCTCGAGGCTCTCTTGGCGGTGCCCCCGACGCTCAATGTGTGCGCAGGCTTTCCCCTTTCCCGTTTGCCGCTGCACTGCCCCAGCCCCCGGGCTGCCGCCTCCTGGTTGTCTCCGCCTTGGCACGCCGCACTCTGTCATGTGCGCTGTTGGGGAGCATTGCTGCAGGCCCTTCCCCTCAGGCCTATATCAGCAGCTCCGCTGGGAGGTAGTCGCAGCCTCTCCTGGTACTTGTGGGGAGCACCTCCAGTCAGGGCTGCACCCCTGATATTTCAGAGAGTATCTCTCTCTCTTCTCCCCTCTTAGTGCGAGCCGTTCCGCTCACTGTACATGTCTCGCCGACATGCAGCTTCGTCCTCCGGTCGGGGACGTTCCACTACACCCTCCTCAGATCATCGAGCTGTGGTGGCCATTTTAACATCGTAGTCCGCGGCGCCTCCCGGCCTCTTCTCCCCACTCCCTCCGTGTGAGGGCTCTCTGGGTCCCTGCAACCAGTTGTATGTGACCCACAGTTCTGCAGGCTTCTTCACCCTATAACAGATTCACTTTTAGGGTGTAGGTCAATTCTTTTTTTGTATTTTTTTTATTTTGGTCTTTTTTTTTCTCTCCAGGATATGAGCCGGTGGAGCAGGAGCTCTGCAAAGCTACATGCTCCTCGCACGTCGGCTGGCCACGCCACCGCAAAACCATACATGTGAAGTATAAAATGTCCACTTTGCCCCAGGACTAGTGGATAGTTTTCAAAGTTGGGATCACTTGTGACTTATTTGGACATCCTGTAGTTCCCTGTAGTTCCTTCTATTTAGTGAGTTACCAGCTGATATTTGCCTAGACTATCTCGCGTGTGCACAAGACATCCCCTGTGCTTTTTGTCAGACAATTTCTAGCTAGGTGGTTATAACTCGTACCTTAACCATTCAGCTGTTCTGTTGCTGTCTGAAGTTTGCTCTTGCACAGTATAAACAAACCTACTCATTGACAGTGCTCTAGTCTCAGTAGACCACGTCTGGGGATACAACCCATAGTCTAGGAGAGTTCCTGCCCCCTTGCATTTAGAAACTGAGTTGAGACTAGTTGAGATTCTGGAAATTGTGAACCGGTCTTTCCTCATGTGTAAGTGCGAATAAGGTTGCTTGCCTACTTTTCCCTCATCCTGGTAAGTTCTTCTGGCCTACATGTGTGCCAAAAACATTTCCCTAACTATGTGAGCTTTTTTAAACTGATGGATTGTAGAGAAGAAATGTGTATACATTTCTGATGCTTGTGAATCTGCTTAGAATCCCATGCTGTGCATGTAGTCCGACATCTAGTGGAAATTACAAAGTAATGCATCTTACTTTCGAAGAGCGAAAGGGGGCGTCGACATGGGCGTGACTGTAACTATCCCTAACGTGACGTGACGTGTAGTGTACCCAAAATCCCTCAAACGTCTGGGTCCCCCAGATAGTTTTTTTCTGTTAACCTAGTTGGTCACCTATACAGAGTTCGCAAGAGTTAATATTGCTTAATTTGTCCCCACAACCGAAGGTTGTCTAGTCTCCCGACTATTCTCAACGACTGTCTCGTGGGCTTCCTGCCGCCAAAGACATCCTCTACTGCGCGGCAACTGTCGACCACGTGGTCTTGGCCCTCCGGCCAGGCCCTTACAGTGGGGACCTGGGTTTATTATTCTCTGAGAATGTATTTCCTTGCCCAGGAATGCCCAGACTTCGCGCACAGGTTCCCCCAGCCAGGCCCCAAGGAAAACGCTCTATGGATGAGCTGGTCAGGGAAATTTGCTTACGCTCCCCCCACCCCCCCAACTCCTCATGAGGAAAGCAAGAACCGATGACGTTCATCCTAGTTGCTCCTATTTGGACAAGACAAACGTGGTCCACAGCTACGCAAACTGGCGATCTGCAATCCCATCAAGCTCCCGTGCCTGTACAACCTACTCTCCCAGCACGAGGGACTAACGGTGCACCCACAACCACACTCAATGAACTTGGCAGCATGGCTCCTGAAGTCATAGAGTTCGGGCATCTCAATCTACCGCAAAGATGCATGGATATCTTGAAAGAATCAACAAAACCAAACGCAAGGCACTGTTATTTTGACAAATCGAGAAGATTCGTAATTTGGTGCCATACTAAGCAGATCAACCCCATAGAATGTACTCCATCAAACATTCTAACCTATATGCTCCACTTGCTAGGTGCGGGATTCGCTTTTAACTCCGTAAAAGGCCACCTGGCGGCCTCGTCAGCCTACACCACTTCCCATAATAAGGTCTGATAGTGGAAGGTACCAGTCATCAAAGCATTTATGGAAGAGGTAAAGAGACTCCACCCTCCAATTTCTAACCCACCGCCAGATTGGGACCTCAATGTGGTACTCGCTAAGCTCATGGGACCCCCATTCGATCCTATGCACAAGTCTAGTCTCAGACACCTGACTTATAAAACTGCCTTCTTAGTAGTTATCACTTCCATAAGAAGGGTTGGTGAAATCCAAGCATTCAGTGCAGGATCCTTTCTTTACTATACATAAGGACAAGCTGGTTTTACGTACTCGTCCTATGTTCTCACCTAAATTCATCTCCAAATTTCATGCCAACGAGTCTATTGAGCTACCGGCTTTCTTCTAGGAGCCCAAAAGCTCTGCTGAGGTCAAACTTCACACACTAGATGTGAGGAGACCGCCAGGCAGAGAAGGTGTCCGCATCTCTAAGAATGCCATCTCTAGGTGGATAGTCAGAGAATAGCACAGTTGGATACATCTATCAGATAAAACACTGGGCCTCATTACGAGTCCGGCGGTAGCTGTGCCGGAAATACCGGCAGGCTGCCGCCGGACCGGTAATAGCATTCCGCCACCGTGATTGCCGGAATCACCAGGGCATTACAACCCCAGTGACCCGATCATTCTGGAGACGGAATTCTGTAAATCCCCATTCCTATGGAGTCCAATAGGACTCCATGGGGATGGGGACCATGGAAACACTGGTTCCGTCTATGACTGAGCCAGTGTTTCCATGTCGGCCTGCAGGCGGGTGGTGTCATTTCCGGAACCGTGTTGCACCTGGATGAAACCCTTTTCTTGGGTTTTTGGCTTTTTCTTTGGCAACTTCAAATGCATTCTCAGGCCTTTCAAAGATGACTGTTCTGTTTTAAACTGGACTTCCTTTGTTTGTGGCCAGGCCCGACTTTCTCTCCCATTGGATGCCTGGCCTAGATGGGCCAATCGGGGCAACCGGGAGGCGACCCGGCACCGGACTACCCCACTTCAAAGGCCCTGTCTACCCCTGTCCACCACAGTATGCCGCTAGCCATCCCTTTCTTGGTCCCATGAGCATTGCCTCTCGCTCCCCCTCCTGCCCCCTGCCAGTGCCCCATGTCCCCCTGTCCCTTGTCAGTGTCCCCATGTCTCCCCTGCCCCCCACCAGTGTCCCCATGTTCCCCCTGCCCCTTGTCAGGGTCTTCATGTTCCCTTGCCCCCCCTTTTTTTACCAATCCCACCCTCACTTTGCCCCTTTTCTTCCCCTCGCCACCTGGGATTGGTCTTCCTTCCCACCCCCACCCCCTCACTGCCTATGCCCCCTCCCTCTCCACCTCCCTTTCCTCCCCTCCTAGGCTACCTCCGTAGCACTTCCAGCACTACCCCAATTGCCGTCAGGCATAGTAATCCGTAGCCGCCTGTCTCACTTTTCTTAGAACTTACTCTTATCATCGTTTCCTTGACCACTGATGCAGCTTGACTGTTCTGCCTTTTTTTCCCCTTCTGTTTCCTCCTCTCCCTCCCACCCCAGCATTATCTTGACCAGTCGTCGACCTTCAATTGATGGTCACTTATTGTGTTCCTATCACCCCTTCTCTTCTCGCCTCTCCCCTCACCCCCCCATCCTTCTCCATCCTCTTGTCACTCTTGCACTGCAACAATTGTCGTAGGCATAGTAATGTTACTGCTAGTTGCCACTTGTACTATCTGTTATGATTTGATAGTTATTGTTCACATTCTGTACTGATTCAAGGACTTGTAAGAATGTACGTGTATTCTCCCTTGTTCCCTCCCTCCTTGAAGCACTTTGAAACACATTGTGTCTAGGCACTATACAAATAATCCCTTTGAACCAATGCACAAGGCTAGCCTTAAAGCACTTGCCTACAAAACTGCCTTCCTGATGACAATCGCCTCTATAAGGAGAGTTGGTGAACTGCAAGCCCTTTCAGTTCAGGACTCATTTGTCATAATTCACAAAGACAAGGTGTTTTTGCGCACACACCCTCACTTTGCACCTAAATTTATCTCAAAGTGCCATGTAAACCAGTCCATAGAACTACCCACCTTTTTCCAGAACCCCACTAAAGTTGCGGAAAGAAGCCTCCACACACTGATGTAAGGAGAGCGATTTACTATCTGGAAAAGACAGACATTAAGCAAAACAAACTAGTTTTTCGTTTCAGTGGCAGCTGGTAGAGAAGGGGACCTTGTCTCTAAATCCGCTATTCCCAAGAGGCTCAAACTGCATCACACTGTTTCACTCTTGCCAAAAGAGATCTACCCTTCACGCCTATAGCACACTACTTGGGGCACAAGGGCTACCATAGCACTCATTGCCAATGTTCCTCTTGATTCCATTTGCAAAGCAGCAACCTGGATTTCTGTACACACCTTTACCCAACACTACTGCCTAGATACACACTCTAGGTCTGATTCTCAGGTGGGACAAGTGGTGCTAAGACATCTTTGTTACTGTTCTTGCACACATCCCACCATCTCTGGATACTGCTTGCTAGTCTATGCACAGCATGTGATTCTAAGCAGATTCACAAGCATCAGAAGACATACACTACTCGCTGTAATAGAATTTCTGATGATTGTATTTTCTTAGATTCACATGCGTCCACCCTTCCTCCTCAAGTGGAGTAGAAGGAACATTGACCTCTTACACTTTCTCTCTTCTGTACTTACATACTCTGACTATAACACTCCCTCACGGCAGAAAAAACGCAACCAGATAGCCCTCGGCGCATGAGGGATTTTGGGTGCACTACACGTCACGTTAGGGATGGTGTTAGTCACACCCATGCCGACGTCCCCTTTCGATCTTCGAAAGAAAAAGGCAATACTCTGTTTTCCACTGATGTCGGACTATATGCACAGCATGTGAACTTAGGCACATACAATCATCAGAAATGCTATTACGGTGAGTGATTCATGTCAGTGCGCTGACAGTTGAAAACAAAAAAAGAAAGTTGCTTCCAATGTACCATGTGTCCATCACTTATGTGGTTGGGACCAATTATTGCAAATCGTGACTGATGTTGAACATCAGTCGCACGTTGTACACCTTTGAATGGCCTGGAGAACTTCTGCTTGTTCGTCTGAGAAGGTTCATAAGCCAACCCTCCTTGGTTAAAGTGATCTTTTGTGGGAGCACAATCACCCTCGGGGGGGGGGGGGCGGGGGCTTGTAGAGGTTGCTGCAGCCAAGGAAAGATTAGGTACCCTCTCTTGCTCCTCTTCCCTGGCCTCAATGTTGTCACCTGCAGTTTCTCCACACGTCTCCCAGTTTACCTTTCCTTTGACCTAGTCATGCAGAGGTTGCACAAACCTATATTGGTACCTTAGCGCTGCTGTGTAAGTGTGCGCACTACAGGTCTTTTGGCTGTCCCCGATGCGAGCCTTGATTACCAGCCAATCCATCTGCTCTGAGACGGTTCTATTTATGCACTCTGGGTTTTATATGCTGCAGGTGGTAATCAAATTGCGTTCTTAGTTAACGGGCCCTAGTTTGTTGAAGTCTTAAAAATGTAACTCTTGTTCATTTGTAGAAGTCATTGCAACTGACCAGGAGGAAGTGGCTTTTAAGGACCTTGATGTTGCAATCCTGGTTGGCTCTATGCCAAGAAGAGAGGGAATGGAGAGGAAAGACCTACTGAAAGCAAATGTGAAAATCTTCAAATCACAGGGTGCTGCTTTGGACAAGTATGCCAAGAAGAGCGTGAAGGTAATTGCTTTGTGTATGTATGTTCCAGCCCTTAAATTGGTGGGTCTTTTTTAACATTTTATTTGTTTTTTATTACTGAATACGTACTTGGCCCCATCCAGTAAGCCTCAGAAATTGATCAACATTTGTTGACTTTGCCTGCTGTGTTCTGTATATGACATTGATGGGCACTAGATTACAACTTTGGAAGCACGGAAGCACTGAAGACTTGGAAGAGTGTGACCTAGGGTCCTGGCCATAATAACCGAAGACCCGGTGCAAACCTTTAAATGCTCTAGGGCTATATAACATTCCTGTGTAAAATCGAGGGATCTGTAGAGTTCTAGCTTTGACTCCGGGTCCACCATGCTACCACTTCCAGTGAATAGAGGTAACTGCAGTTCAGGAAGGGGAATTAAAGGGCAGAGAACTCAACCTGGGGCTTACAAATCGGCAAAATAAAAAAACAATCCCATTCACTTCACTTGTCAGGTTTCCACTTTCATTAATCCTGTCGCTAGTTTGTATTCTGGGAGAATGCTTCTTTAGATGTAACTATAGGTAAATCATTTGTTCCTTTTTATATTGAGTTCACACTGCACTAAACTACCGGGCAATTTTGTAATTTGCTAGCCAATCACTTCCGTTTGTAAGCAATTCTACTTTGTTGTAGACCCTTGTAAGGTAAGATTTTCATAACGATGTTAAATCTCCCTGACCTGTGTCAACCCCAGAACCTTTTGCTGTACTGGTAGATTATTTTTCCTATACCTCTGTGTACGTTTTTCCACAGTCACCGAATCTTTTACACTTTAAAAAAAAAAAAAAAAATTTAAGCGACTCCATTGTGTCTTTAAAAGTTTTCCTCAACTTTTTGGCAATAATTGCCTATTGTTGCTGGGGGTGCCCTAGGAGCTCCCCTTTTAACTTTCTCTGGCTAACTTTGTGAGAACTACAGTTTCCCCAAGGGTAGAAAGGATCTTTGGATTAATTCTAAATTTTATTATTATGAGACCAGCACACCCCCCCCCACCTTCTGTGTAATGCTGGGGAGATATGGAGTAGCCCCTTTCTCATTTTAAATGTAACATTTATGTTACACGGACAAACTTACCTTTAATGGCTGTGGCAGTGAACCTTTTTATTAATTCAGTGCACCTTTACTGCATGCTTTTTCCACAGCCACAGTAAAGGCACCCGTGGGTGCTCATTTTACCAAAATGGCCCGGTCTTTTTTGTTTTGTTGCCATTTTAGCATTTCTTGTCCTTTCTTGTTCCTTTCCCCTGACAACCAGGCTGGGAAATTCTTTTGTGTGATTTTTATCTTCAGCGGGAATCCTGTGGATTCCCCTCCCAGGCTCCTGAGTGTCTGAAGGCAGGAAGCGAGGGAGAAGTCCAACTCTGCAGCCTGTCATGGCCACTGGTCTAGGGCCATTACCTTTATGCCCTACAGGCTCATTTGAAAGTGTGCTCTGCATGCAGTGTGCCTAATCCATCTGGCTGCCGACAAGTGCTCGGATAGCCGCTCGCCATCAAGCGCCGTTTGGCCGCACCTGCTAAGGGAGACAGAACGCACAAGATTAGCAACTGCATAAACTTTTAACGCTTGGTCGTGCAACTCGCAATCCTTGCGTACCATCTGGAAACCCAACTTACCTTCTAGTGGGGTCTTCTTCTAAATCCCCTCATGCACCGTTTGAACTTTTTTCCATCTCCGCAACCCCGCATGGCCATCTTCATACCTATAGGGGGAAAGAAAGGACAATAATCATTGGGGAAAAATTCAACACAAAAGACACGGACAATAATCACTGCTACAAAAAACGTACCTTCAAGGTGGATTGGTCGCAGCCGGTCTGGGCCCCACGCACATGGACCAGTGACGCAACTTGTTCCTTAACCGGCGCCCCTGCTGAGAGAAAGCAGGATGGGAGAGCTCATCATTACAAAACAGCAGGTGAGGTCATATGGGAAAACGCATGCTGATCTCATTCTGGAACTAAGGGTTTGAGGGGGATGGCAATTCCACTGCAGCATTCTCATTTCCTCTTACCTTCTCCCCAGGGCATTACCAGCAACCAGAGCTGTCCATACTACCGCAGCTGAGGGTAGAGCCTGAACCAGAGGAATCCAGTCCAGGAAGGGCTGCAAACGTGCCCCAATGCCCCCGTAGACCAGGTGAGCGTAACACAGCCCTTTGTCTTCCAGCCTGACTGCGAGACTGCAGTTCAGACTGGAAGGCTGGATGTCCTGAAAGGACTATAAACCCGCTTAAGCTTGAATGTTGCAAGGCTGTTTGATTGACTGGGTTCCTGCATAAGTCAGATCCTGGCAGCTGAAGGGGTAGTCGACCACTGGAACCAAAACCGAAGAGGAAGATGAAGAATTTGTGGCTGAAACGATTTCCAGCGACTGGAGTGCCTTCTGTGTAACCGGAGCCTGCTGTAGCCCTTCCTTCCAATCGAACTGGGGACTCTGAAAACGATGACCACTACCCAGAGCCTGGTGAGACCCACTAGACTCAAGAAGACCTGCATTTTGAGCCATCCCACGCCATGATGTGACCTTGCGGGTCTACAATACCCAAATACCCTGGGACCTCATGCCATTGTGCTGCGCACAGTCTTCTGAATCGCGCTGAAACTTTGTTGGCATCCGGCTGGATCTCCAGAGGCATGATTCCAGTCCGAAAAGTCCCCTCATCAGAGTGCTGGACCTTGCTAACAACAAGAATCCAACTGGCGATATTATGTCTTCTGTGCTCCTGAAAAAGGTGCCAAATCTAGAGCCACATCCTACCCTGTGATCCTTGCTGCAAAGGTCCTTCCAGTGTCCTGCTTCCTTGATGAAGGAATTAAACAACTGGGTTTTTGGCTGCAGATTCTGAAGTTGTCCTGCTGCAAATCATCTTCTGTGCTGGCTTGGGTATTTACTTACCTTAAGTCTTGTGTGATTCCTGTGTAGCTTTGCAGTGTTTTCTGTGATTGGGAGTCCTCTCTTCAGTGCACCCAGGCCACTGCTGGAATTGCTCCAAGGGTGTCTTCTCTGAAGCCCCCGACCCTCAACTAACTGTTATGTAAATTCTGATGTTTGTTAATCTGCTTAGAATCACATGCTGTGCATATGGTCTGACATCCAGTGGTAACCGCGGAGTATTGCATCTCGTCTTTCGAGAATCGAAAGGGGACGTCGACATGGACGAGCCTGTAAAGCTATCCCTACCTGACGTGTCGTGTACCCAAAATCCCTCAAGCGTCGTGGTCCCTCAGATAGTTTTTTTCTGCCCAGCATACTGGTTGCCTTGATGCAGAGCTTGTCAAAGACTTTGCTTATTGTCCCATCAACCTTTGGTTGAATAATTATATAAAATATTCATATGGCCCTATCCGTCCCTTGTTTTGATGCTGTTACAGACCTCCACCGAAGACCTTCAAGAACTCCACGGACGGTGATCCAGTCGGCACTGCCGACCATGTAGCCGGACCTTCCGCCGGCCTATTCAGTAGGGAGTGGGGTGGGGGTGGACATTTCTATACAAATTGAGAATGCCTTTCCCTTTCCTTCCTCTTTCCCTTTTGGTCTTCGCCACTCTGCCCATCCTCAGCTATGGAGAGGACTCCATTTAGGTTTTGCCCTAATTGTAGGAGCAAATTACCTTGGAAAGACAGGCACAGACGGTGTAATCGGTGCTTGCCGCTCGATCACAAGGAGGACGGATGCACGGCTTGTAAGCTCCTCTGTCCTAAGACATTAAAAGAGCGTAGAGTCAAGCGGTGGGCAGCCTACGGTATGTTGAAGACCGAATTTTCTCCGGCTGCCGCAGCCACCGAATGTGACGGCGAGAGTGACTATCATACCTCCGAACCGAAAGTTGTTGACCTTTCGACGGAACACTCGCGTTCCGCATCGTCGGCCCCGCTAGGCACGGCTTAGGCACTGCTATGGGGAAGTCACACCCCAGCGACATAGATGAACATGTACACAGCACAAAGCACACAACCCCAAGTCCATCTTCGGCCAGGTCGAAGAAGACTTCAGCGTCAACGGGTGCACTGGAAGCCCCGGCGGCACCCGCCGACCGTTAGGATCGGCAGCCCACCCACAGCCGCAATTGTGCCTAGTGACCGGGCAATCGAAAACTCGAAAACAAAAGGCGCTACCCCCAATATATCAGGTTCCGCCGAGACGCATTGCAAGAAGGCATCCAGCGACCATCGGGTTCCGGTTCCGCTGAAGAAGGTGGTCGCAGAGGACAAGACCCTGCCGAAAAGGACCACCACACAGGATGAAGCGATGTGCCTGCCCACCGCGGAGGACTTCGCCGGCAGCTTAGCCAGGATTGTCACTGCCGATTCTCAGAAGCGGCAGGCTCGGGATGCTTCGAGGGCCACGGAAAGGCCCAAGGATCCGTCTAGGTCCAAGGATGGACTAGGGGGGGGGGGGGGTGTTACTGGAACCCACCTAGAAGTTGAAGGAGAAGGACAGAGAGGTCTCACCTCTGTCTGTTCCCCAGGAGGAGTTCTCTGAGTGTGAAGGAGGGCTATTCTCGACGATGCGACAAAAATCTCTTTTCGACGGCTGAACACGTTCAAGACATGTTTCCACCTCTAGACCATTCTAGGTCCTTGGTTTTAGACTAGAGAACTACATGGAAAGGCTGGACAGGTTTCTTGCGCGTTCAGAACAACCCACACCAAAGAGGCCAAGGGATTAGAGCCCTGTGGACCCCAAAGCTAAGTTTCCAAGACTTTTTGACCCCTCTTTAGAAGAGGATATATGCAATTACGACATAACAGAGGATGACATTCATGCTGATACTCAGGATGAGAAATTCCTCAACCCTGAGGACATGCATGAGCCCATAGAGGTCTGGGAAGAAAGCCCAAATGTGGGTGATTCCCCCACACCCCCTCCCCCCCCTACCCACCCTCTAACCATGGCAATCCCTGGATCATCAAGACCCTGATGTCCTGTTCCTGGAATCTCCCCAGTCCACTCCCACTAGGCAACAACCATCGCCAGTGGGTGGCCAATTGACTTTTAACTTAATGTTACATAAAGGAGCTGATCATTTGAAGAATGCTACCTATGAGGCGGCCACCGAAGCTTACTTCGTGGAAGACATCCTTAAGGAGAAACCACTGGCCAGCCAGGCCATTACCCCTCCTCAATTCAATTAGAAAAGGTCTGGCGCCATCCTTATCGACACGCTCTCACAAGAGGTGTCAACCCGCGAATAGAAAAACATTCGCCCTTCTCCATCAGTCCCTCTTGATATCGGAGGTAATTCCACCCCAGATTCCCTCGTGGTGACTACTACATGAAAGCAAGCAGGGGTCCCTTTTGTCAACCGGCGAGGCACCCCTGATAAGGAAGGTAAATAACTTTACGGCCTGGGAAAAAGGATCACGGTTGCGGCTGCGTTCTCAACGTGCATTGCCAACAATACTTTGTTGGCCAGCTACGCCGATGCCCAGTGGGCTTTACTACAGGAAGGCATACAGGTGGTTCCCAAACCCTTACATACTCGTCTCCTCTCCACTATCTCTGAAGGCAGACCGGTGAACCAAAGCATTCTTAAGAATACTTTGGATTCTGCAGAAACTGCTGGTCGATCCCTAGCTCAGAGCACAAAGACATGCTTGGCTACAGAACTCTGGATTTAAGCGTCCCTAATAAACAAACCCGTGGAAAAATCCAACCTGTTTGGGAAAGCGGTAGATGAGGCCCTCGAAACCGCAAAAAAGGAGCATGACACCTTAAAAACACTAGACCAGATTACACAGAGACCCTCTACGAGAAGAGGATCTGGGTCCAAACGGCTTTTCCGTGGCAAACATTTCCCTCAGCAACAATACTCATCGGGAAACAATTGGAATTCTACACAGGAAAATAGTGCATACACCACCCACATATCCCCAAAGGGGTCCACGCCGTGGCAAAGGAAGAGGCTGGATCTCTACCTCCAGAGGCTCCCCGGCTTCAGGCTCAAAATGACACGAAGATTCGGGTCCCCTCTCATGCCTCCCCGGTCGGGGGCCTGCTAACATCATTTCTTCAGGCATGGGAGGAGATGACTACAGACCAGTGGGTGCTAAAGACTGTGGCCCACGGGTACTGTATAGAGTTCAACTGGTCCCCAATATTCAGACCTCCACGAGCAAGATGACTGACACCAGACCATCTTCGTATTCTTCTGCAGGAAGTAGAAACACTACAGGAGAAAGGAGCCATTGAAATCGTACCTCTGGCACAGGTAAAATAAGGTATTTATTCAGTGTACTTCCTTGTACCCAAAAAGGATCTAACCATGTTCCCTGTTCTAGATCTTCACGCAGCGAACACGTTTGTGAAGCCACGAAAGTTCTGCATGGTCACACTGCAGGAAGTAATCCCACTGCTAACACGGGGATTATGGCAACACTGGACATGAAGGATGCATACTTTCATATTTCAATGTTGCCAGCGCACAGAAAATACCTCAGATTTATGATACAGGACAAGTATTATCAGTTCAAAGTACTACCCTTCGGCATAGCATCTGCACCAAGGGTATTTACAAAGGTACTAGTGGTGGCAGCAGCGCATCTGTGCAGGCAATCCATCCCGGTCTATCCTTACCTCGACGACTGGCTCATAACAGGAGACTCTTGCAAAACATGTCTGTCAAATACCCAAAAGACGATGGATCTTTTATTCAGTCTGGGATTCTCTATCAACTAGAAGAAATCCAGCCTAGACCCCAGTCAGGTCAAACAATTCCTAGGGGCTCTAATTCGAACAAAGGACGGCCTCGTCTTCCCCTCCGAGAGGGTCCAAAACATGCTGTTTCAGATCCCTCAGTATGTAGCCAGTCGAGAGGTGACTGTACGCAATGCTATGCGACTGCTAGGAATGATGGCTTCATGTATCTACTTGGTTCCTCACATGTGCCTACCCCCAATGCAAGAGTGGCTAAACAGCCAGTGGTGTCAGGCCAGCAGACAGTGGGACAATCTAGTGGTCGTCTCGCTGAAGTGGTGGGCGAGGGAGAACCTCTTGAAAGGGAAATCCTTTACCACCCCCGCAGCGGAAGCCACTCTAACCAGACTCTTACAGGGTGGGGAGCTCACCTGCTTCAACAGACACCGCATGGAGCTTGGTCGTCATACATAGCATCCAACCACATAAACCTGTTGGAACTGTTGGCAGTGTTCAAAACACTAAAAGCCTTCCAGACACAACTGCAGGGGAAGACTATCCTGATCCTCACAGACAGCACCACGGCCATGTACTATCTGAACAAACAAGGGGGCACTCATTCTCCAGGACTGTCCAAACTGTCCCAGAACATTTGGAAGTGGGCTATCAAACGCAACATGTTCCTACGATCACATGTTGATATTATATTTCTATCACGCTCATACACAAGTGTTTCAGAGCGCGACAAGGCAAGGGAGGGGAACAGGGGAGAACAAAACAGCGATCTTACTAGGCCCAGTGACATTGAGAATGCGCAAGTGCATGGGAGAGGGGGAGGGGAAAAGTGCATGGAAGGAGGGAGAAATGGAAAGTGCGAAGCAGATAAATAATAAAGGAAACAGTGGTAATGCAGCCAGCAATTTGCAAGTGCTAGGTTTAAGGCAGCAGACAGGGTTGGTCTGATAAGTGCTGGAAGAAAAGGGGGGGGTGGCTGTATGGGTACAGATACAGACCCCAGTGCAAGGGGTGGCCCGGAGGCAGTGCGGGAGAGTTGACAGGGTGAGCAGGTACCTGGGCTCGAAGGACAGAGGGTGGCCAGGTGCACAGTGCCAAGAGAACAGATCAGCGGGGGAGAGGGGGAGCGAAGGCAGAAGAAAAGAGGAAGGTCTTGAGGTGTTTTCCTCAAGTTTTAGAGTGGGAGAGAGGCTGTTCCAGAGGGAGGCCCCAGCCGAAGACCGAAATCTACCCCCAGCTCGTTTCTTTGAAAAACGACTGACCCTGAGGGAGTAGGAGGTAGAGGAGCGAAGAGCTCGAGAGGGGAGGTATTTGCGGAGGGATAGCTGAAGGTATTTTGGACCCAGGCCCCAGAAAGCCTTGTGGACGATGCAGAAGGTTTTGAATTTAATCCTTGCATCCACTGGGAGCCAGTGAAGAGATTTCAGAGCTGGAGAGATACGATCCCAGGGCTTGAGGCCAAGGACAAGTCTCGCAGTCCTGTTCTGGATTAGTTCCGGAGAGTAGAGGCAGGGGAACTATCTTCTGGCAGACGTACTCAGCAGAGACTTTCCGTTGCCCAGGGAGTATGAATGGCGATTACACTAAGACATCGTCTCCAACGTTTTCGCAGAATGCGGCTTCCCAGAGTTAGATCTGTTCACAAGTCTGGAGAACGCTCAATGCCAAGATTACACCTCCAAGTACCCCCAGGACTGCTCCAAGGGGAACGGACTCTGGATTACATGGTCAGGGAGATTTGTCTATGCCCCCCCCCCCCGACTCCCCTTCTCAACAAGATTGTGTACAAGATGCACCAGGAACCAGATACTGGTGGGCCCGCCAATCCTGGTTCGCTCATCTGATGGAAATGGTCTCCATCTCCTCCAGTCAAACTGCCTTGCCCGTACAACATCTTGTCGCAAGACCGAGGGGAGACGTTTCACCCATGCCCGCAGACATTGAATTTAGCAGCCTGGCTCCTTCCTGGGGTCATAGAGTTTGGACACCTGCAACTCCCTCAGAGATGTATGGACACTCTCAGGGAGGCAAGAAAGCCAAACACCAGATACTGCTATTCCAGTAAATGGAAACGGTTTGTCATCTGGTGCAACTCAAAGAGCAGTAACCCGATTAACTGCTCTCCCACACACATTGTTATACCTAACTCATTTACTTGACTCAGGCCTGGTTTTCAACTCCATAAAGGTACACCTAGCTGCACTTTCAGCCTACACTACATCACAACAAAAAGTGTCATGGTGGAAGATGCCAGTTATTAAGGCTTTCATGGAGGGAGTGAAAAGAATTCACCCTCCCATTTCTAACCCAGCTCCCGGATGGGACCTAAACGTGGTGTTGACTAGGCTTATGGGGGCTCCTTTCGAGCCCATGCACAAGGCAAGTCTTAAAGACCTCCCCCTTAAGACTGCTTTTTTTAATAGCTATTACCACCATCAGGATGGTAAGTTAACTACAAGCGCTCTTGATCCTAGATCCCTTCGTAACAGTTCACAAAGACAAGGTGGTTCTGCGCACTCACCCTAGATTTGCGCCTAAATTCATTTCAAAGTTCCATGTGAACCAGTCAATGGAACTACCAACGTTCTTTAAAAATCCTTCAAGCCTGCAAGAGAGAACCCTGCACACACTGGATGCATGCAGCGCTGTCAAGTTCTACATGAAAAGAACTCGACTACTTAGAAAGACTCAGTTTTTCGTTTCGGTGGCGGCAGGAAGAGGCGACGCAGTCTCCAAATCCACTATCTTTAGGTGGATTGACAAATGCATTACACTCTGCTAAAATCTTGCTAAGAGAGAACTGCCCTTAAGCCTAGAGCACATTCCACTTGAGGCACTGGGGCGTCCATAGCATTCATTGCAAATGTTCCCCTTGAATCTATTTGCAGAGCGGCAACCTGGAGTTCTGTACATACCTTTACAAAACACTATTGCCTAGACACTCATTCTAGGTCTGATTCTCGGGTGGGACAGGCAGTACTAAGACATCTTGTCACTACTGTTCCTTCTCACAACCCACCTCCAACTCCGGGTACTGCTTGCTAGTCTATGCACAGCATGTGATTCTAAGCAGATTAACATCCATCAGAATACATGCATTACTTACCGTAAAAGCATTTCTGATGGTTGGATCTGCTCAAATTCAGATGCGCCCACCCTTCCTCCCAGCTCGGATGGAAGGAACATAGACGTCTTACCACTTTCTCTCTTTACTGTACTCGCTCACGATAGTCACAAGACTCCCTCTTGGCAGAAAAAGTACAATCGGAGGGACCTCGACGTGTGAGGGATTTTGGTTACACTACACGTCACGTAGGGATAGTGTTACAGGCACGCCCATGTCGACGTCCCCTTTCGATTCTCGAAAGACCAGATGCAATACTCAGCGGTGACCACTGAATGTCGGACCATATGCACAGCATGTGAATCTAAGCAGATGCAACCATCAGAAATGATTTTACGGTAAGTAATGCATGTCATACTTGTTCTAACAGTCTTCCTTAGTAACTCTGACTGTTGGTACTTAAGAACCTCTCCTGACCTGCCTGTGGGACACTAGACCTTAGCGACATCCCCCCTCCCCCACACGACCTTCTGCCACTGAACACTTATGCTCCAAGAATGAGGTAAAGCCTTATAAGGATTGGGCCTTTTGCCTAGAAAAGAGAATGAATGTTTAAAAGTGAAAAGAAGTTGGTTACTAACTGAGAGTGAACAGTTACAAAAGTTATTACTTTAGAAATGTAATGTCAGCCATTGTGAAAAGTATATGCAAGGCTATTTCTCTTACCTTAAGAATGTTCTGCCATTCTGAAAAGTATATGTTAACCTCTTTCTTCCATTATAAACTGTTTCGCCATCCTAATAGAAAGTAGATATAAGGTTATTTTATTCTCCTGTAAATTGGCTGTGCCTCTTTCCCAAAAGTAATGCTGTTAGCTTCATTAACTATTTCTTTCAGAGAAAAGGTGTATACGTTTCTCAACTGGGTATTGCTCTCCCTGACTTGCTGTTAGCCTGACCAGAATAAGTCTGCATTAGTTTTTACCTACATAGAATAACGGAGTCCTTCATAAAGTATAAAACTGGGTTTTGCTTTACCTGGTCTGTTTTAGGCTGACACAAAAATAGTCTGACGTTTATACCTGCTTTAAGTTGCTGATGGCTCCTTTTTAAAAAGTGTATAGGTTTTACTTGCCTCAAGTAGAACAGTTATCCTAAAATAAGTTAGAGATTGCTTCCCTTAGTCTGTGTGAACTGAAAAGCAACTGTACTTGAATATTACATCAAAAGGGTGTACTTCTCAGGAGTATAACATAGTTTTTTTTTTATTTGTTTATTTATAATCCACACACAGGAGAATTGTACAGTAACAGTGCTTCTGTTCTCGCAGAACATAGAAGAGAAGATATCCCGTCCCCCGACCCCTGAATCCCCAGTGGGCATTGTTTCGGGGCCACATTCAGCCCGGCTCCACATGGAGTGGAGGGCTCTTGCGATCAGGCGTGGCTTATAGGTCAGTGCCGGATAGGAACGATCATAGTCTAGGAGTGGTGCCCAAATATCGGTGAAGCCGTCCCACTTTGGCTGCATTGACCTTTTCAGCTATCACAATGTCCCACAGTTTGAGCCACCAGAGGGTCATCAGGGGTCCTTCCGCGGACTTCCAGGTGCGGGCCACTGTGATTTTGGCTGCTGACAAAAATTGGGATCCCTGTTCTAGCGTAAGAGTCCGGGAGCGGAATCCCCAGGAGGACTTGCTCGGGCGTTAGCGGAATTTCCACCTGTGTGATGTCCTTTATGGTGGCCAGGCACTGGGTCCAGAACTCCCTTCTCCTGGGGCAGGTCCACCACATGTGGAAGTAGGAGTCTGGGTGGCCGCAGTGACGCCAACAGAGGGGATCCAGGGCCTGTTGAAAGTGATGCAGGTGCAGGGGGGGGGGGGGTAGTACCAGCGCAGGAGCAGTTTGTGAGCACATTCCCGGTTCGTGATGCAACAAGATGCTGTGCGTGTTCTTGTCCAGATGCCTAACCATGTGTGGTCCTCAATAGCATGGCCCAGGTCTGTCTCCCATTGGGGCATATAGGAGGGCCTATTATGGAGGGGGGGTCTTCCTGCAAAGGTTTGTAGAGTGCCGAGATCTTCCCCCGGGCTGGCAGATCCTTCACTACGAGCTCCAGCGGGGCGAGGGGTCGTGTTGCTGCCGCCCAAGTCTGGAGATGGGAGCACCAGTGCCTTAGTTGGGCATAGGTAAATCTGTCTGTTTCCGCTAGCTGAAAACTTGCTTTACAGAGTTCGAAAGTGAGGGGGGCCTTTCCTGCGAAGAGCTGCCCCAGAGTTTCAAGGCCTCCTGCCACCCAGTTCCTAAAATTCTTTGGGTGTGCTCCCGGGGAAAAGGCGTGGTTGAGGAAGATAAGGGAGGATGCGCTCAGGCCTCCTGGGATAAATCGGTGTCTGCGGGCCCACTCCCATGCTTTTATCGACTGCTTCGTGGCCGTCAACACCCCTGGCCAACTCCAGTGTAGTGTAGTAGGAATAAACGGGAGAAAGTGGAGGGGGGAGACAGGATTGTTCGATCTCTACCCACTTCGGGCGCAAAGTGGCGAAACCCCAAGCTTGAAGGTGGGCCAGCTGTGCGGCTATTTGGTATTTTCGGAGGTCCGGCACGCCCAGTCCTTCCAGTCTCGTGCTGGCCATCATCGTTCTCCGAAGTATCTGCGATTTCTTGCCTTTCCAAATAAAGCCGATTTTCCTCTGGAGCCACTGTAAAGGGGGGAAGAGGGATGGCGATTGGGAGGGAAGCGCAGGCGTACAGGAAGCAGGGGAGGAGGTTCATTTTGCATGTAGTTATGCGTCCTAACAACGAGATATCCTGCGCCTGCCACCGAGCAAGGTCCTTCTCCAACTCCTCAAAGGAATTGTCCTGGCGATTTTGTCTGACGGCCATGTCCCCCAAGATAGGGTCATGCAGGTTCCACTGGCGGTGAGGAGGGGGGGTCTGGGTCATAGGACCGCAAGGTGAGCGCGACTGGAGCGTGATCGGAGAGGATCCGGTGCCCAATCACATCGTCCGTGAAGGACAGGATCTGAGGGGAGGCCAGTAGTAGGTCGATTCTAGAGAAGGTACAGTGCACGTACGAGTAGAAGGTGAAGTCTTTCTCCTCCGGGGAAAGCACCCGCCAGGTGTCAACAATGTTCAACGAGCGAAACAGGTGTAGCAGAGCTGTTGCCAACTTCAGGGCCCTGGATGTTGGGGGGGGGGGGGGGGTGAGATCTATCCCTAAGGGGGTCCGGGACCCCGTTAAGTCTCCTCCAATGACCACTTGCCCTTCAATGAATGGAAGGAGGCAATCTTCTAGATTTGGGTAAAATCCTTCCTGGTGCTTATTGGTAGCGTATGCTGAGATGAGGGTGTAGAGTTGGCCGAGGATAATGCATTTGACTGCCATAAAGCGACCCTCCTGGCATCTTAGCAAGTCCAGGATCTGGGGCCTCAGGTCTTTAGCAAAGAGGATGGCGGTGCCTCCCTTCTTAGTACCGTTGGATGCCAGAAATTTTAGGGGAAAGAGTCTACTCCGCAGGCGAGAGAAGTCTGCTGGGATTAGGTGCGTTTCTTGTAGGAAAGCGATTGAGGTTCCTTCGTTACATAGTCTTTGCAGGGTGGATTTCCTCTTCGGGGGGGAATTCAAGCCCCTAACGTTCAAGGTGGTGAGCTTTAGCTTTAGGTGCGGGTGCTGGTGCTCCAAGTCCGTTTTCTGCGAGGGGGGGGGGTTGGGGGCGAGTTCAGTCAGCCATAGCTGCGAGGGAACAGCTGTTTTGGTGTCTCCTGTGGCTGACGTTTTTTTAGAAATAGTCTCCAATGGGAGATCTGAACTTCCAACAACTGCCTCCAACGGGAGGTCCGAACTGTGACCGGGGGGGCCGATATGAACTGTCAGTGAGGTCCCCGGCCACCCAGGCTATCAACAAGTAACATAGCCATCGTGGTTGAAACTCTCTCCGGGGGTAATATGGTGACATCCACCCTGGAGGAGGGTATGGACCGCATGGGGTCCGCGGCGAGCTTAAAGGATTAAAGGTTCCTGTGCTATATCTTCTGCAGGCGTGACCGCTCTCGTCATTTGGGTTTGCGGCTCCTCTGCACTCTCGACCAGGGGGCCCGCTTGGGTTTAGGGGAGGCTGCATCCTGAGCAAGGCTTGTTTGGCTTGATGAGGGCGGCTCTGTGCCCCCAGGGGAGTCTAGGCTCAGGATTGATGCTGCGTCATCAAGGTGGCTGATGGTGCAGGCAGAGCCCTTATAGGAGAACTGTAGTGCCGTGGGAAAGAGCCACCGATAGCAGATCTGCTGATCTCGCAGGAAAAGCGAGAGCGGAAGAAGCATTCTGCGCTTCTGGAGGGTTTTGAGGGAGAGATCCTGGAAGATCTGCAGTGAGGAGCCCAAGAAGGAGAATTTGTCCCTTGAGCGGCCTATCGCTGCGATGGCCTCCTTGGTGCTGTAAAAGTGAACTCTTGTGATTACGTCCGGAGGGGGGGGGTCTGTATCGGTTCCACGGCGGGGGCGAAGCCTGTGGGTACAGTCAAGTAGAAGCTGCAGCTCATCCAGATCCCGCAGCAGAGACTGGAAGAAGCTACTAATATATCCGTGGAGCTCCTTATCGGAAATGGTTGAGGGTACCCCACAGATGCGGAGGTTGTTGCGCCGCGAGCGACATATCCTCCTGCTTGAATTAGAGGATTTTGGTTCTGTCCATTAGTGTCTGGATGGTGCGTTGGATCTCCGCCAGGGAGTTAAGATGGTCCACGGCCAACTCCTCAGAACACCCCCCTCCCCCCCCCCTCCCCCCCATCCCCCATCCTATGCTCGATATTGCTGACCCGTTGGTCTGTTTGTTCCAGTTTGGCGGCGAGCTCAAACATGCAGGATCTAAATTCCTATTTGATATCGGACATGAAGGCCTGGGGGTCCTCTTTGGTTGCGAGTGTCCCTTTTATCTTTGGTGGTTTTCTGCGGCGTGAATTTAGGGGGGATCGGTTTTCTTCCCTTTCTCTGGGGCCAGCAGCATTGTGGAGATGTCATCAGATTTAGGGGTTTTCAATGCTTTGGACATGGGTCCAAAGTGAGGGACATCTCCAGGGGGCTCGGCCTGGTGTCTGCGCACGGAGATCTCGGCCAATGACTTCAGGCTCCAGGGATGGCGGGGCTAGGGAGATGGAATGGGCCAGGGCGCCTCAGGAGGCTGCGCAGACGAAATGATGCCGGCCAGCTCGGGGATTCCAGCGGTCAGGTGCTCAAGTACGGCAGCCAGATGAACGGGAGCGCCAGCCCCAACCTGTTCGGCGCAGCACCCCCTCCGCAGCATCCGGTGCACCCGGCCGATCGGGAGCTGCAGGCAAACCCAGGCAGTGTGTGATTCCTCGCCCGGTGCTGGTGAGCCGGGTCGGCTCCTCGCTGCTGGATGGGCAGGCCAGCCGGAGATGCGGGCGGCCCCCCGCGCGATTGCTGGGTGAAGCTGTCGCGGGAAGGCAGCTGGCGGGGAGGAGGAGCCGGAGCTTCTTGGGTCGTACAGGCAAGCACGTCTGCGTGGAGGGCCGCTAGGACTCAGGCCGGCTGGTGGTGAAGACGGCCTCCACCCGGGAGCCAAGCGATGCCGATGTCAACGCACTGTTAGTGCGAGCCGGATGGGGTCCGATCCCCAAATCTGGGCCCCGGCAGGCGAGGTGAGGCTAGCGAGCTGCGGGGGCAGGGGCACACAATTGTGATCGCCATCTTGGAATTCACAGCGCCGGCACCGGAGATCTATCCTCGCCGCGTTTTCTGTGAATCTTGGGCCGTTAAGCGCCCAGCTTGCAGTTGGCGGTGCAGGGGAGGCTCCAGCATCTCCTCTTGAGCCGTGCTGGCGGTTAGCGTGCCAGGAACCGGGGATATTGCGCTAAGGGCCGCGGACCCATGCAGAGGCCATCAGTGGAGCTGCCACATCGCTGGCGCTCCAGGCCATGCCCTCTATAGGTTTTTACTGTCCTAGAATAAGTGTCACTATTATGCAAAGTATATTGTCCAGTTGAAATTACTATGTGATTTCCTGCTGAGCGTCACGGTTCAACTGATGGGGCCTGCTACCCTTGTATTAATGTAACTAATCCAAAAGTAACTATTTGTTTTGACTTCCCTAGAACTATTGTTGGGTGTTCCAAATAAGGTTCTATGCTTTGGTCTGTGCACCTTCAAGCATAGTGTTGCGTTTTTATAATTGTGTTTAAATATAATGTGATAATACTTATTTCCCCCAATATTTATCTGGGCCTACTTGTATTTAAATATGTTTATTTTTACAATGCAGAGTGTTCCTTTGGACCACTTGTAGTACAATTTCTGCGTACTGATTCTACAGACACCTCTCCCTCCTAAAATGAGCCTGGCTGCTCTGTCTACACTACCCTGAACTCGGGTGGTACAGCCTTATACTAAGAGCAGAGTCTTGTACTGTCTCAGTTGAATGGTTTTAGTAAGCCCTTAGTTGGACTTCAGAAACTGTCCTAACCCTTGTCTTGTCCTGGAAATCTGCACATGGCTGTTTTGCACACTATTAAATTGGATGTTCATGTCCGCTTCTTGCAATTTTTAACCGGCCACTTGGACCACCCACTCCACAATAGACCACGCAATTATGGCACACTGATTGACTGGATCCCCCCTGCCGTTTCTTCCTTCTATCACCCTTATGTTCCCTGCTGTTTTCTGCAATTACTTTTTTTACACAATCATTCTTTGACTCTAATGTGGGCAGTCCCAGAATTACATTCCTATGGTTTCTCTTGGGATGCTAAGCCTTTGGGAGCATTTTCCTTGGGTACTGTTTCCAGGGCAAAGATACATACACCTCATTTGGTTTACCTGGTTCTTTCAAGCATACCAAGCTCTCCAAGGGGTGGAGTAGTAGACCAACTCCAGCCTAACTCTCAGGTGGGGAGCAGGTTTGTCACAAAGTACAGCAACCACTTTGAGAAAACGTATTCGTAAACAAATATCTTTATAAAGTTGATACAAACGGGAAAATCATTAATAACAGGCACTTTGAAAGATCAATGTGTACAATAAGCAACAATGGTTAAAATCTGAAGGAAATTATAGAACTGTCATTAAATTAGTATGGAGAGAAGAGATGTACGCAAATCTTATTCTGAAAAGGATGGAAAAGGCAGTCAAAAGTAAGTCATTGGGGCAAAGATTTTTGGAGTATCTGTTCTTTGTAGACAAGATCTCATGTTTGATGTCTTGGTTGGATCTGAAAAATGGTAGACCCTTGAGTCTTAAGAGGAGGCCCTCAGATGAGAAAATGGCTCTCCAGCAACGTCTGGGTGAAAGATGAATCCCAAAGTACAGGGTAAGTGCACTGTACCAGGGTCAGTTTAGAGGGGAAGTTTCTCCAGAGATTCAACACTCCAGTCTGACCCCCGCCGCCCCCCCCACCACCAACACTACAGACATTTTAGCATTGGTGCATAAAAGATTATTTAAGATTCTCTGCAGTCTCTCTCAGCCATGGGTCAGAGTTAGCAGCGTGGGAAGTAGGTGTCAGGGTTTTCTGGAGTGGTGGTTGGCACTCATTGTAGATGCTTGTATCCTACGATGTCCACAGACTCGGGAGGTAGATTCCAACTGTTTGGTTGGCGTCCGGCGACAGCCGTGAAGGCTTATTGATGATTTGTCATTTGCCCCAAAACAGAAAGGAGCCAGTGACCTCTGCCTTTGGCTTGCAGGTTTGGTGATGTCTGGTAGCCACGTGCAGCACAACCCACCCCTTGAAGCTACCTCAGATGGGCAAGCGGGAACCTGGGTCCTTTGCCAGGTTTCATTTGAAGAGGAAAATTTTGTCCAGCAGTCATGGAGGAGTGGCTGGTCGTATGCAGCAAAGGAGTTGCAGGGTGACTGGGCCTTTGGCCAGGTGAAGAAATCCAGCAGGGATATCTGGATCAGTGGTAAAGAGCACCAGTTATTATTCCTCCTTGGAGAGGCAGAGCATCACCATTCGAGTTCTTGGACTGCTTAAGATACTGGAGTGCAGGCAGGACTTCCATCAGGAATACCGGGTGTGTGAGGTAGCTAGTCTGTTATTCCCACACAGGCGACTGGGGGTGCTTACACACCTTGATACTTTTTTTATTTTCCGTTTGCATTTGTATTTTCTTATTAGTAAGTGGTTGCACATACTCAACATTACACAATTAACTCTGAAAAATAGAATTCTACAAATAAACATGTAGCATCCTTAAGTACTTCACATACTAATACATTGATAGTATTCATTATTAACCAATTAATTTAAAACCAAAAACATTTCTAAAAAAAATATATAAAAAAAGACATTCTGATCCCCACCCAACCTAAACATAAATGCAGCATTTCAGGCTAAGCTTAAGAAATAAGACTTCCAGTATGGTTCTACCATGTTAGCTTTATCAAAGCCTCCTTGTGTAAGATCTTAACAGCAATGGTCGCTTTGGTTTCCTCCCCACTCGAGATGCGCACAAGTGTTCTTTATTGAGCAATGCAAAATTATGTATGTAGCATCCCAGCCATAATGTTCTAGATGTGGCCAAGGCGTGACAATTCAGAACAATATGCATTTTATCTTGCAGCATATCATGATCCTTACATATTGCACAGCCAGTTCCAATCTCCCCATTCAGAGATCTAATCTGCCGGATCCTACCCGCCGGATCCTACCCATGGGAGTACATTCAGTCTCTATTTTAAGAACTGGTTGCACCAGTAATAGTTTGCAAATGTTTCCATGTATTTCCGAATGCTGCCCTGGGGTTTATCGAGCGGTAACAAGCTACTATAGAGTTTGTACTGTCTCATCTTAGAAATTGTAATTATCAAGTTATTTCTTAGCAGAAAGTTCTTGGTTTCGGACGGTAATATCATTAGTTGACAAATCTTAAGTTGCTCCGGTAAATACATGTTGTCCATTTATGACCCCTTAAGCTTTGAAAGTCTTATAGATGTGTCCTTAAACTTATTTATAGATTTTCTAAATACAGAGTTGAGTTCACATAGGTGCGTTTCTTCAACATCAGGTGGCGTGGGGAGCCAAAAGTAGCTCCCGTTAGCGGTTGATGTAAAACTAACCGGGCGCTACTAAGCCACAAGCAGGAACTAAATGGGTCCCAGGTCCCCTCAATTTCAAACACTGGGACAAGGTATAGTCATCTGACCCCCTCAGTACATCAAGGAGAAAAATGTAGGTAGTCTTGGTACCTGGAGTTGATAAAAAAGGACCCCAACTAGACAAGTTGGTTCCACATGGTGCATGTTGTTTTTCACAAAGAAAAGGTTACATCAATCCACCTTTGGTCACTATGGGCACCTTTTTGGGAATTCCTGTTATCAGACACTTCAGTACCCGTAAGGCAGATTACAAAAATACAACTCTCTCCGAGAGAGCCTTTCGACTAAGCCCAGGTGGCAGGAAAAAGGAAGTCCTAAAGTAAAGAATCCACCAAAAGGTGAAGTGGCTCCCTCAGTTGGGCAAAAGAAAACCAAAACATGGAATTGGGCTATCTCAAGCTACAAACCTACTGAGAATTAAAACTGTCCTTGTTGCATATTTAGTTATAAACCACCTATAATTGCCCTTTTTTCGGCACAATTAATACTACATAAATTCATCTGTGTCACACTTCCCTCGTCCATACCTCTTTAAACCGCCTTAACATCTGATGTTCGTTCTTGCCTCCCTTTGCTGTTCAATCCTTCACTCCGCCGCTGCGACCTGGGCCCCTTCTCTTTTGCAGACGACATACAGGGGACACAATTTGCCACTATCAATACGAGCCTTGGTGCTGTGAGATGGCTATGGTTGTAACTAGTGCAGTGTAAATGGCCATTGTTTTGCCTCCTGCCCAAGAAATGTAGAAGGGATAAATCCAAGTGGAAAAGTAAGCATAGTCTCAAAGTCCAAAGCAGGGATTTCTCACCCCCCACCCCACCCCACTCCCAAGTTGGATAGGTGGAAGAGGGAGATTAAGACCAAAGCAGTTTGTCTGCATAAACTATCTGCAACAAGATGGTTTTGTGGTAGTTATCTGTGGGGGTTAAAGTCTAAAACAAATCATCTTTGGTATGGGAGGTATTATAATGGGCACACTCTGGGTGGTGCTACATTGGTGCAGCCAGTATGGACCTGGATTTCTTAGTGTTGTTTTCATTTTGTACTGGCAGATGACCAGAGTTATTCTTTGGGGATGCTTCATTTATTGGTGCAGCCATCCTGGATCTGCTTTGGCACAGCTAGCACCATCTTTTTTTATACTGGCATAGATTGTGGGTAAAGGCATCATGAAAATGCTCCTAGCCACTCTTGATGGCCTGGCGTCTATTGTATATATTTCTTGCTCCATGTTATGCTAGAAATCAGAATTGTAAACTGTGTGGCTTGCTTTTACCCAATTTTCCACAGACCATGTGCTGTGAAAATGCACTATTCTAAGACCTTTTCGGTTGGGTGGGTCCAGGGGCTACCACCATTATGATCATCAAACATTTGTGAGAATTGTTTGCTCCCTGCCAATTAAGAAAAAACGATAAAACCTACCACTGCTATTGGAGTGCTTTGTGAAGGTACTACTCCAGTTTCTAAAGTGGTTGCTGATCTTTGCATTTGTATGAAGCTGTTTGTTTTTGTTGCATATCTACATAACTCCAGAATGTACAAATGAACTACAGCAAGGTCTTTCTGGTGGCAAAAATTGTTTGTGCAATATCATTTTATGTTTTTATTTTAGGTTATTGTTGTTGGAAATCCAGCCAACACAAACTGCCTGACTGCCTCCAGGTCTGCTCCATCGATCCCTAAATCTAACTTCAGCTGTTTGACTCGCCTGGATCACAACAGAGCCAAAGCCCAGGTAAGTGACTGCTCCAAACTCATGGAAACGCTTCATAGGCCAGTCATACTTTGTGCACATGGCTATGTAGTCTTCAGTAATATCTGTGGATATGTTCTTTTTATTTCAATTTTCTTTTTATTCAGTGGATGCTGCTTTATTTTCCTGACTTCTTAGCCAATGAATGTCAGTTAGACCGATTCATAGGACTGCACTTTCATCTGCCATTGGCATGAACTACCTTTGATTTACTTATTCTGATGAGTGATTGTCCAACAATTGTAGAAGAAATGTGCATATTTGATTAGTTCTCACTGTCTGCAACTCCTTATTCTGGGTTAATCGGCCTCATTTCAAGTGTGGCAGTCCAGAAACAAGGGTGCTGGTAAGCTCACTGGCACCCTTGTTTCCAGACCACCACACTTGAGTCTGCTTGCCAGGGCCACTGCGCCCAACAGGTCTAACCCTGTTGGAAAGGGTGCCGGTGCTTCCGTCTACCCACTCCCATGGGAATAGGGACGTATGAAAACTGGCGCCTGAATTCCCGCGCTGCCTGGACTTGTAATGTCACGGTGCCACCGGAAAGTCGAGCGCAGGATTCGATGTTACAGGGTGTGCGCCAACCTGCCGGTCGCAGCGGCGGTTTACCGCCAACCTGCCGGTCGCAGTGACATGGTAATCCGCCGGTCGCCGACAACCCCGTAATGAGGCCTAATGTCAATGTTACCTGCTTTGCAAAACCGCTATCTTTTGAAGGTCATTGAGTGATAGACTCCTGTCTTTAGGCGTGGATTGGCTCAATTATCGGAATTCTGCAATGCAGTTATCCCGGCAGCATTGACATTTTATTTGTTGGAATGGCTATATATAGAGGTGGATTGTGAAGGGGTTGGTTGAAACTTCATTCTAGATTTTGGTAGTTGGGGTGTGGCCCTTCAGTAGGAACATCTTCAGAGATTAGATAGCAGAGAATGGATAATGGTAGTTACTCCAAAAATTAGACTAATTGGGGTTTTCAGAGGTTGACTTATGATGAAATGTGCAAGCTAGTGCATGCAGAGCTTGTGGTATGAAGGAAAAAACAGAAAATCGATGCTTGTAGATTACACATCAATGAGCTGAGCAGTCTCCGGCATTGGCCAACCATGCTCTAGTGTGGGAGCTCATTAAATGTGTTCAATCCTAGGTTTAGCAGGGCATGAGCTGGGAATTTAGTGGTGTTGTTGCCGTGGTGATCTGGAATGGCTTCAGGCTCCTGGTTTGTCCCAAAATATAGAAATTACTGTTGCAATTGTATCTTATCACCCATCCATGACAAATTGTGGAGATTCTTTTTTCCCGCTTAATATCTTACTGATTTTCCCCGTACCGCAGCCACTTGAGGCAGTTATTATCCTGTGCTCTAGTATGTCCACTGCACACATATTAGTCCAGTCCTCCAAGCTAAATAGTCTTCTACATTGTTAAGACTCTTAAAACGCCTATGCATGGTCTTCCCTCAATGATAACCTAGCCGAACCTGCCGGCGGATGTTGATCCATGTGACTGATGAGCTTCCAAGACAGACTCACTTCTCCCATGAATTCTCAGTTTCTCATCGTTCCACCCTACCCAAAAGTGGTCAAAAGATATGACTTGACGTAAGAACTTTCATTAGAGGAACATCTAATCTTGCACAATTGGAGGAGGCTATAGTCCGCCCACGTGACCACAGGTCTCTTTTTCCATCAACCATCAGAGAATCCAGACCAGTCGGCAGCCAAGCAAAGGGCAGTTGGGCAATCATTTAACTGGTTATCCCTGCTTGCTCTCTGCCCAAGATGGCAGCCTGAATCCACTGCTGCACCCCCTTTCTGTAAGGTCACCCTGTATTTGCAATTTCTTTTGCTGGTGTGTTTGCACTTCAGGACCTACTGATCACATGAGCTCCTCACTCCCTGCCTGCTGCCCTCTTCTCAGTCACTATGCTTATTCACACCTTCCTTCTCCTTGCTCATTGCCTACCCTTTTTGTGAAGCCTTCAAGCGCACTCTAACTGAAGTCTTCTCTGCTTCTTCACCCACCCTCTTATCCTTCCACCACTCTTCTCCCATTCAGGTCCTTCACATCACTCCAATGGTTGTTGATCATGCTCTGTCATTCATTACCTTTGCCTCCCACCCAACCCTTCTGTTATCTCCAAACATAAGTTCATACCCGACTCTGGCTCCTTTCGTAGTCTTGGTCAGGTCCTCCCATATCTCTCTCCCTCCTAATCACCCCCACCCCTCAAAAAACACATTTCTGATGTTTGTTAATCTGCTTAGAATCACATGCTGTGCATAGGTCCGACATCCAGTGGTCACTGCGGAGTATTGCATTTTGTTTTTCGTAGTCGAAAAGGGGACGTCGACAAGGCGTGTCTGTAACACTATCCCTATAGTGACGTGCGTTGTACCCACAATCCCTCACGCGTCGAGGTCCCTCAGATTGTTTTTTTCCGCCCAGTTTCTGGTCGCCTTTCGCGGAGCTCCTAGAGAGACATTGCTATACTTACCACGGACCTCGGTCCTTTTGTCATAACTTAATATACTGATAACGATCCCTCCCCCTCGACGTTAGCTGTGAAGCTGTTTCTCCGCCGAACTGATTTTCGACGGAGAGGAAGAGCGGAGGAGATCCTTCGGCGCTGCCGAACACGTGGCCTGGCCTCAACGGCCAACTTACAGTAGGGAGAGTGGGGGTTAGAACTTTGTCTCTTCTCTTTGAGAATGTCTTTCTTTCTCCCTTTTCTTTCCCTTGGGGTTGTTATCGCCAGCTATTATTGCCTCAGCTATGGAGAGGACACCATTTAAGTTTTGCCCACGCTGCAGGGGCAAATATACTTGGAAAGATAAGCACAAGCTCTGTAATCGTTGCTTACCCCTCGATCACATAGAGAACAGCTGCGCAGCCTGCAAGCTCTTAAAACCCAGGACTCTTAAAGAACGTAGGGTTAAGAGGTGGGCGGACTACGCGATGTCGAAGTCAGTTTCCTCACCCGCTGCCGCTGTTACTGAAAGTGACGAGGAGTGCGATAACTCGACGTCCGTTACGGAAGTCATGAACCCCCAGAAGGAGCGCTCCCGCTCCTCGTCGTCCGTCCCCGGCCCCGACGGGCTCGGCTCACGCCCTGCTTATGGGGATGAACACCCCGGCGACAAGGACGCACACAAACCCCATAAGGCTAAACACACTACCCACGGCTCTTCTTCGTCGAGAACGAAGGATCCATCAGCGCCGAAGGGGACGCAGGGCACTCCGGCGTCTACCGCAGACCGTAAAGGTCACAAGCCCCACCCGCAAACGCAGCCGCGACCAGCGATTGGGCTTCCATCTAACACGGGCGCTACCCCAAAAACATCCGACGCAACGCTCCATAGAGCGACCGTCGAGGTACATCGCGCAACGCACACAACGTCGACACCAGAGCCCTCGACGGACAAAATCGTGGCCGAGAGCCTAGCGAGAATTGTCGCCGAAGACAAACGTAGGCGGACGACGAAACAAACGTCGAATACCGCGTCGAAAAAACACAAAAGTAGCCAGGAACTGCCCCTTTCTCCAAAGGATGCTTCCGAACTACCTGAAGGCTTTTCAGAAGGAGACGGGAACCTCTCGTCGACGTTGTGGGAGCGTTCGAAACGATTCGAAGGCGAAAACACTAATTTCCCCCCTCTAGACTATTCAGGGGTACCCCATGAGACCCTTGAAAGACTCCATTCTTGCATGGAGAAAATGGAAAGGTTTCTAGGAAACCAAGACCCACCCACTCACAAAAGACAAAGAGAATGGCCACAGGATGACCCTAGAGTCAAGATTCCTAGGCTGGTTGACCTCACTGAGGAGGAGCAATACCTCCAAGAAGATGAGGAGTGTTTGGGTGGAGAAGAAGAGGTAGAACTTGAGGAAGAGGGGTTCGAAGAAGATCCTTACACAACTGCTACAGGGTTTGAAGAGGATACAGCTACCTCGCAGCCCTGGCTTTCACCGTCAGTGCAGCCTTGGCAATCCCCATCAGTACATTCAGACCCTGATGCCTTTCTCCCTTCTCCTCTCAAGGATTCACATGGGAACTCCTCTCCCATAGATGACCAACCTTCCCTCAATGCACTATTGCGCAAGGCAGCAGCGCATTTTGAGATTGATACAGGGGAAACTCTTCCAGACATTGACTTTGTAGAAAAAGTCATCAAAGAAAAAGCACCTGTTAGCCAATCTATTCCACTCCTGGCTTCTATTAAAAGAAGAATTTCTCCTTCCCTTTCTAACCCAGCTTTAGTAAGAGGGGTCAACCCTAGAATAGAAAAGCTCTTCAGCCCTTCATCCCCTGACCCTTTATACATCAGAGGACACTCTATTCCGGACTCCCTTGTGGTTACCAACACAAGAAAAATAACAGGGGTGCCACTATCCACTAGTGAAGCACCTCCAGACAAAGAAGGCAAAAAACTCTACGCACTGGGGAAGAGAATCACGACCTCCGCCGCCTTCTCTACTAGAATTGCTAATAACAACTCACTTTTAGCTAGCTACGCAGATGCACAGTGGAACAAGCTGCGCAGCGAAGCAGAGGAAGCACCAGAACCTCTGCGTTCTCGCCTGCTAGCTATAATATCAGAGGGCACACTGGTAAACCAGGGCATCGTTAAGAACTCCCTAGATGCCGCTGAGACGGCTGGCCGCTCCCTAGTGCAGGGAATACTTCTCAAGCGCCACGTTTGGCTACGCAATTCAGGTTTTAAGCCCGAAACCCAAGCCTCCCTCATAAATAAACCCATTGAACAGACGCATCTGTTTGGGAAAGCAGTAGATGAGGCCCTAGAACATGCTAAAAAAGAGTTTGATACCATCAAGACTCTTGATCAAATTTCTAGGCCCCCTAACAGGCAAGGCTATGGTAATAAACGCTCCTTTCGTGGCCAAAGACAGCAGCAGAACCACCAACAACAACAATATTACTCTGGCTCCAACTGGCCCACCAACCAGGGTAACACCCAGTTCAGTCAAAGAGGCCAACGCCGTGGCAAAGGAAGAGGTCGTGGCTCCAGCCCCAGAGGTTCCACGCCCAATACAGCAAATGACCCGAAAATTCGGGTCCCCTCCCATGCATCACCGGTCGGGGGCCGGCTAACATCGTTCCTTTCAGCATGGGAGGGAATCACGTCAGACCGTTGGGTATTATCCACCATAGCCCACGGATACTGCATCGAGTTCAACGGTTCCCCGAAGTACAAACCCCCACGGAACCGGCGCATGACACCGCAACACCTCTCCATTCTTCTTCAAGAGGTGGAAGAACTACTGAAGAAAGAAGCTATAGAGCCCGTCCCCCTATCACAGGTAACAGAAGGTATTTATTCAGTGTACTTCCTTGTACCCAAAAAGGACTTAACCATGCGCCCTGTATTAGATCTGCGCCCAGCGAACATATTTGTCAAACCCCAAAAGTTTCGTATGGTGACCTTACAGGAGGTAATCCCACTGTTATCACAAGGGGATTACATGACAACACTGGACATGAAAGATGCATACTTTCATATTTTAATGTTGACATCGCACAGAAAATACCTCAGGTTCAAAATAGAGGACAAACACTACCAGTTCAGAGTACTACCCTTCGGGATAGCATCTGTACCAAGGGTATTCACGAAAGTACTGGCAGTGGCAGCGGCCCACCTGCGCAGATTATCCATCCCGGTATACCCTTACCTCGACGACTGGCTCATAACAGGGGATTCTTACGAAACATGCTTCTCCAATACCCAAAAGACCGTAGACTTTTTGTCCCAACTGGGCTTCTCCATCAACGAAAAGAAGTCCAGCTTAGACCCCAGCCAAACCAAACAATTCCTAGGGGCTCTAATTCGAACAAAGGACGGCCTCGTATTCCCCTCCAACGAGAGGGTCCAAAACATGCTGTTTCAAATTCCCCATTATGTAGCAGGCCGAGAGGTGACGGTACGCAAAGCAATGCGCTTGCTAGGGATGATGGCGTCATGTATTTATTTGGTACCTCACGCGCGCCTGCGCATGCGCCCAATGCAAGAGTGGCTCTACAGCCAGTGGTGTCAGGCCAGCGGACAATGGGACGATCTAGTGGTGGTCTCGCAGGCCTTGGTTCTCTCGCTACGGTGGTGGACAAAAGAAAACCTGTTATTAGGGAAAACTTTTGCCACACCCGCAGTGGAAGCCACTCTAACCACAGACGCATCCCTTACAGGATGGGGGGCTCACCTTTCCCATCAGACGGCACACGGAGTGTGGACTCCGAGTTTAGCATCCAAGCATATAAACCTGCTGGAACTACTAGCGGTGTTCAAAGCACTGAAAGCCTTTCAGGAACACTTACAAGGAAAGACAGTGATGGTCCTCACAGACAGCACCACAGCCATGTACTACCTCAACAAGCAAGGGGGCACTCCCTCTCCAGGACTGTCCAAGCTATCCCAGAATATATGGAAGTGGGCTCTCAAACACAACATGTTCCTACTATCACAACATGTACCAGGGGAACTCAATCTGCTAGCAGACAAACTCAGCAGAGACTTCCCCCTGCCCGAAGAGTACGAATGGCAATTGCATGAAGACATCGTCTTAGACATCTTCACGCAATGGGGATTCCCGGAAATAGACCTGTTCGCAACCCTGGAGAACTCACAATGCCAAAGTTACGCCTCCAGGTACCCCCAGAACCAGTCCAAGGGGAACGGTTTGTCGATTCAATGGTCAGGGAAATTTGTTTACGCCTTTCCCCCGACTCCCCTTCTCAACAAAGTGGTGCACAAGATGCACCAGGAGCAGGTTACCATGATACTAGTGGCCCCAATGTGGGCACGGCAACCTTGGTTCGCTCACTTGATGGAGATGTCCCTATCTCCCCCAGTGAAACTTCCCTGCCCGTACAACATGCTGTCACAAGACAAGAGCAGGACACTGCATCCATGCCCTCAGACCATGAACTTAGCAGCCTGGCTCCTGAGATCATAGAATTTGGACATTTACAACTCCCACAGAGATGTATGGACATCCTCAGGGAAGCCAGAAAACCTAATACTCGACACTGCTATTCTAGCAAATGGAAAAGATTCATTATCTGGTGTAGAGGTACTAGCATCAACCCAGTTGACTGCTCTCCTACTGGCATTCTATACTTGACCCATTTACTGGATTCAGGTTTAGTGTTCAATTCCATTAAAGTCCACCTAGCGGCACTTTCTGCATACACCACTTCCCAACTTAAAGTGTCGTGGTGGAAGATACCAGTTATCAAAGCCTTCATGGAGGGGGTAAAGAGGATACACCCTCCGATAGCTAACCCAGCTCCCGGATGGGACTTAAATGTGGTACTTTCCAGACTCATGGGCCCTCCCTTCGAACCCATGCACAAAGCAACTCTTAAAGATATCACCCTTAAGACTGCTTTCCTAATAGCTATCACCTCCATTAGGAGAGTAAGTGAACTACAGGCTCTTTCTGTACTAGACCCCTTCGTAACAGTTCACAAAGATAAAGTGGTTCTACGCACACACCCAAGGTTTGCACCTAAATTCATCTCGAAATTTCATGTAAACCAAACTATAGAACTACCAACGTTCTTTCAAAACCCTTCCAGCTCGGGAGAAAAAAGTCTGCATACACTAGATGTACGCAGAGCTGTAATGTTCTACATGGAAAGAACCAGACCACTGAGAAAGACTAATCAGTTCTTTGTCTCGGTGGCAGCAGGAAGAGAAGGAGATGCGGTCTCAAAATCCACTATATCTAGATGGATTGTTCAATGCATCACTCTCTGTTACACTCTTGCTAAGAGAGAACTACCCTTCAAGCCAAGAGCACATTCCACTCGAGGCACTGGGGCTTCCATAGCATTCATTGCAAATGTTCCCCTTGAGTGCATCTGCAAAGCGGCTACCTGGAGTTCTGTGCACACCTTTACAAAACACTGTCTAGATGCACACTCTAGATCTGACTCCCAGGTGGGACAGGCAGTATTAAGACATCTTTTCTCTACTGTTCCTTCTCATAACCCACCGCCAACTCCGGGTACTGCTCGCTAGTCTATGCACAGCATGTGATTCTAAGCAGATTAACAAACATCAGAAGACAATGCATTACTTACCGTAAAAGCATTTCTGATGGTTGTATCTGCTTAGATTCACATGCGCCCACCCTTCCTCCCCGCTCGGATGGAAGGAACATAGACTTCCTTTATATCTCTTTTCTGTACTCACTCACGTCTATAAGGCTCCCTCAGGGCAGAACAATACAAACAGAGGGACCTCGACGCGTGAGGGATTGTGGGTACAACGCACGTCACTATAGGGATAGTGTTACAGACACGCCTTGTCGACGTCCCCTTTTCGACTACGAAAAACAAAATGCAATACTCCGCAGTGACCACTGGATGTCGGACCTATGCACAGCATGTGAATCTAAGCAGATACAACCATCAGAAATGCTTTTACGGTAAGTAATGCATTGTCTTACGGCCCCACCCCTATAGATTTGATCGAAGATTTTGACTTCAGTGTGGCAGGTTAACATTTTTAGTTTTTTGTAACTTTCCTCCATTTACTTCATTAGAGTCCCCCCTCGCATAGCTGCTTTCTTTGTGGCTTCTGATTTATGATTATAATTTGTTTTTTTAGGTGAGGATCACTTGCCTCACTTGCTTCTATCACTTCATTTAGTGTGCACTGGTCAGTCCTAATGGCTCCATTTTTGTTTTTATACTTTAATTTTAGGTAGGACTTTCATTTATCCCCCCCCCCCTTTTTTTTTTTCTTTTTCACCCCACTTTTTGGAGAAAAATGTTTGCCAAAAAAAATCGACAAACATGGTGGTTGGGGGTAGGGCATATAAGGGGTAGCGTGAGGTGGTGTATAGTGACAAATAGGCCAGGGGGGTTTCCAGTCACTACTTTGTGTACTTGCTGGAACTATTTATTTGGGACAGTCTGACCCCAATCTGCACTTCAGCTATGGTATGTCTTGTTGCTGGAATGCTTGTGAGGTTGCAGGCTGTCTTATTGTTCAGCCTCCACCTGTTTGAATGTCTCTGGTCCCTCCACAGGTAGGTTGGGGGCAGGCCTCAGTCTGAAATTTGGAAGAAAGAGTTTCTGTAGCCATTCAAGAGTTCCTCATAAGATCCAAGTATGGAAACGGAAGGACTGCCAGTGGAATGCTGCTATGCCCAGCATTTGCCATGCCAGTCACCGTGTTTTGGACGTCTAATTTTAAAACAACTGGTCAAACAGTACTGGGTCCATTCCTCCTAGTTGGGGCCAACCAGTCTGAAACCCTGTTCCTCAATCCATTGCTGTTTCAGTATCTTGAGTTGTTGTCAGTTATGCAACTGTGCTACAGCTTTGCACAAACCTTTCCCACTTAATTGTTGGAAACTTTGCTGGCATCCTTTTTGAGTTTTGCAGTCTTGTCAACCTGTTACCATCCTGACTGTTCGCCTACTGAGGGACTCCCTACCGGCCCTGTCCCCATCACACCAATATCCACTTCATTCTGCTGCTCCCGAGGAACCCTTGTGTGTTGCTGGACCTGGATTAGAGCAGTCTTCACCCTGTCCTCAGTGTTTTACTGAGCCTCATCTAATTGTCATGCAGCCTCAAACCCAAAGCATTGTGAGCCTTATCCTCACTGATTCCCCATCCTGTGGTATTGCCATGCTGAGCCTGCCCCCATTGACTTTCATTGGGCATAAAGCTGTGAAATTAAAAGCAGCTACCGTTTCTAGGCAAATGCTGTATAGCCTGAATTGAGCACTCTCTTGTCATCTAGGGGGTATGGTAGTCTACACACTCCATAGCTGGAGAACCCTTTTGAATATTTCTGCAGTGACATCTTATCAAGAGAGCACTGCTTGCCATAGACGCAACTCTTAACCATCAAGAACTGGATATGCAGGTTGGCTAAAACTGTTTTCCCACCAGACTTTATCCTTTTACATTGTATGCTGCCTATTAACTGTGTTGTAATTTAAAGTGATGGGTAACCCATTTTGAGGTTTCTAAACTTTGTGTGTATGTAGCTTGTGCCGTTACACCCCGTTTCGGTGCCACTGGTTTGGCGCAGGCCGATCCGGCGCGGCCAGTTCAGCGACGGGATGGTTTGGCGCTGGGATGTTTTGGGGCGCCAGTACGTGCACATACTCGGAGGGATTAATTTCCCTGTAAAAATGCAGGGCTGCAATTTCACTTCTTCATATGACGTCCCCTCCCAAAGCGTGCACCAGAGCACCCCACCTTTCTTTAGGACTCGAGCTCTGTTTGCCTTTGAGTCCCTTTACCGCAATCGGCCATTAGCTGCAACTCTATGGCATGTGTTCTCAGTGCTTTCTCACGTACAGCAGCTTCTCGGGGCTATAACGCACACTGCTCCTCCTTGGAGCTGCGGCCCTGAGAAACGCTCCTGCTCTGTGATAATGCTACTTTGAGGCAGACAGTGAGTGTTCGTGAAGCTGCAAATCTGAGATAAGCTGCTCTCTGATGCTGCTCGTCCGAGTCATGCCAAGCCCCGCTCTTTGTTGTTTCCCCAAGAATGCAGAGTCCTACTTCCCCAAGAATGCAGTGTCCCACTCTGAGGCTGCTCTTCTGAAACCTGCAGATGGCATGAAGTGACTGCCGAAGCATGCAGCTGCTGGAGCAGGACATTTCGGTGTGGCCGGTTCGGCGCGTGCTGCCGTGCCGAACCGGCTCCTGCGCCAAACCGGCTGCGTCAAATTGGCCCGCGCCGCACCGAAATGTCCTGTTGTGCCTCTGCTTGGATTACATGCTATGCATACGCCGACATCTAGTGGTAGTTGCAGAGTATTACATCATTTGTTTTGGAAACTCGTAAAGGGACATCGACTGGGCATATTAGTAATACTATCACTAATGTGATGTCCACTGTACCCATGCTGCTTCAAGTGTCGGTCACTCAGATTGTTTTTTCTGCCATCATAGTCCGTCGCTAGTTTGCAGAGTTCTACTGGCTAACGCCTTTGATTATAAAAAAAATTATATTAGACATTCTTACCTATTTCTTTCAACAATTAGCCCATCGTCTACCACACTAAGACCATTTTCAGCAGCTTTTGATGAACGGATCCTTCATCTATGACGAGGGGAACAACCGTCTCGACAGTGACCTACACGGGCCTTGCACCATTACAGTATGGAGAGTGGGGGTGGGGGGACCGTCAAACACTTTGTCGTCTTTTTAGAGCATGCCTAATCTGACCCCCTCTATTGCCTCTTCGCTGTACTGCCTTTTCCACTAACTATGGGAAATACGCCCTTTAACTTCTGCCCATCTTGCAATGGTAAGTACCCCTGGAAAGACACGTGCAAAGTGTACAATCACGGTTTACTGAGGGATCACCCCGAAAATAACCAAGTCATGCAGGTTCTGTTGTCCTAAAACTTTTAAAGTATGTTGTACCAAGCGCTGGGCTGCACATGCCATTCCGCCGAGGCCTGCATAGACGTGGCAGTGGAATCCAGTGACTGCAGCTTTGGTGTCCTAAGTGACGCAGAGGACGATCTAGGTTCAGGAGGCTCCCATGTGCAAGCCCCAGACCCCATTAATCATGCCAGCGGTCCAGTTATGGAGAAAACACCAGGCGGCAAAAGCACACACCCACCATGACGCACGAAGGACATACCCCACAGTCAAACGCTGATCACATTGTTGACCGTTCATGGCCACGTAGTGTCGAAGGAGAAGTCCTCTAAATCATCTTTGTCCTCTGGGCCATCGCGTCCGCTGCATGACAGTTCTCTGAAACAAACACTGACTAGGCCAGTTTCAGACAATGGGCCTCATTACAAGTTTGCCGGTCTGGTAACAATGGTGCTGGTAAACTACGAGGTCTGCCCATGGGTGCCTTTTCGACCGCCAGGTCTGACCTGACCAGACAATGTCTGATGCACCGGCACATTCACAAATGGTGCTGGTGCATCTGGCCTCCCCATTCCTATTGAGCCCTGTGAGCTCAAATGGGAATGGAGAGCATTTCTTTTCTGGCGCCCGGGAATGGGCAGTTACCGGGTCTGCCAGGGTTATAATACCCCGGTAATTGCCCATTTTCGGGTGCCGAGGGGGGGTGGAAATGACTACCACTGAAGCCGTAATGAAGCACACTGTGCCTAAAATGGCCCTTCTTACATGCGCTGAATGGCACACATAGAAATAAACTTTCAACGCCCCCTTCAGCCGTGTCGAATGCAGGAATTAATCAAGAAGCATGTCCCAATCACGCTCTCAAGGTCCAGCCTCAAAATGTTCAACGGATATTCCTTCCAAACCCTCCACCTCACAGGATAGACCCTATACTCCTGCTACAGACGCCCTACCTGTGATGAGTCGTAAGGAACATACACCCGTTCATGACACATGTCCCAGTTTTTCCACCGTCCACTCAGTGGACCCCTGAAAAATTCGACACGGTCGTGAGAATATCCTGCTTCATGGATTTTATGGACAGTCGCCCTGAAGAGTTCACAAGCCCTCAGGGCTCTGCACCGGGAGACAGAGTAGCGAGGGGTGAACCACATGCCAAAGTGCCACGGCTAGACCCTTCCGAACCTAGCACCTTTACACATTCGTCTTGCCACACAGTTCCAAGATCTCTATATTGTGGACCCCTCATAGTCTCCATATCCATGTTCCCAGGGAGACCAGGGCAACCAGTATAGCCAGGACCAGTATTACATAGCAGACATCTACGTCATTAGTCCCCAGACAATCCGGATCAGCCAGTGGCAGACTCGCCTATAGACAATCGGCTCCAGTACAATGAGCTGCTCTTCAGGCCGCCCAACACTTAAGGAAAGATACTCGGGAGGTCTTACTCAACAAGGATTTTGCAGACGACATTCGGGGAGACAAGTCTGCCACACAATTTATCCCCCTCCTGCAGTCGGTATAAAGGAGTATTCAGCCTTCCTTAACGCCAAACCTCACGAGCGGTCAACCACTGCATTGAGAATGTGTTCATGCCAGCCCCTACCGACCCACTGTATATCAGATGTCTACTAAAACCTGACTCCCTGTCTGTCACCACAACCAGGAAGAGGGCAGGCACACCTCTGGCCTACACTGAAGCCCCACCTGACAAAGAGAGCAAAAAAGATGTATACTTTTGGCAGAAAAGAGGCATCCTCAACTGCCTATCAAACCCGAATTGCCAATAATACCACTTTTCTGGTGAGCTATGGTTGCCATAAGTGGGATGAGCTAGAAAAACAAATTGTGGCCGCTCCAGAGCCACTAAAGTCTTCACCTTTTTAGAAGCCATATCTGAGGGCAAACAAGTGGACAACTGCATTAAAAAAAAAAGAAATGTGGATGCCGCTGACCATGTAGGCTGCATCATAGCCGAAGGCATGTTAAGTAAACGCCATGCCTGGCTGAGGCATTCAGACTCCAAGCTAGAAACGCAGGCCACTTTACTTAATATGCCCATTGAGCAAAATGCCCTGTTTAGCAATGCAGTTTAGAATGCTCTGAAGCATGCCAAAGAGGAGTATGACTCCTTAAAAACACTAGGACAACTGTCCAATAAACCTTTTGTCCAATGATGGTCATTTAATACGAGAAGATTTTTTCGTGGGTAAGGCCCACAACATTTCTCTAACTATGGTCACGGAAACCAATCATCATCGCGGGCTAACTCATCAGGACAGTCTTCCTCCAATTTCTAAAGGCTAAAAAAGGTCCAGGAGCAGAAATAGGGCCTCCTCCACCAGAGGCTCCACTACCCCAACCAATGACACCCCGCTCCGGGTCCCCTATTTTGCCACTCCAGTAGGAGGTTGCATCTCACAATTCACACACGCATGGAAGGGAATCACTTCGAACAAATTGGTGTTATCCACCATGGCGGGCGGATACTGCATAGAGCTTCTGCAGAAGCCACTCAACCATGCGCCAAGACACCAAAAAATGACACCTGAAGAAAGGCGCATGTTACTGGAAGAGGTGCAAACCCTGCTGGACAAAGACTCCATAGAAATAGTCCCAGGTAAACCTGGTTATCTATTCAATGTACTTCCTTGTGCCAAAGAAAGACTTAACAATGAGCCTTGTACTAGACCTGCGCCCGGCGAACACGCATATCAAGCCACAAAAATGTTACATGACAATACTCCAGGAGGTAATTCCTCTTAAAACGGGGGGATTACATGGCAACATTGTATATGAAAGATGCATACTTTCATATTTCAGTATTTCTAGCACACAGAAAAGATCTGTGCTTCCAGATAGTGGGGAAACACTACCAATTCAAGGTGCTCCCCTTTGAGATAGCCTCTGCTCCAAGGTCTTTACAAAGGCACTAGCAGTGGTAGTGGCGCACCTAGGCAGAGGGTCAATACCAGTGTACCCTTATATATAGGGGTGTCACGGTATTTGTTTTATGGCGGTACGATGACCTTCTTGCCAAATGACGGTATATCATGGTTATCACGGTATAGCAGGTGGAGTTAACTAATAACAAATATTTTCTTAAGGTCATAAATTGTCAGATTTATCATCACAAACAAAACTAGGCACCCAGGGCCAGAATTGGGCTTTTCAACATACTTTCCAATGAAATGCCACCTCTTGCTTCCACCAAACACACATGTGAAGAGGAGCGGGGGGGGGGGTGGGGAAGCCCTGCTGCGACTGGCAAAGTGTTGTGAAGTTATTACTTTATGTTATTAATATGGAGGGGGAGACATGCATGCAATACTAGAAGCTATGGAAGCGTGGAGTTGTCACTGCTGCCAGGTTCTAATGATGTCATAGGGCACTAGCTGTATGCTCTGTCCCCAGCATTCTATATTTGTCAGTTGGAGTTGTCCCTTGCCTACATTGGATGTTTCTGATGTGCTGCAGGTCTTTTACCTGTTTACTAAATAAATCCATATCACAAAGACTTACCTGCCTCCACGAGTGCCTTCATAACACAAAGCAAACTTAATAGCTTTTCTTAAGTGGTCATTTAGGCTTTTTGCTCCCCCACTGGCTACTGGTGAAGATGAACATCTTGATAATCTGCATGACACAGATCAATGGATGCTGACTGTAGTATGCGCTTCTGCGCATACACACACGCGGGCACACTCTGTCTTTACGTTACAGCCTTTAGTTTACTTGCGGGCCAAAAGGTGTTCAGTAATCACGGACATGTTACCCGTTGGTATGGCAGCAGGGAATTACCGCAAAGATAAGTGAATTTCGCTGTGTGACTTATTATATGTAAATTCAATGATAGAACCAGGAAAATCCCCCATTGTCATATGTTTAGAAAACATTATCCATTATAAATATATAAACCCCAAAGCCGCCAACCCAAAGTAAATCCTTTTCCTTCTTGGCACTGTATGTATTCTTCCTATTGCTAACATATTGATTTTGTGTCAGGCACGTGTGGTTTACGGAATGGCATTAAAAACTGCTCCAACTGAAACTACTTGTACCAAGAATTTTTTTTTTACATTGCCTTTTTGCTTTTGATGTTCTTCAACTTATTATTAAGTCAATGCTTTTTAGTTAACTTACGAATACGCCGGCAGGATTTTCCAGCTGTAGCAAGGTAGCATTTTGAAACTTGTCTCTGCACATTTTTAGTTGATCCACCAGGAATCCAAGGCAGCTGCAGAATTACTCGTTGATCGCCTTGAATGAAAGAGTGACTAGTAGAAGTGTTAAAATGCACATTTTGAGCAATGGCTTGCTGCTCAGTCACAGGTCATCGCTTTGAAAATTGGCATCGACTTGCATTTTTTTGGAACCACTTGGCATGGGCATCATGACCCCTCGCTGCGACAACAAGTTTGTTTTGACAACTCTTTATCCCATTAAAGGGAGAAAAGTCACTCATGTGCGGTCTGAAAGTTCATGTCATTGTGTTTCTTTTGGCCAAATGTCATAGCCAACACAGACACACCGAAAGGTTGCATAGTGATCTAATAATTATAGCTTGTTTACCATCTGCCTGGTGTATTATGAAGGTCTGATGTCGGAGTCACCACTGACCATGTAATCCTAAAGGGACAGCGTACAGTGGGTGCTGTTGATTTCTTTTTTGATTCTTGCAATACATGTTCATTTACCTTAAAGATAGTGGCAAAAAAATAAAACTTTGAAAATTACAAAGTTAAAATAAATATTGGCACAAATATGGCCTAGACCACCACCCCACCAGAGCCCCATCATTACCGTTTTCCCCAGGTCTGAGTGCATTAGGACCCTTGTGATGCGAGTTCAGAGGGGGGCATGCTTTCATGGGTGGTGTCACAAATTGAGAATAGACCTAAGAAATATTTCACCACCATAGCTCTGGATACTTCAAATTGAATCTAAAATCTGTCCTGCCTGCTTGAGTGCAGTGCCATATGCAGAAGGGGGCTAGGTGAAGGATCAAGCGAAGCAGCAACTCTAGTGCCAATGTGCAAATCTACACAGAGGACAGGGTGGGGGCAGTTTATTTACTAGCAGAAAGCACCGATGGGCCCAGTGTTCACGCAGTTTACAGCAGGGCCGGACTGGGGCATAAAATTGTCTCGGGCACCAACATAAAAGTGGCCCACAGTTGCAAATGGGGAATTCATTCCATTAGGAACACTGTTTGAATAGTACCCAAGGGGGAGATTTTTGATAAAATAAGATTGATGCAAATTGTACATTTAAAATAATATTTATTCAGCAACAGTGGTCAAAACTATTAGCCGCATAGTGAAGTCACTCATCAAACTTGCCCACTTTGGCCAAAAAAGTGCCCCACTTTCACCCAAAAAAAAGGCCCACACAAGGATTTTGCGTTTTTGGTTCGGCTATGGGCCTATTGCCCTATAGGCCAGCCCATGCCTGGTCTACAGAGCTAAAGTTGTTTGTGGACATGCATCGGAAGGGCATCCAGTTCATTCCTCCTTTGAATTCTGGGATGTGTAGTTCCCCATCTTGCAAATTGGTGGGGAAATGACAAATCCCAGAATTCTAAGCTAAAACAGAACTGGATGGCTATCCGATCCATGACCATGTGAAACTTAAGTTCCTTGAATCTAAACCATGAGAGTAATTCGATGTGCATGACTTCACTGGCCGTCCTTTTTTTTTTTTTTTTTTTTTTCTTTTTTTACAATTTGCACCGTCAGAGCAAGAGCTGTTCCAATGTGTGTTTTCTCAGTGCAGTCGGATCTTAACCTACTGAACTAATGGCACATGATGGCCGGGCCAGGCTGAATTGATACATTTCTGCTTCCTGCTGGCTGAGTGGTTCTAAGCAAAGTGCTCCTGGCTCCACTGTTTTATTACGTTTGTTTACATACGAACAAAGGGTAAAATAAAATGATCACTTTCAGTTGAGGCCCTCAGCTCACCCTCGTGATGTCCCTGTGGTCTTGCTAATTGCAAATTGAAAATCGGGACAATCACCATAGAAGATCTGACCTGTAGCACGGAGCAGCATGACTGTGTGAAAACATTTTAAATCTGTATGCTGCCTTTAAATTTAATGATGCCTGAAACAAAATATTTTTTTTCTAGTTTGCCCATGAAATCCAGGTCTGGGCGAGCCTATGAATTGGAGTCTCATGTATGCGTATAGAGCAGTCAGCTCATCGTTACCAGCTTTGCCTGGGGAACACAAATGTTCAGGCACTGGGCAGCTTTCAACACAATTTGCGCAAAGTCAGCTGATCTTTGACCCGACTCTACTTATCAGAGAAAGAGCGGTCTCAGCAGCAAAGCTGAATTTACTAATATGGCCTCACTTTCCCTATGCCCTTGACTGCCAAACAAGGACCCCTTGGCAGACGGCACATCCAACAGTGCAAGACCAAGACTGCGCAGCACTTGCTTACTGCAGCCTTTCCAAATCAGATTGAAAAGTACACTTAACGGTATACCGGTATAAACAATTTGACGGTTATCATTGTTTAATTAAGCTGTTCACGGTATCTTTAACAGTATACCGTTATACAGTTACATATATAGACAATAACCGGAGAGACTCCTCAAATATGTACATACAACACCCAAAGAACTTTTAACCTACTATTTCAATTGGGATTTTCTTTCTGTGAGCAAAGATAGTCTTGTACCCAGTCAAGTAAAACAATTCCGGCAGCAATCACAAGGACACAAGATGAGTTATTCTTCCCCCTCAAACGAGAGAGTACAAAACATACTTTTGCAAGTACCTCACTATCTAGCCGGTCGCCAGAAACTGTACACGAGGCAATGCCCTGCTTGGGATGATGGCCTTATGCATTTACCTAGTTTTGACACTCATGTCTATGCCCAATGCAAGAGTGGTTAGCAAAACAATGGTCTCAGGCAAGTGGTAAGTGGGACAATTTAGTGGTTGTTTCGCTAACCCTAGTATAAGCGCTTTGCTGGTGGTCCAAGGGACAACCTGCTAAAAGGAAAACCCTTTTGCAATCCACCAGTTCAAGCGATATGAACTACAGACCCCACACTCTCTGGATGGGGAGCACATTACCTTCATCTCTCGGCCAGTGGACGGAGACTACAGCCCAAAACCACATAAACATTCTAGAACCTCTAGCAGTTCTCAAGGCAGGGCAAGCTTTAGTAGGTCAAAAAGTGCAAGTTCTCAAAGACCCTCCCTGCTTGTTTATGTAAAACAATGCAGTGGTGCGAACACACCAAGTCTGTCCAGGATATCCCCAACAATTTGGAAGTGGGCACTCGAGCGGAAGATGTTTTTAGTCTCTCAGTACGTTCCAGGGGAACTCAGTGCTCTAGCAGATATCCTGAGCAGAAGTCATCTACCCGAATGGCAAATCCACAAAGACATATTAGATTAAATATTCTCCCTGTGGGGTCATAATCCTATAGATTTGTTTGCAAAAAAACCTAAACACCCAATGCCCAGACTTTGCATCCAGGTTTCCCCAACTAGGGTCCCAGGGGACCGCCCTGTAGATGAACTGGTCAGGGAAATTTGCTTACACTTTTCCACCAACACCACTCCTGAGCAGAATAGTGCACAAGATGCACCAGGATCAAACAACTCTAATCCTGGTTGCTCCTATATGGGCGAGACAACCTTGGTTTCCACATCTGTTCAAACTGACGATGTGCAACCCTATCAAGCTCCTGTGACCTAACAACATGCTAAAACAACGGGGCATTGCTCCATCCTCGTCCTCAAATCTATGAACTTTGCAGCCTGGCTCCTGAAGTCCGAGTTCGGTCATCTAAATCTTCCACAATGGTATATGGATATCCTAAAGGAGGCACGGAAACCCAACACCAGACACTGCTACGGTTTTTAAAAAATGGAAAAAGTTTGTGATATCATGCCGGTCCGGTCACAAACCATAAATCTAATTGAATGTTCTCCAGCCAACATACTCCGGCCTAGTATTTAACTCCATCAAGATACGCCTAATGGCTCTGTCAGCTTGCACCACAGGAACATTACGAAGCATCCTCCACAAATGTTTTCTTCTGACCTAAGGTACTGTGGGGGAAAAGGTATTGCTTACCTGATTCCACAATCCACAAAGTCGCTCCAGAGCATTGGACTGCGTGTAGAGGTGTCCAGGGCAACCCCCTCTTACCTCCGATCCAAACGCTGCTTGTGTCCCTTTTTAGCAAATCCTTTAACAGGGTCTCCAATGTTGGGTAGGCCTTCTTGTATCTTCCTTCCTAGAGACTAGAAAGTATCCACAGGAACTTTTGATTTCTACTGCTTTGCAAGACTTTAAGCCGATACGAATTGCCTTTTAGCTAGGATTGCGTTTTGGACTTTGAAAGACTTGCTGTGCCGCAAAACTGCCTCTAGAACTTGACTAACCAACTGTTTTCATTCTCATGAATCATTGTGTTTGCACAATTGTGCATTACTTTGACAATTCTTTCAGTAATACTGCACACTCACAAACTACTGTAAAAATTGTATGCATTCAGCAACCACCAACTAAGAAGTGACCCTTTGAAAGTTTTAAAAAGTATACCTATGTGTGTTAGGTTATTGTGCGAAGTAATTAACAGCAATTCCTTAATATACATTTATGTATGTGTTTCTTTGATTTGCATTACTGACTGGGTTCAGTGTACTTACCTACAGCTCAAACCTTCCTCTTAAGATAAGCCTGACTGCTCTGCCACTCTACCAAGGTCTCGGAGTAGTACAGACTGATAAGAGTTGGGAGGGGTAGGGGGGTCTACCAACCACTGAGATAGCTCCCTAACGTCTTACCTCCAAGTGGTACTTGAGGAAAAGTCGCCTAACACTTACTTACCTTGAAATACAGTGTGTCTTTCTTAAAGTGTACCATCGGGTTATGCTTTCCCTGAACTGCTTTAGATTACTTTTAAAATACTCGTACGGTTCCTTCTTGCCTTAGAACTGTAGACAATATTTTACTTACTGACCTTGAATAGCTGCTGCTCTTCTGAAACTGTAAGGTTGCTGAGTTAATTCAAATAAGTACTTACTTGCCTGACTGAAGTCACTCAGTGTGTGGTTAGAAGAATGCATGGTAAATTACTTACCTGTTGGGCTGTGCTTTCCTGATTTGCTTCTGGGCAGTTCTAAAATAGATTACTGTATCCATGCCTATCCTTGAGAAGCTTCGGGCCTCTAATATACAAGTTAAGTTACTCCCACTGAACTATGTTTTAAAAGTAACTGGTGTGGTAACTGTAGTCATTCTTGATAGTAGATAGTTATCCATGTTTCAAGATATCCTTGTAACAGTGCTGGTCTAATCAAGTGTTTCTATAATTGAATTCCACTGTATATTATGACCATTAGTGCCTGCTGCCCTTGAATAACTTAGTGTATTCTGAAAGTATATCTAACCTGATTTTATTCCCCAGGAATAGCTTAATTCTAATTGTGTTATAGGTTTGACTCACCCTGACTGCTTTTTTAATCTAAGGTGATACTTTAGCTAGTAAAACAGAAGTATTGAGTTGGTTTTTATGTGTGTCAATAACTTATGTGAATAGTACTTCCTTTCCCAAGATTTATCTGGTCATACTGCATTTAAAATCATTATGTTCACAATGCTTAGTGTATCAGTGTTACTTTGAACAATATGTATGCTACAATTTCCTGGTACTGACCTACAGTTCTTTCCCTCCTAAAATGAGCATGGCTGCTCTGTCCCCAACTCGGGTGGCACTGACTTCTACTAAGAGTTGGAGATGCTGTGTTGCCTAAGTTGTATGGTTTTATGAAGCCCTTAGTTGGACTTTAGAAAAACTGTCATCAGTGTGTTTTTTTTTGTCTAATGATTATTGTTCAGTACATTTTATGTATTTACAATTGAATGTACCTTTTGATAATGCTTATATGTAAAGTATGACACTTGAATGCTATGTATATTTTGTTGTAGATTTATTTTTGTAAAATCTGTTTTTTAATTGCTAGTTTTGGGAGGCTTTATGCATGCGTATATTTTTATTTTAAGTAAAATATTATTTTGTACAGTTGTTTTTGTGTGATTGTTGTTTTATGGAAATATTGTATAGTTTGAAGTGTGTGGGATTTAAGGGAGTGCATGGGAGTTAAGGGTACGTTTCCTGTAAGCAAAATAACAATTTGATTAGCAGGAGCTAAAAGCAGCTCCTTAGTATCTGGCATTACCCAGTAGGCAGGAGCTATTCTAAAGCGTGCTGCACATTTAACTCACACATGAGACGCAAACTATAGTTTGTCAATTATATGACCCATTGTGCTTTAATTGTCTTCTGGATGTGTCCTAATACTCGTTTATACACATTCATTGGGACACAGGGTTAATGTTGTATGGATATACTAGTGTGAAAACGTGTGTGTGGGGGGAACTGCATCAGACAAATCTACATCATTGCCTTATGTATTTCCTAAGGCAACACCTTATTTCCTAAGGCAACCGCTCCCTCTAGCAGTGACAACAGGCGAAGCAGGCAGTGCGTACTGTGCATGACTGCATCAGACAAACATACATCTGGACTTGTGTATGATTTCTATGGCCCCAGTTGGTCTGTGAAGCAAGTGGCTCCTGGTGGCAGTTTGCATCAAGGCAGCCAGGCTCTCCTGGGACACCATTTATGCCCAGTAAACAAAAATGCCATGCCCAGTAGGAAATTACTTGACTGGCTGCCTCTAGCCTTCTAATGAAACCTATCTTTTTTCAATTCAACAGGGTTTATTTACTGGCCATCTATGATGCCCAGTAAAAGTGCCACTATTGCCTTGCCATTTAACCCCTCCAGCTGGCCCACCAAAATCTGCTCCCCAGACCAGCACAAACCCATTAATTCCCACAACATTCACTGGCTCATTCACTTGGTCACACGTGCACCCACACATCATGCGCGCACTCATGCACGCACATGACCTAATTCCAAGTCTTTTTTTTTTCTTTTCTTTAAAAAAAAAAGAAAAGTACCTGCATGCCGTCACTGTCGGGACCCTGCTCTGCTGCAGCATCTCCACGAAAGCCCTCTGGCTGCCACATGAGCAGGCAGCAAAGCGTGCTTCCTGCACATGTGCGTTTGTGCTGGACCACTTCCGACTCGCCGCCTGATTTGATTTTATGTGCATGGCGATGCAGTAGCATTTTTGTGCTCTACTTGTGTTCTTATGACTCATAAGATAGGAGTATCCCTTACTCTTCCAGAGAGTGTATTCTTAGTCATGGGGCTGGGCTTGTGGGGGCTTTTTTGGTTGTTAATATGGTTCCGTTGCTTCCATTAATGGAATTGGAGGTTTTCTGTTTTCCTGGAAACCCTAAAGGGTCACATGACTAGCCCTTTTCCCTTGATTTGTTTAAGAGGAGGTGGCTGTCTTTGGCCAGTGTATGTGTCCCACGACTGGGGCTTTTAGCCAACCTGAAACCAATTCTGACTGACCTATGCCAATGCTAGTCTGGGATAGTGTAGATTCACTCCTTTTGTTTAAGAGCCCTTCCTATGTGTATGGGGGTGCTTGGAGGGATGGTTGGCCATTGGCTAACAAACCCTCTATTTCAATGATGCTTGGTGTTATTGGGTGCTTTGACTTGCTGCCTCCCAAGGGATATTAAGAACATACCCTCTTACCTTGTGAACAACGGGAACTCTGAATCTGCCCTATAGAAGGCCTTTTTGATAAAGGGCAGAGTGAATCTTTGTGCTAGCATCCTTTTGAAATTCTTAGGAATCTAATCGCAAAGCTGTGCCCCTTTAGGATGACCAGAAGAAACCCACAACAGCATTCCTTTCTCATCCAGTGGGGACAACTGCTCTTGCTTCACTGCCTCATCTCCCTGTAGCTCCTGACTGTGCCTGCTTGGCTGTGCCGGACCCATTAGTGAGTGCCTCTTTGCTGCCAGGACTCCGACTGAACTGGCCACTGAATTCTCAACCCAGCACATCAGGCAGGCATCCTAGACCATTATCTCTCCCCTGGGAAGCTCCAGAGGCCTATGCTGCCTCTGTTCCTGCATCTGCACAAACAAACTCTCCTTCCTAGTTCCCCTTTGTGACCGTCTCTTCTCGGGTTTTAGTTTTTCAACATTTCTTTGTTCTTTCTTTTCCCTTGGGTCTCTGAGCCCAACCCAGCCTTTAATGCAGAATCCTACATCTGAGGATAATGTGGGAATTCTGCATGCTTTCTGCTTCTGTGCAATCAGCCCCTGGCCTGGGAATAACAGTACCCAGAATAGTTGCTCTTCCCAAGTGTCTTGCAGGTCCTCCTGCAACAGTATCTTTGCTGGATCCTTTAGTCCTTGTACAACACACACAGCAACCACCCCAGGAAACTGCTGGTTAATATTACATCCTACCTGGATGATTTGGAGACTCTGTAGCACAAATTTACAACTGCTCTACAATTTGTAGGAGATGCAAGATGGAAAGAAATGGAAAACCGGCCCTCTCCTGCATCAACCTCGAGAATAAGATACTGACGCAAATTAAACTGACCCAAAGTCCCTGTGGTTCAGCAATTGGCCAAAAACTCAGCTCTTCAAGCAACACGTATGTTGGGGTAGATTTCTCTTCTTGGTGAAATCTCCACTCCATCAAGTACCCAGCACTTTTTTGGGACACCTGGATTTTTGATAAATTCTCCTGAGTGGAAACGTTTTTCGACACTCTCCCCTTCTTTTACTCTGTACGGAACCTTTTTGGCCCCCTTTTGGGATTTCTTTTTTGGAGTTATGCTTTCATCTGATATTTTATTTTAGGTATGTACCTTTTTGTGAAACACATGCTAGCCTCTGTGCAATGTTGTCAGAAGCTCCTAAAGCTTCTCCCTCGGGTTTTTTCTTTCCCCGACTACCTCTTGCAGTTACCTGGGTAGGGGGGGGATACTTTATTTTATTTTTTATCCTACCTGTGTTTTATTGTGCAAGTCAGCCCACACCACCTTATGTGGAGTGCCGAGGGGATTACAGTTTATCCCTTTTCTCGCCTCTCCAGTAACACTTTGTTATTGTGACAAGCCCATCATTTCAGGCTGGTGGCGGTGCACCTTTTTTACTCAACTTTTTTCTGTACTTTCCATTGCAGGCTGTCTTCACAGCTGCGATAAAGGTACATAAGACGGCACGCCATACCTAAAAATGGAGGCCTTGTTTCTTAAGCCCTGAACAAGATGGCTTGTCCTTTCTGATCTTTTCTTCTATGGTTCTGGGTACGGGTGGGGGGAGGTTCCTTTGTCTTCACTGGGCTTCTCATAGAATGCTTGTAATGGTTCCCTGAGTGCCTGTCAGGACAGGAATTGGGGGAAGGTCAACCGAAACATCCCTACTTCTCACCCTGCAGTGTGCCTGGCTGAAACCAGTTCAGACTAGGAGACTGGCTATCCCCATTGGACAGCTAGCCCAAACTTTGAATGGTGCATGGGGCATGAATTCTGGACTCAGCCAGTATTCCTGCATCTCACCTGAATACATTCTGAGGTCCTGGAGCAGAAACGGCGTGTCTACGGCTGGAACAAGAAAAGTCTGATTGAGACGGTCATCATCATCACTTCCAATGACCGCCAGAGTCTGAGTCCCAGCTGCTGTCCAGACTTCCTCACTCCAAGTGACGGGGAAGACCTGAATAAGGGGGCTTCCTCCCATAGACTGGTGGGCCTAATCGCACCTGCTGCAATTTGCTAAATCTCCTGAAGAGTTACAACCTGTGCATTGTCTCCAGACGCACGGTTTCACCTGAAACTTCGAAGTCATCCTTCCAAGTCTGCAACAACCTGAATTGGCTCTATTGAGTGTTCTCCCCAGAGGCGAGCACCGAGAAACTAAGTAGAGTGGACCGCTGCAACAACAGTCTGTCCACTAAGCCTGCAGAAGATGCCAACAAGCCATCACCCTGAAAATTTGTTGCTGGGTGTTACTCTGTACGAGTAATGTCGCAAGATCCACCAACCAGGGCCGAAGAACAGGAGACTGTCTGCTGTTGCCTCACCGCTGGAACCTTCCTGCAGTAATACCTTCATTCAAAGGTACTGTTCACCCCTGGTTTACCCAATTTAGCATGCTTGTGTGATCCTGTGACTGGGGGGGGCTGCAGATAGTCTCAGGTCTCCATATAGCAACATTGGGGGTGACAACCCGTTGTACTCTTAGCAGTAAAACCACCTGCCCTTGGACACTGGTCATTGGGCCATCTGTTTAGGGGGGGGTCATCCTAATCTCCCTGAGTCTACTTGCAACCACCAGATGTACTTACCTGCCTTTTCTTGGCCAACCCCTAACACCCCACACCGCCCGCCACTGGTGGCCCAGTGGTCCATTACAACTTTGTGAGATTCACACTATATAGTGTTTGTCTATTAAGACATGATTGGGTTGAAGTTATAAAATGTTATTAGAAGCTTGGAAAGTTTGCATATATGTTTCGGATTGGTTTACTACTATGGGATTTTGTTACTTTAAAAGCTACTCTAAAGTGATTATCTGTGGCTTACCGTTGACAGTAATACAAGTCCTCTTGTACTGTATAGGTTTGATTAATAGTACTTATTTGAACATAGAACTGTAATAGATTGCTTTGGAGTCTGTCTATTTTTATATAACTTGTAGGTGTTTTCTTGAACCAAGGTCTGCACTGAGGTCTGTGTACCGAACTGCTGCCCTCATTAGAGAAAGCCTGCCTGCTCACCACTCTACCATACCTTGGGTAGCTCAGGCTGATCCTAAGAGGTGTAAGCCTGTGCACCCAAGGTGGGCTTTCCGAAGTTCTGTCCCAGACAGTGACTTTTATAAACCCCCCACCGCAATAACCTATGATATGGCATTTATAACGCGCCTATACACAAGTGTTTCAAGGCGCGAGAAACCTAGTTTCTGGTTTCCCCTGGTAACCTCTAGCCTGCACCTCCTTCCCACATCTCTTGCAGGTGTCTGCTTTATTCCCCCTCTTCTGTTCAGTGCTTAGTTGATAGCTAGATTTGCTCTGTGTAAATCAATAAATGGTGACTTTAAGCAATATGTGCACAACATCATTGAGGCTTTCCTTTTTCAGCATTTATTTTTCTGTTACTTTTTAAATTGTAGGCTGCTATTGCTAAACATCCTTTTGCATTAAGAACAATCAAGACTGCAGCACTTTAAATAGATGCATGTTTCTTTGCTTGATCTCAGCATTTGCTTCAATTTGTATGTAGTACAAATGTGGAGGTTTTAAGGATCTGGTGCCATTTTGTTTCCTACCAGATTGCACAGAAGCTCAAGTTGGGATGTAATGATGTGAAGAATGTAATCATCTGGGGCAATCACTCCTCCACACAGTATCCAGACGTCACCCATGCAAAGGTGAAGGTGCATGGAAAGGAACTGGGAGTCTATGAAGCCATTAAGGATGATTGCTATCTCAAGGGTGAATTCATCACGGTGAGAATACAATTGACCTGTGTAGGCCAACAATGCTTAATGGCTGAAATGTTCTCCTATTGAGTACTCGTTCTGGAAAATGATTAGACCTGGGACCCATTTCTGCAATTCGTCAGCTGTAAGATGCGATCTTCCAAAGCTTGTGACCGGGCCTTGCCACTCAGTTGCTCTGGCCCACTACTAGGTTTCATGTCTTCCAGGGAACTACTTAAGGAATGTTGGTCACTTGACCAGGCCCTGCCCCTCAATTTCTCCACCCACTATCTATTTAACCAGTCCTCCTTAGGCATTCTCATTGCTCGTGTCCTCGGCAAAGGACTTATTTAGACCAGGACCTCACCAGTTTGTGCCGGGTAGGTCTAGGGGCCAGCCCCGTTCAACAGACCAACTCACAGAAGTTACGCTTTCATTGTTGACCTCTTCAACATACTCTCCTCTACCAAATTAGCACACACTGTCTTAGATTTTAACATTGCAGAGTCACACACCAACAACCACACTCGTAGCATGCTTTTCGCTCTGACTGGATCCATGCACCTGAAGCAAATTTTGCTCCCCCCACAACAAAGGGAACACCCAACACTTAGTCTTTACACCATCCTGGCTCCAATCACCTGCACACACTATCTTACTCAACTGGTCTGACCATGCCGCCATCCCATTGTCGACCACCCACTCAACCACAGCCCACAAAGGTCTGGCTAAACGCCCCCTCAATCAGCACTGCACATTCCAAACCTTTCTGGTCAATGAACTGGAAGCAATCTTCAGACTATATTCATGCCCCACCATCCTACGCCACAGGGAATGTCTCTGTTCTAGAATTATTCAAATCCGCAAAAACATTTAGACGCACATGCTCCCGTATAAACTGCCCATGCTAAGACCAAATAACCCGTCCACGCCCCCCTCACACCCCTCTACACTGCTGAGCTCGCTGCCAACAAACACTGACTAGAGAAACAGTAACGCAAACATCTTGATCCTGGTGATCTCCGCACCCTCAACCGAATATAAGGTCAGACTTCAGCCGGGCAAAAGAGACCAAGACTTACCGTCTCCTTCATTCACACTTCCATAGTGTGCTCTTCCCGTCCAATGACATGGGACACTGTATTTTCAAGATGTTGGTCGCATGCACAAATTACTAATCCACATCCCAGGTCATTCACAAATATTATTCTTCAGCGAATTTTCAACTATGTATGTGATTTCATGACATCATGGATTGTTATGTAAAGTAACCCTTGAACTATTGCACAAAAAAGTAAAAAGCTTACAATACAAAGTCAAATGAAAAATTAAAAATTTGTTTTATGTACTGTTTGAGTTATGTGTTTAGCATCAGCAAGTATGTTGTGTTTAATGGTTGCCCAGAATGACGTGCTCCCATTAGGGTCAACACAAATCAGTGTACATCTAATTTCCTTTGTACACCCCTTAGATTCACAGAGGGTAGGACAACCCCCTTGTAACAGCCTCGGCAGCCTCCGCAGCCTCAACGCTCTCTGCTCCAACTGTAGCTTTCTAATTACTACTTCACCACTGTCGTGGCAGTGGGCAGCCTCAAACGTGAGCAAAACCCTCTTTTAAGTAGTAAAGCATTGTACCCGACCCCTGAGGTGGCAGAGGTTCTGGAGAAAACAAAATGCTAAGGTATAAACTTTTTTTATTGAAAAAATAGATAATATCAGACAAGTCGAATGCAGCTCCCACAGCATTAGCCCCCTCTTCACTCCTGGACGCACTCTGGACCAAATGCTCTGCTCTGCTCTCTCCCCCAGACCTAAAAACAATTCCCATCTCAAACCTACTTTCTTCTCTATCATTATTCTATTCTTCAGCATTACACAAGTTATAGGCTCAGCACGCAATGCACGACTGGGCATCATTAATGCCTCCCTTACAGAATGTTAATTCCCGGACACTCTCAAGACTGGTCTTGTGTAATCTCTTTTGAAAAAAAGGCTCCAGACCATACGACCTGGCCAACTACCGCCCCATTGCATACCTCCGTTGAGTGGCAAAATCGTTTTCAAAGATTGTGGCTACAAAGCTACAGAATCAAATGACACCTCCTTAATGACCATCAATCAAGGTTCCGCCCCAAGTGTAGCATTGTGACAATCCCCATCCAAATTCTGGTTAAGGCCCTGCAAATCATCATCCTTGACTTCTTGATTGCATTTAACATTGTCAACCACTGCATCCTCCTCGCTGACCGGATTGGATTCTCTGGCACTGTCCTAAATTGGTTTACCTTCTACCTCTCGGACAGACAACAGGCTGTCCAGATGAACAAATCGCATTCTTAACAACTCCCAGTCTTCTGCGAGTCCACCCTCACTGATCCTTTTTAACCTTTACATAGGGCCTCTGTGCACAATCCTCAAAGATCCCTATTTAGCATTCCACCAATACGCGGACGATACCCACAGGACATGGATAGTTTCCGGGAGTACTTAGCCATCATCCAGTCCTGGATGTTGACTAGCTACCTGAAATTTAAGCCATTCAAGACTGACTGTGTCCATCTTCTTTTGCATGTTTTGTATTTCCTTCTCTTCCCCTCTCGCCCCTTCCAACCTGCTAAACAACCACTTGCCCACCATTGGCTCAATAGTATGCGCCGAAAATAATTAGTCCCACAACTCTGATTTTATCAGAATCCTTCTGCTTCACAGCAGCCTGTCGTTTCAGAAACAGCCAGCAAGGCCCAAACAGCCTCGCACCAAATCTCCACCTTTCATACTTCCGGGCCATTGTACATGCCCTTTACGTCTCATACATTGATGGGGAAATGCCCTCCTGGGCTCTCTTCTGTGGTTATTTTGGCTCCCCTAAAAGCAGTGCTCCATGCAGCAGCATTTCTTATTATGGGTTCACTAAAATATGACCACCCCCTCCTACGCTAACTACATTGACTTCCCGTCTTGCCGGGATACTCTTCACGACTGCATGCATCATTTTCAAAGTCTTCAGCAGTACACCATTGTATCTGGCGGTTCAGCTCCACATACCTGTTGGCACAGGATCCTCGTGCCGCATATCAACCAAGTGGCTCGAATCCCAACTTACCCACAAAGAGGACCCACAAACAACCCTTCTCTTGTCATGCACCACGCTTTGGAACTCTCTCCTGGTATCGGCTCAGAAGACACCCACAATTTTCCAATTTCGCAAATCTTTCAAAATTTGATTTTTCACCATCTAACCAAGAAGTAATCCCATTGGACGCACAGTCTGCAACTCTCAGTACTGCAGTACTGTTAAAAGATGCCAGCCCACCTGCTGGCTACCCGCACAAGTTAAGTCTGCACTTTAAACCATAAAATAAATAATACAAAAATAAATGGCTGTTCTAATCAAATCTTTACTGACCTTATTCTCTATGCTGCCCGGCTGTACAGTTCTAATAATTCTTGGGATTCTGGATCTGGTATTCTTCTCTACGCCTGGGCTTATGCTTTCTGGTATCAGCAGAGTGTTGTGGTATGATCACTTTTTAGTTTCGTTCCACTTAACTGATGCACTGATTGCCACATCCTGACAGCCCCTGTTAGCGCTTAAAAGGAACTGGCGATCTGTGAGTTTAACAGACAGGACAGCTATGATCAAATCTAAGTCCTTGCCTAATCAACTTATGGATTTTGATATTTATGTAATACCCTGTTGCTAACGGTAAATTAACTTGCGCCCATTAAACCTACGCCTCTTCGGTAGCGCCCTCCGCAACTGTGGTTTTTTGAGGACTCTGAAACTTGAACTACGGCAGGCGGAGCGCAATTGGTGTAAAACCTATGAATCTGCTCTGAAGGTGCGATTTGCTGCCCTACCTAAAAAATTGCTATATTGCCATTACACTGCCTAAACAGAATTCTTTTTAGGCCCAAAGTAACCTCAGCTCTCAGTAGTTCTAAAGAGCTTTTCTCTGTGGTTAAATCCTTCTCTTCCTCATCACGTTTTCTTCCTACTATTCCATCCTCCCAGCTAAGCGGCGATGCTATGGCGAATTTATTTTCTTACATATATTGAAAATATTCGTCAAATTCTGTTGGATCAAAGTGTTACTCCTGCAACCCTGTGGGAGGCTGACGCGGTCTAGTACTGACTGGTCTAAATTCCCAGCTTTTTCAGAAGATGCTGTTCCTTAAGCCGCCTTAGAGCTGAAGTGTCCCGTCCCCCTCTGACTCTATTCCTATCAGAATTTTGATAAATATTTTACCTGGTTTGGTTCAATTTATTACTCAAGCTGTTAACGTGTCCTGTCAATCGGGGGTTATCCCTGATTTGCTTAAGCAGGCCATGGTGATCCTGCTTTAAAAAAAAAAAAAAAAACCTACCTTGGATGAATCTGACCTGTCTAGTTTTCGCCCAATCTGTTTTCTTCTGCTTTGAAGCTTCTAGAGTCCGTAGTCCCTCTCCTTTCTTCCTTTGAGTCTTCTGCTAGGCTTGACCCCTTTCAGTGGGGTTCCGACCAGGCATGGGTATAGAGAGTGTTCTAGTATCTGTGGTGGATGATCTTGCCAGGCTAACTGATGGTGATGGCACTGGGGCCTTAATCCTGCTTGACCTGTCAGCAGCGTTTGACACCGTAGACCATGCCACCCTCCTTGCTCGTCTGCCTCTGGCAGGCCTGGGGGCCCGTGCTGGACTGGTTTAAATCTTTCCTGGCAAATAAAGGTCATACTCTCTCTTCCTACTTTCTGCTCGGCTTCTTTTCCTGTCATGCGGCATTCCTCAGGGTTCGGCCTTGTCCCCTCTATTATTTACTATCTATATCCAACCATTGGTTGATCTTATCCGCTCCCATGGGTTCAGATGTTACTCTTACTCGAACACACAGATTCTGGTCTATTTAGATCACGACCAGACTTTGGTGTCGCCCCGTCTGAGAGATTGCCTGGGTGCTGTGAGAGTGGATGGTCCAAAATTGGCTCAAAATAAATGGAGACAAGGCACAGGTCCTTGTTGTGGGCGCTGCATCTTCTTGTGATACTGCTCTATGGTCTTCGTTCTGGCCTTTATTTGGCACAGTTCCTGTGATAGTTGTGAAGAATTTAGGAGTCGATCTCTCTTCTACTTGGTCTATGGCCCCATGGGTCAGCGCTTTCTGCAAAACTGGTCACTTCGCTTTGAAGGTGTTAAGAAAAATACTTAATATATCTTTCATTTCACCATCATCCCATAGTTGTCTTCTTTGGGAACTAGTCGACTTGACTACTGTAATGCGCTCTATCTTGCACAGCTGAAGGGCCTTATTCATCAGCTCCAGCTGCTGTAGAACTTAGCAGCTAGAGTCAACAGCTACCCCTTATGGTTCCCAAGTCCAGTTCTTAGAACTCTTCACTGGCTTCTTGTGGGGAAAATGATTTTTTATTTTTTTAAAACTTTTTTTTTATTAGTGGTCACAGAAAGGCACACTGCACACTGCACCATTGCACAGTTCATTTCACAGATACAACAGGAGTACATTGTTCAATACATTTTTACAAAACAATATTATGGTGACAAGTCATCAGTAATCACGTTACACAGGTAGACTCTAAACGGGCCCCAAATGTCTTGCATGTCGCAGGTTGGGTCAACACAAACTGCTCTGATTCATTGACGTGTGTCAATTCTTGTAGGAATTGGTTCATGCTGGGAGGCGCAGCGCTTTTCCATTTCTGTAGAATACATTTTTTGGCAACATCGCAAGAAATGTTGAACAATCTTCTGATTTTTTTTTTTTTTTTCCCCGAATGTTTGCCTATGTCGCCAAACAGGTATTTCTGGGGGGGTCACTTCGGGGGGAACCTGAGTAATTTCTTCCAACAATTTTGCCACAGCCCTCCAGAAACCCTCCACCACCGGACAATCCCAATACATATGAAAATAACTGGCCTGAGGAGCATTGCATTTAGGACAGGCATCTGAGGTATCTGGTGCGAATTTTGCGATCCTGGCCGGCGTGTAGTGTAACCTATTTAGAATTTTGAATTGGATCAACCTCAGTCCGGAGTTAAGCGAGACCTTCTTAGTTAGTAAACAATCTATAGCCCATCGCTCCTCTTCGATGGGAACCTGCAAGTCTGCTTCCCATTGCTCCTTAATCTGATTCAATGTGGGGGTGTGGGCCTGAACTGCAGCATATAGCCTAGAAATTCCCAGGCCATTTTTGGCTGTCACTAGCTGTATACATGGATGTGGTGCGGGGTCATCCAGGAAGAGAGGCCACTTTTTCTGAAATGCAGATCTCATACGATAATATTGCAGCGTTTTCAGTGGTCCGTCGCCCAGTGCCCTCAGCAACAGGTCCAGGTCTAAAAATGTCCCACCATTAACAAACATATCGCCAAGCTTCATTTCGCAGTTAGGATCCCAGGATTCCTGTATGTTCATGTCATGTGTGGGAGGTATACCCGGAAAGTTCCACAAAGGTATCTCGGGGTTATAGGGCGTCTCTAGTCTCAGTCTTTTGTATATAGCTTCCCATGCCCTAACTGTGCAACTAACCAGATTTTATGCACACGTGTCTTTGTAGTGTGGATCAAAAATGACTGATTGTATGTTTGTGGGATGTGTAGTGTATTCCTCTATCCATGCGTGGGGGTGTACTGTCAGCATCATTGTACCAATGTTTTGCAGATTGTGCTTGGGCCACATAGTAGTAAAGCTCGAAATCGGGGGCTGATATACCTCCCGAAGAATAGGGTTCTGTCATTTTTTCCCAACCTATCCTCGCTGTTTTACAGTTCCAAAGAAATGTTACCACCATGGATCTGAGTTTGGCGAAGAAGGTTCTGCCAGGCCATATAGGGATGTTGACAAACAGGTATAGAAGTTTAGGCAGGATTACCATTTTAAGAATAGCGACTCGACCGGCTAAAGAAATTGGGAGCCGCCACCACATCTGCAGTTTGGTGGTTAAAGTTTGCAGGGCACTTTCGTGGCTATCTGTGTATAGTGTGAGCTTATTCCTGGAGACCAGAATTCCCAGGTATCTAATATGGTCTTCTGACCATTTGAGTCCATAAGTCACTGCGGGGCATCTGGTGGCCGGTGTGAGCGGAAATATTTCCGATTTAGCCTTATTTATCGTGTACCCAGAGTAATTTGCAAATTCCTGTATCTCTGCCATAATGGGTGCTATGTTTATCTCTGGTTCCCTGACATATAGCAATGTGTCTGCACAGAGCGTGATTAGCAGGGTGGATCCCTTCATTTTAATCCCTCTATCCACATGTCTCAGACGGACTGCAGTCGCCATTGGCTCGATGGTTAATGCGAACAGCAGAGGCGAAACGGACAACCCTGTCTAGTTCCCCTCCCCAACAGGAACATCTCAGAGATAGCTTAGTCAGGACACGAGCTGCAGGCTCTGTGTATAGCAGCCTTACTTATGAAGTTGGGCCCCACCCCAAACGCCTCCAGCACCGCAAGGAGATACACCCACGAGACCGAATCAAATGCTTTTTCAGCGTCAAGGGATATGGCCACTGCGCTCCTCGCGGGGTCTATTTACGCCAATATACCAAAGAGTCTTCGGAGGTTCAAGGCTGTAGATCTTGTAGGGATAAACCCGTTATGATCAGGATGGACTAGGATAAGGACTACCGGCAGAAGCCAATTCGCCAGGACCTTTGCAAATATTTTGGCATCGCCATTTATAAGTGACGGGGGCCTGTAGGACGATGCATCCTGTGGTGGTCACCTAGGCTTAGGGAGTACAGTTATTATAGCCTCTCTCATAGTTGGGGGGTAATATGCTGCACTCTAGTGCTTCCTCCCATACCTGCATCAGTATCGGAACGAGTTCCTCGTGAAACTTTGTAGAATTCAGCCCCCAACCCGTCTGACCCTGGTGCCCTGCCTGTAGCCAATGCTTGACTGCTTCTGCAATCTCTTCCGTAGTTACCGGTTGATCCATTGCTAGGCGTTCTTCGTCAGGGAGTTTAGGGAGGGAGAGAGCCTCAAGATGTATCTTAATTTCTGCGAGTGTTTTCCATAAATTCCCCATTAATGTCTTCATCCCTGAGCAGTACCCTCCCCTGTGCTGTGCGTATACTTGTGATCTGAGTAGGTTGCTTATCATGCTTTAGTAAATTGGAAAGCGTTCTGCCAGCCTTGTTACCCTCCCCGTATCTGCGTGCGCGTATAGTGGCTACCACGTATCGGACCTCCCTTATGGCCAGTTTATCAAATTCCTGAAGGTGCGTGTGTATATCAGCTAATAATGCCTTATCTGAAAAGGATTATTTTTTAAATCGCTATGCTGGGTTTCTCGTGCTTACCTTGGGTTCTTTGCTAGCTTTCTCCAGGAGAAGCTAGTTCCGCATTTCTCTACACTCTGAGAGCTACTACTTAATAGTGGTGCCCAAAATTCGGCTCAGCAGTGTGGGGGGGGGGGGGTGGCTGTGCTTTTTTGGTAGCCACAAGTAAATTGTGGAACTCTATTCCAGTCAAGTTTAGACGTAGATCTAATCTTCTTTTTCGCCGCCTTAAAACCTGGTTATTTTAACTACTGGTTTGGTTGCTTATGTGTTTCCGGTGTATTCCTCGCACCAAGATATCTTTTGGTGGACGTGCACGCTATGTTTTAATAACATAATCAGTCCGTTGTTAGGAATTGGGCATGTAGGAGACTAAAGCATAGTCGATGTATCTTGGAAAAAATGTATTGCCACCCCATTCTTGTTTTCGCCTGTAACTTTTTATAGTGGAGATGTATTTCTGGCCCAAGCTGTTCCTAGCCTAGCTCCCCTGCCCACTTTCAGTACAAGAACCTTCCTCTGTACGGCCTTTCCAGTGCATGTAAATCTAAGGCACCAGGGGTTTTTGTTCTGAATGCAAAAGATTACATGGAAAACATTTATTCTCAAACTTCTGCATTCCAAAATGTCTCCATGTGTTTTTATCTTTTGGTGGCCAGTATTTGTGTAGTGTTGCTTTCCATGTTTTGCTTCAGCATGTCCTTATAAATTGTTTTGGCTTTTTTCCCCATCTTGTCATGGAGCCAGACGCTTTCAGCATTTTCAATTGCAACATGTTTTTCTTCCACAGACCGTGCAGCAGCGTGGTGCAGCAGTCATTAAAGCTAGGAAGTTATCCAGTGCCATGTCTGCATCAAAAGCAATCTGTGATCATGTCCAGGATATTTGGTTCGGCACGCCAGAGGTAAGCTTCTTAGCCATATGTTACATTTGCATATGGGTCATGGTGACCGGAATGTACTTGACATGCAAAGCTCTACTGTATTTTTCTGCATGGAAATACAGTAACAAGCTGCACATTTTGAGTGAGATATGGTTCTTGTTGAGGAGATTTGTCATTTTTCTGCCAAGTCTCCTACCTGTGAGACCCCCAACACTATTTGCTGGACTCTTGGATCTTTCTGTCTGTTCTCCTGAGTGAGTGGGAGACTTTTGTTCTGCCATTTTCATTTGCTGTACTTTGTTTTATGGAGTCATGCTTTCCTCCATTTCTAAGGCATGTGTAATTTATTTTTCAGTACACAGCACCTTTTGTGCAGTTTTGCTGGGAGCCCATTGGTTTTCCCTTTGAATTTTTTGCGTGAGAACACATGTTCCCAAGGATAGATATTTTGTTATCCTTTTCTTTTGAGAGATCAGCACACTACCTTATGTTGAATGATGATGGGATACCCTGTATCCCCTTTCTTGCTACTCCTGTAACCTTTCTGTTACAGTAACAAACAAACCTGAATGGCTGTTGGCAGGGGACGTGTTCTAACAACTTCTGTGCAATTTGTACCCACAGGCTGTGTTCACAGCCACTGTAATGCACCGAAGGTGGTGGCTGGATTCTTTAACTGTTTCTTGGTTGGTTGTTCCTTCTTTTGCCGTTTTGGGGAGGTCCAGGTTTGACTTTTGACTTGGGTGGGAATCCTTTGTGCAGCCTGCCAAGGCTCCAGAGTAGCTGAGGACTGGAAGTGAGGGAGGATCCTGAAACTCTGCTGGTCTTTGTCTTTTGGCATGCCTGCCTGGAACCAGTTCTAAACGCGAGGCTGGCTGTCCTTTAAGGACAGCCACTCCCAGAGTTTGAATGTAGCATGGGTGCTGATGGCAGGGTTCCTTGATAAAAGGCTGGGTCTCTGATGCAAAGACAGTTGACCACTAGAACTGAAGATCCAAAGGAGATAACCAGAGATACATACAGACCAGAGATACCTGCAGCACCTTTAGTGACTGGAGAAGCCGGCTGGAGTGACCACTGCTGTCCTCGCCCAGCTTTCAAATTGACAGGGAAGCTCCAAATAGGACGTCTTCCTCCCTTCGACTGGTGGGCATAATCCGTCCTAGACCTTCAATTTGAGCCATTCCTCGACTTGCTGCGACCTTCCTGGGCTGCAATCCACCAATACCCTAGGATCACCATGTAGGATGCATTTCAGCTGCTTTATTTCCCCCCCCTCTCCCTCTTCTCAAAGTCCCCTCACCTGAGTGCAGAACCGAGGAGAATCGAATGGGCGGTAACCGTTCTTCATTATGGGGTTTGTAAAAAAGAAATAAAAAAAAAACACACAGATTTGCATTGGAGCACGAAAAATCCTTTGCTGGAGGTCCCCTCTCGACTGCTGCTACAAAATCCCTTCAAGGGTCCCTTTTGTCACCACGACCAAGGAACCGGAGACCGGGCCCACAGCTGCAGCATCGTGAAGGCTGTTGGGGAGAATGCTCATTTCTGTGGCAATTCCCTTCAACCTTAGAGATCACCAGGTCTTTTGCTGGACTATAGGACTTTTTTGATTTTAACCCTGGCGTGAGTGAGACCTTTTTCTCACTCTAGTGTTTTGACCTGATTTGGATTATGTGTTTCCTCTGATTTTGGAGTCTGACAAACTCACAGCACCTTCAGTGCAGTGTCACAAAGAAATCCTTTAGATTTCCCATAAGGTTTAAAAACCTTTCCTTGTGTGAACTACTGTTCCCAAGAATAATAAAGTTAAATTGACTTTACTTACCTTTTCTCTTTGTAGGTCCATCACGCCCCATCTTATGTGGAGTGCTGGGGAGGGGGGGTTATCTAGTAGCCCCTTATCCTATATTCTCATGTAACATTTTGTATGTTACCCTCACTACTTTAAATGGCTGGTGGCAGTAGTTTAATTTTTCTGCCATTGTGCTTTTCTACCGCAGGCTGAATCTTCAGCTGCAGTATAGAACCCATGGGTGACCATTTCTGTCAAAATGGCCCTGGTCTTCTTTTTTCGCCATTTTTTTGTTTGAGGTCTTTCTTGGGTTTTACTCTGTGCGCTGAGCCAGGTTTGAGCCCTTTGTATTGTATTTTGTTATTTATACAGCACTCTTCCCCACTTGTGTGGCCTCAATGTGCTTTTTCCTTGGTTGGAACACCCTTGGTGACCATAGTCAATGTGGTTGGAGATTCTAGGGGATTAGCTTAGATGCGTGTGTGAATGTTTGCCCTTCTAAGACTTGGGTGGCTGGCAAGGCTCGACTAAGCAGCCCAGTAGAGGTCAGACACGTGGGTGGGTGCTCTTTGTTGAGGGTTAGAGATTGCTGTGGTCAAGAGTCTGTGAGGCCAGCTATACCGGGTTCCTTTCGGGAGGTGGTCGCTGTATGCTAGTGGCAGAGGTGTTGGGGTACCTCGGGCGGCTATGTTTGAAACTAGGCTGGATGTGCCTAGCTGTAGGCCTGTTCTATTGTGGATGGATGTTTGGCAATGCCTGCGGCCTGTGTCCACGCTAGTGATGAGAGTTCTATTTACCATAGGCTACAAGATTGCTTATGTCCGGGTCTAGAATTGAGAGTGCTGTAGCGATGGGCCTAGATTTCGTACTGTAGCCGGTATCTGGGTATAATAAGGAGATCCAGAGTCAAAACCGAGATTAGAGGATCCTGTACAGTGGGAGAAATACCTATGTTTCACAGTGCCAAAGATTTAAGCATATGGCGAACCTAGATCGAGGCTACTCCTAGATTTGAGGATACTGTATAGGCGAGGGGTCCGGGTATCACCCTGCAGTATGATTCGTCATATAGTAAGCCAAGGAGGAGGCTGCACCTAAATTGAGAATCCTGTATGGTGGGCAGGCGGCCCTGGTTTCGCGGTGCAGGAGGTCTCCATATATAACGAACAAACAGAGGGGGCTACCCCTAGATTCGTGTAGGTGGAGGGATCCTCGGCTTGAAAGGCTGCAGGTTTCAGGCTATTGTATAGTTAAGTATCCGTAATGTAACTGTCATCAATGGCTTGTTGTACATAGCTTGCGGAATAGGTTTTGTGGTGTAGGATTGCTATTGTTTGGAGCTTCCCAGGATGAGCGTTGCGGGTTAACAGTGGCAGTGAATAGATAGTAATGTGCGTGTGCTAACCAGGGCCACTTATCATATATATTTATATATTTCTGAGGCTTGTGGACTCTGCTTAGATCCCATGCTGTGCATAGGCCGAAATCTAGTGGAAGCTGCGGAGTATTACAGTTTGTTTTTCGAAACTCGAAAATGGGCGTCGACACAGGGCATGCCAGTAATACTATCTCTAGTGTGACGTTCACCGTACCCATGATCCCTCACGCGTCTAGGACCCTCAGATTGTTTTTTTCCGCCATGCTGGTCAGAAGCACTGAGCGGAGTTCCCTGACTTAGTCAGATTTTGCAAATATTGTTATGTATTTCCCCGTTTATTCCACCTATACGTCGAGTCTCTGAACATCGACACTCGATGCCGGATCGGAGAAAATTCAACCGTCGGACTACAGCGACAGATTTGGGCCTCGGAAGGCGTCTGGCCTCGGCCCGGCCCTCGGAAGTCCTCTGGACTCGGCCCTGCAAGTAGGGAGAGTGGGGGGTGGCACATATCCTACACTCTGATTAATATAGGTACATTACTTATATTCCTACACTCCCAGCCCGCTGCCATAGGGTGCGTATGGAGGGTACCCCCTTTCAATTTTGCCCCAAATGCAACTGCAAGTATCCTTGGGTTGACACACGCCACATGTAACCTCTGCTTGCCGAGGGACCACCCTGAGGCGATTTGCAGAGCGTGCAGTCGGTTCAAACCGAAGACCCTTAAGGACCGTTCGACAAAGCGTTGGGCCCACCACGCCAGGCGACAAGAGGCCATGGCCGCGGAGGGTGCCTTCAGCGATGGCAGCGACGCCGTACTTTCGGACAGCGAGGGCAATGTGGTGTCGATGGACAGCCAAGCGCAAGTCCCCGACCTCTGAAGGTTGTCCGGCAGGGCAGCTATGGGGAAGACCCCCGGCGACACGCACGCTACCCACACCACTTCCAGCAAACAAAAGTCCAACCGAGACTCGACGCGCATGTCGAGTTCTCGGAAAGAGGCACGTGGAGAACGGTCCACTGAGTCGGTGTCCTCTGGGCATTCGAGATCGCCTCATGACACCAAACAACCTTCCACTGTTGCTAAAAGTGCCTCGCTCCCCTTAGTGACTGAGGTTCGGTCGTCGGAGGGCGACGCCGACCTCTACCCCCGAGCCGCACTCCAGGAGTCGGCAGGCAGCGGCAAGCCTGCTACCGAATCCCTTACACTCTCCAGAGACAGGGACTCTACCCCCGAATTTCGACGCCAGGCATCGAAAAGCTCTGATGGGGCCCAAAAGTCCGGGAAGCACTCTTCCACCCACGGGGAAGGGGGAAAACCACGAAGTAAGCAGTCCCAGCCTACTTCCACTCCTAAACTACATTCTACTCCACCTAAACAGACGGACAAGTCTCAGACCCCTGTCCTTAAGGCCCCTGTTCAGGCCAGTAGGTCTAGCCAGGACACATCTCAATCTGTTGTCCCTGAGACCCCTGTTCAAACCAGTAGGTCTAGTCAGGATAAAACAGGGAAAGCACTCCAGGAAAGTTATTCCCAGTTCAAGGGAATGTTCCAGTGATGACAAAGACATAGTAATGTCAAGGATGTCATCATTGGCAGATTTCTATGCCAAGAACCCTGAACACTTTCTCTCTATACTCTCTATACACCAGAAGGGTCAACTCCCTCAAGCTCGAAGGATCCAATACCGCCAAGTAGGAAGTCCCGGGTGAAGCACCAACTCTATCTTCAAACCCTTTCTATATACAGCCCTATTCTCAATACCAGGAAGATCCATCCTTTGTTGAGGATCCAGACTTGGGCATGTTCGAAGAACAAACTGGGACAGGCTACTATGGGGGGGTGGAGGAGGAGGAGGAGGAGGAGGAGGAGGAGCCAGATACATACAGGGTAGATTCCCCAGTAGAGAGAGCCAGCGGTTACAGACTCCCCGGTCGACAACCAACCTCTCCTGAATGAGGTCCTGTCCAGAGCGGCACAGCACTTCCACATTGACACCCAGGGTGCTCGGGAAGAGATGGACTTTGCAGAGGAACTGGTGGGAGAAAGGAGACCTGTTGCTCAGGCCATCCCTATCCGTAAGTCAATACAAAGGAGGATAGACCCTTCCCTTGTTAATTCCAATCTCACTTGGGCAGTAAACCCCAGAATTGAAAAGCTTTTCAGGGCAGCCCAATCTGACCCACTATACATAAGGGGACATCTCAAACCGGACTCCCTGGTTGTTACAAACACCTGTAAGAGGGCGGGAACACCCTTGTCATCGTCCGAAGCTCCCCCCGACAAGGAGAGCAAGAAGATTTATGGCTTGGGCAGGAAAGTAGCCTCCACTTCCGCCTACCAGGCAAGGATTGCAAACTCCACCACCCTTCTGGCTAGTTACAACTGCCACCAATGGGAAGAAGTCACGGCTCTCATAGACGCCACCCCAGAACCCTTAAAAAGCCAATTGCACGAGTTTCGGCAGAGGGGAGAGCCATGTCAGGTTGCATTTTAAAATCAACCTTTGATGCCGTGGATAACGCTGGCAGATTAATTGCTGAAAGCACGGTCCTCAAGAGGCATGCTTGGCTACGGCAGTCTGGTTTCAAGGCCGAGACCCAAGCATCATTGATAGATAAGCCGGTGGAGCCGGATCTATTGTTTGGAAAGGCGGTAGAGGACGCGCTAAAGAATGCCAAGGACGAGTACGAGACACTCCAGTCCCTAGGGCAACTAACCAGCAAACCCCCTAACCAGAGAGGGAATGGCAATTTTCGTCGGCCTCGCGGACAAAACTCCCAAAGAGGCTCAAACTATTCCCAAGGCCACGGTACTACATGGAACACTAACCAGAAGTCTACCCAGAGTTATGGCAGGGGTAAGAAGAGGTTGTGGTAGGGGTAGAGGCAGTCCCAATGAAGGAGGGGGCACGCCTCCACCAAAACAGTGACGCTCCGTTCAGGGTCCCTTCTCACGCATCCCCAGTAGGGGGACGCATTTCCATCTTCACCCAAGCTTGGGAAGGGATCACATCAGACAGATGGGTGCTGTCCACAGTGTCCGCAGGATACTGCATGTCCCCGAAACCACCCTTCACGACAAAGAATACACTCCTTAGACCACCAGAAGATCCTACTCGAAGAGGTCGAAATTCCTCTCGCAAAGGACACGATAGAACTCGTCCCGGGACACCAGGTAAACAAGGGTATTTATTCAACTTACTTCCTTGTGCCAAAAAAAGATTTGACAATGCGCCCAGTATTGGACTTACGGCCTGCAAACAAGTATGTCAAGCCCCAAAAATTTCGCATGACTACTCTCCAAGAGGTAATTCCCCTCCTAAAAAAGGGATTACATGGCAACATTGGATATGAAAGATGCTTATTTTCATATTTCCATGTTCCCAGCGCATAGAAAATATCTGCGCTTCAAGGTGGACAGTCAGCACTACCAGTTCAAGGTACTGCCCTTCGGGATAGCCTCGGCTCCAAGGGTATTCACCAAGGTACTGGCGGTGGCGGCGGCACACCTACGCAGGGAGGCAATCCTAGTGTACCCTTATCTGGACGACTGGCTCATCACGGGGGAGACCCCAGTAATTTGCAGGACAAACATTCAAAGAACTACCGACCTCCTTCGAATTGGGCTTCTCCATAAATGAGAAAAAAATCAAGTCTGGTGCCCAGCACCTCCAAGCAGTTCCTAGGAGCTGTTCTAAATACTCAAGAGGGGTTGGCTTTTCCTTCAGAGGAAAGAATTCGGAATATACTACTGCAAATTTCCGCAATATCAAACCGGTCGCCAGGTAACAGTACACAAAGCAATGCGTTTGCTGGGCATGATGGCGTCATGTATTTACCTGATCCCCCACACGCATACGTCCCATGCAAGAATGGTTGGCGAAACTGTGGTCTCGGGCAAGTGGTCAGTGGGACGATCTAGTGGTCGTTTCGCCAACACTTGTACAAAGCCTCCACTGGTGGACAAGAGACAATCTATCCAAGGGGAAACCCTTTTACGATCCCGATACAGGCGGTAGTCACGACGGACGCATGCCTGACAGGATGGGAAGCTCACCATCTCCACCACACAGCTCAGGGTCTCTGGTCTCGCACAGTGGCCAAGAATCACATCAACCTGCTAGAGCTTCTGGCAGTTTTCAGAGCACTTCAAGCGTTCAAGCCCCACCTACTGAACCTGTCGTTGCAGATCCGGACGGACAGCACGACAGCCATGTTCTACCTGAACAAGCAAGGAGGGACTCGCTCGCCAAATCTGTCCAGACTTGCCCAGAAGAGTTGGATATGGGCACTCAGACGGAACATCTTTCTGTCATCTCAACATGTTCCAGGAGATCTCCATTCTCTAGCTGACGCTTTGATCAGAGATCCCCTACCGGATGAACACGAATGGTGTCTACACAGATATCGTAGAAGATCTCTTCTCTCAGTGGGGTTTCCCCACTATAGACCTATTCATCCAACCAGACTCCCCGGGAACGCCCTGTGGATGAACTGGTCAGGGATGTTTGCGTACGCTCTTCCACCAACTCCTCATCAGGAAGGTGGTGAACAAGATGAACAGAGTCGATGACGCTCGTCCTAGTTGCTCCCATGTGGGCAAGACAACCGTGGTTTCCACACCTACGCAGACGTTCGGTGTGCGATTCCCGTCAAACTCAAAAAATACAATCTTTTGTCCCAGCACCAAGGTCAGAAGGTGCATCCTCTACCCAACTCCGTGAACCTAGCAGCATGGCTCCTGAGGTCCCAGAGTTTGGACATCTCAATTTACCACAGAGATGTATGGACATCCTAAAAGAGTCTAGGAAACCGAACACAAGGCATTGCTACTTCGACAAATGGAAGAGATTCGTTATCTGGTGCCAGAATTAACAAATCAACCCAGTTCATTGCACTCCTTCCACAATCGTGACATACATGCTCCACCTGCTGGATGCAGGTTTGGTTTTCAACTCACTAAAGGTACACCTGGCAGCTCTGTCAGTGTACACCACCTCACATAGCAAGGTGTCGTGGTGGAAGGTACCCGTGGTTAAAGCCTTCATGGAGGGAGTAAAGAGACTTCATCCCCCTATATCTAACCCACCACCAGGATGGGACCTGAACGTGGTGCTATCTAAACTCATGGGCCCCCCATTCGAGCCCATGCATAAGACAAGTCTCAAACACCTGACCTATAAGACTGCCTTCTTAGTAGCCATTACATCCATAAGAAGGGTCCGTGAAATTCAGGCTCTGTCAGTGCAGGATCCTTTCTTTACTATTCATAAGGATAAGCTGGTTTTACGGACACACCATAGGTTCTCACCTAAGTTTATTTCTAAATTCCATGTAAACCAGTCCATCGAGCTTCCGGCTTTCTTCCAAAACCCACCAAGCTTGGCTGAGGTTAAACTACACACCATAGATGTGCGTAGGGCGGTCCTTTACTACGTAAACAAGACCAGACCGCTTAGGAAAACAGATCAACTGTTTGTCTCCGTAGCCACAGGCAAAGAGGGAGATCGCATCTCAAAGGGTGCCATCTCCAAGTGGATGGTCAACTGTATCCAGTTGTGTTACTCTTTCTGACAAAACATTGCCTTTTACTCCCAGAGCCCACTCGACAAGAGGCATTGGGGCCACTCTGGCTTTCATTGCAAATGTTCCCTTTGACACCATTTGCAAAGCAGCTACTTCGAGCTCTATTCACACTTTTACTCAGCACTACTGCATTGACACTCATTCCAAGACAGATACTCAAGTGGGACAAGCGGTTCCAAGACATTTATTTGCTCATGACCCTTCTGAAATCCCACCGCCTTCTAACACTGCTCGCTAATCTATGCACAGCATGTGATCTAAGCAGATTCCACAAGCCTCAGAAGGGATACATTACTCACCATAATCGTATTTCTGATGCTTGTATCTGCTTAGATTCACATGCGACCCACCCTTCCTCCCCTCTGAGAGAAGGCGCATGGATGCTTGTAGTCTTATCTTATCTATCTTCTATCTGCTTGGATCATCTGTACTCGTGCTACTCCTCATGCTACCTCATGTCAGGAAAAATACAATCTGAGGGTCCTACACGCGTGAGGGATCATGGGTACAGTGGACGTCACACTAGGGATAGTATTACTGGCACGCCCTGTGTGGGCGCCCATTTTCGAGTTTCGAAAAACAAACTGTAATACTCAGCAGCTTCCACTAGATGTCGGCCTATGCACAGCATGTGAATCTAAGCAGATACAAGCATCAGAAATACGATTACGGTGAGTAATGTGTGTGTGTGTGTGTGTGTGAGTATATATATTTCTGATGTTTGTTAATCTGCTTAGAATCACATGCTGTGCATAGGTCCGACATCCAGTGGTCACTGCGGAGTATTGCATTTTGTTTTTCGTAGTCGAAAAAGGGACGTCGACAAGGCGTGTCTGAAACACTATCCCTATAGTGACGTGCGTTGTACCCACAATCCCTCACGTGTCGAGGTCCCTCAGATTGTTTTTTTCCGCCCAGCTACTGGTCACCTTTACGCGGAGCTCCTCGAGAGACATTGCTAATTTCATCTCATCGACCTTTGGTCGTTTTCTCATTAATATTTAACACATACTCCCTCCCTCGACGCAGTTGTGAAGCTGTTCTCCGCCAAGCAAGATCTTCGACGGAGGGTCGAGCGGAGGAGATCCTTCGGCGTTGCCGATCACGTGGCCTGGCCTCGCAGGCCATATACAGTAGGGAGAGTGGGGTCGTGGGACATCTCTGCTTCTTTTCTGAGAATGCCTTTCCCTTTCCCCTTTCTTTCCCTTGGGGTGGTTATCACGATTTATTGCCTCGGCTATGGAGAGGACACCCTTTAGATTTTGCCCGCTTTGCAAAGGCAAATTTACTTGGAAGGACAAGCATTCTCGGTGTAACCGCTGCTTGCCCCTCGATCACAAGGAGGAAGGTTGCACGGCTTGTCGGCTTCTTAAGCCTAAAACTCTAAAAGACCGTAGGGTTAAAAGGTGGGCGGCCTACGCGATGTCGAAGGCCGAGGGTTCACCCGCCGCTGCTACCACCGACAGTGACGAGGAACGCGATAACACGACCTCCGCTACGGAAGTCGACTACCCCTCTAAGGAGCGCTCGCGCGCTTCGTCGTCTGTCCCCGGCCCCGACGGGCTCGGCTCACGCCCTGCTTATGGGGTTGAACACCCCGGCGACACTGACGCGCGCACACACACTCACTTAAGCACACAACCCACGGCTCTTCTTCGTCTAAGACGAAGAGAGCTTCGGCGCCCAAGGAGACGCAGGTTCCACCGGCGGCCTCCTCGGACCGTTCGGGTTCGAAGCCCCTCTCGCAACCGCAGCCGCGACCAGCGACTGGGCTTTCGGCAAATAAGGGCGCCGCCCCCAAACCATCGGCCGGCGCGCATCAACAGAAGACGCGTACCGCCGTAGAGCGATAGACACCCGGAGCGTCAAAAACGCAAGCTTCCGCCGACAAACGAGTCGCTGACAAACAAGTCGCCGAGAGCTTGGCGAGGATCGCTGTAGCCGACGCCCAGAAGCGTACGCCGATACAACCGTCGAGCGCTACGCACAAGTCGAAAGACACGGCGAAAAAGGCCGAAGGAAGGCAGGGACTACCCCCTTCAGTCGGGGGGTCACCCAGCATACCTGAAGGCTTTTCGGAGGGCGACGGGACACTTTCCTCGACGCTTTGGGAGAGGTCGAGCCGTTTCCAGCTAGATGACCCTATTTTTCCTCCGCCAGACCGCTCTGGGGTACCCCATGAAACCATGGAAAGACTCCACCTCTGTATGGAGAAGATGGAAAGGTTTATCAATACCCAGACCTCTCTAACTCCCAAGAGGACTAGAGAATGGCCTCAGGAGGACCCCAGGGCCAAATTTCCGAGGCTAGTCGATCCCCAGGTGGACACAGCCTCAGACTTCCAGAATGTATACGACCTCACTGGGGAGGAACAATACTTGGAGGAGGAGGATGATTTCATGGACGATGAAGAGGGACAGAACCAGGAGGAAGGTCTGCAAGACAGGCCTGACATTATAGAAGAAGGCTTCGGGAACACAGAAGAAGGACCTTCGCACCCCTAGCAATCCCCATCAGTATATTCCGACACTGATGTCCTAGACCTAAATCCTCCTGACAATTCACTGGTTAGGAACACGTCTCCTATTGACGACCAGCCCACTTTCAATGCACTGTTGCGCAGAGCAGCAGCACATTTCGAACTGGACACTGGGGAGCTCTCTCCAGAATTAGACTTTGTGGAAAGAGTAATTAAAGAGAAACCCCCGGTCAGCCAGACCATTCCCCTCCTAGCTTCAGTGAAGAGAAGAATCATCCCTTCGCTGGCCACTCCCGCTTTGATCAGAGGGGTCAATCCGAGAATTGAAAAACTTTTCACTCCTTCACCCTCAGACCCGCTCTACATTAGGGGACATTCCATTCCGGATTCCCTAGTAGTATCTAATACTAGAAAGAGGGCAGGGGTACCACTTTCCACCAGTGAGGCACCCCCTGACAAGGAGGGCAAAAGGCTATATGCCCTTGCAAAAAGAGTAACTTCCTCGGCTGCCTTCTCAGCAAGAATTGCGAACAATTCTTTGCTTGCTAGCTATGCAGACGCGCAGTGGGCCAAACTGCGCAAGGACGCCGAGGAAGCACCGGAGCCTTTACGTACACGCCTACTTTCAACTATTGGCGAAGGAACCCAGGTGAACCAGAGCATTGTAAAAAACTCTCTGGACGCAGCAGAAACAGCGGGACGTTCCCTGGTGCAGGGAATACTCCTAAAACGCCATGTATGGCTGCGCAACTCAGGGTTTAAACCGGAGACACAGGCGTCTTTAATAAATAAACCTGTGGAAGACTCTAACCTCTTCGGGAAAGCGGTTGATGAAGCTCTAGAGATGGCGAAAAAAGAGTTTGATACTATCAAAACTCTTGACCAAATCTCTAAGCCCACTACCAGACGCGGCTATGGCAACAAACGCTTTTTTCGTGGCCAACGTCAACAACAGGGTCAGCATCAACAACACCCTGCCACCAATTACCAGACCAATAGTGGGCAGTACAGTCAAAGAGGCCAACGCCGGGGTAAAGGGAGAGGCCGGGGATCCACCCCCAGAGGCTCCCAAGCCCCCAACAACTCCAAGTGACGCGAAGATTCGCGTCCCCTCCCATGCAACACTGGTCGGGGCCGGATAACATTCTTTCTTCCTGCATGGGAGGAGATAACGTCAGACCGTTGGGTACTTTCCACCGTAGCCCACGGATACTGTGTCGAATTCAACAGTTCCCCATCCTACAGACCCCCGAGGGGACGTCGCATGACACCGGAACATCTTGCCATCCTTCTCCAAGAAGTACAACAACTGCTGGAAAAAGGAGCCATAGAGGTCGTGCCTCTATCTCAGGTAACGGAAGGTATTTATTCAGTGTACTTCCTTGTACCCAAAAAGGATCTAACCATGCGCCCTGTATTAGATCTGCACCCAGCGAACAAGTTTATCAAACCCCAGAAGTTTCGTATGGTAACCTTACAGGAAGTGATCCCACTGCTTTCTCAGGGAGATTACATGACAACATTGGACATGAAAGATGCATACTTTCATATTTTAATGTTGCCAGCGCACAGAAAATACCTCCGGTTCATGATAGAGGGCAAACACTACCAGTTCAGAGTGCTACCCTTCGGCATAGCATCAGCACCAAGGGTATTCACGAAAGCGCTGGCAGTGGCAGCGGCCCACCTGCGAAGGTTGTCCATCCCAGTTTACCCTTACCTCGACGACTGGCTCCTAACAGGGGATTCTTACGAAACATGTTTTTCCAATACCCAAAAGACTGTAGACCTTTTGTTCCAGTTGGGCTTCTCCATCAACGAAAAGAAGTCCAGCCTTGACCCCAGCCAAATCAAACAATTCCTAGGGGATCTAATTCAAACAAAGGACGGCCTCGTCTTCCCTCCAAAGAGAGGGTCCAAAACATGCTGTTTCAGATCCCTCAATATGTGACCGGTCGAGAGGTGACGGTACGCAAAGCAATGCGCTTGCTAGGCATGATGGCGTCGTGTATTTATTTGGTACCTCACGCGCGCCTGCGCCCAATGCAAGAGTGGCTCAACAGCCAGTGGTGTCAGGCCAGCGGACTATGGGACGATCTAGTGGTGGTCTCGCAGCCCTTAGTTCTCTCGCTACGGTGGTGGACAAAGGAAAACCTGGAGAAAGGGAAACCCTTTGCCACACGCGCGGCGGAAGCCACTCTAACCACAGACGCATCCCTCACAGGATGGGGGGCTCACCTATCCCATCGGACTGCTCACGGAGTGTGGACTCCGAACGTAGCATCCAAAAGCATCAATCTTCTGGAGCTACTAGCGCTGTTCAAGGCGCTAAAAGCCTTCCAGAAACACCTACAAGGCAGGACAGTGATGGTCCTTACAGACAGCACCACAGCCATGTATTACATCAACAAGCAGGGGGGAACCCACTCTCCAGGACTGTCCAAACTGGCCCAAAATATATGGAAGTGGGCTCTCAAACAAAATATGTTCCTACTGTCACAACATGTACCAGGGGAACTCAATCTGCTGGCAGACAAACTCAGCAGGGATTTCCCCCTGCCCGAAGAATACGAATGGCGACTGCACGAAGACATCGTCTTCGACGTCTTCACGCAACAGGGATTCCCAGAAATAGACCTGTTCGCAACCCTGGAGAACTCGCAATGCCAAAGTTACGCCTCCAGGTACCCCCAGAACCAATCCAAGGGGAACGGTCTATCGATTCAATGGTCAGGGAAATTTGTTTACGCTTTTCCCCCCCGACTCCCCTTCTCAACAAGGTGGTGCACAAGATGCACCAGGAACAAGTGACCATGATACTGGTGGCCCCATTGTGGGCCCGACAGCCATGGTTCGCTCACTTGATGGAGATGTCTCTATCTCCCCCAGTGAAACTCCCCTGCCCGTACAACATGCTGTCACAAGACAAGGGCAGGACTCTGCATCCATGCCCCCAGAACATGAACTTAGCAGCCTGGCTCCTGAGATCATAGAATTTGGACATCTACAGCTCCTGCAGAGATGCATGGACATCCTCAGGGAAGCCAGAAAACCTAACACTCGCCACTGCTATTCTAGCAAATGGAAAAGATTTGTCATCTGGTGCAGAGGAAAGAGCATCAACCCGATTGACTGCTCTCCCACACATATTGTTCTATACCTGACCCATTTATTGGATTCAGGTCTAGTGTTCAATTCCATTAAAGTCCACCTAGCGGCACTTTCTGCATACACCACTTCCCAACTTGTGTCGTGGTGGAAGATCCCTGTTATAAAGGCCTTCATGGAGGGAGTAAAGAGGATACACCCCCCAATAGCTGACCCAGCTCCCGGATGGGACCTTAATGTGGTACTTACCAGGCTCATGGGCTCTCCATTCGAACCCATGCACAAAGCATCTCTTAAACACCTCACTCTTAAGACTGCTTTTTTAATAGCTATCACCTCCATCAGGAGAGTAAGTGAACTTCAGGCTCTTTCTATTCTAGACCCCTTCGTTACAGTTCAGAGATAAGGTGGTTCTACGCACTCACCCTAGGTTTGCCCCGAAATTTATCTCTAAATTCCACGTAAACCAATCTATAGAACTACCAACGTTCTTTCAAAATCCTTCCAATTTGGGAGAAAGGACTCTGCACACACTAGATGTACGCAGAGCTGTCATGTTCTACATGGAAAGAACCAGACCACTGAGGAAGACTAATCAGTTCTTCGTCTCGGTGGCAGCAGGAAGAGAAGGAGATGCGATTTCAAAGTCCACTATTTCTAGATGGATTGTTCAATGCATCACTCTCTGCTATACTCTTGCTAAGAGAGAACTGCCCTTTAGGCCAAGAGCACACTCTACTCGAGGCACGGGGGCATCCATAGCATTAATTGCAAATGTTCCCCTTGAGTCCATCTGCAAAGCGGCTACCTGGAGTTCTGTGCACACCTTTACAAAACACTACTGTCTAGATGCACACTCTAGATCTGACTCCCAGGTGGGACAGGCAGTATTAAGACATCTTTTCTCTACTGTTCCTTCTCATAACCCACCGCCAACTCCGGGTACTGCTCGCTAGTCTATGCACAGCATGTGATTCTAAGCAGATTAACAAACATCAGAAGACAATGCATTACTTACCGTAAAAGCATTTCTGATGGTTGTATCTGCTTAGATTCACATGCGCCCATCCTTCCTCCCCGCTCGGATGGAAGGAACATAGACTTCCTATATATCTCTCTCTCTTTTCTGTACTCACTCACGTCTAGAAGGCTCCCTCAGGGCAGAAAAATACAAACAGAGGGACCTCGACGCGTGAGGGTTTGTGGGTACAACGCACGTCACTATAGGGATAGTGTTTCAGACACGCCTTGTCGACGTCCCTTTTTCGACTACGAAAAACAAAATGCAATACTCCGCAGTGACCACTGGATGTCGGACCTATGCACAGCATGTGAATCTAAGCAGATACAACCATCAAATGCTTTTACGGTAAGTAATGCATTGTCATACCCCAAAACATTTTGCGCCTCTTCAGGGAGTAAGAGAGGTGGGGTGGCCATTCTGGTTCGTAGGGGACCCCGTTTAAGGTTTGCAGGACGCTGAGAGATGGAGGGGGCAGATACGTCCTGGTGATGGCTAAGTTACAGGGGAGGAGGGTGACACTGGTTTCACTACATGCACCTAATTGACATCAAGATATGTTCTTCGTGTCCTTATCTAAACTCCTGTTTGAGCATGCAGAAGGTGAAATCATGATTGGAGGGGGTTTCAATGCTGTGGTTAACCCCCTGATGGACAAGTCTCTCCCTCCAACTAGTGTTGACAAGAAGAATTTCTTGGCGCTTACCACGCTCTTTCGAGAGCACTCCCTTATAGAGGTATGGCGATTCTGTCACCCAGACGAGCGGGAATATACATATTATTCGGCGGTGCATAGGGGATTCTCCAGGCTGGACATGTTCTTGGTGTCTGACAAGCTTATAGCCCAAACGATTGGCATAGATATATTACCTAAGGCCTTGTCGAATCACACCCCGGTATTAACGTTGTCCCCCTTCCTCCCCCCTAAAGATTCTCCACATCCTACACGTGTCCGGAAGTTAAATGAGTTCCTCCTGGAGGATCTCCAGTTCCGCTCTTGTATTTCAGAGGCTATTGCCCACTATTTTAATGAGAATGAGACAAATGAACAGCTGCATACTACTATATGGGATGCCGCAAAGGCTGTGCTCAGTGGCCAGATTATAGCTTACTCGGCAGAGAAGGGGAGGGCGAGGAAACAAATACAGTGCCAGCTGGAGATGGAGCTCCGGAAGAGGGAGGAAGCCCACAGATGCAGACCCACTCAAAGGTTGAAACGGGATGTTAGGATGGCTCAGAGCGCTCTCGAAGCTCATCATCTCGAAGCTCATCATATGAGCCGTGCAGCGTATAACAAGATGAGAACTAAACAATACTATTATTCTAAAGGAAATAAGGCTAATAGGCTTATGGCGGCTAAACTGAAAACGCGGGCTAGTCGCAATAGGATTGAAGCACTGTTAGACGGGGGTGGGAGGAGGGCCGTCTCGGAGAGGGATAAACTCTGTATAGTGGAGAGGTATTTCAGGGACCTCACTGCCCCCCCACCAAACGGATATGTATATGGCTGATGGGTTCATACAGGACGCGCACTTGCCACAGCTGCCCCAAGAAGCTCGAACTATTAGAGGAGCCAATTACAAAAGAGGAAGTAGAGATTGCTATTCGATCCCTCCCTTTGGGTAAGGCCCCAGGGCCCGATGGGTTCACGAATAAATACATTTTATAAGACCTTCAGAACGGTGCTCTCCCCTTACTTAAAGCTCTTTAACGATATCTGGGCGACTGGTTCGGTCTCGAAATCCATGGCGGAGTCCACCACGATACTGATTCTGAAACCTGGAAAGAATCCGGCTGAATGCGCTTCTTATCGGCCTATTACCCTATTGAACACAGATGCAAAGCTGCTGAGTAGGATAATAGCAGGGCGGCTGGGGGAGGTCCTCCCGATGTTAGTAGAGAGAGATCAAACAGGGTTTATACGAAACCACTCAACACACGATAATATACGTAGGGCGATAGATTTGATAGCCTTGGCCCCTAGCCTACCAGGTTAACTGTCACTGTTAACATTAGACGCTCATCGGGCCTTTGACAGTATGTCATGGAGTTACTTGCACTTGGTGATGGAGAGATTTGGATTCAGCCCTAGTTTCTCGAAGTTGATTCTTTCCAATTATCAGCTCCCCTCCACTAAAGTTAAAGTAAATGCAAACTGGACCCCAGCGATACGTTTATACAGGGGCACCAGGCAGGGCTGCCCCCTGTCTCCTTTAATTTTTGCACTGGCACTAGAGCCCTTGGCGCAGCACGTTAGGTTGAGCGGGGAAATCGGGGGCTTTGAATTCGCAGAACAATGTCATAAGATAGCGTTATAAGCAGATGACTTGCTATGTTTCCTAAACGATGCATCCAAATCCATCCCTCCCCTGATGAATCTCTTATCCCGATTTGCTAGAATCTGCGGCTTTGAGGTGAATGCAAATAAATCGATGGGCATGGCGTTAACTGAATCCCCTGAGGGGCTGGAGGACGTGAAAGAGGTCTCTCCCATCCCTTGGTCTTCCACAGATCTCCCTTACCTGGGGATTAAATTGACCCCGACATATGCAGGCCTATTTAAAGCAAACCTACCGGCCTTGTTGCGGGAAGCTTAGGAGTGGCTCCGACACTGGGATTCGCAGGAAATATCTTGGCTGGACAGGGTGAGTGCGGTGAAGACGTCCCTTATACCGAAGCTACTGTATGCTTTTTACTCTCTACCGATTCAGGTTTCTGAAAGGGATCTCGCAGGAATGCAAAAGGAGATAGGACGCTTTGTATGGGGAAATGAGAAGCCAAGGATCCCATATAAACTCCTAACGAGAAAGGCGGTGAATGGCGGGGATTGGGTCTGCCCTCGGTTTCACGATACTATAGAGCGGCACAGGTCGCACCCATGCTTGCCTGGGGAAGCTCTTCAGAGACCCCAAAATGGCAGGAAATTGAGCAAGCAGCTGCCCCCTTTCCGCTTGAGCATTTTCCCTTCCTGCCCAAAGAAGCGGGGGCTGTCAGGGAGGTTTGCTGCCCACGACGCTGGCAACGCTTCAAAGCTGGGACAAGGCAAGTGTGTAAAGAGGGATCGCGCCGGGACTGGGCCCATTGTCCCCCGTGGTCCAAAGCCCGGCGTTTACGCCGGGATTAAACTCTAGCTCGTTCCAAGGCTGGAAGTCAGATGGACCCTTAAGACTTAGACTTGTACGTGGATCAGGAGCCGCTGACATTCCAGTAGTGTAAGGTGAAATTTGGGCTGTCTGAGAAGGAGTGGTTCAGATATATACAACTTTGACATTGGTTGACTAACGGGCACGTTCGCCAAGCTGCCAGCAGGGCGCCATTGGGAATAGAACTTAGAATTCTCGAGGGGCAGAGCTCCCATCGGCTTGCTGCTTGTTATAACCTCCTGGAAAGGGTTTCAGAGGGTGAGAGTTTCCTTATATGATGGCGTGGGAAAGGGAATTAGGAGTTGAAATCCCGAGGAGTCCTGGCAGCGAATATGGCACAGAACCCACAAGAGTTCCAGGTGTACATTGGTAAAAGAGAAAGCCGTCAAGATCTGCTTTCGTCCCCCCCACCCCCGACCAGGTTACATGCAATGAATCTAGATTATCCAGACACGTGTTGCATCACTGGTACGTTGCTCCCCATGGACCCACGCATATTAATACTAGGTGATGTGCCAGAAGACGGGACCTTCCCGATGTCTGGCACCAGAGCAGCCCTAATCTCCCAATTACTTATTGCGGCACGAATTACAAGGGGGAAGCTATCGAAATTTAGGAGGATCTGGGACCCTTTCTTGGACTATGTACTGGACAGAGAGCAGATGTACTTCCAGCCGAACTTAATGAGGCACTTTGAACTCCTGACAGACTTGATATTGCTTGATATTGTACAGACTCCATTAACCTTTCCAATTTTTTTTTTCTTTCTCTTTTCTCCTCTTCCCCTTCTCCCTCGCTCCATTCTCCAATTGATTGTTGATAAATGAATTTGTTCGTGATCTAGCTAGGTTTGATGAATAGATAATGCACTGTTATGGTTGTAGTATGGGAATGAACGGGTGAGGAGGGGACTTGATTTGATGAATTGTTGTGCACATTCTTGTTCCCCTGTACTGTTGTTCGGATCAACTGTATTTACTTTAAAAAGCTTAATAAAAAGATGAATATAAAAAAAGAAAACACCTCGAACCATAAACTCTGCTACTGTATGACTAACCAGTCGTTTTCCTTCCTAAAAGACTTACTCTTATGCGGTTTTGCTATTTAAATACAATTACTGTATTGTCTCAACGCGATTGTGCTGTCGTACCGATAATACAACTGTCATAAGTTTCAAATTCTGTAACAATTGTACTACAAGCAACTACCAACTAAGCAGTGGCCTTTGAAAAGTATTTCTGTAATCCTATGTGTGTGTTGGTTAAGTGATTTAAATATTTTTTAAGACATTCCTTGTGTAAATATAATATATATTTTAATAAAGCTTTATTGGAAGTGTTTCTTTGGACTACTGTACTAACTGGGCTCAGTGTACTTACCTACAGCTTGCATCTTCCTCCTATGATAAGCCTGACTGCACTGTCACTTTACCAAGGTTCCTTGAGTAGTACAGCCTCCTACTAAGAGTTGGGGACCTGTATGCCATAGGGATAGTTTTATGAAGTCTAGCATTAAGCGGATTTTAGGAATATTCCCCGAACACCAGCCATTAACAATCTATCCTTTTATATGCTCTTATGCTAGATTTGACCTTGTTCTACAAGCTGTAATTGGTTATAAATTAATGTTACATTTTGATGAGACGCCTTTACCAGTGTCCGTCCCTGTCGGTGCGTGAAGCACACGGATCTCTCCTGAGTGGTCACATTGGTGTAACATTTATATTATAAAAGGAAACTGTTCAGTGGCAACTGCCTTACTTTACACAGTTACCGCTGCCATTTAAACCTAACAGCTGTGGCAAAACAAAAGGGCATGTTAGTAGACTGGAGACTACAATCCCAAAGCTCTGTATGGGTTCATGTTGACACCAGCACTAATTAGTGCAGAATTCAAGATGTTCCTTTTAAGTCAACCATATATGCAAAGGTCTAATTAGAACATCATTGCCCCATCTGGTCAGAAAGGAATTTGAAATGCAAGTAGAACCTCTGCTGCCCCCAGCTTTCATTGTTCTGTTCCACATGAGCACTTTTCCTTTTTGCCCCATCTGCCTAGATGAGGGACAATTCCCATAAGTTTGTGTTATTTATTTATTTTTTCTGTGCCATGTTTTCGGAGATCCTGTTTTAGCCAGCCAAGTTTGGTTGTTGCCTACTGAGCGTTACCCTTCACTACTGAAATTGTTTGGAGACATTTAGCTCCTGGGTAGAGCCTGGTTGGCGTGGGACCAACCACTACCGGGAGCTATATTTGGCGCCCCAGGCCAACTGGTGACTTCAAAAATATCTATGGAACATGAACTCTGTTTTGGAATGAGCATTATGGCACATATAGAAGATATTTAAAGCATAATGTACACAATGTTGTAGTTTGCATCTCATATGGTAATTAAACATGCTATATAATGGCTCCAGGTTCCGAATAGATTGCGCCTGCTTACTGTGATGTGGGATACCCAGGATCTGCTTTTTGCTCCTGTTTTTCAAATCCTTGTTCTGTTACCTGTGTTATTATTCAAACTATAGTAGAAACTTGTCTTGATGTTTCAGTTGCAGAACAACATTTTTACCAGTGCTTTGTATGGTGGCTGTATGATTGCATTTTTGTTAATTTAGAATGTGCACATTGTGCACAGCACCACCTCTTTGCTGCCACCATATGTGCCCATAACCTTGATCAAGTAGCTACAGTTGTATCATTTCTGAAAAGTTGACTTTTAACCCTCATTTAGTGGTAACACAAGCTTTGTCATTGCACACATTGTTTTAAAGGGTAGCTTTTACTTTGTTTTAAGCATTTCTGTGTATGGCTAACCTCAAAGCATTACAAAACTAAAACCCCAGCGAACTTGAGAATTGTTATAGTTCAGCCTTTTGCTTTGCTCTAGAGTCCAGAAGGCTCATTCACCCGCATTCCAATTCTTTAGGCTCAAAGTAGCATGTGTAGGTGAGATGTGCTGCACCCAGTACTCCCACTTGCCCCGCTGCTTTGCATCATGGATCTCAGATCGGTTTATCTCCTGCTTAATTGCTGCTGTTTTTGCTTTCAGGGAGAGTTTGTTTCCATGGGAGTGATTTCAGATGGAAATAGCTATGGCATCCCTGAAGACTTGCTGTATTCGTTCCCAGTTACTATCAAGGTAAATAGTTTGGATCGGTCTTGGAAGTGGCTGCTTTTTTGCATTTGCTGTGTGCAGAATTTATCCTTGGTGTTTGTATCCATTTTATGTTTTTCATGTACACTTGGTCTTTAATTGATTCGCATCTATCCTAAGAATGAACTTTTAGATGTGCTAGTAAATGGGGCTTTTCAAGTGACATGTGCAGTTTTCCATACCCTTCAACTTAGTTCTTCTCAGATTGGCTTGTTGCAAAATGTACTGGCTGTTAATAGTTGATGGAATGGGTGCTTTTTTGTTTCCCTCACACCTCCTGGATTTGAGACCACCTTTATTTGTATTTCTTTAAACATTTTCAGTAACCTTTCACTTTGTGTAAAACCCTCCAAAAAGAACTAACAATGGCAGTGGGGTGTGCCAGAACTAAAAAGCTAAGCATTGCATATCCCATTTTATTTTCATTGACATAGTGGTCGTGCTGCTTTCTTTTATGGCACATGGCATGTCCTGACTGCATTACACAGCACAAGGATATTCTTTGCCTGACAAAGAACATGTTAAGGGAGGCCTGTGGTCGTGTAGCCAAAGGCTTCACTCCGCAACTGCCAACTCTTCGCAGTACATGCCCTTTTTAAAAAAGGATTTCACTACTATGCTCACAGGCGGACCATTGAAAAGCTGTAGTCCTCAGTCTGACAGCTGAACTCCTGCTCTCAGACATTTACTGCTTTTCAAAGCAATGCTGATAGCTTCAATCAGTTTTCCAAAGTTGATCTTCAGTGTCCATGTCTCCAGTAGCACTGGCATGAGCACCCTTGGTCTGACTTTTCTGTTTGGCTTTTCAGTGTCTTGTTGTGCTCTTATAGTGGCCTTCTTTTCGCAGCCATCAAGTTTACTACTTTCTGTGCCGTATGCACAATTTTCTGCACCACAACTACACCCCTCCAACCCTCTCTAAAGCCTTTACCCTTTCCCCATTCCTCCAGACAAGTGCCTTAGTCTTTATAGAGAATTTGGCCTAAAAGGTCGAGATGGGCTTCTTGAAGCTTAAACCAGTGGTACCAGATTCTTCCCCCTTGAGCCAGAGACCCTGTCTGAGTGGATGTGTAGCTAATTCTTGGGCTCAGCCTGAGAACCTTCAAAAGTCTAACGTGGTGCTCTTTAAACAGAGGTCTACCAGAGTGTTCTCCGACATGACCTCTGGATCTAAACCTTTGGGACCTCTGAGTTTCCGAGTGAGACTAATGCCAATGGGGGTTCTAGAACCCTGCAGAAAAGGATTCCCAGTCTTGTTCTGACATTAAGCACATGATGCTGTGCCACCATCGTGCAGGTTAGTTTCACACTGCTGTGTCAGAAGTGAGACATAACATGACTAGCCTAATGCCCCAATTCCCTTCTTGACCCACCCCACTCCCACACTATAAGTAGCTTAGACAATCTTAGGAAAAGGGGAGTAGCACAATATTTTACAGTGGCTTTTACCAGGCCTGGATCGCTGGGTCCAAAGTGCATTAAAACTTCCTTTTGGCTTGACCCTGAACAAGTGCATTAAGTCATTCTACCTGAAGTGTACTGGACCAGTTATCGTCCTACCACAAAGTCTGCTGTTTTTGGAGCATTTGTTAACTCTGCAGCTATTGACCACTCCTTGGGATTGCAATTGATATTTCATAGGTCTTCTGAATGGATTTTACTCTGGAAATGGGACATTTGAAGTTGTGTGAAATCAAGTTCCTGGAAATGCAAGTTACAAATTCAAAATATTGATTCCAAGATGGCCACCAGAAAGTGAGGATGTGCAGTCCAAGTTGACTGTGACCGACCCGGCGTAGAAGCCCTGAAACACCTCAACGGAGGATGAGGAGGGAGAGATCTCCTGTATGAGAGTTGGGCACCCCCGTGAGGGGCACGCGGGAGGCAGAGGAGCAGTAGCCGGATGGGCCGGAAAGAACGTGCAAGGCTGAACCAGCAGGAAGACCATGCAGCAAAGGAGAGGATGTGGAGGGGTGGTGGCAGAGCATTCAGAAAAAGCCTGCATGGAGGAGATGGGGCTCATTCCAGGGAGGGCGAAGGAGCCGCCATTGGAGAGCAGGAGCGGCGCTGAACTGGTTGCCCAGCAGTAGCAGTACCCCAGTGACAGCGGAGCCGGGAGTGAGTGGCGGTCATTGGAGAGGTTGCAAGTATGGGGAGAAAGGATGACCCGACCCGTCTGGTGAGTCCAGCAAGGCCACGGGAGTGAGCGAGGCAGGCCCTCTGCACAGTTGGCAATGGGCCCAGGCACAGCAGCACTCCTACCGGCGAAATGTTCCTGGCGAGCACGTCCTCCAGCGGAGTAGTGTGGAAGGAGAAAGGGACTAGCAGGCACCCCGTGCAAGGAACGACTCCCGACAGAAGGTTCGGGCACGTAGAGGCCTCTAAGGAGGAACTGAAAGGAAACATTGAGGACCATTGAGGCACGGATTAAGACTGTGAGAGACCAAGAAGCAGTGTCGGAAGCCCTGCTAAGGGGGGCAACAAATGTCAAGCAGACACCGAAGGCAGGACAGGGTGCGTGTGGTGCTGAGGGCACTGCCAGACCCTGGAGGTTAGAGTGAAACAGAGGGGATAAGCCTCCCCGACTGGCCTTTGTGGAGAACAGTGAGGCTGGGGCTGGTCGGAGGGACACGGCTGCCATAGCCACTGAATGGGCAAGCAAGAGTGGGAGAAGCACAGCGGATACTTGGGGAGGCAGCGGCATGCACCTGGAGACAGCAATATCTGCCCAAAGTATTAGATCCTCCCAGGGAACTCCATGTGAGGACAACTGGGATAAGGTGACAATGATTGTGGTCAAAGTAAGGCCTTGCGTGGATGTGCACCTACTAGCTTGATCAGTCTGTATAGATAGCGGACCCAAGGGGAGTGCTGCGGACGACATGATGTGGGGGAGAAATGGAGATGTGGTGCCGTGGGAGCGGCCAACAGGCTTGAAGATCCGAGAGCTGATGGGGGACCACTCCAGATGTCATGGGGAAAGGGGAAGCACACCCTGGCCAGACTCACTACCTCCGAGTCACCGGGTGGCCAACTGGAGCGCTGCTTGAGATGGCTGACAGAAGGGTCTTTGGCAACTGAGGGGAAACATCTGGAGAGAGAAGGATCAAGACTCTCAAAAAATGGCCTTCAACCAGGACGATCTGAAAGATTGCCTCAAGGAATTGGAGGGGAGAATGTTTGTTGTTTTATTATTTGTAATGCACGATCATACCCTCAGGTAACAGTGCGCAACATTTACATGAAATTGCGAAGCTTAGTTACAACAACAAAAATTATAGACATAATAGCAGGAATATATACATATAAGCAGATAGGCAACAGTAAATACAGGCAGTGGGCCGTACAGATGGCATGAGTATGGAGACTATGTGCCTGGATGTGTTAGTAGGCCTACGTTTTCAACCATAGAACGAGCTTGGATCGGAAGTTCTGATAAGGTAAGTCCATTCTAAGAGTTGGCAGTAGAGAGTTCCACAGTTTAGCTGCTTTCACTGGGAAGCTGTTACCCCCTATAGTGAAGCGTTGGAAGTTGGGGACAGAGAGGCAGTCTTTATAGGCTGTTCTTGTGGCCCTCAGGGAAGTCTGTCTATGAAATCTGTCGATCAGATGGGGGGCAGCGTTATTGAGGGATTTGTGGGTGAGTGAGGCAGTTAAGAGAATTTTGTCCTTGATAGGGAGCCAATTCTGTTGGCAGTGTACTGTAATATGCTCTCTTCTGGAGATGCCCAGTGCTGCCCTAAGAGCGTTGTTCTGGAGAGTTTGAAGTTTGTTAGTGATGGCTTTAGAAGCCCCAAGATGGAGAGGATTACAATAGACCAAACGGGACAGTATTAATGCTCTAGCGAGGGTCAAGCAGCTGGTGTCAGATAGAAAGGGTTTGGCTGCACGGGTCAGTTTGCACATGTAAGCCGTGCAGTTCACCTGTCTGTTGAAGGAGAAGATAGAGTCCAGGTAGAAGCCTAGTGTTTTGACCTTGTCCTACTTGATGTTGCCATCAATCGTGAAAGAGCAATAGGCAGGGCCTAATTTCTTTAGGCTGGTGGTAGTACCTAGGATAATGTTCAGTTTTATCATCATTCAGGCATAGTCCATGTGTTGCCATCCATGTCTGGATGATGAACACTCTATTCACCAAGGCCAAATCCTTCCCATAATCTCCAGAAAGCGGAAGGAGGATCTGGGTATCATGTGCGTAGTTCGTGTAGGTGATACAGAGATGATCCAGATCATCGAAAAGGGGCTTGGTAAATATATTGTACAGTTTGGGGGAGACACAAGAGCCCTGTGGTACACCACAGGTACTGGGTATGGGGTCTGCTGCAGCTGTGGGTGAAAAGACCCTCATGGTTCTGCCTTTAAGGGATTATCTGATCCATGTGATGGCCTTGACTGAAAAGTGAGCTGCGGTGTATAGGTGCGTACATAAAACCGTGTGATCGACCAGGTCAAATGCTGCAGAGAGGTCTAGGAGGAGGAGTAAGGCAACTTGGCCATTATCTCTAAGCTTGTCGATCTGTGCTTTAAGGTCGATGAGAGCAGTCTCAGTCCCATGTTGCGGATGGAAGCCTGATTGTCTAGCTCCTAGTAGGTGATATTCTTCCAAATACTTCTGTATTGGTACATAAGCGACCTTATCCAATATTTTTAGGAGAAATGGTACGGTCGTTATGGGACTAAAGTTTGTAGGCGTGGCTGGGTCAAGTGTAGGTTGTTTTAGTAGTGGGAGTACCCATGATTGTTTTAAATTGGTGGGGATGGAGCCAGTGGAGAAGGAGGCATTGATTAATTTCGTGATGAAAGGGGAGAGGTCACGGGCAGCATCTTTAATGAGCTGTGCAGGGCACAGATCACCCTGACAGTTGGACGGTTTCAATGACAAAATATTTTTTTTTACTTACAGTGTGGTGACTTTAGCAAAGTTAAAGCGGGTAAATTTTCCTTGAGGTAGGCTTCTCATGCAATTTGGAAGGGAGACGGTCATTAAAGGGAGTCTTTTTTGCAGGATATTTTGTTTTGTAGAATAGCAATCCTGTTGGCTAAGGCATTTTGGATTTCTGAGCACCAATTTTTATCTTTGGTACAGGTATCTGGAGGGGCTATGGGGGTTTCTACTTTCAGGATGGAAAATAATTCCTTCACGTTTGATTTTGCTTGGGATCTGCGGGAATCGAAGGAGGTACGTTTTGCAAGGTAGATTTATTTTTTTGTAGAGGGCAGGTAGGTTAGAAAGTTTGAGTTTATTAGCTACTGAGGGGAGTTTTTTTCCAAGTGGCTTCGCAATTTCTTTTTTGCTGTCTTAAACATTTAAGGAATGGTGTGTACCATTTGTTCCGATGGGTTTTGGGCTTACTTGGTCTAAGTTTGAGGGGGGCGATAACATCCAGTGAGGTGGACATGATTTTGTTGTATTCTTCGACCAAAATCTCTGGATTCAGGTTATCAGGTAGTTGTTTCTCGTGGGTGTGGGTGGGGCCTTGCTGATAGGCAGGGGTGGGGGTCGGATGGTTGAGAGCAAGAACGATACCAAATGGTGGTCAGTCCAGGTTAATTGTGAGATGTCAGTGATGTTAGCTAGACAATTGTGGTCAGCCACCCAATCGAGTATTCTGCCCTTTGCATGTGTAGGTTCCATACATCTTTGGGTAAATCCTAATTCAGTGAGGGTATTAAGTGTAGTACTGGCAGGTAGGTCTTCAGGGTCGTTGAAGCCCATATTGTAGTCCCCTAGGGTGAGTACTTGGGTGGAGCTTTTGAGGTTGCTAGATAGTATGGTGCTAATGTCCTCATCAAAAGTGCCTATTGGGCCTGGGGGGCGATAGATCAAATGGATATTGAGTGTTTGGGCATTGGTAAGAGGGACTTTAACGGAGAGTAGTTCGCAAGAGAGGACGTTAGTAGTGGTTACATTTCTCATGGTCAGACTACATTTATGTATAATTGCAACACCCCCACCTCTGGAATTGGGTCGGTCTTGTCTCAAGATGGAGTAATTGTCTTGGACTGCAAGCATGAGCATTGGGCCTGCTGCCGGATGTAACCAAGTCTCCGTAATCGCAAGGAGGTCGAGGTCTTCTTTTAGGATCAAGTCTGCAATTTCTGTTGCGTGAGCTGCTAGCGATCTGGCGTTGATTAGGGCTCCCTTGATATGGGGACTTGCAGTGGTTTTGGTATTTGTAGTTAGGGGGTGGTCTTGTGTTGGTTCAGGATTATCCTGATTAGAGGGGCTATGTGAAGGTATAGAGTTAAGAGTTCTGGGATGCGGTAGGTTTAACGGTAGTTGGGCTAGGCCGGGCAGTCTTAGTTCTTAGTCTCTGCATAGTGGGTATGGAGCGGGAAAGGGGCTCATACATTTTTGCTAATCTAGCTCTGAGTCCTAAATTTCTGTCAGTGGTAGGGCGGCGGAGGCTGATGGGTAACGATGGTTGTAAGTCATCTGTATGTGGAGAACTATTATGTGACAATGTTTGGTATAGTTGAGAGCCTAGTAATAGGTGATTGAGGTGACATACTGAGCAGTACTATGGTATTTGTGAGGAGCAAGAGGCAGGTGACCAAACTGGTGCTCAGGAGACACATGCTAAGTAGTAACAAATGTATTAGATTTATGGGTGGTTAGCTTAATGCTTGGACGAGTGCACGAGCCTGGGCCGGTGCCGAGTTGGGCTATCCCTTGTCAAAAAGGGCTAAGGTTACATAGAGAGAGTAGTGTTGGCCGAGGGACAGGGCCTTAAGTTCAAATAACACAGTTGAGCTAAGAAGCAAGGGGTAGCATCTAAGTTTTGAGTATCACAATTGGGCTAGAATGCAATGGGGTAGCGCCTAGATTCGAGAACTCAGTTGGGCTAAAGTGCAAAGGGTAGCACCTAGGCAGTACGGCTGAAATACAGTAGTACAGCACCTGGATACAATAGGGCATGGGTAGAATGCATAACAAAGTAGTACTAAAATGCAATGGGCAATAGCTAGGCACAGTGAGGCACATTAGTCAAAGTGCATTAGGTTGAGATGCAGTTGTTGAAGTGAGCGCACAAGGTGACCAACAATGAACAGCAGGTTAACGTGAACACACCATATATGCAGTAAGGCAGCACAGGGCCACACTAGGCAAGGCACAAGTTAAGGTAAACACACAGTATAGGCAGTAGGCCGCATTAGGCAGGGCACAGGTTAGAGTAGACATGTAGTATATGCAGTAATGCAGCACAAGGACTGCACTTGGGCAAGGCAATGAATGCAGATGGTATGTTGTGTATACAATGGCACTCGCCTTGTAGGCGGAAAGTTATTTAGTCATTGGACGTGACCTGTTGTCCACTTTCCAGGATCAATTTCCAACTTTGAGGGAAGAACTGCAAAGCTTCTTGAAAGAAGTGAGGGGAAAGGTGAAGGAACTCTGAGATAGTGTAGATGTCACGCAGCAGGGGCTATCGGAGAACTCGGAGGAGGTAAAGCAAAATGGCAAGCTCCTCGAAAGGTTACCAAGGCTACACACAACATATAACTGCAGGCAGAAGACCTGGAAAATCGCTCACGTACATAATTCGGGTGAAGAGCCTTAATGAATCGGTGCAGAACTAAAGGAATGATCCAGCAATCCTTTGGGTCCTTGCTGATAGACTTCCAACCTGCAGAGATATGGATCGACTCTCTACACAGTGGACCCCAAGAAGTCTGGGTCAAGGGGGACTCACTGCACCGGGGAAGACCAGGATATAGCACAACTAGGTGGGTGCACAGCCAGCATGGAGAAATACAAAATATAGGGAATGGCACTTAAGATCCGATCGCGTAATGTGAGGGGGCTGACTACCCCAATTAAGCGTAAAAAAGTGGAGACGCAGATCAGACGCAGCTAAGAAGACATAATAATGTGTCAGGAAATAGACATATGGAGAACAGACAGGCCATTTTCAGGTTTAGGCAGTTCCCATAGCAGGCTTTGTGACGCAAAAAATGGTGGAAGCAAAAGTCGTGGTTTTTGAGAAGCCCAACAAGGACCCGACAAAATGTGGATCGTATCGGCCCATTGCCTGATTGAATTTCGATGCAAAAATGTACAGATGTCCTAGTGGCAAAACTTGATGCGCCTCTCCATTAACTCCCTGGTATCTCGGGATATAAACTTCACGCGGGGCACCAGCCAACGGTGTCCCCTGTCACCGCAATATACCTGGAGCCACTACTAATTACAATCTGGTAAAACCCACTCATTCAGGGCATACCATTCGGGGGAAGAGCATAAAATGGCTGCGGTCATGGATGACATGTTGCTGTCCCTGACAAAAGTAGAAACGTTGATTCCTGCCTTGATAACGGAACTCGCCATGATTGACACATCTACTTTACGTCCTTCTTAAATTTCAAAGCCAGAGTTGCTGAACCTAGGACTACCCAAGGTGCAAGTAGCTGCTTTACCCAAGTACTCCCTGTTTACAATTGCTAGTGATAACTATAAGGTACTTGGGGTGGGTTAACATAGCCAATACATTGTCCAAACTGTATGAGGAGAATTACCCCGCTTTGCTTGCCCTAGTTAAGGCAGACTTGGGGAAATGGTCACCTCTGTGGATCTCCTGACTGAGTAGGAATCACCACAATAAAAAATTGTAACACTTACCAGGGTCCTGTATCACTTCCAAGCAGTGTCTATCCGGATCCTGTTATTTTTTTTTTATTTTTTTTGTGGGTTTACCAAAACTATTTGGTTTTACAAAAGGAGAAGATGTTCTCTGAAAATGGCGTATTGGACTCTTATTCACCCAGTTTCCATCGATGCTTCCTTTTCTATTTGCGCTAAAGCAATTTGCAGAATTCTTGCTGTAGCGATTACCCAGGAGATTTTTTATCCACTTATCAGGCGTGGCCACCAAGTCACTTCCTTGCGATCAGAGAAGGACTCTCGGACAGATGATGGGTATTTTTATTTTTCTGATTTATTTTTTTCAATTTAAAAAAAAAAATTGCAGCACCGAGCATGACGTCAGTAGATGGCGAACTGATTAGACTTCCTCTGCCTTTTTGCATAACCTGCAGGTGTTAGTATTTGGCAGGACTCTGATGTGCAGGATTTTGTTAGTCGGTAGGAAGTTTAATCTTGCTCTTAAAAAGAACTGTCTTAACGGTCTGCTAGGAACATTTTTGTAGATTTCCGCTAGGTCGTTTACTTTTCTTGGGAGCAGTGGCAGGTGATTTAGGAGTTTGTTCTTCTCCGCCATCTCTAAGGTGCCTATCCAGTCAAGTTCCTCTATTTATTTTTTTTTATTCCGAGAGGATTTTGCATGAGCTCGTCCTGTGTGCCATGCAATTGACTTCAGTTGGTCCTTTTTTTTAAAATTTTATTTATTTATTTATTTATTTTTTTGGCAGCCTATGAACATTTTTGATCCACCTGTCTTGATTTCTATGCTTATCAATTTATACAGGGGCAATGACTCTGGTAGCAGGATATTCCTGTATAGTGACATGCTGCTGTTTTCCGTTGTTGCTTTTAGGGAGATGAATCCCAACTCTCTCCTAATTGCCGGCAGTGAGGTTGATTTGGGTAGAGACAACACGGACCTCCAAAAGGAACCTTCAATCCTTTCCCAGATATTTGAATTCGGACACCACTTCGATTTTGATGTTTTCTAGTTGCCATGATGTAAAATAAGCTTGTTTGTTCTTTCTCTCCAGAATAATTTATTTATTATTTTGTTAATTTGCAGCTTGTTGGTTTCTATGTAGTCTGATAGGTTGGTTAGTTGACGCTGAAGGCCAATCGGTCTTGGGTCAACCAGGGTAATATCAGCGTAGAGCGTTCTTGGGACCGGTGTCACCCCAATTTTCGGTGGAAATGCTTTCACGGCTATTGAGTCTTTATAGTCTCCTATGAAAGCTGTGAACAGCGCCGGCGCCAAGGGGCAGCCCTGCTTCACCCCTCTTGTTATACAGATTTTTTCCGATAGTGTACCGTTTCTATTCAACTTTACCTGCATTTATGTTCCTGAGTAGAGGGCTTTTATAGGCTCCAGATTCTTCTTTGGGCAGTTACCGGCTGAGAGTTTTGCCCATAGTAATGACCGATCTACCCTGTCAAACTCTTGGGTGAGGTCTATGAATGCTAGGTACAGCTTTGTGGTACCTTCTTGAGTTTTGCTTTTGAGGATACTCAGGATCATAATGTTGACAATGGTCCCGGAATTTTTTCAAAATCCAGCTTGAAATGGGTCGTCGAGGGGTGCAGTTTTGACCCAAGCTTGAAAGTCCCGTAATAAGAGCGTGCCAAACACTTTTCCAGTCATGTCGAGGAGGGCGATTGGTCGATAGTTTAGCGGATTTGCCCTATCGCCCTTTTTGAAAATTGGGACCACAACCGACAGTGATCTATCGGTGGCACATTTTTTGAATACCATGCTGATGAATGTCGACCACTCTTCTGGAAAGTTTTTGAGGTCGATATTAGTCACTCCGTCTGGACCTGGGGCCCGCAAGGCTTTTAATTTGCGAATAATTGTTTGAATGTCCTCTTTATTTGCTAGGCCAATCCACAAAGCATTGCTCTGTGGTGTTGACGGACCCAGCCTCCGGTGGGTCTTTGAAGAGGGCCGTGAAGTGGTCTATCCAGCTAGCTTCACTCACACAATTCGACTGAGAGGTTTCGGTGTGTGCTCCCGATGACTTAATCAGAGTCCAGAATTCACAGTAATTCTTGCCCCCCATTTTCTTCAGCATTGCTTCAGAGTCTTTGGCATCAAGCGATCTGGTGGTTTCTTAGCCATGCTTTGTAGGACTTGACTTCTTTATTCAGCTCCCTTTGCGCCGCTGGCTAGTTCATGATTTTTGCCTTCCTTCTTAAGCGTCTCAAGACTCTTTTCGCCACCAGCTGCTTGTCATAAGGATGCAAACTAGGGTTCCTCAGTGCAAGTTTTTTCCTGGTCTTAGATAGAGGGCACCTAGAGTTGGGTCTCCACAGATTATGATGCGAGTCACTTCTGTTTCAGCGTAGAGAGAATTGACTGCTTTCTCAATGCTTTTTAAGAAGCGTTCATCCATTGTAGTTTGGGGGTTCCAATAGACGGTGATAATTGCAAACGGGAGCTCTTTTTCTCGCTTACTTTTGAGATCTAACACAGTACAACTTGACGGCACTGCCAGATGGTTTAGAGAGACTGACCGTGTCCTTTGGATGCTAATACCTCTTCCTGAGCGGACCGCCAATAGTATTGCGGCCCAACGTGCTTTTTTCTCTGGCGAGATTACTATGCTGAACCCATCATGATGTGGTGTTTCAGATAACCACGTTTCTTGGAGGGCCAAGTTGTCAAAATCGCTCAGATTGACACCGCCCTTTTTCATCAAGTGCTGATATCCCAGCGTGTTCCATGAGCCCAGGTGTAATGTAGTAGCCGACTGTAGGATCCTCTGGTGTCCCCGACGGTCCTACCTCTTTGCTGTCGGTAGCAAATTGCTATTTTTTGTTCTGAGACGCCAATGTTTTTGGCAACTAGGCCCAAAGTTGCTTCATTGGCGAGAGCAGCGTTTTTTTTTTGCAGCAGACCTTCATGATTTGACTAAGGTGGTGCCTGAAATTGTCTCGGCGTTTTACTGTAGGCGAATCAGCTGTTGCATAAGAGCCCCCGTTCTGAGGGCTATGGTTTGTTGGTGGCGACGTCTGTGATGCCCACGATTACGGCTTTCTTGGCGTCCTGTCCCCCTTTGGAACTGTCTTCGTTGAGAAGGTTGAAATTCTGTTGCCCAATTGCCTAGACTTTGCCGGCTTAACCCTGTGTCGAGGCGTTCTGTTGGTGTTGTACACATCTTCTGTTTTGGACTTGTAGTGACTGTTTACAGATGTTTTCTCCGGCCTGTATTCCCGGGTGGACGATGCGTGGCTAGTTTTTGCCAGTATTGACAGATGGAAACCGCAGAGTGCGGTTTGATTGAAGGCGGCAGGGCAGCAGATCTTATGTGGATATAAGCTTTCGCAATCGTCCCTCTGTAGTATGGTTCGACCCTCGCATAGTCCTGATTTTAGACTTTTCAGAGTGGTGATTTTACTGAAGATGTTCCTCGCTGTTCTTCTGTTGAGCACAATATCCTCGTTGTTCTGCGAAGATTGTTCTAATTTCAAGGTCAACGTAGCCGAGCTTTGCTCTGATCTATCATATCTGGGTCGCCTGTCTCGATCAGTTGACCTGTCTGTCCTCTGGTATCGTTCTTTCAGGCCGCCCCTGGATCGACCGGAGTTGCTGGTTCGTGAAGGCTCTTGGTTGAAATTCTTCTCTGCTGCTTTCTCCTTTTGCTTGTCGTGCTTTTTGTATGCTTTTTTTTCCACTGTGGTAGCAACCTCTGGGCGATCCTGCCGGTGAGACTCGAGGGTCTCTGCTGCTCTTTCTCTTGCTGATTTCTCCTGCTGTTTGAGGAGTCATCCTGAGGTTTTCTTTGTCTCTCTGAACTGTATTTTTTTGTGATTGTTCCTTTTCATTCTGGGACATTTGTGTTTTTGTTGACTGTATTTGCCCTGTCTTGGGCTTCTTCGAAGTCGGCATTTAGATGCTGCAAAATATTCATGGAGGTCGTGTCAGTGAGAAATTCGTCTGCTGTTCTGGGGGATTTCATAGCAGTTTTCTGCGGCCGTTTTTCCGTTAATAGCCTTTCTAGATCTGCCCTGGATTGCAGCATTTCTTTCCTTATCACCGGTTTGTTTTTTTGTGGCCGTAATTTCGGGGCTGATTTTCTCAGAGTGCCGCATTGGAGTACCTGTTGAATCATGTAGTTTTAAAAGTGCTTGCTTTTTCGGCATCAGAGATTCTTGTGCCCTTTGATTCTTTTCGAGTGAGCGTGTGCCACTTTTAGACATGTTGTTTCTTTGCCTCGGAGTATAGTCCTCCTTCTGGGCTTTTTGCCTTTGTGGTGCATTTTCTTGGTGAACTTTCTTTAAAAAAAAGACCTGCACTAGTGTGGAGCTTCCTACCGGATTATTGCAGTGTTGGGAGTTAAATATGCAGAAATTTTCCCAATTCGGGCCCTTCTTTCCTGCCGACTGGTGCTTGTCCTGCTCAGTTTGCGTGCTTTGGGATATGTATGTCCTCGTTTTTGATTTATCTTTTTTGCTGCCTGGATCTGTGATGTTTCTTTGATCCCCCGAGTCACTCTCGGTGGTCGTAGAACAGTTGATGTCTTTGAGGGTGATTGTCTTTTTTTCCATCGCCGAGATGTATCCTTTTAAGTATATTGAGTTGGTGTGCATCATCGCAGCCATCGTTGAGTGATCATTCAAGTCATCATTTATGGCCTCATAGCTTTCAGAAGGGGGCCAGCGCGATGGTAATGGCCGACATGATCGTAGTCATGTCGAGTTTTTTTGTCGGTGTGTCCTTTTGTATCGGGGGCCAATGATTTCCGAGACTCTGACACCTCTGTGATGTGTTCAGGAAAGGGTCCTGATTGGCTCCCCGTGGAGGTGACGGATAGTTGGTAACATTGCGGCTGCTCCTGCAAGATGGTATTGAAGTTTCGACAAAGTCTCTTAAGTCTCTTGCCCCCACGTGAGGCTGGGGGCTGATGTTGTCTTTAGGCTTTTCCGGGTCCCCTGCCAGCTGTTGGAGGTTGTTTCTGCTCGAAGCTGGCCGTGGGGGCCTCTCATTTAAGTCTAGCTGATCCTCGACTCTCTTTTTCAGAGAAGGCCCTTGTCTTGTTGGCGGCTCTTTGGTCGTATCTTCCTGAGCTGGTGCAGAGTCCTCTGTCGTGTTTTCTTTTTCTTGATCATTTGAGCGTGTTTCATTAGATTGTGTGCTTTCCTCTCTGACCAAACTTGCAGGGTTTGTTGTCTCTACAGGAAGTTTCCCCTTAGTACCAGAACTACCTGGGCCCATAGCTGATTGCGTCACCGTGCATATGGGCGCTTGTGCTGGTGAAAACTTGAAGAGGCTGCCAGTTTTCTGGATTTTTATGGATGGCCGGGGCTCCTTGATTGCCTCTAGGATCTCTGCATCAGAGAGTTGGTCCAGGTGGTCATGATTTCTCTTCCCATGTTTTTTAAAAAAGTCTTTCAGGGAACTAAGTTGCGCTATTTTTGCAAAAGTCTTTTTTTTGTATTGTTTGTGGTTTTCTTTGAAGTCTCCTCTGCCGGTGGGCTGAATTTCTTTTACCAAGCACTGGATGGTAAGTACAAGTTTTATCTGGGAGCTGGTGTTCGCTTTGCGGTTGCTCTTTTGCATTGCCTTTTGCAATGTCAGTCTCTGCTTCTTCAACAAGTAAGACCGATCAGCTGCAGTGTTTGTGGGATGATTTTTTGCCACTGCTGATGATCTGCCAGTGACACCTTCTGCCTGCAGCGGGTCCTGTTCTATCTGCGTGTCTGCTGTGCAGACGCACCCGTTTCCCTGAGCCTTGCTGCCGGCTTCAGACTGTCATTTGGGAGGGGGGGGTTTCCTCTGTGTCTTTGATCTTTTAACTGGATTGCTTCTTCGCCCTCGGGCGTCTGTTTAGTGCTCGCATTTGGCGGCCCCGCAGTGTGTTTGGTGGCAGCGATAGCGGTACGGCCATTGCTATGTCTCTATGCACAGAGAGCTGTTCACATAACTTCGGCGGCGCCGACTGCAGGCAGCTTCTATGTAGAGTCCGGCTCACCAGCGAGTCCTTTCTTCCAGATTGAGCCTTGGAGCTCTGGAGGCACCTTTTCTCGCCCTCTCCTTCCCATTGCTGATCAGCAGAGGTGCTAGTCGCAGGAGGAGACATGCCAGATCTTCTGCCTGCTGGTCCTGCAAAACTGCTCCTACCTCTGCGACTAGCTCCGTGGCCGCTCCGCGGCCTGAGGCAATACTAAGCAGCAATGAAGCTAGTAGACTGACTGTAGATTCACTGGATACTGGAGCACACAGAAGGTAGTGGACTGCAAAGACTGTTCCAACCTCTGCAACCGGATCCTGCGTTTTTTCTTTAAAGTACTCCTTAGGATGGTGCCGCGTTTTATTAGGCAAAATTAACAACCTAGGGTGGCCCTGTAGACGTTGATGGCGCCCAAACACAAAGGGGGAGTAGGACTCCTGAACTTTTGCAAATACTATGAAGCAGCGCAATTGAGGGTAGTTCGTGAATGGCTTTTGGGGGACGGGACCAAACCCTGGGCAAGAATGGACAGAGCAGTGGCCGGAACCCCGTTAGAAGGGATCTTATGGTTGCATAGACTGGACAGACCCCAGAACACTCATCTTAGCCAAGTTCTGGCGAAAGCCTGTTAAATCTGGGACCGCCTAGTAAATCAGGGGGTTATACCCTCTTTACATTTTGTGCCACTGTTCAAACGAGCCCCGCACCCTTCTCAGTTTACCCTGTTGTTCGGGAATCCACAATTCTCCCTGGGGATGGTGCGTGGCTCGTTTGAACAGTGGCACAAAATGGGATGTAAGAAAGTGCGAGACATGGTGTAAACTGCATGACCCCTGGCTTACTGCGATGAGTAAAACTAAGCAAGGCTTGCATCCGGTTGATGAGGTTTCTCTGAAACAGGTAGCGGAATTATGATTGTTTACTTAATGGAATTATTTTGTGAATGAAGATGAATAAATTGGGGAGGATATATGTTAAAACTTTGAATTGAAGTTTCAGTATATCCGAAGCTGTCAACCTAGAGCAGTCTGGTCCGCCCGGCCTGCCTAGCTAGGCAGTGTCCCATCTGACATCCCCTGACATTTCATAGATTGTCTTTACATTATTGGATAGATGGTTACAAAACGAGCTTAAAAACACGTTTTTAAAACCTGCTGGCCAGTTTACATTTTTCAGTAGTCTTATGATTCCACTTGGCTGTCATGTGGAAAATTGAAGAAAGTTTGGTTTTATTTCTAGTCACTTGATTCGTGAACTGACAGCCTAATTACTGCGCTCTTGCTTGAAACCCCAGAGAGACTGTTATGGAGAATTCTCAGAAATGTTAATTCCTCTCTACCCTAGGGACTCCCAGCTCTTTTGCTGGACTCTAATAATTGTTTACCTGGAGAGAGTCGGACCCTTTTTTCCCCACTCTCGTATTTTGTATGTCATTTGAGCTTTGTTTCTTTTGGTTGTGGGGGTCTGACAAACTCCATAGGCATCTTTTACATTGTGTCACACAGCACCTTCAGTGCAGTGGCACAGGGAAGCCTTTCAGATTTCCCAAAGGCTTAAATCTTCTCTTGGATAAACTGTTTCCAAGAGCAGTGAAGTGAAATTGACTTTACTTGCATTGTAACTTTCTAGACCCAGCACCCACTATCTTACAATAGGGTGCTGGAGGGGTTACTTAGTATCCCCTTTGTCTAGCTTTTCATGTAACATTTTTGTTGCCCTTTCATCGATGAATGGCTGGTGCCAGTGGTTTACTTTTAATTACCGTGATGTGCATTTACCACAGGCTGCGGTCGCAGCTGCAGTAAAGCACCCAAGGGTGCTATTTTTGCCAAATTGGCCCAGTTCTTCTTTTTTCTCATTTCTTTGTGGAAAGGTCCTTCTTGTGATTTACTCTGTGCGCCAGACCAGGTTTGGTCCCTTTGTTCATTTTGCCTTTGGTGGGATTCACGAGTGAAGCCCGCCTCTGGCTCCAGGGTGTCTGGCGGGGGCAGGATGAGAGGGAGGTGCCCGAACCTCCCCCTGCTTAATCTCCTAGGAGACAGGCATGCACTCTTAGGCGATTGGCCGGCTGGCTGTCCGTTAAGGACAGCCACCCTGCTGGATGACGGACGGCTGGACTGAATGAATGGGAGAAACCTGCATAAAAGGCTCGGCTTTTTGACTTGGAAGGCAGTCGACCACTGGATGAAAGAATCGAAGAACTTGAAGAGGACGCCTGCTACAACTCCTGGACTGTTGGTTTGCCTGGTGAAGCCCTGCTGCTGTGCTGAAACTCCAAATTCGTATCGACAGAGAAGCCCCTGCAAGGACGACTTCCCTTTTTGAGTTGGTGGGACCAATCCACTCCAAAGTAAGCCACCTGAACATCATCTCGAAGCTGGTTGAAATTCCACTACAGTTGCTGCTCGAACCGAATAGCCAGGGAGAGGAACACCAGATTGTGTGCGTTGCTTTAAAGCTGGCCAAGAGCTCCAGGAAGATCCTCTGGACTCCCAGGAAGCAGGACTGAATGAGCCTGAGCCCACTGAACAGAGTGCGGGACCCCAGATGCAAGGAAAGCCCAACTCGACAACCAGGAACCGTGGTGTTGCTATTTGCGGTAGACACGAGGAGCTGAAACACCGACGTGCCACTTGTTTGAAGATTGCCGGTTGCAGTCAGTGACCGTCCCATTGCAGGAGTCCCCAGAAGTCCTCCCTCTTGTCCCCACGACTGAGGCCCAGGAACACCAGGATATGCAGAGCTGCACAGGAACAGAGTCATCTGCTGCACTTTTCTTCAATCTAAAGGTACTGTAAAGTCTGGGAGAACTTACCTCTTGTTGTGCCACCTTGCTTGTCCTTGTTGGAGACTTGTCTTGGAGAGTTGCTTGCAGCTTCTTTACCTCAAAAGCCTAATCAGCTTGTGGTCCTACTTTGCATTTCTTCTTATTCTACAAAGACTTCTAAAACTTTGTGCAAAGACTTTTTTACTTACCTGCAAGAAGTGCTTCAGTTCACATTGACTTTTGCTATCTTAACATTGGCTGGCCTGGCTCCCTGAATTACACTTCTCTCTTCTGCTTATGTGTTTTGCCTTCCTTCCGGGAAAGGGTTAACTAACTTTGCATTGAGGGTTACGAAAAGTACTTACCTGCTTCAGAATATTTGTGTGATTTATTGTTTTATTCTGATAACCTTTTTTCTTTGACATACCTCTAAAGCTGCTTCTAAATGCAACAGTAATGTATTAATGTCAACAACACCCTAACTATTGAAGTCACCTGAGGATGTAGGTCGTGTCTGTATGCCATCCCAAATGGGTATTTGCTGATTTAGAAACTAAGAGTGTGTTTTTGAAGTGTATTTGAGTGTTGCTATTATATTGCCCCCTTCGAGGGGATTGGGTCCTCCGACGTATTCCATATCTGTGACGGGTAATGTCCACAGCTGTGCTGCTTTGGAAAATCGTCGGCGTCTCCGTGCTCTGTCGATGTGCCGTCCCCGAGGACCTCCGCCGATGGCTGACGTCACTCGATGTGATAAGTAGGACGCACGACCCCCATATCCTCAGTTCCGTTTTTTCCGCGAACGTGTTCGCTTCGTGACTCTCGGTACGCCTCGACTCTTTGGAGTTTGCTGTTTTCTTCTCGGTTCGTTGAACCTGTTCGGTTTTTTGTGAAGACCTGTTTGTGGCGATGTCTACTTCGTCTTCAACCACGCGTCCGGGCTTCAAGAAATGCGGGGACTGTGGGTCCAAGATGTCGTTCACGGACTCGCACGATGCCTGCCTCTGGTGCCTCGGGGAGGCCCACGATAAGAACAACTGTGTCGACTGCCAGTCGCTCACGGCAAAGGCCTTGCGGGAATGCAAAAAGAAGCTGTCGGTAGGTCGGGTGTCTAAGCCCTGGAAGTCGAGGTCTGTGGGGCTTTCGACGGATGACTCGAGTGGCGGCTCTTTGCGTCGGAAGTCCAGTGGGTCACCTTCCAGGAGTCGGTCTCGCCACTCCTCCGCCTCTTCGAGGCATTCCCGGAAGCACTGGCATCGGTCGCCTTCCCTGTCCTCTTCCGAGGACTCCGCCCGTCGGCGGGTCGCTTATCCCTCCATGCAAGCGACACCGGAGGAATGGGCTTCCTTCGGGAAGCAGATGCTAACGATTCTTGAATCGCAGGGCACTGGTCCGTCCGCGCCTCCGAGTGGGGTCGGTCGGCACCGGTCGAGAGACACCGCTCGTACGCCTTCGGGCTCGGGTGGTCGGCACGGCTCGCGGGAGAGGTCCAGCTCGGAAAAGGGTAGCCGTTATCACCATGCCTGTTCCAGGTCACAGTCCTCGACGTGCTCGAGACCGCGTGATCCTGTGCTGTCTTCGAAGAAGTAGACGTCTGTGGCGCAGAGGTCGTCGACTAATTCTCTCGAGGCTCCGCCTCCGAGGGGGTCGTCGGCGCCTAGGTCGTCGAGAGAAACGCTCAGAGCTCCGGCTTCGAGGTCTGTGTCGACGCCATCGATGCTGGCGGCGCTGCAGCTGACATCGCCGCTGATTCGCTCGACACCGTTACTGTCGACGCTGGTGCCGACTCGTTTGGCGCCCTCGACGCCTTTCGAGGTGGTGGTGTCTGAGGGGCCCCGTTGCACGGGATTAGCCCCTAGAAAGGCTCTGGCTAAGGTCAGGCACTGCTTTGGTCCCCAGATGTCTTCCTCTCCCCGCCTGGAGTACATTTCAGAGGGTGATGAAGGCTGACGGCTTGGTTCCGGTTACGGTACCAGATGAGCTTATCTCGGGCCATAGCCAGTTTGATGACCTGAGGCAGTCACTGCATGATGCCAGTGGACTGGACACCTCTCCGGAGGTGGTTTTGTAGGCCGGAGCCTGGCACTCATGCCGATTCTTCATATCAGCGCCTTATGTCTCGGGTCACCGAGTACTTGGGTGGGTCAGCCCTCACGGACATCCTTGATCTTGGTCCCCCCACTGACCCGGTTTTGCCGTTTCATATGGCTATGCAGAGAAGGGTGGCGGCGGCTTGGACTGCTCCAGAGAGTCTCCCAGCAGTGGGAAAGTCTTTGTCGTGAAAATACCGTCCAGCCAGTAACGACCCCTGCTACTTGTCCAGGCACCCCACTCCGGAGAGTTTGGTGGTGCAGGCGGCTACGGCCCCGGCAAAGCAGGCGTCTTATCCTACCATCCCTCTGGATAGGGACGACAAATGTTTTGACGGCTGGGCGAAGAAAGTGTTTTCTTCAGGGGGTATGGCGCTTCAGGCGGCCAACTCCATATGTGCCTTGTCTCGTTTCACACACACTCTGTGGAACTGTGTTGCATTAGCAGCTGAACGTATTCACGAAGGGGACGAAGGGGATGGTTTCCTTGCTCTGGTTTAGGATGGCAAGGATGCCATGTGCGAAGCCGTTCAGTCGGGTATGGACATGGCAGATTGTGTCAGCCGGTCCATGGCGGTGAGGACCGTAATACGCAGGTTTGCGTGGTTGCGGAAGTCTGGGTTCGCTCCTGATGTGCAGTCCCGGCTCCTCAACATGCTCTTTGACGGTGAACATCTTTTTGGCAGCAAGGCTGACGAGAGCCTTGAGAGGTTGCAGATCTCCAAAGCTGCAGCGAAGTTGTTGGGCGCTGCAGTTCGCCAACCTCCGCCTTTTCGTCCTAGGGGACAGCAATGGAGGGGAGGTTCCTTTCGCTATTACTCGTCCTTAATTAAAGCGAGAGGAGCTAGCAGTCAAAGAGGCCACCGTAAGAGTGCCAGAGGTGGAAACAAGGGTACTCGAGGTGCCAAGGCCGCTCGGGCAGTTGCCTCTTTGCCCTCAGGCAACGCCGCAGCCGCTACCACTCAGTCATGAGGCCAGGTTCCAAGGGACGCCGGTTGGGGGAAGGCTGGCGCAGCATCTTGTAGAGTGGCGAGCCATTACTTCAGATGTGTGGGTTCTGGAGATCATAACCCACGGCTACTGTCTTCCTTTTCGGCAGAGGCCTCACGACAATCCACCTGGGAACCTCTTTGAAGAGTCCGGATCCGCTCCTTGTGCAGGAATTTCAAGCCCTGCTGGAGAAAGGCGCCATAGAAATGGTGCCTGTAGCGGAGAGGAACAAGGGATGGTATAAGACGGGGGATTGAGACCCATAATGGACTTGCGCGGTTTGAACAAACTCCTCAGGAAGGACAAGTTCAAGATGGTTACTCTCTCAAGTCCTCCAGGCCCTTCAACTTCAGGACTGGTTGGTGTCTCTCGACCTCAAGGATGCTTACTTCCATGTGCCGATCCATCCCAAGCACAAGAAGTACCTGAGGTTCGTGGTTGGCGACTCGCACTTTCAGTTTCGGGTCCTGCTGTTCGGATTGACCTCCGCCCCAGGGGTTTTCACCAAGCTCATGGTGGTGGTGGCAGCGCATCTCAGGAAAGTGGGGTTTCACGTCTACCCCTACCTGGACGATTGGTTGATCAGGGGAAGCTCTCCCGAGCAAGTCCTGGATCATCTGTCCATCACCTGCCACTCCCTTCACAAGCTGGGCTTCTCCCTCAATTTAAAGAAGTCCCATTTGACACCAACGCAGCGGCTCCAGTACATCGGAGCAGTGCTCGACACATCCCTGGGGCAGTGTTTTCCTCCCCAGGTGAGGGCTCTTCACATTCAGCAGATGGTGCACAAGTTTCAACTTGCCCAGAATCTCCCAGCGTCCGAGTTCCTGAGACTGCTCGGCCTCATGGCATCCTGCATTCTTCTCGTGCCAGAGGCTCGTCTGCGGAGGAGATCTTTGCAGTGGGCACTCAAGCTCCAGTGGTCTCAGTCCTCTGGCAGGCTGTCGGACCCTGTTCAGGTGCCGCCTTTGGTCGCCCAGGACCTTCTGTGGTGGGCCGTCGAAGGCAATCTGATGAAGGGGGCCCCATTTTGGCTGCCCTGGCCGGAGGTGACGATCGTGTCGGACGCATCCCTCACGGGATGGGGAGCTCATGCCAACGAGTTGACAGTCAGCGGTCGTTGGTCTCCGGAGTCCAGACTCCAAATCAATCTGTTGGAGCTGAGGGCTGTCAGGCTTGCCCTGAAGGCTTTTCTGCCGACTGTGCGAGGAAAGAGTGTCCTGATTCTAACGGACAACACGGTGGCCATGCACTACCTCAACAAAGGGGGAGGGCGGGGGGGCAGGGTCACTTCCTCTGGGCAGGGAGGCGATGCAGCTCGAGTTCTGGGCCATCCAGCAGGAAGTTTCGATCTCGGCTGTTCATCTGTCCGGAGACAACAACGAGACGGCAGACTCTCTGAGAAGGCAGAGCACGATCTCTCACGAGTGGGAGCTGGCTCAGGAGATTCTCCTGGAGATCTTCTCCCTTTTGGGGGACCCCTCAAGTAGATCTCTTCGCCTCCAGTGTCAACCGGAAGTGCGAAAGGTTTTGCTCATGGGAATTTCCTCCAAAAGGAGCCTTAGGAGATGCGTTCGTGATGGAGTGGTCATTCCCACTGCTGTACGGGTTTCCTCCAGTCCCCGTCATCCCGCAAGTACTACGGAGGTTCAGTTCCCGGATGATCGTCATTGCTCCGGCGTGGGCTCGGAGGACGTGGTACCCGGACCTTCTCGGCTTGTCTATCTGCCCTCCACGTCGTCTTCCCTACCGAGACAATCTGCTCTCACGGGAGGGGGGTCAGGTTCTCCATCCAGAGGTCAGATTCCTCAACCTTCACGTTTGGCTTCTGAAAGGTTGAGGTATAAGGATTGGGACCTCCCTGAAGACGTGATGGAGGTGTTGCTCTCGGCCAGGCGGCCGGCAACAGAGTCTCTATGCCGTTGGAGAAAGTTCTGCGACTGGTGCAGAGTTAAGAATGTGGATCCTTTTGAATGTGACATTCCCATGGTTCTGTCTTTTTTGCTTTCCTTGGCCCACAGGGGCTTGCAAGTGGGGACCATTAAAGGTTACCTGGCGGCGCTGTCCATATTTAAGCGCTTGTCTGAAGAATGTTCCTATTTTAAGATTTCTTTAATTTCTCAGTTTTTGAAAGGGCTCACTAATTTGTTCCCTCTGTCACCTTTTCTGGTGCCCGGTTGGGATTTGAACCTTGTTCTTAAGTTTCTAATGGGTGCTCCGTTTGAGCCTTTACATTCTTGCCCTTTGAGACTGTTAACTCTGAAAACTATGTTTTTGGTTGCAGTTACTTCCGCTCGCAGAGTGAGTGAGTTACAGGCACTTTCAGTTAAGCCACCCTTCACTGTGTTTCAGAAGGACAGGGTTGTCCTTAGAGTTCGTCCTTCTTTTCTTCCGAAGGTGGTTTCGGAATTTCATTTGAGCCAGAAGATTGTTCTTCTGGCGTTCTATCCTCCTCCACATCCTGGTAAGGAAGGGGAGAGGCTCCATAGGCTTGATCCTAGGAGAGCGCTGAGCTTTTATATTTCGTTCATGTCCCGGATCAGAGTGGACGATCAACTTTTCGTTGGTTACGCTGGGAAGCGTTTGGGACAAGCTGTGACGAAACAGACTTTGTCTCGTTGGATTATTTTAGCTATCTCCGAGTGTTGCCGCTTGGCGGGTAAGGACCCTCCGGCTGGCTTGCGGGCCCATTCTACCAGGAGAGTGGCTGCGTCTACTGCCTTGCAGAGGGGTGTTCCTATTCGTCACATCTGTGATGCAGTCACCTGGGCTTCAGTACATACTTTTGTACGTCACTACTCCCTCGATTCCATCAGAGGGCAGTCCTATATTCCGCAATTTGATTGGGCATGCTAAATTTGTGTTCTAAATTCTTTTCCCACCTCCTTGCTTGGTACTGCTTTGGGAGTCTGTCATAGATATGGAATATGTCGGAGGACCCAATCCCCTCGAAGAACAAGTTACTTTCTTACCTGGTAACGTTCTTTCGATGGGATGGTCCGACGACGTATTCCATATCGCTCCCTCCCTACCTTCCCCGCTGGAGAATTTCTTTTGCCATTGCAGCTTGCGTTTCGCAAGGCCTTGTGTGTCTGACTGGCAGGAAACTGGTGGCACACGTTCTGGGGGGAAAAACTACAACTGAGGCTTTGGACGTCGTGCGTCCTACTTATCACATCAGGTGACGTCGGCCGTCGGAGGAGGTTCTCGAGGACGGCTCATCGACGCAGGACGCAGAACGCAGAAGATTTTCCAAAGCAGCACAGCTGTGGACATTACCTGTCATAGATATGGAATACATCGTCGGACCATCCCATCAAAAGAACGTTACCAGGTAAGAAAGTAACTTGTTCTTCTGAAGAAGGCTTATTCGAACTGACTGATAAATACATTAATAACTGTTTAATCAAGAAACCTTGTGTGCAAGAGTTTATTTGAATACTTGTCACTGCGAATCTCTGTAACTCCCCTACAGCTCACATTGAGACCTTTTGAGATAAGCCTGACTGCTCAACACGCTACCAACCTGTGTAGTACAGACGTTTTGGGTTCCTATTGCCAGGAGGTCAGGGTTGTTGTAGTGCACCCAAAGGGTACTGCATACAATCTTGCCTAACAGTCATTAATGTTGTGGGTCATTCCTGTCTGTATGCTATGAATCAACGTGTTTGGTAGCAACCCAGTTTTACGGATCGCATAAAACCATGCATGCACATTTTGGCCCAGTTACATGGGGAACCCTTTATTTTAATTATGTTCTGATTTCCTTAATGGTTGCTTTACTTTGTCACGTGTCATTTACGATTCTTTGTATTTCATCATGATTTGATGTCTTGCTATGTGCTGTACCCAAGCAGCTTCTGAAACCGTCCTACTATGCTGAAAACTATAAAAATTTCCCAAAATGCTGAATATCCTAGTTTTTCAGTGTTTTGTGTTTTTTTTTTTTTTTTTTTTTCCCCCACTGCTTGCTGAGATTGACTTTGTGCCCTTATCCAGTTCTTATATTCCCTTTTCCGTACTCAATCAGCCTTTGTAACCTGTCCCCCATCTTTAGTTCCTTTTTAGTATGTTTTTCAAATCTTTACGTAATGTTTTTTGTGTTCTTCGTAATAGTCTAAATTAGTTCGAAAGATATTTTCCAGTAATCCCATCCGTTTCTGATGGCCTTACATTGCCTGTATGTGCATTTTTTTGTATTGTATGTTCGTAGTACTTCAAACTAAAAGTTAATTTGCTGTGTCGATTCAAAATCCTCAACTACCTTGTTTACTTTGGCAATGTGTACATAATGTAGGGTTTTAGTTTTATTCATTTTAGTTGCTTTCCGGCTTGATCGTACTTTTGTACACCCGTCCTCGTAACATCCAATTTATTAATATAGGATGATTGTTCTCTTTGCGTACCTTAATCCTTCTGCTAGATGGATCTCATTGATTGGTGCAAATGCATAATCTATTGTACTGGTTTGTGACATTTTCGGGTCACCTATTACCCGGAAGCTGTGGTGAAGTGAGGCTAACCTTTTTAGAAGATCCCTCACATACCAACAGTAAGTCTTTCCAGCGATTAAGTATAAGCCGGTTTTTAACCCATGCCATTTATCAGACCATTTCCATGATGTCCAGTCGGATTGAGAGCAAAGTTTCAAGGGCACTCTAGAATGTGCTTTGTGGTGAAAATAAAAAGTGAGGAAATCAACAGTAGATGGGATTTTTGCAGAGTGAAGCTTGAATGTAATCATTCACCTAGCAAGCCAATCAATTCTTCAACTTGTTGCCAATAGCTAGATTTACACATTTCGGGATTGCAAGAAAACATTGCCATCCATTCAGAAAAATAAGACGCTGAACTGAAATTCACTGTGAAATGTCATGGTGCTTGTATACTTTTTTTTTTTTTTTTTTTTTTCCCCTTTTGCTAGCTTGCTGTGGCAATACCATTTGTCAATGGCAGCCTGGACCCAAACTCTTATTTAGAGCACTTTATTCATAAGTGCTATGAGGGGTTCGAGTTGGACTGTGATGCACACATTTTTTTTCTTTTTTAATCTTTTGTCACTAGCCAGCCCCTTCTTGGGCATTTGTACCGGCTACCAGGAGCTCCTGGAATAGACCGTTTTTTGTTTTTTGAGCTCACTAGTCTGCAAAAAGCAACCTGCATTAACTGGTGTCTGCAGTGTAGTTTTGATGCAGGTTTTTCACCCCCTTTTCATCTTACACTAAACTCTCCTGTGAAACGTTTACATTCATATTATTAGGTCCAGACGTGGACCCCTTGCTCACTATATACACTCTACTGATGAGGGCCAACCAGACCGAAACGCGTGTCTGGGAATGCTGTTGGTACTCTTGTTCAGATGAAAATTGCCTAGCATTTCCGTGCTGGACTGCCCCTGTTTTGGATATTTCTCCTCTGTGAATGATAGTGAGCTAAATAATCTGGGTAAGGCTCTCGTAACCAGGACTAATGTCTGGCAGAGGAACTCACAGGACCCCCCCTTGGTAATTTGCATATTCTTAGATGTGCCTCAACCACTCCTTCACCACTTGCCTCCCTTTCTGGTGGTTTCTTCAAGATGACTTGGCACAGTCACCAGGATTTATATTAGTTTTCAGCAAAGTTACTTGTATCCAATATTATGAACATATCTGCTATTAATTTCATAGTGCTAGATTTGCTCAGAGTAATAATTCTTGAGTTGGAGAATGCACATGGCTTCCCCCAAATCGCCCATGTGCACTTTTTTCTTTCACATGAAACCTTCACCCTGAATGTACGGCATTCTCATACTTCAAAAGTAATACCTCATAGACCAACCTTTCAGGTTTGCATGTCAATAGTAGTTTGAGAATCATTTGGGCTAAGAAAGCTGTTTGGGAGACTTTTTTGTACAACTGTCTGAGGGGTGACCAGCCATCTCTCCCGCAGGCAAGACAGTGTGCCAACCAAAGGTTAAACCAAAATCTCTGGGTAGCAGTTGCAGAGCTGTTGGGCATCTTTGGGGTGTTGGGGAGGAGAGAAGGCTGGCGGAGAAGTACAGCTGGTCCCAGTGCATACTCCAAGAGATTATACTACACTGTTCTACTGAAAATATACATATTTGACCATTGCGTAATTAAATACTAAACGTTTTGACACCTCACAATTAATTGTAGACAAAACAGTGAAGTGCCTTGGGTCTGAACATTTCAAATTCTAAGGACAAGACCAAACCTATACCTGGTGGCAAGCACAGAGTATTTTGTTACAGGGCGAAGATTAAAGGGGTCCCTAGACCTCAGCAAGTAACATGCAAGTCATAAATTAGTTTTCAAAAATTGATAAGCAGTGTTTGCTAATTAACATTTTCTTGATTCGCTTACAACCCATTTGAATGGCAGTGTTGTACTAATATTTGTAATGTCAATCACTAGAAGTTCTTTGTTCACAAACATAAAATGATCACAAATGCAGCATTTCTGTGTACCTCTGAAGTAAGATATTAGTGAGATTAATCAGGCCTGGCAAATTCATTCAAGTTCTGCTAGACCTGCAGTTCGAGTAACAGTTTACCTACTCTACCAAAGAGAAATCACTCAACACATGGCAACTGATGACACATTGAAATGCACTTTCTGTAAAATGTCACACGTCCCTACAAACCCACTGTGTTTAGCACATTGCTGCCACACAGAAGCCAGCCATGGACAGTGAAACTTGTATTTGACATTCCCTGCAAACAAAGTAAATGTTAAATACATTTTCAAACCTCCCCTGCAAATGGTACTTGCCATTCCTAAAATCTACTGGACTATGCAAGTGTGTGAGTAGACTTTGTGGGCCCTGGGTGAGTGCATGCAAAATGTAAACGGTTAGCTGCATGTAGCTCTATACAGAAAAGGGGTGCATCAACCACCCTTTTCTCCCTAAAAATAGAGATACTCTCAATCAAAATGGGGAGTAAAAATACTCCCTACAAAAAATGGGAAACAGACAAACAGGACCTTGCAACCCTGCTTTCACCCGCACGGCTCCATGGATATACTTGGACCAGTAGTGCACGTAGTACCACAGGAAGAAACTATTACTGCTTAATTGGAAGAAATAAGCATGTGTTTTTTTAAGATTAACTAGATGTAAAGGAATTATTACAAACATATGAAAGTTTTCCAGTTGAAACCTATGTTTTACTTACTTATAAAATACTCCCATTGGGAATTGGATTTACATTTTCACTCCCAAAAAAAAAAAAAAATAACAAAAAAAATCCCTTTACTCCCAACTTAATACTCCCACTTCCAAATCTTATCTGGAACACTGGCTTCATGAATGGACACAAATAGATATGATAAAGAGGCTCTGAAACAGTTAGCAGGCTCTCTACCGCAGGTGCTAATATATATAATCCAATCGGAATCCTGGAGCAAAGGGAACTCCGGATGTTAAATACAGTGTATGCTACTGCAGTAGATCTGTAGATGTACAGACTGGATTGAACAATTGATCCGTCCTTCTGTAAACATCTAGTTACCTTTGTGTTTTCATTATGTAAGGGACTGTGCAGAGTGGATGGTGTAGCAGGTCGAGAACCATGTGGAATATTGTAACTTGCAGCATTCAGAGTAGCTGGTATAAAGCAACATGGTGATGGAATGTCAAGGAGTATCGGCTCAGCTCATGGGTTGAACACCAGTTGCACAGATGCATACAACCAGAAGGTCACAGAACTAGGTTTGCCATCAAAGGCATTTGGACATGTGATCGTGTACATTTTCAAAAGTGTTCACTTGTCAATAGGATGCATCTTCCTCAACAAAATGAAATGTAGTTGACCCTATGAGGTTAAGATGCACTAACCTGAACTTTACTGTAAAGCATGGTGAAAGTGCAGTGTTTTACTGTAGTAATCGTGATGAATCTGATGTCCTCACTCCTTTCCTTGAGATTACCTCTCCTCATGTAGCCAGGGGATGGCAGCTGCCACACTATCCTGACCCTGATGGTGGCTATTTGAAGGAGGACCACATGGGGTGTGGGTTGGGGGAGAACATGGCGTCTGGAGAGACATGTTATCCCCATTTCCCATGTAGGGATATTCCCTTCATTCCTCATGCCCTAATGGCATACTGCCATCATCCCCTTAAAAAAAATTGATAATTTTACTAACAGTACTCCTCAATATCAGATGGCAAATAAAGAAATGAAAAACTGAGACTAGGAAGAGGCAAGGAGCAATGATGATTACTCCTAATGAGAACCAACACCAGCAGTCTAGTAGCTGGAAGAATCCGATTGCCCATGTCAGGAAGAGCAGTATGGAGTTTGTCATCTTCTTGTGCAGCTGTGGTGAGGACATCCGAGGAGAGAGAACGGGAGTACATCGGCTGGCGTCACAGGAGATTCACTTCTTACGACATAGTTGAGATAAGCTTGCGGGTCGAAGCACTGCCACTGAGCTGCCGAGAAGAAGCTGCCAAGGGTAGCCAGGGGCATGGTAAAGGCTGACAAGCAAACAAAGCGTTCACGGGACCTGACAAGTAGCAGACCGACACTGGAGAGGTGAGGGACTTCACAGCTGCTGCCGAGAACCGGCGAGCCTGCTTGGAGGGAAGGGGCTGCCAGGGCGCTTTGTTTGGTTTACAGTGGACCGAAGGGAACGGTGTGAGAGCTGGGGGAGGCCTAAACAGAAGTATAGGGCCCCTGTGGCATCTGATTACAAGATTAGAAGTCCTTGATAAAGGCTCTGAGACCCGTAGCCACATTACAAAGTACACATGTGGAAACATTATGACAGAAAGGATGAAAGTTAAATAAATGTTCTGGCAGGAGGGTATACCCGGCAAAGTTAAGTGGGTGAAGTGAACTACAGTGAATGCAGAAAGGAACCTTGCAGGAGATTTTACCAGGTGCTTTGCGAGTCTGGGACCTGCACCCAAAATGTGTAAAGGAACTATACGAAAGAAGCGTGCAGAGGAGTATACCAGGTGTGTTTTTGTGAGTCTGAGCATCCCAAGGAAAATGCATGCCCTGCAGAGTTTTGGATTACGCTGAATGTGAAAAGGACTGGGGGGGGAGGGTAGAGACATTACCCCTGGAATAAATTGCAGCATCAAGGGGGAATTCTCCTCTTGAGCTACAAAGAACTTGGTTATTCTTTTAAACTTTTGTTTTGATGGAGAGAAACCTGCAGAAGGGAGTCATTCCCTGGACCTCTGGACATTATTCATTTTAAACCTTTGTTGGATTTATGCCTTTTTGTTGAACTTGAACATTTGCACACACTTCAGGTCGGCGACATTACACTTGGCACCTTGTATTTTCTTTTAGAGTAAGGGCTAGGATAGGATTTTGGACACAGGACGTTTTTGCTTTGTACATCTTGACGCACGACAGGCACTTTGTTTTTTGTTGAGGTAGGGAAATGCCTCCTAGATTACGCACAGTGGGGGAATTTTCCAACCCCTTATTTAAAAAAGTTTATGGCAAACACCACAAGTCTTCTGTGTCTCATTCCTGCCTCTTCACAGAATGGAATTTAAAAAAAAAAAGTTATAGACCACCAGGGAGTGCAGACTTAATTGCTGCCTGAGCCGTCTCCCTCGCCAGGGACCGAGATATGGCGAGGCGTCCCGAGAATGCTGACTCTTATGACATGCTGAATGCATATTATGAATCCTGATCGGTTGGTGCATGTTGTGGCGAGATATGAGAATGAACCATGCCCACACAGGCTGTGAACACGACTAGAAGTGAAAGATTAGAAAATTGTGGGATGCGGCAATGCGAGGCAATCAACATGGCGCATGCTGCCTCAACACTACGGGAACTTCAGAGAAATAGGATCCTCCACTTCGGTGGCAAGCTTTGTGCGAAGGAACAAAGAACCCCTGGCCCGCTCACGAAATGTAAGTGGTAAGCCAGCCTGAGGAGTGTTCCCAGCACGGAGAGCCAGAAGGGATACGCGGAATGCGCTGCACAACCAGTAAGCGAGGCACGCATATGTTTGAGGGCTGCACCCTGCCGTACGCTTGATTGTAGACCTCACGACTCCCCTTTTGCACGAGCAGTGCACACAGAAGAGATACTTAAGTTGAAAGAAGTGGAGACACTGGGACTGGAGCACCGGCCCGTTGTTATATATAAACACGTTGCCATGTGCCATCCCCTTCCGAGCCTTAAACCGCCTCGCAGGCACCTGCATGCTGTGACAGAACAACGAGGATTGCAAAGAAAGGGGGAATGACTTGTGCATACCAGCATATTTGAAACATTGAATCTATGCTAGTGCACTAAAGCTCCATGACTCGCACTCCCTCCAGGGGTAAGGTGGACAACACAGCCACACGTCCATTTTATGTAAAGAGTGCAAGCAATTGAAGAGTCCACAACACGCAGAGCACTCACCCCAGCCAGCAGAGAAGCGCTCATAGAGCGCGAGGGTGCTCCAGTGAGGAAAGAAATAGAGGCTTTGCCCACACAACTCATTATTGTGCCCCAGAACTAGCAGGAGAAGCTTGTGTCGGGCCCTGCAAGGAAAGTAACCACGAAAGCCACCACTTCTAAAAATAGAGATCAAGCTTTTTGCTCATCAGAGCCCTGGATCCAAACGGTCCTAAAATTAAGGAAATTCAGCCATAATTCAACAGTTATGGAGCAGGACCAGGGGCAGACTTTGCCAGAAATACCTGGGAACGACTGTGACAGTGCCACCAAGGCAGACATTCGACTCCTATTAGGAGAAATCTTTTTGATAAAATCCAGCCTTACCGAAAAAGTTACCAACCTGCAGGCTAGAATGATGAAAGTGGAAGACCGGAACGAGGCTGTACAGAACCAGCTATCGGGCGACGTAGCAGTAATGAACAGGGAAGCCAGGTTCCAGGATCTGGAACAAAAGGAGAGGGACATTGAATTAAAGCTGGATGATCTAGAAAACCGAGAACGAAGATCAAACATTTGCATCATGGGCCTCAGTGAAAGACTAGGAGAAACACCAGCTGGGTTAGAAAGTCGTGTGAAAGCCCTGGTGATATCGCTGTTTGACTCAGCAGATGCCCCCAACTTTGAATTTGATAGAACACACAGAGCTGGGGGTCCTGAGAATGGCCCAAGATCGGTTCTCGCCAAATGTCATTATTATAGTCAGAGACAGGACACCTTAAAAAAAAAGCGAGAGAGAACCCATTGAATTCGAGGGATCCAGCATCAAAATATTTCAAGACCTCTCCGCTGCTACTCTGAATAGACAAAGAAGCTGCCGCTCACTAACTCTACAGGAGCATGAAAATCGTTATCGTTGGGGATTTCCCATTTCATTAATATTTGAACATGGAGGATAGGGCTACCGCATTACTTCACACATCGGATGGGGGAAGTGAGATACTTGGATACCATTAAAGTCGCACTAAGACAACCTTGCACGCAAGTTAATCAGACGCACCATGCATATTTGTATTTATTTTATTTGTAGAGGGTACCGTGCCCCGAGGCATCTGGGCGCATGTCTTACAGAACATAGTGTTAACACAAATACAGTCTTTTACATAGATTACAGTATGAAGTCCGGAAATGCACCGTATTGAATGCAGGCAGGTAAAGTAAAGGTCACCGCAAATAACAGTGACACGATGGGAACATAGTAAATTTACATTACAATGGGGGAATTGGAGGGGGAAGGTGAGGTAAGGTGATCCTCTAGTACTTGCCGCCAAGCATAGCTGGGCTTATGAGTACTGCCCCGCAAGATAGAGTTCCTGGAGCCAGCGTTTAGCATTGCTCTTAAATAGTTGGAAAGAGGGTTTGGATCTGAGGGAGGAGGGAAGCGTGTTCCCGAGCTTGGCCACTAGAACCGGGAAGGTAGAGCCTTCAGATTTTTGGTGCTTAAATCTAGGGATGGACCCGCTGTGAATTTGAGCAGTTCTTAGCGGCTTTGAGGAGGTGTGCGGGGAGTCTGTTGGCGAGGTATGCTGGTGCAAGATTAGCCCTTGCTTTGTGCATTAAAGCAAGCATTTTAAGGGAGATTCTGTGCTCTACAGACAGCCACTGAAGGTTGCGTCTTGTGTCCGATATGTGGAGCTTCTTCGGAATATTGAGGGCAGCCCTGATGGCATCGTTTTGTGTCACTTGGAGTTTGTTCATATTTCTGTGGCTGATCCCTAAGTAGAGGGCGTTACAATAATCAATTTTGGCCATAACTAAGGTTCTAGCAAGAGTAATACTGTTGGAGGTTGTGAGGAAGGATCTACACGCAGTGATTAGTTTGCAAGTATATGCTGACGCTGCAACTACCGCGTTAGTTTGTCTGGTGAAGGAAAGTGTGGCATCAAGGTAAATACCAAGGGTTTTAGTATTATTCGATACCACGATAGAGTTGAAATCAATGGTGAAGGATTTGAAGGCAGTGTCTAATTTATTAAGTAACGTGAAAACCGAGGATTAGTAACTCAGTTTTCTCATCGTTTAGAGAGTCCGTGATGCGCCATCCAGGCTTGGATGACTGAATAGATTTTGTTGGAGGCTTTACTGTCTATTGCGTGGTCTCCAGTGATGGAAATGAGTATCTGGGGTGTCGTCAGCATAATTGGTATACGAGACACCCAGATGATCGAGAATGTCAGAGTCTTCGTGAAGACATTGTAAAGCATAGGGGAGACACAAGACCCTTGCGGGACCCCACAAAGTACTGGCGAGGGTTCAGCGCACGCAGAGGGTGAGAAGACCCGCATAGTTCTATTTGCAAGGAAAGATCTAATCCAGGTTGTGGCTGTGTCGGAGAAGTGGGCAGCAATTTTCAAGTGGTGGCAGAGAGTTTGGTGTTTGACCAGATCAAAAGCTGCCGATAAGTCGAGCAATAGTAGGAGGGCTAATTTTCCCTTCTCGTTTATGTCTTGGATGTTTTATGAGGTCAATCGAGGCCGCCATACTGTGCCTGGGGCGGAAGCCTGATTGCCTGAGGCACAAGAGATTGTTAGTTTCCAGATAAGCCTGAATTTGCAGGTAGGCTGCCCGGTCCAATATTTTTAGTAAGAAGGGCACCGTTGTGATGGGTCTGTAGTTGGAAGGGTTACTAGGGTGGAGGGTAGGTGTTTTAATTAATGGGGTGACCCGAGCATCTTTTAGATTATCTGGCACAATTCCTGTTTTAAAGGAGGCATTAATGAGATTAGTAATGAAAGGAGCAAGGTCGTGTGCAGACGCTTTAATGACGGGTGCTGGGCAGAGGTCACCCTGACAGTTGGACGGTTTGAGCTTCCTGATGATGTCTACTTCCCACATGGACAAAGGTGAGAAGCTAAATGGTTCAAGTGAAGGCTCAGCCAGGGTGATATTATATAAGGCTGGTTTGGATTCTGGATCTGAAAGTAGGCTACATTTTTTGGCGTTGATTTTAGTTTGTAACATTGATATTTTATCGGAGAGCCTTTTGGATGTTGGTACACCATAATGTGTCTGTGATACATTTGTCAGTGGGGGCAATAGGAGATTCCAGTTTTTTGAGACTCTTGAACAATTCTTTTGTATTAGATTCAGCTTGTACGATTCGTTTATTGTAGGTGTCTTTTTTTTTTTTTGGCTAAAATGATCGCTTCTTTGTAATTGGAGGAAGCTGTTGTCAGGGTATTTTTGTTGGCTTCAGACAGGCAGTTTGTCCAATGTGCTTCAGCATTTCTCTTGGCTTTGCGCATCTCTCGTAACTGTGGTGTAAACCAGGAGTTAAGGTGACATCGTGGTTTGAGTTTTAGAGGGGCTATCGTGTTTAATGCTTTCCGGATGGCGTGATTATATAAATCCACTCAAGACTGTAGGGTCTGAGTGGGCAGATGTGTTATTGAGGGGAAGAATAAGTGGGAGAAGTTTATCTGTTGTAATGTTTTCTTATTGCGTGTGTGAGTAGCCGGGGCAATGTTAGGATTAGGGCTGTGTGGGGTGGCTTTAATAGAGAAGGTTATTTTGTAGTGGTCTGACCATATGCATGGTGTGTTGGAAATCGGACTAGTTATGCAATTAAGGTCTGCGAGCCAGTCCAGGGTTTGTCCTTTGATGTGTAGGCTCGTGAATATGGGGAGCCGAGATCTGATTATGTACTAGCTAAATCCAGGGCATTGGTGTCCATGGGGTCTTTGAAACCAAGATTAATGTCTGAGTATTATGCTTTGCAAGTTAAGTTTGGCATTGGTAAGTAGTGTTACAATATCCTCAGAGAATGTGGAAATAGGTCGAGGTGGCCGGTAGATAAGATGTACTCTGGCTGTGTGATTTGGCGATCGTGGCAGTTTAATAGATGGTCAGCAGATGGGATCTGAAGGTTGGGTATAGCTCTAATATCGATAGTTCTTGAAGATGAAGGCAATCCCACCTCCTTTTGCTTGGTTAGTGTTTCTATCGCATCTGATGATGGCATAATTGTCTGGAATGGCAATGGACAGTGCCGCACCCGATGCTGCGGCGTGTAACCATGTTTCTGATGTTGGTTAATCTGCTTAGAATCACGTGCTGTGCATAGGTCCGACATCCAGTGGTCACTGCGGAGTATTGCATTTTGTTTTTCGTAGTCGAAAAGGGACGTCGACAAGGCGTGTCTGAAATACTATCCCTATAGTGACGTGCGTTGTACCCACAATCCCTCACGCGTCGAGGTCCCTCAGATTGTTTTTTTCCGCCCAGCTACTGGTCACCTTTACGCGGAGCTCCTCGAGAGACATTGCAGATTCCATCTCCTCGACCTTTGTTCGTTTTTTCCTGTTTAATATATAACATATCGATCCCTCCCTCGACGCAGTTGTGAAGCTGTCTCCGCCGAGCAAGATCTTCGACGGAGGGGACGAGCGGAGGAGATCCTTCGGCGTTGCCGAACACGTGGCCTGGCCTCGCAGGCCAAATACAGTAGGGAGAGTGGGGTCGTGGGACATCTCTGGTTCTTTTCTGAGAATGCCTTTCCTTTTCCCCTTCCTTTCCATTGGGGTCGTTATCACGATTTATTGCCTTTGCTATGGAGAGGACACCCTTTAGGTCTTGCCCACTTTGCAAGGGCAAGTTTACTTGGAAGGACAAGCATTCACGGTGTAACCGCTGCTTGCCCCTCGATCACAAGGAGGAGGGTTGCACGGCTTGTCGGCTTCTGAAGCAAAAGACCCTAAAAGACCGTAGGGTCAAGGGGTGGGCGGCCTACACTATGTCGAAGGCAGATTCTTCACCCGCCGCGGCTACCACCGACAGTGACGAGGAACGTGATAACACGACCTCCGCTACCGAAGTCGTACACCCCTCTAAAGAGCGCTCGCGCTCTTCGTCGTCTGTCCCTGGCCCCGACGGGCTCGGCTCACGCCCTGCTTATGGGGGTGAACACCCCGCCGACACTGACGCACACGATACCACGCATAAGCACACAACCCATAGCTCTTCATCGAAGACGAAGAAAGCATCAGCGCCCAAGGAGACGCAGGTTCCACCGACGGCCTCCTCGGACCGTTCAGGATCGAAGCCCCTCTCGCAACCGCAGCCGCGACCAGTGACTGGGCTTTCGGCAAATAAGGGCGCCGCCCCCAAACCATCGGCCGGCACGCACCAGCAGAGAGCACACGCCGCCGTAGAACGATCGACACCCGTAACGTCGAAACCACAGCCCTCCGCTGACAAACGAGTCTCAGAGAGCTTGTCGAGGATCGTTGTAGCCGACGCCCAGAAGCGTACGCCGAAAGACACGTCGAGCGCTACGCAGAGGTCGAAAGACATGCCGAAAAAGCCCGAAGAAAGACAGGAACTACCCCCTTCAGTCGGGGGGGCCCCCAGCACACCGGAAGGCTTTTCGGAAGGCGACGGGACACTTTCCTCGACGTTATGGGAGAGGTCGAGCCGTTTTCAGCTAGATGACACTAATTTTCCCCCGCTAGACCGCTCAGGGGTACCCCATGAAACCATGGAAAGGCTCCATCTCTGCATGGAGAGAATGGAGAGGTTTATGAAGACCCAGAACCCTCCCACTCCCAAGAGAACAAGAGAAGGGCCTCAGGAAGACCCCAGGGCCAAATATCCGAGACTAGTCAATCCCCAGCAGGACACAGCCTCAGACTTCCATAATGTGTATGACCTCACTGGTGAGGAACAATACTTGGAGGAGGAGGATGAATTTGTGGACGATTAAGAGGGACAGAACCAGGAGGAAGGTCTGGAAGACAGCCCAGACATGGTAGGAGAAGGCTTCGGAGAAAATCCAGAAGAAGGACCTTCTCATCCCTGGCAATCCCCATCAGTATATTCGGACACTGATGTCCTGAACCTAAATCCTCCTGACAATTCACCTGTTAGAAACACGTCTCCCATTGACGATCAGCCCACATTCAATGCCCTGTTGCGCAGAGCAGCAGCACATTTCGAACTGGACACTGGGGAGATCTCTCCTGAAATAGACTTTGTGGAAAGAGTAATTAAGGAGAAACCCCCAGTCAGCCAGACCATTCCCCTCCTCGCTTCAGTGAAGAGAAGAATCATCCCTTCGCTATCCACACCCGCACTAATCAGAGGAGTTAATCCAAGAATTGAAAAACTTTTCACTCCTTCACCCTCAGACCCGCTGTACATCAGGGGACATTCCATTCCGGATTCCCTTGTAGTAACTAATACAAGGAAGAGGGCAGGGGTGCCGCTGTCCACCAGCGAGGCACCACCTGACAAGGAGGGCAAGAGGTTATATGCCCTTGCAAAGAGTCACATCCTCGGCTGCCTTTTCGGCAAGAATTGCGAACAACAATTCTTTGCTAGCTAGCTACGCGGACGCGCAGTGGGCCAAACTGCGCAAAGACGCCGAAGAAGCGCCGGAACCACTACGTACACGCCTGCTATCAACTATTGGCGAAGGAACCCAGGTCAACCAGAGTATTGTAAAGAACTCTCTGGATGCTGCTGAGACAGCGGGACGTTCCCTGGTTCAGGGAATACTCCTAAAACGCCATGTGTGGCTGCGCAACTCAGGGTTCAAACCAGAGACACAGGCGTCTTTAATAAATAAACCTGTTGAAGACTCAAACATCTAAGGGAAAGCGGTGGATGAGGCTCTGGAGATGGCTAAAAAAGAGTTTGATACTATCAAAACTCTTGACCTGATCTCTAAGCCCACTACCAGACGCGGCTATGGCAACAAATGCTTTTTTCGTGGCCAACGCCAACAGCAGAATCAGCAGCAACAGTACCCTGCCACCAGTTACCAGACCAATAGTGGGCAGTACAGCCAAAGAGGCCAGCGCCGGGGCAAAGGGAGAGGTCGGGGGTCCACCCCCAGAGGCTCCCAAGCCCCCAACAACACCAAGTGACGCGAAGATTCGCGTCCCCTCCCATGCAACACCGGTCGGGGGCTGGATAACATCCTTTCTTCCAGCATGGGAGGGAGTAACGTCAGACCGCTGGGTACTTTCCACCGTAGCCCACGGATACTGCATCGAATTCAACAGCTCCCCAACATACAGACCCCCGAGGGGACGACGCATGACATCGGAACACCTTGCCATCCTTCTCCAAGAAGTACAACTACTACTGGAAAAAGGAGCCATAAAGGTCGTGCCTCTATCTCAGGTAACGGAGGTATTTATTCAGTGTACTTCCTTGTACCCAAAAAGGATCTAACCATGCTCCCTGTATTAGATCTGCGCCCAGCGAACAAGTTTATCAAACCCCAGAAGTTTCGTATGGTGACCTTACAGGAAGTGATCCCACTGCTATCACAGGGAGATTACATGACAACATTGGACATGAAAGATGCATACTTTCATATTTTAATGTTGCCAGCGCACAGAAGATACCTCAGGTTCATGATAGAGGGCAAACACTACCAGTTCGGAGTGCTATCCTTCGGCATAGCATCAGCACCAAGGGTATTCACGAAGGTACAGGCAGTGGCAGCGGCCCACCTGCGGAGGTTGTCCATCCCAGTTTACCCTTACCTCGACGACTGGCTCATAACAGGGGATTCTTACGAAACATGCTTCTCCAATACCCAAAAGACCGTAGACCTTTTGTTCCAGTTGGGCTTCTCCATCAACGAAAAGAAGTCCAGCCTAGACCCCAGCCAAATCAAACAATTCCTAGGGGCTCTAATTCAAACAAAGGACGGCCTTGTCTTCCCCTCCAACGAGAGGGTCCAAAACATGCTGTTTCAGATCCCTCAATATGTGACCGGTCGAGAGGTGACGGTACGCAAAGCAATGCGCTTGCTAGGCATGATGGCGTCGTGTATTTATTTGGTACCTCACGCGCGCCTGCGCCCTATGCAAGAGTGGCTCAACAGCCAGTGGTGTCAGGCCAGCGGACTATGGGACGATCTAGTGGTGGTCTCGCAGGCCTTAGTTCTCTTGCTACGGTGGTGGACAAAGGAAAACCTGGAAAGAGGGAAACCCTTTGCCACACCCGCGGCGGAAGCCACTCTGACCACAGACGCATCCCTCACAGGATGGGGGGCTCACCTATCCAATCAGACTGCTCACGGAGTGTGGACTCCGAACGTAGCATCCAAACACATAAATCTACTGGAGCTACTAGCTGTGTTCAAGGCGCTAAAAGCCTTCCAGGAACACCTACAAGGCAAGACTGTGTTGGTCCTTACAGACAGCACCACAGCCATGTACTACATCAACAAGCAGGGGGGGGGGGGCCCACTCTCCAGGACTGTCCAAACTGGCCCAAAATATATGGAAGTGGGCTCTCAAACAAAACATGTTCCTACTGTCACAACATGTACCAGGGGAACTCAATCTGCTGGCAGACAAACTCAGCAGAGATTTCCCCCTGCCCGAAGAGTACAAATGGCGACTGCACAAAGACATCGTCTTCAACGTCTTCACACAATGGGGATTCCCAGAAATGGACCTATTCGCAACCCCGGAGAACTCACAATGCCTAAGTTACGCCTCCAGGTACCCCCAGAACCAATCCAAGGGGAACAGTCTGTCGATGCAATGGTCAGGGAAATTTGTTTACGCTTTTCCCCCCCGACTCCCCTTCTCAACAAGGTGGTGCACAAGATGCACCAGGAACAAGTGACCATGATACTGGTGGCCCCAATGTGGGCCCGACAGCCATGGTTCGCTCACTTGATGTTGATGTCTCTATCTCCTCCAGTGAAACTCCCCTGCCCGTACAACATGCTGTCACAAGACGAGGGCAGGATTCTGCATCCATGCCCCCAGAACATGAACTTAGCAGCTTGGCTCCTGAGATCATAGAATTCGGACATCTACAGCTCCCGCAGAGATGCATGGACATCCTCAGGGAAGCCAGAAAACCTAACAATCGCCACTGCTATTCTAGCAAGTGGAAGAGATTTGTCATCTGGTGCAGAGGAAAAAGCATCAACCCGATTGACTGCTCTCCCACACATATTGTTCTATACCTGACCCACTTATTGGATTCAGGTCTAGTGTTCAATTCCATTAAAGTCCACCTAGCGGCACTTTCTGCATACACCACTTCCCAACTCAAGGTGTCGTGGTGGAAGATCCCTGTTATAAAGGCCTTCATGGAGGGAGTAAAGAGAATACACCCCCCAATAGCTGACCCAGCTCCCGGATGGGACCTTAACGTGGTACTTACCAGACTCATGGGCTCACCTTTCGAACCCATGCACAAAGCATCTCTTAAAGACCTCACTCTTAAGACTGCTTTTTTAATAGCTATCACCTCCATCAGGAGAGTAAGTGAACTACAGGCTCTTTCTGTTCTATACCCCTTCGTTACAGTTCACAGAGATAAGGTGGTTCTACGCACGCACCCTAGGTTTGCTCCGAAATTCATCTCGAAATTCCACGTAAACCAGTCTATAGAACTGCCAACGTTCTTTCAAAATCCTTCCAACTTGGGAGAAAAAACTCTGCACACACTAGATGTGCGCAGAGCGGCCATGTTCTACATGGAAAGAACCAGACCACTGAGGAAGACTAATCAGTTCTTCGTCTCGGTGGCAGCAGGATGAGAAGGGGATGCAGTTTCAAAGTCCACTATTTCTAGATGGATTGTCCAATGCATCACTCTCTGCTATACTCTTGCTAAGAGAGAACTGCCCTTTAAGCCAAGAGCGCACACTACTCGAGGCACGGGGGCGTCCATAGCATTCATTGCAAATGTTCCCCTTGAGTGCATCTGCAAAGCGGCTACCTGGAGTTCTGTGCACACCTTTACAAAACACTGTCTAGATGCACACTCGAGATCTGACTCCCAGGTGGGACAGGCAGTATTAAGACATCTTTTCTCTACTGTTCCTTCTCATAACCCACCGCCAACTTGGGTACTGCTCGCTAGTCTATGCACAGCATGTGATTCTAAGCAGATTAACAAACATCAGAAGGCAATGCATTACTTACCGTAAAAGCATTTCTGATGGCTGTATCTGCTTAGATTCACATGCGCCCACCCTTCCTCCCCGCTCGGATGGAAGGAACATAGACTTCCTTTTATATCTCTCTTTTCTGTACTCACTCACGTCTAGAAGGCTCCCTCAGGGCAGAAAAATACAAACGGAGGGACCTCGACACGTGAGGGATTGTGGGTACAACGCACGTCACTATAGGGATAGTATTTCAGACACGCCTTGTCGACGTCCCTTTTCGACTACGAAAAACAAAATGCAATACTCCGCAGTGACCACTGGATGTCGGACCTATGCACAGCATGTGAATCTAAGCAGATACAACCATCAGAAATGCTTTTATGGTAAGTAATGCATTGTCTTCCGTTACAGCAAGAAGGTTAAGGTCTTCAGTTGTTATAAAGTCTGCAATGTTCAATGCCTGGGCTGGGAGGGATCTAGCGTTGATGAGGGCGACTTTGATCGACAACTATCATTAGGACACCCCACCACAAAGGAGTAAGAATGCGACAGTTAACATACTGACGTGGCACTACCTGATGGGATCAGGTTTGGGTCCCTCAATGTCAAAGGCCTTAACTTACTGCAAAAGTGCGCCATGCTGGCAAGTGAATTTAAACTCTCCAAACTGGATGTGTAATTTGTGCAGGAAACAAAGTTTGTGCAAGGGATATAATTGAAGATGGTAAGTAGGGAAATAGGCACACTGTCGGCTTCGGGAGGTCAGAAGGGTGGTTTTGGAATCGTATACAGGAAATCATTGGGCCTCCAAATAGAGCAAATTCACAGGGAAGAAGGGAGGTATATAGCATTAAAAGCGGAAAATAAGATCACGCACAGTCAAACTCTGTTCTGTTTATTCACCTAACCAGAATCAGCTACACTTTAGCGAGTCCCTTTTTAACTTCCTAAATAGTTGGAAAGAAGGCACATTAGTATGTGGCGGCGATTTTAACATCATATCGGACCCACGATTAGACTGGGATTCCATGAGACGGGGGGGCAAGCCCACCGTGTGGTTTAACAGACGAAACCTTTCTAAGCCTATTAAGGGCAAACCATCTAATTGACACCTGGCGCACAGTACACCCAACGGAGAGGGCATTTCCTTTTTATTTGTCTGTTCCCCTATCCCCCACCTCACTTATTCCCGAAATAGATTATTTGTTGATCGAAGCAGAGAAATAAGACATAATTTTAGCTGCAACCATTGAGATGGTAGCCTGGTCAGATCACAAACTATGCGTGCTAGAATTGGACTTTGGCCCATCCTTATACACAGAGCACAGATGGATCTGTAATGACACCCTCTATAAGGACCAATTATTTAAAGAAACCCTAACAGAGGCAATAAAAGACTATTTTACTTGGAACGACACGGGTGAATTTGCACTAAACGCAGTGTGGGAGGCTGCGAAAGCCACAATTCGGGGTGTCATGATGCGGAAGGAGCCCCTAGAAACAGGATCAGGGTGAAAAGGGAGAAGGAACTGAAATTACACGTAAAGAATTAGAACTCCATACTCAACCTGCAGACAGTGCGGAAATTTTAGCACAGATTGGAGTGCTTCAGGGCCATTTGGCAAAGCGCTGACGCAATTGCGATATTTAAAGTTTAACGAGAGAGGCGACAAAGCCCACACCAGGCTGGCCAACTGCCTACGAAAACAGAGGGTTGAAAGGGCCATTCACAAAATTAAAACCGGAATAGAGCTTTTGAACCCTGGCGAATCACAAAGCGCTTCTCGAGATTCTATAACACCTTATATACGGCTGAGGGAGAGGGTACAGAGGACGACATTACGCATTATTTATCAAAATTCTCTCTAGACCGATATCACAATTTAACCAGGATATGTTAAACAGCGTAATCACAACCGAAGAAATTCAGACGGCCATCTCTAAAATGAAAGCAGGTTCAGCACCTGGGCAAGACTGGTACACACTGGCTTTTTATAAAGCCAATAGCAACTCGCTAACTCCCTTTAGTGAAACTCTTTAATTCAATCTTAGAAACCAGCCAGGCCCCACAGTCATTCACCAAATCTAGAATCCTAGTACTACCAAAGGAAGGCGAAGATATTGGAGTGTGCATCCTACCGCCCAACATCACTTATAAATGTAGATGCAAAGTTCTACGCAAGCATTCTCGTGAGCAGTTTATCCCAGATTTTACCCCAATTAGTTCATACAGACCAGGTTGGTTATGTAAAGGGCAGGCAGGGTGCAGACCATGTATGCAAAACTCTTGACCTTATTGCAACCATCGATGAGAGGGAAGACCGTCCCATGTTAATGTCTATCGACGCAGAGAAGCCGTCCGACAGTCTTATGGCCTTTTCTGCGCACGGTTATGAGGTGGACAGGATTGGGTCAACAATGGATATCTGGAGCATTGGCACTATATTGAAATGCTACTGCTAAAGATTTGGTCAATGGTGCTGCATTGGACCTCTCTAACCTGACACGAGGCACGCAACAGGGCTGTCCTTTGTCTCCCCTCTTGTTCGCCCTGGTTGTGGAGCTGTTGGCGCAGGCAAGTAGAACAAATGCTCAAATACACGGGGTAGAAAGAGGAGGGAAGGAATAAAAGTTGGCACTATTCGCTGATATTTTAGCCTACATCTCCCGACCATTGGAATCAGTGCCCACCCTTTTTGCCACTTTGATGTAATCTGGTACATTATCAGGATTTTGAGCAAATCTGAACAAAACAGATGCGTCAACGCTCCATCCGAACACAGTCCTTCCAGCACAATTAGTAGCAGATTGGGGTTTCCAATTGCTGGCAGAGGGAATAAAATACCTAGGTGTAGAAATAACAAATGATTTAGAAAATCTATTTGATTCAAACTATGTACTTCTCTGGAACACCATGAAAGCCGACAGAGAGATGGTCCAAAATGGCACTCTCCTGGACTGCTAGGTTTACATCAATTAAAATGAATATACTACCTAGACTCCAGTTTCTCTTCCAGTCACTCTCAGTGGTTATCCCGGAAGCATTTCATGTAGAAGTCAAGCAATCCCTCTTGGCGTACTTGTGGGTGGACCTGAAGCCCCAGTTGTCATATGCGACTTTGATCACACCGAAAGACAAGGGTAGTATGGCATACCCTGATCTTTTTGAATATTATGGAGCTTCTCAATTTCGCATCCTAGCGGATCACTTGTGGGAAAATGCACTAATTAGGAACACCAACCAGAAGCAGCTAATTCCTGCTACTATGGTGAGTTTCCAATTTACTCCAGTGGACTACATCGAAGCACCAAAAACAGCTATTTCCTGCTACTGTGGTTGGTTCCATGTAGTAATGTCGCCACAAAAATATCGCCATGCAAAAATATCGACGAAAAATTGTCGTTTTTTGTGGCAACATTATTGCATGGAACCGATATAACATTGGTGACAGTGGGCACCCCTGTTTAGTTCCCCTGTGTATTCTCCAGTCTTTCGAGATATATCGTCCTGTCTTGACCCTTGCTCTGGGGTCCCTATACAGTACCTAATCCATCTAAGGAACCCTTCCCCAATGCCGAAGTGGGCGAGGACCCCCAGCAGCCACCCCCAGTGTTTTAAAAAAAAAAGTTTTGCCCCTGTCGCCATATATATGGTCACCCAAATAATATCGCCACAACATTTTCCCGGCGATATTATTTACAGCGACCATATATGTGGCGATATTACCTGATACCGTTATATCTTGGCTCTCAAACCGCTGGCGGTCTTTCTTAGAGAAGAATATGGAGACACAGGGATAGAGATGGATGGAGTGCTGCACCAAATCTCGTTCTACGTAGACAACTTGCTGCTTTTTGTGGGAAACCCGTGCACTAGTCTGCCCTGCCTCCTGGAAGCAATTGGGGCATATTCCAGACTTTCTGGTATAGCAATCAACAAAGAGAAGTCCCTGATCTTCCCCCTGGCTGGTCTGAAGCGGGTCCCCCAGGCAGATCTCCCAAACCTAGGCCTAACGTGGCCACCACACACCTCCTGATATCTGGGAATGGAGATGCACTATGACACCGCAGATTCTCATCAACACAACACGCAGGCAGCCCTCGAAAAAACACAAAAGTGTATGACTTTCTGGAAAACTCTAACGCTGGGGATGATGGGTAGGGCGGCCCTCCTAAAAATGGTGGTACTCCCACGTTTGCTATACTATCTCACAAACATCCCACACAGTATTTCCAGGGCCTTCTTTACCAAACTACATACAATGGCAAGGAATTTCCTATGGGCAGCAGGGAGAAGCAGGATCGCAATGAAGACTCTACTGAGAGACTATGAAGAAGGAGGCATTAGGCTGCCGGACTTAGAAAAGTATTACTTAGCGGGGCAGCTGCAATTTGTAGTCAAGTGGCTGGGTGAGGAAGAGACAATCGACACAACCATTTTTCAGCCAGCATTAAAAACATACTACCTAAGAGAAATACCATGGCTGGACAAACCCCTGCTCAGGACCCTACCGTACTTGCTTAACCTCGCAATGGGGCTGTGGATCAGAGCATGGAAACTACAGGGGACACAAGACCCCTGTTCGGCACAAATCCCTCTTGCAGGCTTTGTGGGCATGGATACGAACACGCTAGCAATAAACTGAGCCCACTGGGAAGCCAAAAACGTAGCACAAATCAGGGACCTGAGGAGAGGTGGGCAGATTTTCAAGAGATGGTGGAGGAGCATGATATACACGAAGGCCAATTCATCCTCTATAATAGAATAATCCTCAATCAAGAAGAAATGGCCAGAATGGCAAGACCAAGAGGAGGCAACAGGAGCATTAAACACATGGTACAATATATCCGAGAGAACACACACAACCTCTAGATTATACGAACAGATGCTAAGAGCTAACAATGTGCAAGAGATGCACATAAAACAGTTTTGGAAAGAAGAACTCCACAGGCACTTTAATGATCAAGAATGGAGCAGGGTGCTAAGATATCCGAAAAGTGTCCCGGAACGCAAGGTTCAGATAAGCACAGTTGTACGTAACACACAGGGCATACCTCATACCCAAGAGGATGAACACGATGTACGAGGGAGACCTTAAGTGCCCCCGATGCTCAGCCGACTAAACGCGCCCTGATGCCTGCGGGCTACCGGCGCTATAGAAGTCTACATTACATTACAAGCAGACATGGTGCACATGTTTTGGACCTGCCCAGTTATACAGATCTTTTGGGAGGGAATCCGAGTCAAAACAGAGAGCAGACTCCAAATACAGGCAGAGCACCCAGAGAGGTACTTGCTGGGCCTCTTCCCGAGAGGAGGTAGACATAAGGCGCATCTAGCAATGATGAAAGACTTGATATGCATACTAGCCAAAAGAAGGATAGCAATGTTTTGGAAATCAAGAGAAGGCCCGACCATAGAATCATGGTGGTCGGATCTCCGGAAGTGGACACTAGCGGAAACCGCAGTGTGGATAAGAGCAGTGCAAAGGGGAGGGAGAAACGGCACAGAAAATGACTGCATGGAACTCACAAGTACAGGACTTATTCGGACAAGAGGGGGAGGAAGAAGGCCCAGAGGAGGCACAGGAATGACGGATTCAAGATAGCGGTGCACAAGCAACTAAGCAAAAGACAATATAAGCGGGAATGCCGAAACTGCCCACATAAGCAGTCACAGACAGACGGCAAGGTCGTTGGATAACTCCAGGACAATGAACCCATAGCAGAAATCCGTGGCAATGCCAATATGCAATATGCCAGTTATGTTGTGTGTTTGTATGTTATTTGTTTATTCAAAAATAATAAAGAAATTTAAAAAATGTAAAAAAGCTAGCATCTAACACCAATACATTTCTTAGGGATATAAATGCAGTTCCTAATCACAAGTGCCATGATTAAATACCCTTTGATGTAAAACCTCCATGGGGGCCAAAGAAAAATGTCAAAGTCCAGTTAAGTAGCTTTTTCCATAGACCCTTTATAAGAAGCTTAATTGGACAAAGTTCATAGCTGCAAGTATTAGTTTGTCAGGTAGGTACTTCTCCTCCACAGGTGCAGCCATAGCAGCAAACCACCCCAGGAAAAAACAAGACCCCGTTGGATAGCCCCAGCTCCAGGTTTGAGATCCAGCCAGCTAAAGGATGGAGCCAAGTGGGATTCAGGTCTGTCCATGGGGATTTGTTGGAGTGAGGGAGGAGCTGCAATACACCCTTGCTCCCACGCAACACCCAACCTGCAAAGCTAGGTGACCACCAAACCCTTTTTCCAAAGAATATATCAGAACCCAGAATCAAGTACTTGAATTGCTAGTCACTGACTTTCACCTTAGATGGTGGTAGAGCATGGCATTGTTTAATGTATGCATTAATGAGGCTAATTGAGAGGAATTGGACTGGACCATATCTTTGATATTCTCATGCAGCCTAATTGTTGATTGAAGTACGAGCTGCAAGGCTGATATCAAAGGACGCAGTGAGTCCAAGGTATGGTGTTCCAGATTTGGGCCTCGATTTATAATTTGCCAGCATTTTTAGCACTTCAGAACTGTTGGTTTCCGTAGCTAGGTTATGCGGAGTGGGACTTGCATAATTTGTCTGTTAGCCTACTCGCCTGGGTATGAAGTGATAACCCAGTGGCATCCTAAAGATCATGACACATCCATAGAAATGATTACTCTAAAACTACTTAGTCTGTGGTTGCTACACCCACTCATTTAGGCTTCTCCTGGGGGATGACTTGATAGAATTTGGTAATCATATCCCTGGGTGTTGGGCCAGAGTTCGGTGGTGCTTTATCAATTTTAGGGGACGTGTTTATTATCGGTTCCCTATCAGACAGCCTTGGATAAAGTACATTGTGACCAGCCTCTAATGTATAGTAGTTGGAGTCAATATTAAATCAGTAGCATTAGTGGAGGGAGCATTGCTCCTTAGATTACATTTCGCCCCTGTTGAAGATTCCATGTAATGTAATTAATGCACACATAAAGTTAGTTTAGTCTTACCAGTGCCGTGGAAGTAAACCCATGGAAAGTTATGTTGCAGAATAACCTGACCGGCATTCGTTACCTCAGTCGTCTCCTGTCTGCCTCCAATGTACCACAACAGACCACACTTTCGTCGCACTTCCACAATGATGTAGGCAATGTCAGCGCTACTCATCGCCTTGAACTGCCTACAACTGCAGACCCTAATCTGCACATTGTCACTATACGAATACCAACACGTGTGTCTGTGCGTGTGAATATGGTGTATGTATTTTTGGGCATTGTATTCTGTGCAAGCATGTGACATTGAAGTGAATTAAATATCAGACAGAGACTACATTGCTTGGTTGTTGAGTCGAAGATGAGTGGACGGAATGAGTGATTCCAGAGGTAGTGGATACTCCCATCCTCTGCACACTATCCAATGCTGGTATTGCCTAATATTTTTGATTAACTCTGAATATTAAGTTGGTTCCAAGAAAATATAAAAATCAACAAAATTGTAATAATCTTAAATGAGACACTGTGCTTAGTATTGAAATTCAGCCAAGTATTGCTAGATTCCTTTTTGGACATCCAATGATAATCAATGGGCGGTTTTCAAAAAGAAAAGTGTTTTTCAGATTGATCTGCTCAGCGTGTTTCGGGATATAATCTCTCCATCAGGAACATAAGTATCCACTGTTTCCAGTATCCAATAAAAGTAGATAGAATTGTTTTAGAGTATGTGCCCTCACTGTACAATTGGATACAGAGAAACTCCGGACCAGTAAATGATTTTACCTCTCAGAGGTTTTCTTAAATTGTATATCAACATCTACTGATAGTGTGTGGATTTTTAGATTATCTTCCTCAAAAGAAATTCAGTTCATTTAAAACATGACTGGAAATCAGTGAATGAGTCATAGGCAACCACTAGCAAAAAGTTGTCAAGAACCATCTTACCTCCCCCAAGGAAAATTGTGAGATTCATAGACATTTTCTAATTTAAGCGTGGGTTAACGGGCAATCTGAAATGGGTTGGGGGAAATTATTAAATCTAGTGTCCAAATTTGTGAATAGTCAATCATTGAAGATAGGAATGCCCATTGGTTAACTTGATAAGCTTACCTGCACTATTTCGAAAGATACCATTAGGACCCGAATGTTCCTGACTCTGCCATGATGCCACTCAAAACGGAGCCAACAAAATGGCAGCCATTTTGGTACTCCCGCTTCTTGACGTGTAACGCTATGACAACGTAATCGCATCTTCCTGTGCAACGTTCGAGTGCTGTGCGTTTGGTATATTTCTCTGTGAAGGACCCAATAATGTAAACCAAAGGAATAGTAGAAAATAACAATTTAATCCTTCAGACATTAACTGTGCAGAGATAATTGAAGGAATTATCAGTAAATGAGTGAGCACAGAGAAAAAACTGAGCAGGGTTTATTTGAACTGCAAGATTTAGAAGACGACTTGTTTAATTATCTTGGCATCATTTATATTTTCATGTTGTAAACATTTTGTCTACTTTCTTTACATGCAGAATAAAAACTGGTCGTTTGTGGAAGGTCTCCCAATTGATGATTTCTCCCGTGAGAAGATGGATTTAACTGCTAAAGAGCTGATGGAGGAGAAAGAAACTGCATTTGAATTTCTTGCCAGTGTTTGACTAGATGACTGTCCAGTTTCTGTAAAGCACTTAAACGCATATATGATTAAATGTTCTCTTTAAACCTATTGTAGGAATGCACAAAGTGCTCTTGGGAGAGAAACCATATGTTTTTAAACTATCAAGTTCAAATATCTTCAAGATTGCACCAAAATTATGACTAATGTTAATAGTGAATGTACAAAAAATAAATCTGAATAAGTCATCTTGGTTTGTGATTGGAATTTTTGGTTTGTTTAAAAGACTTTGCTACTGTCTTCTCCTAGAAAGCTTAAGAAGAATGTATAACCAGCCAACAAGCTAGGATTTCTCTAAATGAAAGGCATGCTGAACTTTGAACCTGAAGCTGCCAGACTTTTAATGGATTTGTGATCGGTGTACAAACCTTAAGCTCTGTGCTATGATTATTGGCAAATTTAACTGCAAACTCCAACACAGTTCTTCCTGGGATATTCATTAACATTCAAGTCGATTTTACCACAGCCCTCTCGTGAGGTATGTAAAACCATTTTAAGGGGTTGACGGGCTTAACACGATGTAGTCCAAAATGTATTGCTAGCGGAGTAGCCTTTGCTCCGCTCAAGGGAGGGGAGATTGCTGATGATGGGTACAGTAACTCAAGAGGCTACACTACTGGGATCCTAAAAAATTCACCATCGCACAAAGTTCAAATTAGTATTTTAAGTAAGCAGTAGTTTGTTTGTGCCTACACCTCTTTGTGCCAAATTTCTGATGTAAATGAATAAAAGTACGTAGTCAAGTTTCTTCAAGTATATTTTCTTAATTTATTTGATATATGTTCTGGCCATATGGATGACACGTGTTTCGGCGTTCCATTGGCGCCTTTTTCAAATCCGGGCCTTATTGAATGTAATGCGAATCTCCCTTTCCTTATTTCCGGGAATTAGTTTTTAGTTGAAGTGTATCACAGTGAACTCTTTATGAACAAGGATTTGCCAGAACCAAAACAGGACCCCCGATGCTTGAGGCATGAGCAAGAGAATTTTGTAGGTGGGATTTAACCCTGGAACTACCGTGATACACTTCAACTAAAAACTAATTCCCGGAAATAAGGAAAGGGAGATTCGCATTACATTCAATAAGGCCCGGATTTGAAAAAGGCGCCAATGGAACGCCGAAACACGTGTCATCCATATGGGCAGAACATATATCAAATAAATTAAGAAAATATACTTGAAGAAACTTGACTACGTACTTTTATTCATTTACATCAGAAATTTGGCGCAAAGAGGTGTAGGCACAAACAAACTACTGCTTACTTTACAAACGGAGCTGAGGGACTCTATGTCTCCGTGTTGACCTACATCCTTGCGACACAAGAATAAAATAATAAAATAAGAAAACCATTGCCAACTTTAATAGCACTAACATACGGGTCGCGAGAGTACACCTTATGAGATCCCCACTCAAGAAGTTCCTCACTCAGTAGATAGTATTTTAAGTATACTACACAACACAGAGTAAAGTGTACATAACAGTAAAGGGCCTTCGGTCATATCCTTGAATTCCTGTAGATAATACTAGACCTATACCTGGTGGCCAAGTTGTGATTTCCTCATACTAATGGTAATGGGGATCGTTTAACATAATCACATATTACTTGATTGTTATCGGGCCCACAAAGTCCACAGCATAAACAGTCCCAGTATTCCCCACAATCTCTAACCCGCAGGTTAATCTTCCACACAAGTACAATTGCACGGTGGAAGGGGTTAAACAATGCCCAGAGGGCCACCAAAAGGTAGTATTTCTTCACTAATGATACAAAACCTACATGGTCTGTAAATACTGCTAGAAATTAATGGAAACAAAATAACCTACGTTTCTCACTGTAACAATGCATTGCTTTGTACAGATACAGTGCAGTTGTTTCCTCCTTTTAAAATCCATATTTTGAGGGGATTGGGTCCTCCGACGTATTCCATATCTGACATGTAATCACCACAGCTGTGCTGCTTCGGAAACTTTTTTCTGCGTCCAGCGTCGATGACGTCGATGCGCCGTCGTCGATGGCCTCGTCCGACGTCATCCGATGTGATAAGTAGGACGCACGACGCCCGTAGCCTCAGTTCAGTTTTTTCCGCGAACGTGTTGCTTCGTGATTCTCGGTTCACGCCTCGACTCTTTTGAGTTCTGTTCTTCTCGGTTCTTCGAACCTGTTCGTTTTGTGAAAATCCTTCGTGTGAAGATGTCTTCTACTTCGTCTTCGACCGCGCGTCCGGGTTTCAAGAAGTGCGGGGAGTGTGGGTCCAAGATGTCGGTGTCGGACTCGCACGACGCCTGCCTCTGGTGCCTCGGGGAGGCCCACGACACGGATGACTGTATCGACTGCCAGTCGCTCACGTCCAAAGCCTTACGCGAACGTAAGAAGTTGTTGTCGGTAGGTCGGGTGTCCAAGCCCAGGAAGTCGAATCTGCGGGGCTTTCGACGGATGATTCGAGGGGTGACTCTCCGCGTCATCGTCGGAAGTCTCGTGGGTCTCCTTCTAGGAGTCGGTCTCGCCACTCCTCAGCCTCTTCGAGGCATTCTCGGAAGCGCCGACACCGGTCGTCTTCCAGGTCCTCTTCGGAGGACTCTGCCCGGCACGTCGCTTACCCCACCAGCCGTGCGACGCCGGAGGAATGGGCTTCCTTCGGGAAGAAAATGCTGGCTTTTCTTGAGTCGCAGGGTACTAAGCCGTCCGCGCCCCCGAGTGGGGTCGGTCGTGAGAGGTCGAGAGACACCGCTCGCAAGAGTGGTCGGCACGAGTCACGGGAGAGGTCCCGTTCGGACAAGGGGACTCGTTCTCGCCGTACCCATTCCAGGTCCCGGTCCTCGACGCGTTCGAGACCGTGTGACCTGTGCGGTCTTCGAGGAAGACATCGACGTCTGAGGCGTCGAGGGCGTCGACAGGCTTTCTTGAGGCTCCGAGGAAGTCATCGAGGCCGTCGACGCTCATGTCGTCGAGGGACACACTCGGGGCTCCGGCCTCGAGGGCTGTGTCGACGCTGCCGATGCTGGAGGCGCTGCATCTGACGTTGACGCCGATTTCCTCGACGTCGATCCTCTCGGCGCCGATGCCGGTTCTCTCGACGCCATCGACGCCTTTCGTGTCGGAGGTACCCCGTGGCACGGGTGGACCCCCTAGGAAGGCTCTGGTTAAGAGCAAGCACTCTCGGGTGCCTTCTTTTCGCCACCTGGACTATATTTCAGAGGCAGATGAGGATTCTGATGGCCTGGTTCCTAGTCGGGTTCCAGATGACATTGTCTCGGGCCATAGTCAGTTTGATGATTTGAGACAGTCACTGCATGATGCCAGTGGACTGGACACCTCTCTGGAGGTGGAGTTTTGTAGGCCTGAGCCTGGCTCTCATGCCGACTCCTCGTACCGGCGCCTTATGACTAGGGTTTCTGAGTACTTGGGTTGGTCTGCTCCCCCAGGGGAGTTTGTGCAGGATGATCTGACAGACATCCTTGATGTTGGTCCCCCAACTGATCCGGTACTGCGGTTCCATATGGCTTTACAGAGAAGGGTGGCGGCGGCTTGGACTGCTCCGGAGAGTCTCCCGGCGGTGGGCAGATCCTTGTCGCGAAAATACCGTCCAGCCAGTAACGACCCCTGCTACTTGACCAGGCACCCCACTCCGGAGAGTTTGGTGGTGCAGGCGGCCACGGCCCCGGCAAAGCAGGCGTCGAACCCTACCATCCCTCCTGATAGGGACGACAAACGTTTTGATGGCTGGGCGAGGAAAGTGTTTTCTTCTGGTGGTATGGCGCTTCAGGCGGCCAACTCCATTTGTGCCTTGTCTCGTTTCACACACACTCTGTGGAACTGTGTTGCGTTAGCGGCTGCACATATTCCCGAAGGGGACGAACGGGTTGGTTTCCTTGCTATGGTCCAGGATGGTAAGGATGCCATGTGTGAGTCCGTTCAGTCGGGTTTGGACTTAGCTGAATGCGTCAGTAGGTCCATGGCGGCGAGCACCGTGATACGCAGGTTTGCGTGGTTGCGGAAGTCGGGGTTTGCTCCTGATGTGCAGTCTCGGCTCCTCAACATGCCCTTTGACGGTGAACACCTTTTTGGCAGCAAGGCTGAAGAGAGCCTTGAGAGGTTGCAGACCTCGAAAGCTGCAGCGAAGTCGTTGGGCGCTGCAGTTCGCCAACCTCCGCCTTTTCGTCCTAGGGGACAGCAGTGGAGGGGTGGTTCCTTTCGCTATTACTCGTCCTTTAGTAAAGCGAGAGGAGCTGGCAGTCAAAGAGGCCAACGCAGGGGTACCAGAGGTGGACGGCAGGGTACCGGTGGTGCCAAGGCTGCTCGGGCAGTTGCCTCTTTGCCCTCAGGTAACGCCGCGGCCGCTCCCTCTCAGTCATGAGGCCATGTCCCATGGTTCGCCAGTTGGGGGAAGGCTGGCGCAGCATCTTGTAGAGTGGCGTGCCATTACTTCAGATGTGTGGGTTCTGGAGATCATAGCCCACGGCTACTGTCTTCCCTTTCGGCAAAGGCCTCGCGACAATCCACCGGGGAACCTTTCTTTGCAGAGTCCGGATCCGCTCCTTGCCCAGGAAATTCAAGCCCTGCTGGAGAAAGGCGCCATAGAACTGGTGCCTGTAGCGGAGAGGAACAAGGGATGGTATTCCCTTTATTTTTTGATTTCGAAGAAAGACGGGGGATTGAGACCCATCATGGACTTGCGCGGTTTGAACAAACTCTTCAGGAAGGACAAGTTCAAGATGGTTACTCTCTCTCAAGTCCTCCAGGCCCTTCGGCTTCAGGACTGGTTGGTGTCACTCGACCTCAAGGATGCTTACTTCCATGTGCCGATCCATCCCAAGCACAAGAAGTACCTGAGGTTTGCGGTTGGCGACTCGCACTTTCAGTTTCGGGTCCTGCCGTTCGGATTGACCTCCGCCCCGAGGGTTTTCACCAAGCTCATGGTGGTGATGGCAGCGCATCTCAGGCAAGGGGGGATTCACGTCTACCCCTACCTGGACGATTGGTTGATCAGGGGGAGCTCTCCCGAGCAAGTCCTGGATCATCTGTCCGTCACCTGCCACTCCCTTCACAGGCTGGGCTTCTCCCTCAATTTAAAGAAGTCCCATTTGACGCCAACACAGCGGCTCCAGTACATCGGAGCAGTGCTCGACACTTCCCTGGGGCAGTGTTTTCCTCCCCAGGTGAGGGCTCTTCACATTCAGCAGATGGTGCACAAGTTTCAGCATGCCCAGACGCTCCCAGCGTTCGAGTTCTTGAGGTTGCTCGGCCTCATGGCATCCTGCATTCTTCTGGTGCCAGAGGCTCGCCTGCGGATGAGATCTTTGCAGTGGGCGCTCAAGACGCAATGGTCGCAGTCTTCCGGCAGGATGTCGGACCCGATTCAGGTGCCGCCCTCGGTCGCCCGGGACCTTCTGTGGTGGGCCGTCGAAGGCAACTTGATGAAGGGGGCTCCATTTTGGCTTCCCTGGCCGGAGGTGACGATCGTGACGGATGCATCCCTCACGGGTTGGGGAGCTCATGCCAACGGGCTGACTGTCAGCGGTCGTTGGTCTCCGTCGGAGTCCAGTCTCCATATCAATCTGTTGGAGCTGAGGGCCGTCAGGCTAGCCCTGAAGGCTTTTCTGCCGACTGTGCGAGGAAAGAGTGTCCTGATCCTGACGGACAACACAGTGGCCATGCACTACTTCAACAAAAAGGGGGGGGGCAAGGTCACTTCCTCTGTGCAGGGAGGCGATGCAGCTCGAGTTCTGGGCAATCCAGCAGGAAGTTTCGATCTCGGCCGTTCATCTGGCCGGAGACGAAAACGTGACGGCGGACGCTCTGAGCAGGCAGAGCACGATCTCTCACGAGTGGGAGTTGGCTCAGGAGATTCTCCTGGAGATCTTCGCCCTTTGGGGGACCCCTCAAGTGGATCTCTTCGCCTTCAGTGTCAACCGGAAGTGCGAAAGGTTTTGCTCGCGAGAATTTCCTCCAAAAGGAGCCTTAGGAGACACGTTTGTGGTGGAGTGGTCATTCCCGCTGCTGTACGCGTTTCCTCCAGTCCCTGTCATCCCGCAAGTGCTGCGGAGGTTACGGAAGTTCGGTTCCCGGATGATCCTCATTGCTCCGGCATGGGCTCGGAGGACATGGTACCCGGACCTTCTCGACTTGTCCATCTGCCCTCTGCGTCGTCTTCCCTACCGAGACGATCTGCTCTCACTGGAGGGCGGGGGGGTCAGGTTCTCCATCCAGAGGTCAGATCCCTCAACCTTCACGCTTGGCTTCTGAAAGGTTGAGTTATAGGGATTGGGACCTCCCTGAAGACGTGATGGAGGTGTTGCTTTCGGCCCGAAGGCCAGCAACAAAGTCTCTGTACCGTTGGCGTAAGTTCTGCGACTGGTGCAGAGTTCTGAATGTGGATCCTTTTGCATGTGACATCCCCATGGTTCTGTCCTTTTTACTTTCTTTGGCCCACAGGGGCTTGCAAGTGGGTACCATTAAAGCTTACCTGGCGGCGCTGTCCATCTTTAAGCGCTCGTCTGAAGAGTGTTCTTACTTCAAAATCCCTTTAATTTCACAGTTTCTGAAAGGGCTCACTAATGTATTCCCTCCGTCCCCTTTCCTGGTGCCCGGTTGGGATTTGAACCTTGTTCTTAAGTTTCTTATGGGTGCTCCGTTTGAGCCTTTACATTCTTGCCCTTTGAGGCTGTTAACTCTGAAAACTGTGTTTTTAGTTGCGGTTACTTCCGCTCGCAGAGTGAGTGAGTTACAGGCACTTTCAGTTAAGCCACCCTTCACTGTATTTCACAAGGACAGGGTTGTCCTTAGAGTTCGTCCTTCTTTTCTTCCGAAGGTAGTGACGGAATTTCATTTGGCCCAGAAGGTTGTTCTTCCGGCATTCTATCCTCCTCCGCATCCTGGTAAGGAAGAGGAGAGGCTCCATAGGCTTGATCCTAGGAGAGCTTTAAGCTTTTATGTTTCACGCATGTCCCGGGTCAGAGTGGACGATCAACACTTTATTGGTTACGCTGGAAAGCGTTTGGGGCAAGATGTGACGAAACGGACTTTGTCTCGCTGGATTATTTTGGCCATCTCGGAGTGCTACTGCTTGGCGGGTAAGGACACACCGGCTGGCTTGCGGGCCCATTCTACCAGGGGTATGGCTGCGTCTACTGCCCTGCAGAGGGGTGTTCCTATTCGCAACATCTGTGATGCAGCCACCTGGGCTTCAGTACATACATTTGTACGTCACTATTCCCTCGATTCCATCCGAGCACAGGATCTGGCCTTTGGCAAGGCGGTCCTTTGCTCTGCTATTTGATTGGCTATTCTAAATTTTGATTCTAAATTCTTTCCCTCCTCCTTGCTCTGGTACTGCTTTGGGAGTCTGTCATAGATATGGAATACGTCGGAGGACCCAATCCCCTCGAAGAACAAGTTACTTTCTTACCTGGTAACGTTCTTTCGATGGGATGGTCCGACGACGTATTCCATATCGCTCCCGCCCTGCCTTCCCCGCTGCAGAATTTCTTTTGCGATTGCAGCTTACTTTCCGCAAGGCTTTGTGTCTGACTGGCATTTGACTAGTGTCGCACGTTCTGGGGGAAAAAACTACAACTGAGGCTACGGGCGTCGTGCGTCCTACTTATCACATCGGATGACGTCGGACGTCGGAGGAGGCCCTCGACGACGGCGCATCGACGTCATCGACGCAGGACGCAGACGCCGAAAAAAGTTTCCGAAGCAGCACAGCTGTGGTGATTACATGTCATAGATATGGAATACGTCGTTGGACCATCCCATCGAAAGAACGTTACCAGGTAAGAAAGTAACTTGTTCTTATTAGGCGAGAGGGAGAATAAGCACTATTAATTCAACCAGACATGCTTTTGATATTGGGATTGTATAGTTTAGTTCCCAGGGCCCTGTCTGACATTTGTTGAATGATTGTTTATTTTCTGGTCTCCCTTAGGTTGTTGAGTTCTACGCCAGTCGCGGAGGCATCAAAGCATTTGTGTTTGAGATGCATGATTTTAAGGAATGTTGCGTTAAGAACCTATACTGACGATACAATGCAAAGATACTTATAAAATTATTTTGGTGGGATGAATCGGATGTCGATTTTGGGACCCCAGTAAAGCAGTTATTAAAACCACCACCTTCATGAAGGCAAGGGAAGCAATCTGCATTACTCTGGAGAATGTAGTTAAGAAGACTGAAGCAAAACATACACCGGGTAGTAGAGGGCTCAGAGCTAACTGTAGGCCCATCGGGCACATGGGTCTGCCCAATCCTCACAGATTGTAAAAGGTTTTAAGGCACACATCTCCTGCCCACAAAGCAGCATACCCCCAGCAACTTCGCTGGATTTTGAGGACGTGATTTCTTTTTTTTTTTTTACCTGGAGAGTGACCCTTTTTCCTACTCATGTATTTTAATGTGATTTTTGTACTGTTTCTTTTGGTTCTGGAGCCTGGCAAACTCCATGGGCATAATCTTTTACATTGTGTCACAATGTCCTTTAGTGCCGTGACACAGGGAAGTCTCTTAGATTTCCCCAAGGTTTGAATACCTTCTCTGGGATAAACTACTGTTTCGCAGTGCAGTAAAGTGAAGTTGACTTTTCTTACATTTGTAACTTTCTAGACCCAGCACACACTAGCTTACAATAGGGTGCTGGAGTGGTTACCTAGTATCCCCTTTGTCTAGCTTCTCATGTAGCATTTCTGTGTTCCCCTTTCCTCACTGAATGGCTGGTGGCAGTGGTTTCCTTTTTACTACCATGGTGTGCATTTTCCACGGGCTGCATTCGCAGCTGCAGTAAAACGCCCAAGGGTGCCATTTTTGTCAAAATGGCCTGGTCTCCTTGTTTTGCCATTTCTTTGTGGAAAGGTCCTTTTTGAGCTTTACTCTGCGCGACAAACCAGGTTTGGTCCCTTTGTTCCTTTTGCCTTTGGTGGGATTCACGAGTGAAGCCTGCCTCTGGCTCCAGGGTGTCTGGGGTAGGCAGGAAGTGAGGGAGGTGCTCGAAACTCCCTGTGCTTAGTCTCCTGGGAGACCCAAATGCACTCTGAGTGGTTGGCTGACTGTCCGGCAAGGACAGCCACCCTGCTGGGTGAGTGACAGCTAGGCTGGAATGGAAGGGAGAGAACTGTATAAAAGACGAGTCTTTTGGCTTGGAAGGCAGTCGACCACTGGACGAAGGAACCGAAGAAGAGCTTGAAGAGGACGCCTGCTGCAATTCCTGGACCGTTTGTTTGCCCGGTGAAGCCCTGCTGCAGTGCCGAAATGCCAAGTTCGCATCGTCGGAGAAGCAAGGATGCACTCTCCCCTTGAGTTGGTGGGACCAATCAACTCCAAAGTAAGCCACCTGAACATCCATCTCGGAGCTGGTTGAATTTCCAGAGTTGCTGCTGGAAACCGTAGAGCCAGGGAGAGGAGCACCAGTTTGTGTGTTGCTTTTAAGTTGGCCAAGTGCTCCAGGAAGATCCTCTGGACTGCCAGGCAGGCGGACTGACCAAGCCTGAGCCCCCTCAACAGAGTGCGGGACCCCAGAAGCAAGGAAAGTCCATCTCGACAGCCAGGAACCGCAGTGTTGCTATTTGCGGTAGACTCGAGGAGCTGAAACACTCAACAGCCACTGAAGGTGAAGTTTGCAGATTGCAAGTTTTGACCGTCCCAGTGCATTGTAAGATTCCCCCGACGTCCTCCCTCTTGTCCCCACGACTGAGGCCCAGGAACAGTGAGATCTGCAGGGCTGCACAGGAACAGGAGTGAACTGCTGCATCTTTTCTTAATTTCAAAGGTACTGTACAAAGTCTAAGAGAACTTGCCTCTTGCTGTAGAGTTGCTTGCATCTTCTACTACTCCCAAGTCTAACGGCTTGTGGTCCTACATTGATTCATCTTTTTCTTCAATGACTTCTGAAGCATTGTGCAAAGACTTTTCTATTTAAGTGCTTCAGCCCATCTATACTCTTGCCTATTGACTTTGGCTTAGCCTGTTTTAACTGAATGACTCTTAGTGGAGGATCCTCCACTATTTCCCTGCTGAAGAAATACATTAATGTCAACAGCACCCTACCAATTGAAGTCACCTGTGGGTGTAGGTCTCTGCTGTATGCCATCCCAAATGGGTACTTGTTGATTCTGAACTAAGATTGTGAAATTTTGGAAGTATATTTGTGTGGTGTTTTACAGTGCTCCCTTCTGAAAAAGGCTTACATTAACTGACTGGTAAATGAATTAATAATTGTTCTACCAAGAAACCTTGTGTGTAAGTGTTTGCTTGGATACTTGTCACCGTGAACCTCTGTAACTCCCCTACAGCTCACATTGACCCCTTTTGAGATGGCTACTCGTCTACACCAACAACCTGTGTTGTACAGACTTATTCCAAAGGTTGGGTTACTACTGATAGGACGTCGGGGTTGTTGTAGTGCACCCTATGGGTACTGCATCCAATCTTGCCTAACACTGCCAAAGGCACGCACGCACACACACACACGCACACACCCCTCCCATAATGGTAGAAGGGCTAACAAAGAACAACCATGCTAGTAATGGCGAAAAAAGAAGGGAGGCCCCAAGTTGGTACTTGGGTGCCCCTATTGTGCACTAACAAGGTTATGGACATAGCCTGCGGTATACAAATGACACAATAGTTTGTAAAACATGTCCACTGCCACCAGCCATAACTAGGAGATTGTCTTTGTGACTAAAGTCACAGGAGCAGAAAGAAGGGTGATACTACGTTTCTGATGCTTGTGAATCTGCTTAGAATCACATGCTGTGCATGTACACCGACATCTAGTGAAAATCTGAGTATTGCATCTTTCTTTCGAAGATCGAAAGGCGGCGTTGACATGGGCGTGACTGTAACACTATCCCTAATGTGACGTGTAGTTTACCCAAAATCCCTCGCGCGTCAGATAGTTTTTTCCCACCAACCTAGCTGGTTGCCTATGCGGAGCTCGCAAGAGTTAATATTGCTAACTGTGTCCCCACGACCTTTGGTCGTCTAGTCTCCCGACTAATGTTCTCGACGACTGCCTCGTGGGTTTCCTACCGCCGAAGAAATCTACACCTACTCGGCGACTGTCTAGCAGCATGGCCTGGGCCGTCTGGCCCAGCCCTTACAGTAGGGAGAGTGGGGCCCTGGGTTTGTTATTCTCTAAGAATGTATTTCCTTTACCCCTCTTTCTCTTTTGGTGTGGCTGATGCTACTCTCTGCTATGGAGAGGGCGCCCTTTAAATGTTGTCCGTCGTGTAACAGCAAGTTTCCCTGGAAGGACACCCATAGCTGATGCAATCGGTGTCTTTTTCGAGACCATGACGAGCACTCATGAAAGTCCTGTAAGCTTTCGAGCAAAAAGGTTGAAAGACAGGCGGACTAAATGGTGGGTGGCCTATGCTATGCAGGCGGAAAGCCATTCCCCTGTTGGTGCCGTCTCTTCAGCCGACGACAGATCCATCGGCGGCCATGGCTCAGAATTGGAAGCCATCAACCTCTCAGTTGAGCCTTCTGGCTCTTAGATGCCTGGCCCCGACAGACAGGCCACCGGCTCTGTTATGGGGAATTCACACCCCGGCAACAGGAGCACCCACACATCACCAATACAAAAACACACAACCCCTAAGGCTTCTTCGACGGAGTCATCGAAGCGCTCAACGGCAACAGGACTGCCGAAAATTTCACACAGCTCCTTCCGAACCCCGCTGTTCAGCACCCTCCACGCAACAGTTTTCACAGCATACAACTAGGCATTCCTCTGGAAAGGGCATTCACCCTAAACAAACATACCGGCGTCGACACACCGTCCAAGGGTGCACAAGCACCTAAGGCCTCAGTGGAGACACCGACTGCAACGGCTCCGTCAGACACGTGGAGACCTTCGAGTCAACCGCCGAAAGTCTGCAATAGCCTTGTGGCTATCATTTCGGCAGCCACAGAGCACAAGGGCACCCCCTCTCGTCGAGAGGAGTATTCTGAAGACCCAAAGCCTCTCGCTAAAGCCTTATTGGGAAAATCTCCCCCCTTGCTGGGAAACCCTTTCCACCTCCAGACCCTTCTGCCTCTTCCCTATGGACTAGGGAGAGATTTGAACAATACATGGACAAAATGGCACAGTTTATTGACTTTTCTGACAGGTACATTACACCCAAAAGGCCCAGGGAAGAGGACTCCTGCCCCAGTCCTCACAGAATACAGAAATTCACCATCTCTGCACAGGGACGCCAGGAAGATAACTTGGATGTCCCAGAGAACCCAACACAGGAAGATACCTATGAGGACGTTAATCACTTTGCATAAGAGACACAGCTGATCAGGACCCAGACTGGGATCAAGATAAGGCGGGGGATCTGGGACCTTGGCTATCACCTACACTTACCCCTGACCCAGACATCTTCTGTCTAGATCCCCCTTCTTTCGCCTCCACAGATGGATTTATCACTTGTTGATCACCAGATGTTGTTCAATGCCATTTTCAAAAGAGCAGCTGAACATTTCAAGATTGCAACACATGAGGCAGCTCCAGATTCAGACTTTGTTGAGGATATCCTGAACGGAGAAGCCTCAGACTAGTCAAGGCATCCCCTTACTGAACTCTATAAAGGGGCGCCTGGCCCCTTCCTTACTATTGCCGTCTCTCACACGGGCGGTCAAACCCCGGGTTGAAAAATGTTCCGCCCATCATCTTCCGACCCACTCTATATAAGGGGTCCTGCTACACCGGACTTCCTGGTGGTTACTTCCACTTGGAAAAGGGCAGGGATTCCATGTCCTCGGCGGAAGCACCTCCGGACAAGGACTGTAAAAAGCTTTATGCTCTGGGTAAATGGGTCACCGCCTCTGCGGCCTACTCTACTAGGATCGCAAACAGTACCACTCTCCTGGTAAGTTACAGCAATGTCCAATGGGGCCTAGTCCAGGATGGCCTTCAAGATGTCCCAGAGCCCACCCGATCACGCCTGCTGGCGGTCGTGGCTGAGGGCAGACAGGTTACCCATAACACATTAAACACTCTGAGCTCTGTTGAGACCGCTGAATGCACTCTAGCGCCGGGGGTCCTTATTAAAGACACACCTGGTTAAAGAACTCTGGCTTAAAATCTGAAACTCTGGCCTCACTTATCAACAAACCAGTTGAGGACTACAACATTTTTGGAAAGTCTGTTGATGATGCCTTGGAGACTGAAAAAAACACGCAACACTAAAGTTGCTTGGCCAGAACATGGCTAAACCCTACCACCAGTGTGGAGGCTCTAAATCAAACTGGTCCTTTCGTGTGCATTCTTTTTCCCGCTCTCCTCACCTCGATACCACCCACCGAAAAGCAGACGCCTGTCACCAGAACACCTGCGCATCCTGCTGGAAGAATTTCAGGTCCTGCTGGAAAAGGGCAACATAGAAGTCCACATTCTCCAAGTAAACCAGGGTATTTATTCAGTGTACTTCCTTGTGCCCAAAAAGGATCGCACCATGCGCCCTGTTTTAGACCTGCGCCTGGAGAAGTATGTCAGACCTCAAAAATTCAGGATGACAACACTGCAGGAGTTAATCCCACTACTGCAGCAGGGGGATTACATGGCCACATTGGACATGAAAGATGCATACTTTCATATTTCAATGATGCCAGTGCACAGAATATACCTCTGGTTCATGATAGAAGACACCCCCTATCAGTTCAATGTTCGCCCCTTTGGCATTGCCTCAGCGCCACAGGTATTCACAAAGGTACTGGCGGTAGTAGCTGCTCACTTGGACATGCAGTCCATCCTAGTCTATCCTTACCTCAACGACTGGCTCATAACAGGAGATTCATACAGAACATGCCAGACAAATACCCAGAAGACTGTAGATCTTCTCTTCAACCTAGGTTTCTCCATCAGTGAGAAACAATCCAGCCTAATCTCCAATCGAGTCAAACAATTTCTGGGGGCTCTAATTTGGACCAAAGACTGCCTTTTGTCTTTTCCTCCACCGAGAGGGTTCAAAACATGCAGTTCCAGATCTCTCAGTATGTAGCCAGTCATTAGCTGACTGTACTCAAAGCCATGCGACTGTGGGGGATGATGGCTTCCTGGAACTTACCTACATGTGCCCCATGCAAGAGTGGCTCTCGAGCCAATTGCGTCAGGCCAGGGGGATGATTTAGTTTCGTCTCAGCAGCCCTCGTTCAGTCTCTGCATTGGTGGTCAAGGGAAAACCTTCTGCAGGGGAAAACCTTCACCACTCCCGCGGTAGAAGCCACTCTCACCACAGACTGACGGGCAGGGGGCTAACCTCCTTTAAAAGATGGCGCATGGCGTGTGGTCCCCAGCAGTAGCATCCAATCACATCAACCTGTTGGAACTGCTAGACTGGATGTATACGAATTGTTCGAACTACAATTGTTCGAATCACAATTGACCTTTGCACAATTGACCGAATTGTGAAGGTCAATTATTACATATCTGCGGGGGGAAACCCCCCGCAACCCCCCATTTTATTTATATATATATATATATATATATATATATCAATTGTCCAAAGGTCAATTCGGACCCTTGACTTTCGATCAATTGGGTCAATCGAACAATTGTGTTCGAACAATTTGGGTAATACCAGCAGTATTCAAGGCCCTGAAGGCCTTCCAGACACACCTCCAGGGGAAACAGTTCTAGTCCTCACGGACAGTACTATGGTCATGTATTAAACAAACAAGGGGGCACTCACTCTAGGGCTTCCCAAATTGTCCCAGAACATATGGTAGTGGGCTCTCGAACACATGTTCCTCCTTTCACATGTTCCAGGGGAACTCGATCTTCTGGCAAACATACTCAGCAGAGACTCCCCCTCCCCCCCACCCCCTACACGTAGAGCACGAGTGGCGGCTACAGGAGGACATTGTACTCACCGTCCTCGCTGAATGGGGCGTCCCAACGATCAACTTGTTCATCACTCTGGAGAGCACCCAATGCCCAGATTACGCCTCGAGGTACCCTCACAACCGCTCCAAGGGAAACGGTCTTTGGATAACAGGGTCCGGGAAAAGAGTCTATGCTTTCCCCCCCGATTCCCCTGCTCAACAGAATAGTGCACAACATGCACCTAGAGCCAGACTGGATGATTCTGGTGGCCGCACCAGCCTTGTTTCACCCATGTCATGGCAATGTTAGTCTCGTCTCCCAGGAAGCTGCTGTGCCCGTACAACATGCTTTCTCAAGACCGGGGGGGAAACACTACATCGATGCCCTCAAACTCTCAATTTAGCAGCCTGGCTCCTGAGGTCATAGAGTTCGGGCACCTCCAGCTCCCTCAAAGGTGCATGGACATACTCTGAGGAGCACGGAAACCTAACACCCGGTTTGCTACTCCAGCAAATGGAAGCGCTTTGTCATCTGGTGTGGCAAGGGCATCAATCCTATTGAATGCTCACCTAAAGATTATCGTCCTGTACCCAACCCGCCTGTTAGATTCAGGACTGGTTTTCAATTCTCTAAAGGTCCATTTAGCCATGCTTTCGGCGTACACCACGTCCCAAAGCAAGGCTTCATGGTGGAAAATTTGTGTAATTAAAGCCTTTATGGAAGGGGTAAAGAGACTTCATCACCCTATTACCAAACCCAGCTCCCGGGTGGGACCTGAATGTTGTTCTTATCAGACTAATGGGGCCTCCCTTTGAACCAAAGCACAAGGCTAGCCTTAAAGCACTCGCCTACAAGACCTCCTTCCTGTTGGCGGTCACCTCTATAAGGAGAGTTGGTGAACTGCAGGCCCTTTCAGTTCAGGACCCATTTGTCACAATTCAGAGATAAAGTGATTTTTGAGCACACCCTCGCTTTGTGCCTAAATATATTGCAAAGTTCCAGGTAAACCAATGCATAGAATTACCCACCTTTTTCCAGAACCCCACTAAAATGGCAGAAAGAAGCCTCCACACACTTGATGTGAGGAGAGCGGTTATCTACTATCTGGAAAAATCAAGCCACTAAGGAAAACAAACCAGTTCTTCGTTTCAGTGGCAGCTAGTAGAGAAGGGGACCCTGTGTCTAAATCAGCTATCTCAAAGTGGATCTTAAACTGCATCACACTGTGTTTCTCTCTTACCAAGAGATTTACCCTTCACGCCGAGAGCACACTACTTGGGGCACAGGGACTACCATAGCATTCATTGCAAATGTTCCTCTTGACTAACTTTTGCAAAGCAGCAACCTGGAGTTCTTTTCACAGCTTTGCACAACACTACTGCCTAGATACACACTCTAGGTCTGATTCTCAGGTGGGACAAGCGGTGCTAAAACGTCTCTTTGCTATTGTTCCTCCTCGCATCCTGCAACCATCTCTGGGTACTGCTCCCTAGTCTATGTATAGCATGTGATTCTAAGCAGATTCCTGATTGTATCTGCTTAGATTCACTTGCGCCCACCCTTTGTCTCCTCGTGGAGTAGAAGGAACATAGACCTCTTCCACTTCTCTTCTGTTCTCGCTCACGCTGACTACATGGCTCCCTCACTGCAGAAAAAGCACAACCATAGGGACCTTGACACGTGAGGGATTTTGGGTACACTACACGTCACGTTGGGCATAGTGTCAGTCATGCCCATGTCGACGTCCCCTTTCGATCTTGGAAAGAAAGATGCAATACTCTGTGATTTCCACTAGACGTCGACTATATGCACAGCATGTGGATCTAAGCAGATACAATCATCAGAAATGATATTACGGTGAGTAATGCATGTCATCCCTATGGCACTCCACATCAGGTGGTATGTGCCAATGTGTAGACTAAAGTTTTAGGAGAGATACTTAGTATCTCTTTCCTTAAGAACTGTAGTTACTCTAGGATAAAGAAAAGGATCTGAAAAGAGAACCCCAAGGGTCCCCAGAAACACTGTAGATAAGGAGCTGGGTGCTGCAATGGAAAAATACAGATTCCATTGAGTTATGGAGAAAAAGGACTCCATAGTACAGGTACAATACTAAGAATAGAGTTCCAAAAGACAGCCCATGAGAATGAATGAGTGTAAATAAGTTCCACTTAATCGGGATTTAACGAAAAAGGTCCAGAAGTCCAGCAAAAAGTGCTGGGGGGCTCACTAGGAGAGGGGATGAAGCATACAAATGATACATCTCCCTAACATATATCAAATGATCAAAAGGAAGACCTTGAGGGTGTAATAATGCCAGAAAATGTAGAATGAGCAATTGACTTGTTGATATTGAAAAAGCCCCAGGCCCAGGTGGGATTACCAACAGTTACTACAAAACATTTAACGCAACACTTGTCCCTCCCCTTACAAACTATTCAATAGCATTTTATCCTCTGGCTCTGTCTCAGACAATGTCAACAACTAGACTAGTATATCCAACCGGGTCTATGATGCCCCCCCCATAGGCAGGTTTCACAGAAGCCCGGTTTTGATGCTGTGAGGAAACGTCATTTCCTCTGAGTGCCCCATCCGTGCCAATCTTCTGTGTGGCAGACCCCTGCAAAACCCATTCGAATGGATTGTGTCCTCCAACGTATTCCTCATATTTGATATGTAATGTCCAGCTTTGGCTGCGGAGGAATAATTGGTGGAACATCCAGTCGAAAGAATGTTACCATGGGTAAGTAACTTTTTCTTCACTCCCCTGCCCTCCTCCCACACCCCTTACCTTTTGCTCTGGGGGGACACCCCCACAAACTGGTCTGCTCGCCCACCCTTCATCCTGTTCTGTTGCCCTCTTCCCCCAATAACTCTCACACACATACTTATCCTCACCGGAGACCCGAGCTTAAGCTCTGTCTGATTCCCTTGGGTCCTGAACATGATGGGATTTACTGTGTGCAATGTCTAGAGGGTCTACCTTTTGCTCTCCTCTGAAAGTCTGGCTTAACTTTAGAAAAAGAGGAAGGCTAATGGGGCTGAGAGCACGGGGGAAAGGTGCACCACACTGGTATACTGAAAGATATGCACTTTATATTATATACTAGCAAAATGTGCCCGTACTTTGCATTGGTTCTGTAGACTGACATGATCCCTCACCAATTGTTAAAAATCAATGATCCTGTAGGTCGCTGTTCTGAGTCGCTTATTGCTTAATGTGCTTTGTACTCTGAAGTAAACTGCACTGAGAATGGGCGCGTGTGGCTAGCTGACAAAACCCAGAGCAGATGTGGAGGGGAGGTGAGAGTTGGCCTGCGGCAGACACGAGAATTGGAGCTTTTGTGCACTCTCCTCACCTGCTGCCTCCCCCGTCGCGGTGCAAATATCTCAAACTGTGCATCCTAGTGCCTTGAAATGTGGTTTTCGAGCTTTTGAGTTTTGTTCCTTGAGTCAAGACGCTTAACATTAGCTTTGTCCGGTTCTTCTATGACCACATTGTTTTGCCAATTTCAGGCAACCGTCTCATGTGTGAAGGGGCTGGTGTTGGGGAGATTTCTCATTTTTGTGCTTCATCCCCTCTCCTAGTGAGATCCCCAGCACTTTTTGCTTGCCTTCTGGACCTTTTTCTTCCAATCCTGAATGAGTGGAGTCTTTTTCCTTACATTCATTTTTGTGGGCCCTGTCTTTTGGAACTCCATTTTTTGTATTCTACTTGTACTAAAGCGATCAAGAACCAGCACGGACAAGAAAGAAAAGGGTAAATACTCAAAAACTATGATACATTGGGATGTGGTAACCTGTGTGGTTGCTAGTTAGGAGGAAGATGAGCAATAAGTTTTTTTCAAAAATATATATTAAAAAAATGCTTTGATTCCAAGATGGCAGCTTGTGGGTGGGCATACCACAAACACAGCTCATCCCGGCCCGCATTCAAGGTGGAAATAAAGTGAATCTGCAGATTGCCTCCCACCACCCCCAAAAGCAGGCACTGCGCTGTCCCTCCCCCCCCCAACCCCTGAAGCAGCAGGAATGAACACTGCACGCTCGACAGGGGTGAGGCGCGGCAGTAGCAGCTCAGACAAGTGGATGGAGGCGGAGCGTAGCGCGCTGCAGCTGGCACCCCGCCCTGGAGTCCCAACTACTAGGCCCCCATTTTGGGTGGAGGGGGAAGCTCAGTACAGTGGTTGGCTGAAGAGTAGGACCAGGCAGGGGGGCCAGCAACTTCCTGGGAGGTTTACCGATGGCAGGAGCCACCTTATCAGAGAGGGTGCTGATAGAGACTGGCAGTCGCCAGAGGAGCCGAGATGTGCCACAGCACTGAGCGGAAGAGAACGAGGCCCTCCGGCCTCGAAAGGCTCGGTGGTCTCCCCGGTTCAACTTGGCACATTTGGGGCACAAAGGGGACAGAAAGAAAAAATGTCATCTTCGAGAGAAGGTGTGGTTCCTGGATCTGAAAGCCAAGGTTGAGGATGCCCTCAGCCGCTGTGTATAGTGCCAGACGGCTCATTTAGTTACCACAAACACCCATACCGTTTTCAGATCGAGCCAATGGCCTGTGGAAGTCCCCCAGTGTGGATTCTGGGACAGTACAGCAGTCTCAACACTTTTTGTTCTGCTCAACAAGTTCTCAGGATCCAAAGATGTGGTTCGTCACAACCATGGCCGCAGACCCAATCATCCCGATCCTAGAGGAGATCTTCGCTTCTCATGGGGTCCCATACTCCATTAGGTTGGACAATGGACAGCCCTTCCAGGGTGACAAATTTGCTCAATTCCTGGCACTCTATGGGATAGACCACCAATGCACGACGCTGCGCAGGCCCAGGGCCAACGGGGATGTGGACCATTTCACGAGGATGCTCAATAAGGCATTCGAAATCCCCCTCGACATGAATCAACGTCTGAGTAACTCTTTGACCTCCTTCCTGATGCCCCACCAGAAGACTGCTCATGCCACAACAGGGGTTGTTCAGGTGGAGGGCTTCTTTCGGGTTCAATGTCTGGTCACTAATTCCTGATCATACATCAAGAGGGCGGATGTTGATAGATCCGGAAAAGCTTTGGGTGACCCAGGAGAAGGTGAACGCCAAGGAGACGGCGGCAAGAGGATTCTATGGAAGTTGGGGACACTGTTGGCCCTCACATGGAATCCATGTCACAAAGTTTGCTGTACGAGACCAGCCCATGGAGTCACTCGGGATCAGGGCTTCATGGTAACCGCTCAAAGAGGCAGGTAATCACTCGTGGGCAACAGCAGCTGGTTCCTTGGGGATGTGAGGGTGGACTCCCATAGGTCCGAATCAGCTGAGACTTCAATATCTGACCGGTGCTCCCAGCTGGTATCAGATGACCGAGGGAGTGGAGGAGTTCACAAGGAGCCGATGTCCATGAAGAATGTGATGGACATTTCTTGGAACCCCAGGAGGCAAGACATGCAGCTGCCAGGGCATTTCCAGGACTATGTATTGGAGTGAACCCTAGTGCACTGCATCTAAAGGTCATAGAAAGCATACGATTGTTTTTATTCAGTCTGTTACTATTTGTTTGATGTTCATGTTGTCAGTTGATAGAGGGATGATCGCGATGTTGCGACAGACTGTCCGTAGTGACAGGGTACGCCCTACGCCAATATGGACATTTAAAAAAAGGATATGCCCCAGCACATGGCGCAGTCGGAGTGATCAAGCAGCCGGTCCCTGTGTCAGTTATTGTGAGGCTCGGCACTAGCCAGAAACCTCTCAACATTAACACCGAACTAGACCTTGCAATAGCCAACATCAGAGAATTGGTTGCAGCAACAGCAAGTCCAGTTGTCTTTATTCTGCGGTGCAGATACAGTTAAAACTGCTTTAACCAACCTTATGTTTCCTTTAAGCTCTTCTGTTTGTGAAATGTCAGAGCACCATTTGCATGGAGAACACTGTGGCTGTAACCTGCATGGTAGAAAGTTATTGTCATCGTCCATTAATACTTTGGAATCTCGAAGATGTGTATACAGAGTGTAATAAAGACAATGTGAAGGAGAAAGTAGGATGCCATCAACTTGAACTGAAGGTGAAAAGGAGGGCTTGGGGTTAAATTGGCAACAGGGAGCAGGATTATGGCACTCAAAAGCAATCTCTAGCCCGAAAGAATGCACCTTTCATTAAACAGTAACATTAATGAACCAACTCGATCGCAATCTGTGACGGAAGAAAGTCAGCAGTGACATCTTTAAAAGAGAAATAAGAGACCAAAAGAAGTAAGTGAAGACGTTAACTCTACTACAATTTCGGGAAATGGGGACATGTATTGTTAAACCATTCACTGAAAAGAAAGCATATTGAGGAAACATGAAGTAAAACTACAACATTCATATTTGGTGCAACCTGGTAAAAATGTTAATACGAGGAGAATAAATCCCTAGGATAAAGTTAGCAGGCTATATTTGGTTACAAATATCTCTGAATTTTGCATACGAGGGAATGGCTTTGGATAAGAGTGTGGGGAAGGACCCAAATGGGACATGATTTTCATGGCAGGCCAGTATGTGGCAGTTGCCGAAATCACCACCTCCAGAGGTGATCTCAGTGGCTAGATGGAAGGTTAAACCCAGTGAGGGTTTGGATAGTATCAGACGGGTAGGGCAACAAATAATTACATTTGAAGCACGGTTTATAAATGAGTTGCCACTAAATAGAAGTAGGGTTTTTACTACATAAAATACCAAGGCTGCAGTACCGAACACAGCAAACCTAGCTCTTATTGAATTCCCAGACCCAACCTGCTGAATTACGTAAATGCATCTAAAATCAATACAAATTGTGGAGTGGATTATGGTTGAAAGAATCATTCTTGAAAACAGGCTATTATATACATAATAGCATTGTAAGTCGGAATAGTGAAAGGAAAGAATGCAGGGGGATGGCTTGGAAAAGCAGTAATCGAGGAAACCATGCCTTTTAATGGTAGCAAAAGGTTGAGAATGAGGTGCGAGATCAATAATAGGGGTAACAGCAGGTAATTATGGAAGATTGTCCAAGTTTGAAGGGAGGAATGATGGACATTGGGCATGGTTATTGAAAGCCTTAGCAACTTCATAATGTTAGCATTAATGCAGCGTCACCCGCAGAGACTTTACTTATGTAATGTACTGCAGCAGTAGGTGATTTAGTTTTTGGGGGAAACAAGAGACGCTTAATAAATTAAAACATGAAATATTGGTATTGCAGGTACTATGGTTTGTGACACCTCCTCCGATATATAGTTAGCATTGCATTCTAAAATAAAATCTATCAAAAATCAAAAGGGACACCAGAGGGGAGGTTTAATAATGGCTATTAGAAACAATTTAAATATAAAACATGAAAACCTAGACAGTGGTAGTGATTATCCCCCCCCCCACATACCTCAAATCCTACACTGTAACTCCCTTCACCTACCCGTTCCTCTACCCTCGCCGGACCCCCCCCCCACTTGTAAATAGTTCTACTTATTGTTCTAATGACCTACTCATGTTTGTAAATATACTTCTCTCACTTTTGTACCCATTATATTGTAAAGCGTTTTGGCTTAAAGCGCTATATAAATTCAATAAACATAACAAACATCTGCAGAGGACGTGCCTTATATGGCATAATGAAGTTGGCAAAGAAGAATAGATGTTAATGTCCATTACCCTGCAGGTTTGGGCTATTGTACAACACTTATATAACAATCAAGGAATGCTCTCATAAATTGGTCTGAAATACAATCTATTAAACATTCTGATAATGGGAGTTCTTAACGCTAGATGTCCAGATATTGGCGTCATGCGGGCTACTTGGATATGGCACTCATGCAGGTGCCTAACAAATTATGTTAAAGCATTTTTCCAAATAAAGCAGGTGACAAGTGGCCATCATTTCTGCATGGTTGGGGATTTATTACGATTAATGGGAAAACTCCTGGCGACATGCTAGGTTATCCAACTTACATACATGGAAAGGTTGCATTTTGTTGTGTGTACTGGTTTGCAAGAAACCTTTCACAATTTATTTTTTTAAGACCTATAAATATTATGTACACATTCAAGAGCCATAGAAATTGAAAGACATAATTCACTTAAAAAGAGCAGTTTATACGCAACATAGAATAAATACTGCATATTCTACTGATTATGTATTTGTTTCAGCCTACCTATTGAAAAGAAGGTGGTGTGTGCCAATTTTTCAGACTATAGAGTTTTGGGAGAGATACTAAGCATCTCTCTATAAGAACTGTAGTTACTTGAGGATACAGGAATAGAATCTTAAGGGGACCCCAAGTGTCCCCAGCTACACTACCCAAAAGGAGCTGTGCGCTGCAGTAGTAAAACCGATGCCTTTAAGAGCTATGTGTTAGGCAGAATTGCATGCAGTACCCTCTGAGACCACCAAATACAATTAGGACTACAGGTGTAAGCAAAAACCAACCTTTGGTATAAGTCTGTACTACACAGTTTGTGGTAGCAAGCTGAGCAGACAGGCTTATCTCAAGAGGGAATGTGAGCAGTACAAGAGGTTGCACAGAGGTCTTACAATCACAGTGGTTCAAGTAGACACTTACATTCAAGGTTGCCTGGTAAAACACTTAATTTATTACACCATCATTTAGAAAACATTTACTAGAAGGAGGCAACTTAATACAAACACTTCAATATCAAACCAATAGATTTCTGAACAAATTAGGCTCCCATGAAATAGGAGCAAAATGGCATTTCATTTACTTTCAATGGGAGTAAAAAGGCACAAGTTAGCAGAATAGATCACAAATACTTTCTTAGGCAGTGCAAATAGTTTTAGTTCACTAGAGGACTCGATTCAGTTCAATAGGGCTAGGCCAAAGTCAATGGACTTGTGTCTTGGATAGAAAAGAGCAGTTCCTGAAGTAAAGGGTAAAGTCTTTGCCAAAGTTCTTCACTTCTTCCATCTACGACGACCGGAGCTGCGACTTGGATGCCTCCCCACTTCCATCCTGAGGCCCTGCAATGCACACGGTGCATTTTCGGAACTGCAGGTAAGCCCCCCTGGGCTTATTGTATCGGCGCATGATCGCACCACAGCATACTCACAGCATTCTGCTAATTTCACTCCGTGACTTTGCCATCAGCCACAAGTACTTTATTTGCTACATTCGCAGATGCTGGCATGCTTTGTGTGTTTTTGCCTCACTAGGTTCTCGAGGCACGGCCATTCCAAGATGGCGTTTTCTTTTCTTTGTTGGGCACCGGAGTGCCTTCCATCCTGCTGCTGGTGGCCTGGGATTGGCCCTGGCCCACTACATCTGGGCCAATGAGGAGGCCGGCAGGCTTGGCCGGCCCTCCTCACAAGGCCCACTCCCGGCCCTGTAATCTCTCTTGCTGCCTTCTCCCCTCACTTCTTCCATCTACGACGACCGGAGCTGCGACTTGGATGCCTCCCCACTTCCATCCTGAGGCCCTGCAATGCACACGGTGCATTTTCGGAACTGCAGGTAAGCCCCCCTGGGCTTATTGTATCGGCGCATGATCGCACCACAGCATACTCACAGCATTCTGCTAATTTCACTCAGTGACTTTGCCATCAGCCACAAGTACTTTATTTGCTAAATTCGCAGATGCTGGCATGCTTTGTGTGTTGTGTGTTTTTGCCTCACTGGGTTCTCGAGGCACGGCCATTCCAAGATGGTGTTTTCTTTTCTTTCTTTGTTGGGCACCGGAGTGCCTTCCATTCTGCTGCTGGTGGCCTGGGATTGGCCCTGGCCCACTACATCTGGGGCAATGAGGAGGCCGGCAGGCTTGGCCGGCCCTCCTCACAAGGCCCACTCCCGGCCCTGTAATCTCTCTTGCTGCCTTCTCCCCTCACTTCTTCCATCTACGACGACCGGAGCTGCGACTTGGAAGCCTCCCCACTTCCATCCTGAGGCCCTGCAATGCACACGGTGCATTTTCAGAACTGCAGGTAAGCCCCCCTGGGCTTATTGTATCGGCGCATGATCGCACCACAGCATACTCACAGCATTCTGCTAATTTCACTCAGTGACTTTGCCATCAGCCACAAGTACTTTATTTGCTACATTCGCAGATGCTGGCATGCTTTGTGTGTTTTTGCCTCACTGGGTTCTCGAGGCACGGCCATTCCAAGATGGCGTTTTCTTTTCTTTCTTTGTTGGGCACCGGAGTGCCTTCCATCCTGCTGCTGGTGGCCTGGGATTAGCCCTGGCCCACTACATCTGGGCCAATGAGGAGGCCGGCAGGCTTGGCCGGCCCTCCTCACAAGGCCCACTCCTAAGGCCCTGTCTACCGCTGTCCACCGCGGTACGCCGGATCGCCGGCCCCATGTGAGTGTTTGTCTACCCCCCGTGAGTATTTGTGTGCCCCCCCTGCTCCCCGTGAGTATCTGTGTGCCCCCCCTGCCCCCGTGAGTGTCTGTTTGCCCCCCTGAGATTCTGTTTGCCCCACCGTGAGTATCTGTGTGCCCTCACCCTGCTTGCCCCCCCTCTTGCTCTGCGCTCCACCCCCCTCCTCTTTTCCATCCTCTTCAACTTCCCCCTCCTTTTCTCCCCCCTCTTAGACTTCCGCCTCCTAGCACTTACTCCTATCATCTGTTCCGTGACTCTTGATAGCAGCTTGTCTGTCCCCCCTTTGTTCTCCCCCTCCCCCTCCCCTACTTTTCAATTTGTCACTGACTTTTTGCTCAGTAGCGTGTCTTGTTCTCCTTCCCCCCTCCGTCCACTTGCCCCCCCTCCCACCCCGCCTCTTGTTACCACCTGCACTGCGTAAATTGTTGTCAGACTTAGTAATGTTACTGCTTGCTCTGTTTTCCTTCCTTTCCATCACCTCTTGCCTTACTTGTTCTATGAACTTGCACTATCAGAAATGTTGACAGGCCTATTATGATAGTTATTTTCACATTCGGTATTGTTTCAAGGACTTTTGCTGAATGTAACTGTATTTTTCCTATGTCCCCTCCCTCCTTGAAGCGCTTTGAAACACATTGTGTATAGGCGCTATATAAATAAGCTATCATATCAAAGTTCTCAAAAGTAGTTTGCACGAAAAAGAATTATATGTTGGGTCACAAGCTGATTAGACCTGCAAGTTGGGAACGTTCCACGAGCTTTCACCGCGAGAGAGGCGTTCTCTCAGTCGGGTTGCCACAGTACCTTAATACAAAGCAAAAGGTGCAGCTGAAGATGTTGGTTCCTGGCATTTCCTACAGATCTCACTGTTCCTGAGCCTCAGTCGTGGGGACAAGAGGGAGGACATCTGGGGACTGCTGCACTGCACAGGATCGTCGGAAAACACTGACAAAATGGAGTCACTTCAGTTTGAGTAGCTGTAATTCAAGCACACAAGCTGGTGTCCTTCCCCCTGGTTAATCCTAACCAGGTCCAAGAATGGTATCCAGGTGGCTTACGAGTTGATTTGTCCTACCAACACAAAGGAAAAAGTCGTCCTTGAAGGGGCTTCTCTGTCGAGATGAACTTGGCAATTCGGACTTGCAGCAGGGTCCAGGAGTTGCAGCAGCTGTCCTCTTCCAACTCGTCTTCGTTTCTTTCGTTCCAGTGGTCGACTCTGCTTCCCAGTCCAGGAGACTCGCCTTTTAAACAGTTTTCTCCCATTCATTCCAGCGTAGCTGCCCCTCACGCAGCAGGGTGGCTGTCCTTGCCGGACAGTCAACCAGCCAATCACGCCAGAGTGCATTTGGGTCTCCTAGGAGACTAAGCACAGGGAGTTTCGGGCACCTCCCTCACTTCCTGCCCACCCCAGACACTCAGACACCAGAGGCGGTCTTCAGTCCTGAAGCATGCCAAAGGCATAGAAACCAAGGGACCAAACCTGGTTTGGCGCGTAGAGACAAACACTAGAAGGACCTTTCCAAAATGGCAAAAAAAGACCAGGACCTGTTTAAACAAAGGGGCTTAAGGCGGCATCTTGAAAAACATGGCTACCGCGATTTTTAGCTACCGGTGTTCGCGGTCAGGAAAAATCATGGTCATTTGTTGTAAAACCACTGCCACCAGCCATTTCGATAGAAAAGGGTAGCATTTGACTGCTACATGAGTTTCTAGACACAGGGAATACCAGGTTAACCCCCCCCAGTTCTCTATAGGAAGATAGTGTGTGCTGGGTCGAATAATTTAAAAAGGCTAGTAAAGTCAATTTAACCATACATTCTCTGGGAAACAGTAGTTTACCCCAGAGAAGGTATTTAAACCTTTGGGAAGTCTAATCCTAAGCCCCAAACCTTCACCAATCGCCCTCCTTCACCCTGCCCACAAATCTACCTAATGTATACCCTTTACATCACTTTAGGGCACTTTGTAATGTTGATTAGGAACTTGATTCTCGAATGGCGTAATGGCTGACTTTCAGAACTGAAAAAGCTTGGCAACAGCAATGCATCTTTGGAGATAGACTAACTTTTTGGCTACAGGGGAACTGCTCTGTGCCCAATTTAAAACAAATATTTCCTTTGAGGTCTTCGTGCCCGAGTTGATTCTTATTCGGCACAAATCTGTCCAGGGTTTTGGGCTCTGCGCATGAGCAAAAAGTGGATGTTTTCCCTATGGAGAAAATGAATGGAAAAGTGAAACACCCCCCCCCCTTTTTTGACCCTTTAGATCTTTTGAATAGTTACATGGATTTGCAGAAAACTTTCTAGTCCAGGGAGAGCTGAGCTGTAATAAAAGCATGCCAAACGCTGTATGATCCGTCCTACGGTTTAAACGTTATTAAACCTAGAATATTTGCTTTTCCTATTGGTGATGGGTTTCTCCTTTACTTTAGGATGGTTATCGCTGCCCTATTTAAAGCATAAATATATATATCCGCTAAGTCACCTTGCTGATTAGCCCAAATGCAAACCTTTTTCTCCAGGAAATTGTGTCTTAAGCTATGTATAAAGTAGGACTGCCCTCTAAGACGAAGCCAATTTCCTAGGAGAAAAATGTTTGCATTTGGATACTCGCAAGGCTCGAATCGGAGGTGAACTTCCAATGATGGCTACTAGGTGGCGTTGTGGAATGTGTGACTTGCCTCAAATGCACTATTGTACTTTCACATTTCAGGTGAAAGTTTTATTATTCAAGCCTTTTTAAACCCACCATAACATTCTTGGTGTTTTGTGTATGTATGTATGTATATATATATATATATATATATATATGCAAATGAAAGCGAATCAAGACCGCAAAGTCTTGTTTACTTTTGTAAGCTGCACTCCCATCAACAGACGAAAATCCAAAATGTCCAGCAACAATTGCTCACCAGAACAGTTCACTCAGTGGGATCCAACAGAGGACAGTTGCACAGCAATCAGTTTGGCTTTCAAAAAGTTAGTTTTATTTAGATGAATCTAACAATAAAAAACGGCTTCCCAGCCACAAGGAGGCTGACTAAATATATATACTGAAAAAATGTTTAAGGTGCAGCTAAATTGAGCAGATTAAATCAACAAAAGTCTTCAAAAATTCAGAGGATGTGGTTAATCATGACCAGTTAACTCTGCACACTCCCGTTAATGTCCCCCATAATGCCATTTGGTACGTCATTGTGAATCCTGTTAAGCTGGTCATGACTTCCCATATACGCTGAATTTCAAGGTTTTTGTTGCGTTAAATCTGTTCAACTTAACTGCACCTTAACAAAAGTTTTTTTTTTTCCGGTGAATTGCAGGGGTTTTGTTATACCATCGTTTTTTTGTGGGCCACTAGTCATGGCCTTCAGCTGTGTCCACTGTACATGTTCCCCCAATGTGTTTCTTTTGGAAACACTAGGTGGCCAGGCCCTTTAGCCACATCCACTATACATGAGTTTTGGGCACAGTGGCCTATGGCCTTTGTCTGTGGCCAATATGTATTTCGGGCCCACTAGCCAGGGCCTTCGGGTGTGCCCACTGTATATTTTAAAACACTACCAGGCCACTAGCTATGCCCCCCCCCACCTCACTGTAGCTGTAACATTAAATGTTTGTTTTGTATTTCAGTGTTTAATGTCTCTTTTTTGAATCCTTTTATCCCCATAACCAAGGGTATAGTGGCAATGTACTACAAATAACCATGGTTATCTGTAGACACCTGCAAATAACGGCGGTTATCGGTAAAACGTGCAAAATGCCAAACACTTCCCTGCCCTTCCAGGTCCTCACCAAGTGCTCCCTTCTTTGCATGCTCCCCCCACTCCCCTCAGGTCCTCTTTCCCTCCGTATCCCCCTACCATCCCCCCCAACACTCACTTTCCTCTGACGCACTTTAATTCCCAACCTAGTTTTCTATCATAACCGCGGTTTTCTCGCTGGATAACTCGGTTATACGAAACCGTTAGAGCTTTGAACTTGGTCCCCGGCCCCCCTTTGCCCCCCAACACCACAATTGCACATGGCGTCCTCTTACCCCCTCCCCATCATTAGCCTGATGCCATTTCATCATTTGTCCTTCTCCTTCTGCAATTCTTTTTTGGCTGGCCCCAGTTATACCTGTTTACCACAGTTCTATCTTGCATCAGGCAAGAAAGGCGGCTTTTTCATTTTTGATGCATTGTGGGAGAGGGGGGGCACCCCTTTTCCGGCAAATATTTGTACTAATGGACGGAATAACCCCCGAATTCACCCGGAAATGTTGTTAGCCCCTTTGCTGCAAAGCATCAAGACCAGATATAAAGGGGGTTTTGAACAGCGGGGGGGACACCCCGTTCTGTCAGATATTGGATTTACCCCAAAGTGTTTGATCCAAATCTGCAGTGGTTTTCGCGCTACGACTAATCAAAAACTGCACTATTTTTTACGAGAAAATGAATGGGAGTATGCTGAAAACTGTATTTTCATCTTCTTTTAACGTTTTAATTTTTAGGTGAATTGTTCCAGAATGTCCAGTGTAGGAGAGGGTGCGGGGGGGTGGTGGGGGTTGACAATCTCTTGGTTTAGAAAAGATCATCCAAATCCATCCAGCAAGTCAAAAGTTGTTAGCCTCTCTCTGCTGGAAAACACACCAATTCCGATATAAAGGTTTAAAGGTGCACTGTCAAATATTTTGAAAAACGACTTAATGGATTTACCACAAACCACTCAAGGAAAATATCTCAATGCTAAGTGCCCAAATTGCCAGATTTGGACCGAATAAGAAACAAACGGTTTTCATGCTTTGGCTGTTAAACTGCACTTTTTCTCTATGGGAAAATGAATGGGCTTTCTTAACTTTTTCATTTTATAACATATTGTTCCCAAGATTTGCAGTTTGGGGGCGAGAGGGTCTTCACAAACCTTTTGTTTTGAGAATTCATCCAAATCCATCCTGCAAGTCAAAAGTTATATTAGCAATAGAATATTGGGGGGAAAAGGCTGCTTTTTAATTTCTGAAAATCCTGTCAGCCTCTCTGCTGCAAAGCACCATGGGAGGTATAACTATAATTTTGGGGAAGGGGGGCAGTATAGCTATAATTTTGGGAAAGGGGGGCACCCCCCCTTCTCTGTCAAATATTTTAATTACTGCACAGAATAACCCCAGACCCTCCTTGGAAATAGCATCAATGCTTCGTGCGCTAGTTGTTTTGTGCCTGGTCCAATTATGTTCAGCAGTTTGGGCGGTGTGCTGGAGCAAAAATGTTTTTTTGGGGTTTTTTTCTGTATGGGAAAATGAATGGGGACTTCACCGAAACAGCGTTTTTTAAAACTTTTGTAATAAGGTTTTACATTTTTAACAGGTCTTTCCTAATATGTCCAGTCTGGGGGTGGGGTGGATTGTGACAACAATTTTGTTGGCAATATTTCTGCCAAATCAATCACTCGAGTCAAATGTTTATTAGCAATTAATTTTATGGGTTTTCTATGGAATTCGATACTCACCTTAACTATAGTGTGGCGACTGCCACAGTGTAAAGGACACCCCTGTGTCATGGACCGCACTCCCAGACTCTTGGAACTGCAGCAAAAAGCATGCAAGTGTAGTTGTAAAGATTGGAGGGGGCTATCTGTACTTCTGCCCTCTATATGGTAGTGTAAAGGCACAGAACACGCCAGCCAGGGATCTCAGTTTGGTAGCACTGGACGAGCAGCCAAGTCTAAGCTTTCAGAAGGTGATGCAGGCTGGTTCTTAATGTTTCCCCAAAGCCCCCACAAAGGAATGTCCACACACAGGTGACAACAAAGCTTCTTTATATAAAATAAGGTTACTACCCAAGCATATATATATTTCTGATGCTTGTTAATCTGCTTAGAATCACATGCTGTGCATATGGTCCGACATCCAGTGGTAACCGCGGAGTATTGCATCTTGTCTTTCGGGGACCGAAAGGGGACGTCGGCATAGGTGTGTCTGAAACACTATCCCTATCGTGACGTGTGTAGTACCCAAAATCCCTCACGCGCCGAGGTCCCTCAGATTGTTTTTTTCCGCCCAGATAACTGGTCGCCCTATAGCGGAGCTCTTCATGAGACATTGTTTATCTTACTGAATTTTCGGTTTAATCCCCGTTAAGTCACTTCGCCCATCAAGAACATCTTCGATGAAGATTACGGGGGAATCGTCTACGGCTGTGGGTTCCGGCGCCTAAGATCCGGTGTTCGGACTTCCACGTGGTCGGGCCTTCTGGCCGGCCTAGACAGTAGGGAGAGTGGGCTCGGGGTATGCCATACTGTTAAAAAATTATGTCTTTCCTCTTTTCCACTGCTTTCCTTTTTGGTCTGGTCACCCTTCCCTTCTGCTATGGAAAGGACTCCATTTAGATTCTGCCCTGTGTGTAGGGTCAGATATCCGTGGAAAGACGAGCACACGTCGTGTAACGCTTGTCTCCCCCTAGAGCACGACGAGAAGCGGTGTTCGGCGTGTAAACTCCTTAGAACTAAAACCCTTAAGGAGTGCCGGTTGAAGCGGTGGGCCGCGTACGGAATGTCACGCATGGAGCCAGCCTCCCTCCCCTGCCGCGACACCAGCCGAAAGTGACGGGGGTACATCGGATGACCAAACGTCCAACGCGGATGTTATAGACCTTGAGGCGGACTATATTCTGGGGCCCCCACGCCCGTCCCCGCCCCTTCCAGGCTCGACTCCGTTCTTGCTACAGGGACCTCACCCGGTGACGGGTGTACAATCGCACCGCACAAAGCACACAACCCAAGCGCCCTCCTCTACGACTTCATCGAAGAATGCGAAAGCGCCAATGGGTCCGCCGGAAACTTCGGCGGCGGCGCCCACGGATCGGTCTGATCCGAAGCCTTCCCCGCATCCGCAGAAGCGCATGACTGGGCATAACAAACATAACAAGGGCGCTACTCCCCAAACTACATGCGCCGAAGTTTCAGAACAAGAAGCTTCGACGGATTCCAAGGTTTCCAAGGCCCGTACAGGCCCGAAAACTACGAGTAGGCCTCTGCCCGAGAAGCCATCCGCTGGCCCTTCTGGAGCCGCGGAAGCCATTTTCACTGCCGACACATCATTGGAGGCGTTGTCTCCCGAAGATTCGGTGACCATCCATAAGAGCATCAATAGGATTGCTACGGCGGTGGGCCTAGTACCGGTTCCGCCCACAGTTATGGGCCAATCCGCTGAAAAGTTTTCCATGGATTTGGAAGACGATCACAAAGACTCTTACGAAGAAACCCAGGTACCTCTCTCAAGCACCCTGAGGAGATCCTTTCAACGCCCTAGGGCGGAGAACATGGTTCCTACTCAGCTAGGTCCATTTGGGTCATCGAGGGGGTATATGGATCGGCTAGAGCAGTTTTTCAGGGTTTCTGATCAACCTCTGCCGAAAAAAGCTTGGGTAGACCCTAACCCTCAAACACAAGATGTCCAACATCTAGATGTCCAACACCAAGTTGACTATCAAGAAGATGTCCAGATGGACACGTATAGAGACATCTATACAGAAGAAGAGGAGTCGTCTTTTCTGGACAACTATGGGGAAGATCGAGGAGCAACGGACAACTTGGAGGACACCCAGCAGGACGATCACAACTCGGATGTCGTCTCCCTCGACTCTCCCCATCCATCCCGATTCGACAAGCTTCCCCGGTGGATGATCAAATTGCCACGCTTGAAGCCTTGCCCGAAAAAGATTTCCCGGAGGACATTATTAATGAAAAGCCTATGGCAAGCCAGTCTATCCCTCTCTTGAGCTTTGTAAAGAGACGGCTGGCCCCTTCCTTACTCACACCCGCTCAGACTAGGGCTGTGAACCCAAGGGTCGAAAAACATTTCCGACCCTCCCCCTCCGACCCGCTTTATATCAAAGGACACGCAATCCCAGACTTGCTGGTGGTGACCAACACTCGCAAGAGAGCAGGGGTTCCCCTTGCCACGGGAGAGTCACCCCCGGACAAGGAGTCCAAAAGGTTGTATGCCTTATGCAAACGGGTTACGTCGGCGGCGGCCTACACTGTCCAGATTGCCAATAGCACGACGTTACTGGCAAGCTACGTCGACGCCCAATGGAACCTACTCCAGGAAGCAAAGAGGCCAACCTCTTCGGGAAGGTGGTAGACGATGCGTTGGAGACAGCCAAGAAGGAGCACAAGACTATTAAGTCGCTGCACCAAATTTCCCAGAAATCTTCTTCACAGAAGGGCAGTAATTCTCGGCGGTCCTTTCGAGGACAAGCGCGCGCCGCTCAAAATAATTTCGGCACGGGCAACTTCAACTCAAGTCAACCTGCTGCAAGCCCCACTTACTACCCCCAGGGGGGTCAGAAGCATGGACAGAATAGAGGCAGAGGCTCCAATTCCAGAGGAGCGTCAACTTCGGGTCAGAAATGACCACCAAGTCCAGGTCCCCTCCCATGTCTCCCCGGTCGGGGGGCGATTAACATCTTTCCTCAAGGCATGGGAGGGGATAACTTCAGACCAGTGGGTCTTAAAGACGGTCGCCCACAGTTACTGCGTGGAATTCACCCTAATTCCACAGTTCAGACCGCCAAAACATCGATGCCTTTCACCGGAACATCTGCAGATCCTGATCCAAGAGGTGGAAGCGCTGCTGGGAAAGGACGCCATAGAAGCCGTCCCGATTCTTCAGGTAAACGAGGGTATCTATTCAGTGTACTTCCTTGTATCCAAAAAGGATCTCACCATGCGTCCTCTTCTAGACCTGCGCCCAGCGAACAAGTTCATAAAGCCCCAGATGTTTTGCATGGTAACACTGCAAGAGGTGATCCCATTGCTAAAATAGGGGGACTTCATGACAACATCGGATATGAAAGATGCATACTTTCATATTTCAATGCTGCCAGCGCACAGAAAATTCCTAAGGTTCGTGATTCAGGACAAACACTACCAGTTCAAGGTAATCCCCTTCGGCATAGCCTCCGCGCCAAGGGTGTTTACCAAGGTCCTGGCAGTGGCAGCGGCACACCTGCGCAGACTTTCAGTTCCAGTTTACCCTTACCTCGACGATTGGCTCATCACGGGGGACTCGTTCAACGTTTGTTTTTCGAACACCCAAAAAACAGTAGGCCTACTGTTCAGCCTGGGATTTTCTATCAACGAAAAGAAATCCAGCTTAGTCCCCAGCCAAGTAAAACAGTTCCTGGGGTGCTCTAATTCGTACGGAAGACGGTCTAGTCTTCCCTTCCAGCGAGAGGGTTCAGAACATGCTCTCTCAGGTTCCTCAGTATGTAGCCAGTCGAGAAGTGATGGTACGCAAAGCTATGCGTTTGCTAGGGCTGATGGCGTCATGCATATACTTGGTCTCCCACGCACGGCTGCGCATGCGTCCCATGCAAGAGTGGCTCAACAGCCAGTGGTGTCAGGCCAGCGGACAATGGGAAGATCTATTGGTTGTCTCGCCAGCCCTCGTTTTCTCTCTGCAGTGGTGGTCGAGGGAGACCCTCTTGAAGGGGAAAACCTTCACCACCCCTGCAGTGGAAGCCACTCTCACGACAGACGCATCTCTCACAGGGTGGGGGGCTCACCTGCTTCAACAGTCAGCGCACAGAGTGTGGTCCCTCAGGTAGCGTCCAACCATATAAACCTACTGCAGCAGTGTTCAAAGCATTGAAAGCCTTTCAGGAGCAACTGCAAGGGAAGACAGGGCTGGTCCTAACCGACAGCACAACAGCAATGTATTACCTGAACAAACAGGGGGGCACTCACTCTCCAGGGCTATCCAAGCTGTCCCAAAACATCTGGATATGGGCTCTCCAACACAAGATGTTCCTGATATCCCAACATGTTCCAGGGGAACTCAATCTTCTGGCAGACATACTCAGCAGAGATTTTCCTCTGCCAGAAGAGTACGAATAGCGACTGCACGAAGACATTGTATCCAACGTCTTCGCAGAATGGGGGTTTCCAGAGATCTACCTGTTCGCTACTCAGGAGAACGCTCAATGCCAAGATTACGCCTCCAGGTACCCCCAGAACCGATCCAAGGGGAACGGTCTCTGGATAACTTGGTCGGGGAGATTTGTCTACGCCTCCCCCCCCCCCCTACTCCCCTTCTGAACAAGATAGTACACAAGATGCACCAGAAACCAGTCACCATGATTCTGGCGGCTCCCATGTGGGCCCGCCAACCTTGGTTCGCGCACCTGATTGAAATGTCCCTCTCCCCACCAGTCAAGCTGCCCTGCCTGTACAACATGTTGTCTCAGGACAGGGGGGAGACTCTGCACCCCTGCCCACAAACTCTGAATTTAGCAGCCTGGCTCCTGAGGTCATAGAGTGTGGACATCTGCAACTCCCTCAAAGATGCATGGACATACTGAGGGAGGCAAGAAAGCGTAACACACGTTATTGCTATGCCAGCAAATGGAAACGTTTTGTCATCTGGTGCAGTTCCAAAGGCATCAATCCCAGTGATTGCTCGCCTTCACACATTGTGTTATATCTAACCCATCTGTTGGACTCTGGGTTAGTCTTCAATTCCTTAAAGGTTCACCTAGCGACGTTGTCAGCCTACACCACGTCACAGCAGAAGGTGTCGTGGTGGAAAATACCTGTGATTAAAGCCTTTATGGAAGGGGTTAAAATAATTTATCCCCCATCACTCACCCAGCCCCTGGGTGGGATCTAAATGTGGTTTTAACTAGGCTATTGGGACCCCTTTTGAGCCTATGCATAAAGCTAGTCTGAAAGACCTGACTTACAAGACAGCCTTTCTAGTAGCTATCACTTCTATCAGAAGAGTTAGCGAACTACAGGCCCTCTCGGTTTTGGACCCCTTTGTTACAGTCCACAAAGAAAAGGTAGTTCTGCGCACTCATCCCAGATTTGCACCGAAATTTATTTCGAAGCTCAATGTGGACCAGTCAATTGAGCTACCCACGTTCTTCCAGAGACCTACTAACATGGCCGAAAGAAGCCTTCACACACTAGATGTGCGCAGGGCAGTCATGTTCTACATTGATAGAACTAAACCACTGAGGAAAACTAAACAATTCTTTGTTTTAGTGGCAGCTGATAGAGATGGGGTCCTGTCTCTAAATCAGCAATATCAAGGTGGATTGTCAAATGCATAACACTATGTTACACTCTTGCAAAGAGAGAACTGCCCTTAAAGCCTAGAGCACATTCTACTCGAGGCACTGGGGCATCCATAGCATTCATTGCAAATGTTCCCCTAGAGTCCATTTGCAAAGCGGCAACCTGGAGTTCTGTACGCACCTTTACAAAACACTATTGCCTAGACACTCATTCTAGGTCTGATTCTCAGGTGGGACAAGCAGTACTAAGACATCTTTTTTCTACTGTTCCTTCTCACAACCCACCTCCAACTCCGGGTACTGCTCGCTAGTCTATGCACAGCATGTGATTCTAAGCAGATTAACAAGCATCAGAAGACATGCATTACTTACCGTAAAAGCATTTCTGATGATTATATCTGCTTAGATTCACATGCGCCCTCCCTGCCTCCCCGCTTGGAGTGGAAGGAACATAGACTTCTTACTACTTTCTCTCTTCATGTACTCGCTCACTATAGCCTTGGGATCCCACATGGCAGAAAAAATACAATCGGAGGGACCTCGGCGCGTGAGGGATTTTGGGTACTACACACGTCACGATAGGGATAGTGTTTCAGACACGCCTATGCCAACGTCCCCTTTCGGTCCCCGAAAGACAAGATGCAATACTCTGCGGTTACCACTGGATGTCGGACCATATGCACAGCATGTGAATCTAAGCAGATACAATCAGAAATGCTTTTATGGTAAGTAATGCATGATATATATATATATATATATACACATATATATAACACTTTGTATTGTGGAAAATACTATTCAAAGAATGGCAAATATATACACTCTATGTGGTACCACACAATACTTAAATTCAGTAATGGATGCACTAACTGCAGACAGTTTTAAATAGGCATGTGAATTCTTAAGTGAGGTGTATCAGCACAAAATAGGGAAGAAAGGTTAGTTGTGAACAGTGGCAGAATATTTTATTTAGACTAGATATACATTTCTGTGTGAAGATCCACCCCCACCTGGGCAACCTGTAATGGAAAAGTTAGGGAGTAACTTATCTTGTCTTTTACAGCCCAGTCCAATAATGTTCAATAACCTGCTTTCTTTAAAAGGTTCTACCACCCCCAAAGTACCTGAGAGGCCACAGGAGAACAGGATCCAAGAGAAATCTGGGACCCCTGGTCGGCTCCTGAGGCTAGAAGATGCTCTTCTTCCTCACAGTACCTTTGGTGCCTTGGCAGGCAAAGTGGCAGTTTCTTGGTTTCATTCGACGATTCCCTCCGAGGATGGACCCCCTTGGAAGAAGCCACTGGGATGCTGAGTCCAAGAAGAAAAATGGACCCAACGTCCTTCTGAAGTACAGCAGTTTTACTCTTTGCGGTGCCCTCCTTTGGTCAACTATTTTGCCGACTGTAGACGTCTTGTGAAAATGAAACTTGATGTGGGCTCCTTAAAGGCTTGGCAGATGAGTAAGACCCCTGGGACCCTTTGACTTCTGGCGGCGACGGGTGCATAGGTCACTTTTGGGGTCAGATTTCGGAATATCATAGTTTTCTGACTTTCGGTTCTTCGGTGCTGCTGCCGCAAAACAGACCTTTGGACGGCTTCTGGTGCCCTAGACTCGCCTATTGGAGTGGACCTCGGACCCTCACCAAGTCTGGACCCTCAGGACATCTTTGTTAGCTTCTGGTGGCGGGAAACCCACCGACAGACCTTCCTCTGCTCTCAGCGACCCTGGACTCTCTGGCGGCAAAAAGTGGTCAATGATGATGGCAAGGATGTCCCCTGAAATGTTCTTAGGCAGCTTGGAATTTTTGCAGCTTCGGGTGTCTAGCAGCACTATGGTTCCAGCGGTCACAAAACGCTCCTCCGGACCCTTGAAAATAGCACTAGAGTTCTTTGACTCGAGATGTCCAGGAACTCCTCTTCTGGACTCACGAAGACCCCTTCTCCTGATGGCAGGCACCCAGGACTGGTTTCCAGGGCACTTCGGATAAAGAGTAGCAGTTTGCACGATGGTCCGTCGTAGCTCAGGGAGAGGTCTCCTTTGCAGGTCCTTGGAAGAACAAGGCAGCTTTTGGATTACACAAAGAAAATTCATCAGATGACTTCACCAGCTGGGCTTCAAGGAACAGCTTCTTCTTACTTCAGGTTTGACTTCAGCGTCTGAACAACTACAGTTTAAAGATCAGCTTCTGAACAAATTGGTAAGTGAGAGGTCCCCAGATATGCACATCTGTTCCCCATTCTATCTGGCTGAGCCAGGCTCAGTCAGCCAATCACGCAGAAGGGCGTTAATGCAGGCACCCAGCCAATCAGGCTCACAGGCATTCAGGCCATTCACTCCACCCAGACACCCATAACAAAGAATGTGGATTTGGGTAAGTACCCAACCTTTCAGCACACTACACTGCATTCATGTCCATTTCAGTCAGGGCTGTTTCATTCATTGTGTCACACACATAGAAAGCAGACACCCAAAACAAAGAATGTGAGTTTACTTCAGATTTCATTCATACAGGTCCCACCCCTAGGGTGTACCCACAATACACAACCCCTGGGAAAGCTCCAGTCAGTCTGGCAGGAGGCACCCTCGGAGCCATATGTGGTATTTACTCCCAACAGCCAGTCAGGAGGAAAGGGAACAGCGGCATATATGGTGTTTCCACCCCACAGCCACTGAGGAGGAAGGGACAGAGCCAGGGCTTCCCAGGACCTTGGGAAAACAAGGTAAAAGGCAATAGAAACAAAGATGCTTATGGCAGGGCCTGGGTGTCCCAAAATGGAGGACACAGAGAGCCACTGGCAAGTCAGCATGTAGCTGCCACCAGCCCATACCCTGCTCTGTGGGCAACACACAAGTGCCCAAAAACACACATGTAGTACAAGGGTGTACCCCGATCCATAAGTGTCATAAGGGTATCCCATGGGTGTTCACCAAAAGGAAAACGTGAAGGACTGCACTGCCAGAGGTCCAGGCTGGAACTCAGTGACAGAAAACATAGAGAAAATACAAACAGAAGTGGGAGGTCAAGGACTAGGAGGCCATGTCCCTCCAGAAGGCATTTCCAGCATCACAGTAGTAAAGGACATTTTACATTTTATTGTTCACAAAGGCATGTTCAAAAGCATGTTTTGCACCGAACCTGGTGCTTGATCTCCGAAAAACTCTGATCTATATTTTTGTTGGACTTTCAGGAGTCTGGGAGTGCGGTCCATGACACAGGAGTGTCCTTTTTGTTGTTGAATGAAAAATACATATATTTATAGGTTGGTCCAACATTGGATCTTTCATAAATTCACATGCTGTGAATATTCCCCCCTACCTTTCCTCCTCTCAGTTTACTCCCCCTCCCTCTGCTCAGCAAACCTCTACCTCCTCACTGTACCCCCAGCCCCATGTGCCTCCTCACGCTTCCGCTCCTTCCAACTCTTGGCCCCCCTACACTGGAACTCCCTCCCGCTCTCCATCCGCTCCACCCATACCTACTCATCCTTTCGCCACTCCCTGAAAGCCCATCTTCTTCACTCCCCCCTGACTTCCCTTACCCACCCCTCCCACCCTTGCCCCCCCCCTTCCCCCATCCTCTCTCCTTCCCCTCTGACCTTAATTTGGTAACAAATACTACTTAAGGGCAATGAGGACACCAGATCACTCCCCCTTCCCCTCACCCTACCTCAAATCCTACACCGTAACTCCCTTCACCTACCCCCTGCTCTACCCTCCCCACACCCTCTCCCACCTTGTAAATAGTTCTACTTATTGTTCTAATGACCTGTTCATTTTTGTAAATATGCTTCTCTCACTTTTGTACCTGTTATATTGTAAAGCGCTTTGGCTTAAAGCGCTATATAAATTCAATAAACAAACATAAACATATTCCCTATTGTTAAGGTGGGAATTCTTGGTAACATAGAGCAGTTTAAACTTGAACTGAAAACTTCAGTCACTTTTGTGCACTAGTGACTTTTGGGTCATACTGGCCACAGCCAATAGGAACATCTCCTTAGCTCCTCCTCTGTCAGATTTATTTTACTGCACTTTCGTGTTGGGAGTCCTCAAAAATCTCTCTACTAATAACTTTGAGAATATTCTTATATTTCATCTTTTGATGAAGAAAACGCATCTTTCAATGATTTGTCGACATCCTCAACGGCAGTGGAACCGGAGGCCGAAGACTCATCCCCGCCAACGATACCCATAGGATCAGGTCGTCTGCAATCTGGGCCTAACCCATGGCTGAAACCAGGTCTGAGCTCACTGTGGCTTGAAAAACATTTATATTGAAGACCTACATGGCGACTACTTGTACTGCTTGCACCATGTCACCGAAGAATGCAACATTTGTCAGTCTTTCTGAAATGACACTACACAACCAACACTGACTGGTCGCGTGGCTCAACAAAGTTGGTGGGACCTCTGACTGTTTCAGAACTGAGTCATGCCTCACTTTGGCATGGTAGGATGACCCCGCGAACCACTTCTAGTAAGAGATCTAGGTCGCTTGAGGAGCTTTCCAGCAGCAGGAAAAAGGCACACAGAGAAGCATCCAGAGGCAGACTTCTCACGAGATGGCAGAAAGATCTTCTTTGCCTAAGGTCTGTGCCTCCCCTGTTTTAAGGGACAAGAGGATGGCAGCCCCTTCCTCTCAATTAGTGGAATCCAGACCGTCCATGTCTACAAAGACAGCACAGTTGCTCAAAGCGGTTTCACTGTCTTCTTCATCCACTGCTAGACCATCAACACCACAGTCAACAACCAAATCGTCCTCTACTTCTTTGACGCTGAAGAGAACTACTCCGTCGATGACTATATCGGCAAGGTGATGAAGCTGAAGACAACACTGTGGATGGCACGTCAAAGGCAGGTGCCATACCAACATCGTTATTGAAAAGGTCCTGTCGGGGGGCAGCTGTTGCGCACAGTAAGGAATGGCTGCCTGATTCGGGAGCTCCTGCTCCACATGAACATCCTGCGCTAATACATCCTCTTAAGTGCCACCTGCGAAACTGAAAAGTGTTTCTGCTGATAGCCCAGACGCATGTGCTCATACTGCGATAATCCTGTTGGGCTGGGACCTGTGGCGACAGAGATACAGCCGTGACAAGATCAGCCGAGGAGCGGGTCGGGAGCGATCCGGAGGACAGTACCACGAGAAACTACCTGGTGGCCGGGGTCGCGAAAAGGACGAAGGGCCGCTGATGGGCGGAGCCTATTACCAGGACCCATGCCTCGGCCAGCAACATAATACTTCCTCGAGGGAACACCGAGCTGCGAAGGGTGGCAGATGCAGTGGCGACCGGTGAACCCTGTGGGGAGACACAGACACAGCTTTTGGGAAGCGGACGGCTCCTGTGCCCCCCACCCCCCAGGGCCCCACCCATGCGGGAACCCTGTGGCAGCTGTGCTACGAAACATCAGGTGTGTGTTGGCCCAGGTTGTGGATGGGCTGGGAATAAAATGTGCCCTGCGGAATCACTAGCGGGGTGCCTGCGCGCTGTGTGACAGAAATGAGGCTGTGCCTGGCATAGCACGGCCTCACTGGGTAGAGAGCCGGCGGCCGTCGCGGGGGCGGTCGCTCGGTGGCTGAGCTGCTGCGGCTGCCACATGTGCGGGGGTCCCGTACCGAACGCTGACCGCAAGTGTGGAATACCAGATCGAGGGAGCCCTAACTTGTCAGCAAATGCTGGGAAAGGCATAGCTTAACGGGCCACGGGACACATACTGCGACAACCTAGGTACACTGAACCCTAATATATCTGTGGTGCTGATCCGCCATTAACTGCAGGGCTCTGGCGCTCTGTTGAGAACATTAAAGCCCAACCTGATGTGAACCATCTGGCCCGGTTGTACTCCGCTTTTCGTACACGGTCCTCTTGTGGCAGACAAGCCTGGGTGGCTGGCTTGTTGGACTGCTCGGGGAGGTGGTGTGCGGTTCTGTCCTCCTCGCCGTTTGATCGTGCGCTGGAACCTTGGAGGATAATTGGGGGAGATGCTGTGCTGCTGCTCGACTCTGACCACACCACCCTGGGTGCCCGTGAGGCGCGGTTGAAGTCTCCAGCTACCCCTATGTGTGACAACCGGCAGGCTGATTGCAGATGCACGCGTTTGCTGAGCTGAAACCTCTAAACAAGGTAACACGAACTGGTCATTGTTATATGTAATTACGTGGGAGGGCACAGTCCATTGTGGTGACCACGGTCTAACAGCCTATATACGCGAGGGTATGTGAACACAAGACCCCAACCTTAGAACCCCTCTTATACCCGCCCAGAGACTGCATAGAGGGACTGAGTTGCAGTGTGCTGTAGTTTCCCGGCTTAATCCATACAGCAGTGAAACCAATAACATTGCACAGCGCTGGGGCACTATGGGGGAACCACACAAAACAGGCAAGGCAGCAAAAACCCCTGGCAACAAAAAGAAAGGGCCAATGGACACTTACACCAGCAGCCAGAACCAAACTACTACTGCGGAAATACATACAGAATCCATTGAGACTGGAGAAACTGAGGTGGGGGGGGGTCCAGTAGACAGGCTAACAACATTGGTACAAAATGGTTTCCTCGCAGTCAATGTAAAGCTGGATGAGATAGTGGCCCCAATAGGCTCCTTGAGGGCCAGAATAGACAAAGCGCACGAGTCACTGAAACTGAAAATAGAATAAGTACAAATGAAGATACCATTGCGCATCACGTCCGTGACATCACCCCGATTAAAGAAACCATGTCCATCACCCTGATTAAAGAAACCATGTCCAAATTGCAAAATAAATGCGTAGACCTCGAATCGAGATCAAGAAGGAACAATATTCGAGTGGTGGGCATAGCAGAATCCTTTGGGAAAGGGCAAATGGAAAAGCGACTCGAAGCACTGCTCAAGTCCTTGTTTGGGCCGGACGCATTCTCTGAACAATTCCTGGTCGAAAGAGCACACTGCACACTGGTTCCAATACCAAAGCCGGGTGCACGACCACGCACGATAATTGCCCGGCTCCTCAACTACAGGGACAGAGACACAATCCTGCAGTTGGTGAGAGAGGCTGGGACGCTGCAATATGTGGAAAACCGGATTCATATATACCCAGACTTTTCTCTGCTGGGGTCCAGGCAAGCAGAAGATCCTATGAACCAGTCAAGAAACTCCTGAAAGTGCGCTAAATCTCATATGCATTGATGTTCCCGGCCAAGATGAGAATACAACACGCTGGCAGGGCACACTTTTTTTTTAATCTCCTTCTGAAGCCATGTTTTACATAGAAACGTCCATACCCCTCCCTCCCAGAGAGGACAGACTGGCGCAGAACAACAGACCCCGTCCAGCAGATTAAAGACATGTGCCGGAAGAATGTATGTCTGGGCTATCGTATCCCTTATGTCTGAAATAATGTTGAACTAGTGAATAAAGGCGGCCCCATGACTCATGGTTAAGTGGGGCTGGGATATTGAAGTTGGCAGCCATGTGAAGCAACATGGCTACCCCTGGAATATTCCACAAGTTCATGTGGGAACATCATCTAGTTGGGGGTGATGATGAGGGTGGGTGGGTGGGAAGAGGGCATGGAGTTTGTTGTTATTTCGATACAGGCATTACAGAATGTAAAACGGTGACGGCTCCCTATTGGAAGTCGCGCAGCCCGGGTGTGAGAGTAAAGGGGGCAGAATGTTTGTTTAAAATGGTGGTCTCGGAGATGCTGGCCCTGCCCAAGATATACAAGCTTCATAATCCCATGAGACGTGACAGCGTTGTAACATTTCCCTATGGAAACTTGGTGACGGGTTGAGGGTGAGGCTGCTGTCCTGGAATGTCAGGGCATTAAACAACCAGGTAAAAGCTAAGAAAGTTTACAATTACATTGCCAGACATGGCCCTCAAATCCTGATGCTGCAAGAAACACACACTATGGGGATTAGCAACTTGCCAATACTGCCCAAATGGGGCAAACTGAGATTCCATACTAATTATTCACCACAATCCAGAGGTGTCATTACCCTTATTCACCCAAGCCTGGGGTTCAGACAGGAGGGCAAAAAGGTTGATCAACTTGGCAGATTTGTCATGTTAAGGGGTGAGCTTGCTGGCAAACAACTACTACTGGTCAGTACGTATGGGCCTAATGTTGATGACCCAGCCTTCTACACAGACATGTATCAGTTGATTTCTGCAATCAATGTGGCCACTATAATGTGGGGGAGGAGATTTTAATGTTGCCCTGGAACCCAGGCTTGATGGATCCAAAACTATTATCAGAGTGCCGAATAAGACAGCCTAAACCCTGACTCATATACTACCACAGCTATCACTTGTAGAGGCCTGGCGTGAATTACATCCTGATGGCAGAAGGTACAAGTATTACTCCTCGGTCCACAACTCAGAGTCTAGAATAGTCTATTGGTTTGTTTCCCCTACTGTAAAGGCTGCACTGAAAACCTGTGAGATATTACTCTGTACGCTATCCGATCATTCCCCAATGTTGTTGGAGCTAGCGGTTTGCAATGCCCCCAGGCCCGCACAAAGATGGAGGATGCCAAAAGGAATACTGGGTGACCCAGGGGTGGTGGAGGCATTACATGTTGAAGTAACAGATTTTTGTTACTAATAACATTGGGACAGAAGATAGATATTCCACAGTCTATGAGTCCTTCAAGGTTTGGATTAGGGGAGCCTTTATATCCAAGTCCACAGGTCTCCTTAAAGGTGTGTGAACTGAGCTAACGTAAGCTGGGAGAACTAGAGGAGACTTATACCTGCACACAAGACAAAGCAATATTGGCGGAAATACATACACACTTACAAGAGTTTGGTAATTTGGCCAGCAGAGAAACCAGATATATGGCTGCACCTGGGTGAGCTCATAGATACGAAGATGGTAATAAAACGGGGAAACAACTGTCTAACTTACTTAAACAAGATAGACAACCCAATCAGATTACCAGTATACAAACGTCACAAGGGGATGTTCTCTTGGGTGAAGAGGGGACTAATGGGGTATTTGCTAAATTCTATAAAGAACTATGCGAATAAAGACACCAAAACATATGGTGAAATGAAATCATATCTTATGGCACTATCCCTTCCGAAGCTTTCAGAGGAGGACCGACAGGCAATGGAGCAGCCCGTAACTATCGAGGAAATCACAGAAGCAATTAAAATGCTGTCTTTGGGCAAAGCTCCAGGGTCAGACGGGTTAGGCGCCGAATTCTATAAGGAGTTTCGCGAAGAATTGGCACCAATATGTGTGGGAGGAAGCCCTGGAGACCAATATACTGCCCCCAACAATGAGGGAGGCAGTGATAACTGTACTCCCTAACCTACCTCAAGAAGTATCATCTTACAGACCCCTTTCACTCATAAACACGGACCCCAATATATTTGCAAAAGTCCTGGACAATGGACTTCTTCTGTTATATATCCGCGAACCAGATAAGAACATTGCACCCATCATGGCAGAGATACAAGAATTTGCAGTGTACTTTGGGTATAGGGTCAACAATGGCAAATCCGAAATATTCCCACTTACACCAACAACCAAGTGCCCAGACATGATATACAGACTCAAGTGGTCAGAGCAAAATATTAGATATCTGGGGATTCTTGTTTCCAGAGATAGGCTTGCACTGTACTCAGATAACCAGGAAAGCGCACTACAATCCCTAAACACTAAACTACAGCTGTGGGGACGCCTTCCAATCTCGCTATATGGCAGAGTTGCAGTACTTAAAATGATAATCTTGCCCAAGTTATTGTACTTTTTTCTAAACATCCCAAATTGGCCAGGACGGCCCTACTTTGCCAGGCTCCGTTCCATGGTGGTGACCTTCTTGTGAAATGGGAAAATAGCAAGGATAGGGTGGGAACAAATGACTGAACCATACTCCTCGGGTGGCTTGGCGGCACCTGACTTTGAACTCTACTACTAGGCTGCTCAAGCACAATTTGCGAAGTATTGGTATGGGGACTCCGATGGCCCACCCCATGCATGGATCGAAAAATACACAACACACCCCACAAACATACAGTCTGTGATCTTCGACCCACAGTACAAAGATACATGCGAGTATAACCCGGTGAGCTGCACGGTAAGGGCATGGGAAGCAATATACAAAGGACTGGGATTGGAAACTCCCTATAACCCAGAGGTGTCCATATGTAATTTTCCGGGTATACCCCCGACACATGATAGTATCTTGCAGGAATCCTGGGACCCAAATAGCGAAATGAAACTGGGAGACATGTTCATTAACGGAAAATTTGTGACCCTAAATGACCTGTTGAGGGCCCTGGGCGGAGGACCACTAAAGACACTCCAATACTATCGTATGACATCCGCTTTTGCAAAACGGTGGCCACTCTTCTCTGTTGAACCCCCTATACATCCATGAACTCAGTTGATTACAGCTAGAGATGGCCTGGGGATTTCTAAACTATATGCTGCAGTTCAGGCACATGACCCCACAGTAAACCAGGTGAAAGAAAAGTGGGAAAGAGATCTACAAACCCCCATTGATGGAAGGATATGGGATAGGTATTGCTCGCTTACTAAAAATGTATCTATGAATGCTGGCCTGCGCCTAATTCAATTTAAGATTCTAAACAGACTACATTATACACCTGCTAAAATAGCTAAATTTACAGCAAACGGCTCGGATGAATGCCCCAAATGCTGGGCTCCCAAGGCCGGAGCATTGCACATGTACTGGGATTGTCCGGTGGTGGCGGGATTCTGGAGGGATGTGGCGCTGATGCTGGAGGAGATTAAGCAGATTCCTCCTGACTTGACCCCTCAAAAATACCTATTTGGGGACATTGGCAAATGCTCTGAAAAAATCAGAAGATTGTTTAACATCTCATACACGGTCAGTGCTTTAAGTGGGGTAAGAAATTGAGGGGGAGCCCTCGTTTGGGGGCGTGGCTGCCATTGTGGGCGTGGCCTAAAAGTGCACAAATCATAGTAATGTGCGCAAGCAAATATATAAATGTATTTGAGCATTTATATATTTGCTTGCGTACTACTGTGGTTTGTGATTTTTCAAGCATTCTTTTATATACATAGCAATGTAACATATGTCTATGTTTATAAAAGACGGCTTGAAACGTAGGCATCTTTTATAAAGCGTTGAGGACGGACAAAACCCAAGGTGGCTTTGTCCGTCGACAAAGCGTTATAAAAGATGCCTTAAATTGTGTACGATTCAAGCAGTCTGTTATAAATATAGAAATAGTTCTACGTGTATAAAAGATGGCTTAAACGTACACAGTTGAAGACATCTTTTATAAAGCCTTGCCAAAGGAGAAAGGCGCCTCGGGCTCAGTCATCTCAGAGATCACAGACCCCGAACCGTCTTTCACCCTCTGATGGCCCCTCAGATGAGGGGTCATCAGAGAAAGTTACAGTGACTGACGGAAGTGCCATCCAGTAACAGCAGCGCTGTGCCTGGCTGGCACTTCTGTCAGCTTGCCTGACGTTAAAGTGGCGGGCGCATCTCCCGTCGTGGCTGCGGCCACGGCGGGATAATGCGTCCTGCCATGGCGTGGTGGGGCCGGGGGCCCCCGGCGGGGCCCTGGCTCAGCCCTGCTTTTTGGAGACTGCCGGGGCCCGGCCCTGGGTATTTTGTTGGGGCCATCAAGTCTTTCCTCTCTTTACTGACCGGAAAAGTGGCACGGATATTTACATACGTTACGGATATTAACCAACGCCACCATGTCAATGTTCTACAAGCAGGCAGGGACGAGATCCCCACAGCTGTCCAAGGATGCTCAGGGCCTGTGCTATTGGGCATTGCAGTACCTAATTTTTCTGCTTGCCCTCCACCAGCTGGGTGTCCACAACACACCCAGTCCACTTGTTCCCCATCCGGTGAGTGATCCTCTGTTTTTTGGCCCCCCTTAACTTGTATTGCTGCCTCCAGACCCTAGTGTGTATAATATCCATGCCCCCAGGTCCTAGTTTCCTTCCCGCTGCCCTTGCTCCCTGCCCGCTTCCTGGTTTCCCTCGTCCCACCTCCCGTCCTGCCCACCGCACCCCGATTGGCTCGTAGCCCGTGTGTGTGTAAGCAAAAAGCCCACATCAATCCTTGTGTGCCCAGTCCACTTGTTCCCCATCCGGTGAGTGATCCTCTGTTTTTTGACCCCCCTTAACTTGTATTGCTGCCTCCAGGGCCTAGTGTGTTTAGCGTATCCATGCCCCCAGGTCCTTCCACCTGCCCTCGATCCCTGCCTGCTTACTGGTTTCCCTCGTCCCACCTCCCGTCCCACCCACCACGCCCTAATTGGTCACGTGTCAGTGCTGCCTAGCTCTTTACTCCCCTTCCCAGGGCAGCCCTCTGCCCGTGCAGCCCTTCGACGAAGAGCCCAAGATAAAGAGCGGCTCCCACAGAGGCAGCTCCAGATCGTATCAGCAGGAGAAGCAAGAAGCCAACAATAAGTAAGTGTGGCAAGGGCGGGGACAGAAGCAATTACTTCACGCCATACTACCCTACCACTCAACCCCTGAAGCTAAACTGTTGTTAACATTACCATCTGTGGCCAAGTTTGCATTTAGAAAGTCCTCCTAATAGCATATCTGTGGTATAATTGCATTTAGAAAGTCCACCTTATAGCATATCTGTGGTAGAATTGCATTTAGAAAGTCCACCTTATATCATATCTTGGTAGAATTGCATTTAGAAAGTTTGCCTAATGGGGGGCGCTGTTGAGCAGCCCGAAAATGGCCACCTAGCCGTGGAGCTCCGTGTGGATGGGACATCAAATCCGGCATCATCAGCGGGAAGCTTCGCTTTCACTGTACTTTACCAGCCCAGATTGAAGCCCACGTCTTTCCCCACATCCTGCAGCGTTTTCGGCCAGAACCGGGCACTGGGGGACCAGCTGCGCCACGTTGAAGTCTTTGGCCCACTTCCTTGTACGGACCATGGCGTTCTCTGAGGCCCGGCGGGGGCCTGCCTCCTGGGAACTCCTCACCATCTGGCTGCAGTGCGCGAGGACGGTGCCCACGACTGCTGACCTCTATCGGAGGCAACATACTTCCTCGGCGGAGCTCTCTGTGGGCTGGGGGCTTCCCCTGTATTTGGCCGGGCCTCTCCTGGGGGCTGGGGCTGCGCCCGGGCTGGTGCTTGTCGTTGCCCTGCCTCCCCGCCTTGACACCACGGCCTCGCTCTGCCGTGCGAGTGGGTCGGAGCCTGCGGCTGGGGTGCGGCGCTGACTGGCTGCGCATTGAGACCCGGAGCGCTGGTCCGGAGGGCTGCTTGCTGGCGTCCAGGAGGCCCCGGATGGCTTCTGAAGGTGGCGGCCCGCACCCCGACCCAGGTGAGGAGCTGGCCTGGGTTGGGGATCGCCCCCCTGCTGTTCTACATGTCCCTGCCCTGGCGCACTAAATACAGATGCAGGTGCTCCCCCGGCTATCCCACCTGCGCCTCCTGTCCCGCGGCCTGTGCCCCGGGCCCTTGTGACAGTACAGACCGTGACGCAGAGGGGCGCACCGTGCAATTGACCCTCCCAAACTCTACCACAACGATTTGGGAGCTCCACCAGCTACACTCCCCTACACATGGCACAAGCCGCCCTGGAGGGCGCTACATTGCGTTGGAGCCCGGTCCCCTGAATCCGGGTCCTGCTCACACTTGGTTCACACGGGTGGCCGCAGACTCTTTGATCTGGCCAGTACTAGCCTCATCCATACTCTGACAATGCTCTACTTCATAGTGGCCATCGGGCATACCCCACTTGGGCTTTCCTCATGCCAGCATCGCCCTGAGACAGCTCCTCCCTACCCCTGCACTTTCCATATTGAGTGGCCGTGTTGTCTACAGTCACCGTTTTTCTCACACGACAGTCCAGTTACTATCTAACCTACGGTCACTGCGGCGCTCTCACAGCCCATTTCTACCCTCGCTCAGTCTTGGTGAACTGCAACAACTGGGGAGTGCACCTAGCCACCACATCCCTGTGCTCTACATTGAAGTGGGCTGGACCTGCTGGGTCGGTCCCCATCGCACGTGAAATGTCCAACTAATCTAGGGGGTCGAGCAAGGTGGGTGCCATGAACAAATTTACTAAGGCGGCCCAGCACGCAGACCAGTGCGCCGCGACAGCCGTCCAGGAGGATTCCGAATCCGAGCTCCCCTCTGGTGCCACTGCCCCAGACCTCATGGCCACAATGGAGTCGATGGCCAAGAACTTTGCCTCGTTCCATGAAAAGTTAGACGATATTAACGCTAATGTCTCCTCCCTTAAGGCCTAATTAGATCAGGCGGGAAATAGGATAACCAACCCGGAAAACAGAATTGGGGCGAACAAAGATCAACTTCACACCTTGCAGGATGCGATGGCCACCCTGACCCGCGACATGAAGGTGGTGAAATCAAAGTGCGATGACCTTGAATTCCGCTCGCGTAGAACCAACCTGCGCATAATTGGTGTCCCTGAAAATGCCCTAACGGGGCGCATTGAACTGGCAGTTGAAAATCTACTTAAAGACCTATTGGGAGACCCTGCACTTCCCCCCCTTCTTTATAGTCGAGCGGGCTCATCGGGCCCTGTCCCCGCGCCCCAGACCGGGAGATTTTCCCAGACCCATTATAACAAGAATTCTCAACTATAGGGACCAAGACCTCATCCTACGCCTCTCACGCAAAAAGGGCGACCCTCGCCTCGACTCCAACACCATTCGAATATTCCCTGACTTCCGTCGGGGTACAACGGGAGAGAGGCCAATTCCTGGGAGTCAAGAAACTGCTACGGGAGCGCAATGTCCCATATGCCATCCTCTTTCCAGCCAGGCTCAAAATTACCTTCAAAGAAAAGCTGTTCTTCTTTATGGTGCCTGAGGAGGCTGTCAAATTTATAGAGACACAGATACCGCTGCCTAATCCCAGCGGCAACCCTGCGGCCGACGACTGAACTAAGATCACTTCATATCTCAGCTATTTGTTTATCATTGCTTATTTCTATACGTGCTGATAGTAACATGTCCTCATTGACTCACCGGTGTGCACGCATTGAACATTTGTGTTGATCACCCATGCATAAGTCGTCACTGGGGACGGGGAGCGGCTCCCCACCGTGCACACCGGCCTGTCTTTACTGAATACCTAACATGCGGTTTGTGACCCACTTGTGTTTACAGGCTTGGTCGCGGGGTGCTGGACGGGGTGGCCTCCCCCCCCGAGATTCGACCTGCGGGTCCCCGGTGAGATCAGTTTATCTATGTGTTTTTTGAGGTACCGTCGGTAACCTGTCGCCATTTTTATTCTTTCAAGTGTCCACCACACGGCAACAGTGCCCCCCACTGCAGTTGCAATGTTTAATTTTGTTAATCTGAAGTTGCGTATTGGCCCCGGTTGGGCCATTGGGATTACGGACCCACGCTGGGAACCGTTTGCTGTCCCCCTGTTGGCGTGACATGTTGGTATTGTATGGTGGGGGGAAGGGGTTACACTGCCCCTCTGGAAGGGGTGGTGCGGGAGGGCGGTGGAGTGGGTTTGATGTTTGTTTTGGAAAATGGCAGAGGTGAATCAGCAGACCACAGTGCATCGGGGGGCCCATGCGGGGGCGGCCTCCGCCCTGAATTCACTTTACGACAGCGGTGGTGGGATGTTACCTAGATCATTAAAATGACGCTGACGGTGATGTCATGAAATGTGCAGGGCCTGAGCAATTACACCATGGCTCATAAAATTGTGGCATACGCCAACAGACACGGTTGCAAAATACTGCTCCTACAGGAGACACATTCAGCGGGCCCTCTGACCAAAAGTATAGCGCCTACATGGGGTTCGCACAGATATTTCACCTCATACACCACGCGCGCCAGAGGGGTATTGACTATGATCCATAAATCACTTAAGTTTGTTCTCCATAAGAGTTATATAGACCCCGAGGGGACTGCACTGCGCCATAGCCAACAGGGATTACTTGCTGGTGAACACTTACGGCCCTAATGTCGACTCTCCCGACTTTGTCGACCAAGTGGTGTCCATATTGCTAGGATACGTGGGGGTACAGATCATCTGGGGTGGGGATATGAACTTCATACTTGATACCATGATGGATAGGACTGGCACGGCCCGTAGGCCCCTGTCTGGTGCAGCGCGTAGACTACTGACTCACAGCGCGACGCTTGACATTCACGATGCATGGAGGGCATTACATCCGCAAACGCGTGAGTATACTTTCTACTCTTCAGTGCATGACAGTTCCTCCAGGATTGATATGTTCCTATTATCCGGCCCTATGTTGGGCAGGGTCGTGGAAACACGGATACTTGCGCGCACACTATCTGATCACTCACCGATTCTGTTAACCCTGGAACTGGGAATACACGCTCCTACCATTAATACATGGCGATTCAAATCGGCTGCACTGCAGGACATTGTATTTAAGGCGGACATCCTCACTGACATTCAGTCCTATTTTGAGCATAATACGCCACAGTCCACCACCCTGGGGGTCCGCTGGGATGCGTTTAAAGCCTTCATCAAAGGAGCATCAATCTCTAGAGAGTCCGGAGTCCTTTACACTATAAGAGCCACCCTGTCCCGCTCCGAAACTAAACTACGGGACCTGGAACGAGCCCACCCGGCCTCGATTGACCCGAGTGTCCTCTCCCAGATCAGTGAGGAGCTTAAAATCTTTAATGAACAAGCCATCAGGGAAGTCCAGTATTTCAGCCGCCCACAGGCTGCGCGGAAATACGGTGAGGGTGACAGACCCGGCAAAATGCTGGCTGCATTGGTGAGGGGGGCCAAACTCAAATTACCTGTGTCAAGGACAATCAGGGGACAATACAGTGGTCCGGCCAGCAAATTCTTGAAGTCTTCACAGGCTTCTACTCTGAAATATACTCTCAACCCCCCCGAACATAGTGACTCTCAGATGCGGGAGCTCTTGGAGCAGATACCCACCACTGTTATCTAGAGATCAATTAGACTCCCCTGTCACATTGGATGAAATAGTGGAGGCTATATCCATTCTCCCTAGAGGAGAGGCACCGGGCCCTGACGGTCTAACGGCTGAATTTTATCAGGGGCATGTAGCTATATTGGCCCCGGAACTGCTCGGGGTATGGAATCAATCCCTCCGGCTAAGATCCCTTCCCCCGACATTACGCAAAGCTGTTATCACTGTCCTGCTCAAGCCGGGTAAACCTAGCGATGATTGCAGATCATACCGGCCCCTTTCACTAATGAACTTGGATAGTAAAATCTTTGCTAAGGTGATCGCTAACCGCTTTCTACCTGTCATGTCATATATGGTGCACGATGACCAGTCAGGCTTTGTGCCCGGGAGATCCACGTCCCATAATATAAGAAGGCTTCTCAACGTCATGTCATGAATCAATCAAGGTGTGAGCGCAGTTGTGGTCACCCTGGATGCGCAGAAGGCCTTCTACATGGTGTCCTGGAGGTACATGTGGCTCGTCCTGGAGACCATGGGCATCGGACCTAGGATGATTGCATACATCAAGCTGCTGTACACCTCCCCGGTTGCCAGGGTCGGGTCAACTCCCAAACATCCGCTCTGTTCCCCCTCTTCAGAGGTACCCATTAGGGTTGCCCGTTCTCCCCGATCCTATTTGCCCTAGCCATCAAGCCCATATCGCAAAGGGATACGTCTACAGGATACCCCGAAATAATCTCACTCTACGCGGACGATGTCCTGTTGTTCGTCAGAGACCCAAATGCCCACCTTGACCCAATCCTGCCCGACATCACCCGCATTGGCACATATTCTGGTTTCACTATCAATTATACCAAATCCGAACTCTTCCCTCTCACAAGTTCCACAGTACAACCCGCCACTGAATTCCCGCTCCGTTGGTTGGTCCCCTGACGGGATTAAATACCTGGGTATCCAAGGGTCTCTGACCAAAGACACTCTCCTAGCTAACAACTACCTGGCCGTGGCAGAACAAGCGGAAGCCAAGATAGCGCGTTGGCGCTCTCTCCCGCTATCACTAGCAGGGAGATTATCACTGGTAAAAATGATACTGCTGCCTAAGCTGCTATACATATTCACCAATGTACCTATATAGCCTGGTAAGAAAACTTTGCAGAGCTACACAAGTTGTTTGCTCAGTTTCTGTGGCACTCAGGGGCCGTGCATAAAAAATGGCTTGCTATGACACTCCCCTACGAAAAAGGTGGGTTCACTGCCCCTGATTTGTTGCAGTACTGGGTCGCAGCGCAGGCACAGTTCGCCACCTACTGGTACCCTGGTCCCCCCCCTCGCCCTCATGTTAAGCTGGAATCCCTTGCTGCATCGGGCACCAATATAATGTCTCTAATACTACACCGCAGATACGAGCTGGACTCAACCATAGACCCAGTCCGAGCCACTCTACTGGCCTGGGGGCGGAACACCCAAACTACAAGTGGCTTCCCGCCTGGCGGTTCCCCGGGTTGGAACCCACATACGACATAGCCCTGGCACGACACTGGCAGACCCTGAGATATCTAGCTCTAACTGACTTCTACCCGGACGGGCAATTCATAACACTGCAGACTTGGAAACCGGGCCACGCGGGGTCACCGCTGGAACTTTTATAATATTACAGACTCCGCGCTGCCTTCCGTAATGCTTGGCCTGAGTTTCCTAATGAACCCTCCAACTCTCCTGGGATTTCCTACATCGCCAACTCGGGTGGGGCCCGTGGGGTGGTGTCTTCTTTATACAAGCTCCTCCTCACTGTTACCCCACCACAGCCCACTAGGGCTCGGGACGATTGAGCGTCCGAGCTGGAGTTAGAACTCACAAACCAACTGTGGGGGAAAATGTGCTCCCACACTAACAAAGTCTCTCTGAACTTTCGATATCGCACCATCCAATACAAATTGCTGAACAGGCTATATTACACCTGGCGCAAGATTTACAGGTTTCTCCGCTCTGACCCTCGGCTCTGTCCTCGCTGCGGTGCAGGGGATGCGGGCCATCTGCACATGTTCTGGGACTGTCCGCGACTAGCTGCATTCTGGGATGAAATCCTGAAAACCCTGTCAGAAATCTGTGACACTGTTATTGAGCCTGACCCAATGGGGGTACTTTTTGGGGTATGGGGGGCGGAGGGAGCCAGAGGTGCGGCTAAATTCTTAAATGCGGGCTGTATAATTGCTAAGAAGTGTGTTTTGCAGAACTGGAAGTGCTCCTCCCCTCCCACTTTTCAGAAATAGTTGACCTTATTAGCATGGTCCCGGAACTGCGAGGAGGAGTACATCAGTATCCTTCCGGCCCGTTCCCGGCCCAAAAACATCTGGACCACCTTTAACAGCTATCTTAACAGCCTAGATACCCCCTCCTCTGTGGACAACTCACCGTAATCATCTTTGCTATGTACCACAGCTCCGGACGTATAGTGTTATTGTACTCTCTACTTGGCTTTAGCTCACCGTCAATATGCTCCACTGTATTCAATTTGATTATGCATTTTGTCACTTTTGGCTGCTCTGATGTATGTGTATGTTATTTGCCTCTGCCGATTTAACAAGGGGGGTCCTGGGAGTCCCTCTGCCAGACATTAGTCCTGGTTACGAGAGACTTACCCAGAGTTTTTAGCTCACTATCTTTCACAGAGAAGAAATATCCCAAACATATCAGTCTTTGTCCTGCACTGGGGCAGTCCAGCACCGAAATGCGAGGCAATTCTCCTCTGAACAAGAGTACCAACAGAAACCCCAGACACGTGTTTCGGTCTGGTTGGACCTCATCAGTAGGGTGGATCTGTGCCTCTCTAAGAATAGTGAGCAATGGGTCCACGTCTGGATTCCCCTAGTAATTTAGGGTGAGACCCAAAGTTACTTAAATATGCAGATTTAACAAGGGGGGTCCTGGGAGTCCCTCTGCCAGACATTAGTCCTGGTTACGAGAGACTTACCCAGAGTTTTTAGCTCACTATCTTTCACAGAGAAGAAACATCCCAAACATATCAGTCTTTGTCCTGCACTGGGGCAGTCCAGCACCGAAATGCGAGGCAATTCTCCTCTGAACAAGAGTACCAACAGAAACCCCAGACACGTGTTTCGGTCTGGTTGGACCTCATCAGTAGGGTGGATCTGTGCCTCTCTAAGAATAGTGAGCAAGGGGTCCACGTCTGGATTCCCCTAGTAATTTAGGGTGAGACCCAAAGTTACTTAAATATGCAGATTTAACAAGGGGGGTCCTGGGAGTCCCTCTGCCAGACATTAGTCCTGGTTACGAGAGACTTACCCAGAGTTTTTAGCTCACTATCTTTCACAGAGAAGAAATATCCCAAACATATCAGTCTTTGTCCTGCACTGGGGCAGTCCAGCACCGAAATGCGAGGCAATTCTCCTCTGAACAAGAGTACCAACAGAAACCCCAGACGCGTGTTTCGGTCTGGTTGGACCTCATCAGTAGGGTGGATCTGTGCCTCTCTAAGAATAGTGAGCAAGGGGTCCACGTCTGGATTCCCCTAGTAATTTAGGGTGAGACCCAAAGTTACTTAAATATGCAGATTTAACAAGGGGGGTCCTGGGAGTCCCTCTGCCAGACATTAGTCCTGGTTACGAGAGACTTACCCAGAGTTTTTAGCTCACTATCTTTCACAGAGAAGAAATATCCCAAACATATCAGTCTTTGTCCTGCACTGGGGCAGTCCAGCACCGAAATGCGAGGCAATTCTCCTCTGAACAAGAGTACCAACAGAAACCCCAGACACGTGTTTCGGTCTGGTTGGACCTCATCAGTAGGGTGGATCTGTGCCTCTCTAAGAATAGTGAGCAAGGGGTCCACGTCTGGATTCCCCTAGTAATTTAGGGTGAGACCCAAAGTTACTTAAATATGCAGATTTAACAAGGGGGGTCCTGGGAGTCCCTCTGCCAGACATTAGTCCTGGTTACGAGAGACTTACCCAGAGTTTTTAGCTCACTATCTTTCACAGAGAAGAAATATCCCAAACATATCAGTCTTTGTCCTGCACCGGGGCAGTCCAGCACCGAAATGCGAGGCAATTCTCCTCTGAACAAGAGTACCAACAGAAACCCCAGACACGTGTTTCGGTCTGGTTGGACCTCATCAGTAGGGTGGATCTGTGCCTCTCTAAGAATAGTGAGCAAGGGGTCCACGTGTATGTTATTTGCCTCTGCCAACAAAAATAAAAGTTTAAAAAAAAAAGAAAGTCTGCCTAATAGCATATCTGTGGTATAATTGCATTTAAAAAGTCCACCTTATAGCATATCGGTGGTATAATTGCTTTTAGAAAATCCACCTTATAGCATATCTGTGGTATAATTGCATTTAGAAAGTCCCCCTAATAGCATATCTGTGGTATAATTGCATTTAAAAAGTCCTCCTAATAGCATATCCGTGGTATAATTGCATTTAGAAAGTCTGCCTATGGTATAATTGTATTTAGAAAGTCCTCCTAATAGCATATCTGTGGTATAATAGCATTTAGACACTCCTCCTAACACCATATCAGTGGTATAAATGTATTTAGAAAGTCCTCCTAATAGCATATTGGTGGAATAATTGCATTTAAAAAGTCCTCCTAATAGCATATCTGTGGTAAAATTGCTTTTAGAAAGTCTGCCTATGGTATAATTGCATTTAGAAAGTCTGCCTATGGTATAATTTCATTTAGAACGTCCGCCTAACGGCATATCTGTGGTGTAGTTTGCATCTAGAAAATCTGCCTAATACCATATCTGTGGTGTAGTTGCATTTAGAAAGTCTGCCTAATACCATATCTGTGGTGTAGTTGCATTTAGAAAGTCTGCCTAATAGCATATCTGTGGTGTAGATTACATCTAGAAAGTCTCCCAAATAGCATATCTGTGGTGTAGTTGCATTTAGAATGTCTGCCCAATAGCAGATCTGTGGTCTAATTGCATTTAGAAAGTCCTTGTAATAGCATATCTGTGGTTTAATCGCATTTAGAAAGTCCTTCTAATAGCATATCTGTAGTATAATTGCATTTAGAAAGTCCTCCTAATAGCATATCTGTGGTATAATTACATTTAGAAAGTCCTCCTAACACCATATCAGTGGTATAAATGTATTTAGAAAGTCCTCCTAAAAGCATATCTGTGGTATAATTGCATCTAGAAAGTACTCCTAATAGCATATCTGTGGTATAATTCCATTTAGAAAGTCCACCTTATAGCTTATCTGTGGTATATTGCTTTTAGAAAGTCTGCCTATGGTATAATTGCATTTAGAAAGTCCTCCTAATAGCATATCTGTGGTATAATTGCTTTTAGAAAGTCCACCTTATAGCATATCTGTGGTATATTGCTTTTAGAAAGTCTGCCTATGGTATAATTGCATTTAGAAAGTCTGCCTAATACCATATCTGTGGTGTAGTTGCATTTAGAAAGTCTGCCTAATAGCATATCTGTGGTGTAGATTACATCTAGAAAGTCTCCCAAATAGCATATCTGTGGTGTAGTTGCATTTAGAATGTCTGCCCAATAGCAGATCTGTGGTCTAATTGCATTTAGAAAGTCCTTGTAATAGCATATCTGTGGTTTAATCGCATTTAGAAAGTCCTTCTAATAGCATATCTGTAGTATAATTGCATTTAGAAAGTCCTCCTAATAGCATATCTGTGGTATAATTACATTTAGAAAGTCCTCCTAACACCATATCAGTGGTATAAATGTATTTAGAAAGTCCTCCTAAAAGCATATCTGTGGTATAATTGCATCTAGAAAGTACTCCTAATAGCATATCTGTGGTATAATTCCATTTAGAAAGTCCACCTTATAGCTTATCTGTGGTATATTGCTTTTAGAAAGTCTGCCTATGGTATAATTGCATTTAGAAAGTCTGCCTAATAGCATATCTGTGGTGTAGTTTGCATCTAGAAAGTCTCCCTAATAGCATATCTGTGGTGTACATTGCATCTAGAAAGTCTCCCCAATACCATATCTGTGGTGTAGTTGTATTTAGCAAGTCTGCCTAATAGCATATCTGTGGTGTAGTTGCATTTAGAAAGTCTGCCTAATAGCATATCTGTGGTGTAGTTGCATTCAGAAAGTCTGCCTAATAGCGTATCTGTGGGGTAGTTGCATTCAGAAAATCTGCCTAATAGCATATCTGTGGGGTAGTTGCATTTAGAGAGTCGGCCTAATACCATAACTGTGATTTAACTGCACTGCAAAAGCCTACCCAATAGCATATCAGAGGTTTAGTTGCACTTAGAAATTTGCCTAATAGCTTACCTGTGGTTTAATTGCCTTTAGAAAGTCTGCCTAATAGCATAGCTGTGGTCTAGTTTGCATTTAGAAAATCCACCCAATAGCATATCTGTATTGTACCTGCATTTAGAAAATCTGCCTATTAGCCCATCTGTGTTACAGTTGCATTTGAAAACCTGCCTAATAACATTCTATGGTCTTGTTTCATTTAGAAAGTCCTTCTAATAGCATATCTGTAGTATAATTGCATTTAGAAAGTCCTCCTAATAGCATATCTGTGGTATAATTACATTTAGAAAGTCCTCCTAACACCATATCAGTGGTATAAATGTATTTAGAAAGTCCTCCTAAAAGCATATCTGTGGTATAATTGCATCTAGAAAGTACTCCTAATAGCATATCTGTGGTATAATTCCATTTAGAAAGTCCACCTTATAGCTTATCTGTGGTATATTGCTTTTAGAAAGTCTGCCTATGGTATAATTGCATTTAGAAAGTCCTCCTAATAGCATATCTGTGGTATGATTGCTTTTAGAAAGTCCACCTTATAGCATATCTGTGGTATATTGCTTTTAGAAAGTCTGCCTATGGTATAATTGCATTTAGAAAGTCTGCCTAATAGCATATCTGTGGTGTAGTTTGCATCTAGAAAGTCTCCCTAATAGCATATCTGTGGTGTACTTTGCATCTAGAAAGTCTCCCCAATACCATATCTGTGGTGTAGTTGTATTTAGCAAGTCTGCCTAATAGCATATCTGTGGTGTAGTTGCATTTAGAAAGTCTGCCTAATAGCATATCTGTGGTGTAGTTGCATTCAGAAAGTCTGCCTAATAGCATATCTGTGGGGTAGTTGCATTCAGAAAATCTGCCTAATAGCATATCTGTGGGGTAGTTGCATTTAGAAAGTCGGCCTAATACCATAACTGTGATTTAACTGCACTGCAAAAGCCTACCCAATAGCATATCAGAGGTTTAGTTGCACTTAGAAATTTGCCTAATAGCTTACCTGTGGTTTAATTGCCTTTAGAAAGTCTGCCTAATAGCATAGCTGTGGTCTAGTTTGCATTTAGAAAATCCACCCAATAGCATATCTGTATTGTACCTGCATTTAGAAAATCTGCCTATTAGCCCATCTGTGTTACAGTTGCATTTGAAAACCTGCCTAATAACATTCTATGGTCTTGTTTCATTTAGAAAGTCCACCTAATATCATATCTGTGGTGTAATTTCATATGAGAGTGTGCCTAATAACATTTCTATTGTCTAATTGCATTTAGAAAGTCAGCCTAATGGCAGATCTATAGTATAATTGCATTTAGAAAGTGTGCCGAATAATAGTTTGTTTTCTAATCTTGTCCTTTTCTTTCCTCATGGTTTTAGGAGCTCCAAATTCGAGGCGGGCGTGGCAGAAGACTGGATGCAGACTGCAGGCACGGTGAGCGTTATGCTGCTGGATGCAGAATAACGCAAAGTGTGTGCTGTTGTTTGGGCGTGGTTTAAATAGCCTCCAAAGTAGTTCCAGGTAAGAGGTTCCCTAGCACCACGCCTGAGTAAAAAAAAGTCCCTGTAGAAAAATAGTTCCATCCAAGCCTCACGTTGGCTTGGACTGCATCAGGTAAGTAAAGTCTATGAGTCTGGCGCCTATGGCGCCAGGACTGATTTCCATGATGAGCCTGGCACCTATGGCGCCAGGACTGAACCAGGGCTGTTGGGGCTTTAATAAGTATCTGGATGCCTGCTCCCGGAGCTGATGGGCTTGGTCCTGATGCCCAGGGGTAGGCATCATGACAATCAACCTATGGTATAGTGGAATATTAAAAAACTGTAGTTAATCTCACCATATGGTATAATTGAATTTAGAAGTGTGAATAATGTCAATGTAAAACCTGCGAACAGTAAAACTTAGAATATATGAATAAAATCACCTTGTTTAGTTGATCCTAGAAACTGTGAATAATCTCATCCGGTGGGATAGTTGAATTTAGAAAGTGTGAATAATCGCTAGGTACAGCTGTAGTTCTGGTAACCATAGAGAGTCTGAACAGCTAACATCCAGTGATATAGCTAAAAGTGGGTAGGATTGAACGAAATCATCCAACCCATTTATATCACAGACCAAACTAATCCAAACCATGAGTGCACCCTATCCACCAAGGTCCGCCGAAAATGACCCCTGCACGCTCCCTCCCCCTCCCCAAGCCCTACGTCCCATTCCCCCATCCCCAAACCATCTCGCCTTCCCCCACCCATCCGCTTTCCAAACACCAAGCCAGAGGGGCTCGATGGCGAGCCAACCACCCTAAGACAACAGCTCCTCCCTTCACCTCCACCCGTCAGACTATGATCATACCCGCTCCCCTTGCTAGCCTCCCACACACACACCCTGCCCTACAACCATCCACCCACCGCTTCCCTCATCTACTCCCGCCATCATCCCTCTCCGACCACACTCCTTCCCCTCCCTAAAAACTGCATGCCTCGCCCTAGCAAGAACATTAGCCACATCCCTTTCGCCCTCTGACCCCCCACCCTCTCTTACACACCAATCGCAACAAAGACACTCAAGAGAAAACGCACCTGGTCTCCCTCAACCTCTCAGTACTCATCGCCTGTCCTATCTTGACCCACAGCCTCATCCTCCCAATCACGATCATCACCACCCCCCTGCCACACACTGCCTGAAACCCCTCTCCCTCGAATTCTCACCGTCCACTACTGAAACTCCTAACCCCCCACACCCCACCATCAAATCCCCCATGCCAAACCCAATCATCCCATCACACCTACCCAACCCCCCAACCCACCAACTCATTTGCTCGCCTACTCTTCCCATCGACCACCAACCACCCCACCCCTCTCTTTCTCCAGTTTCCACCCTCTCCCTCCCACCCCCATCCCTGCCACTCCCACATTTTCCTCCTCTACCGAAGTAAATTGCATCCTTTTTAATGCCCGATCTGTAGCGAAAAACAGACACAGCATCTTTGACCTCCTCTCCTCTGACAAACCGGACCTGGTCTTTATCACGGAAACCTGGTTCTCTGACGATTTCGCCCCTATCGCCAATGAAGCATTCCCCCCTGACTACTCGCTCATCCCACTGAACCATCCCTCTAGAGGAGGAGGAATAGAAATCGCATTCAAGTCTCACTTCCATGCCTCAATCATCGACAACCAACCTTCCATTCCCTCCTGCGAATCACTCCTCGTAAAACTATCCCTCCCCCCTTAGTTCTCCCACAGTTTGCTAATCATCTACAGACCCCCTGGCTACGATCGACAATTCGCAAACAACATCTGCGACTCTATTGCCACCCTCCAACTAAACCACCCCAAGCTCACCCTTCTAGGAGATTTCGACATATGGCTTGACATTCCCACCAACACCAACCCTATGACACACTCTCTGGTTAACGGCCTAGACGCAATTAACTTCCAAACCCACATAAATGGCCCGACTCACTATAAAGGACGCACACTTGATGCCATCTTCAGCTCCCACAACCTGATACACCTAAAACCCTCTCCCCTATCATCTGGTCCGACCACTACATTGTTTCTTTCACCATTCGCTCACCCAACGCGATCCCCTTACCTGAACCAGAAACTCTGAATCTACGCAAATGCTGGAAGAAACTAAAATCCTTCCTGACCTAGCTGACACACTCCTTCAGTCTCCTCCCCCTACCCGCCTGCCCAACGAACACCTAACCTCCGACGCCTTTGACTCATGGCTCAACACCTCACTAGTACCGCTCACCCCCTCTTGCAAACCATCAGCTCGCAATGGCCTTTTTCCTTGATGGTTCACACCTGAACTAAAGACCACTAAACAACTATATAAATCCTTAGAACGCAAATGGCGGAAAGACAAAACACCCCTGAGCAGATCCACCTTGGCCCAGCACCATCGCCTGTACAAGGCTGAAATCCGGAAAGCAAAAAAAGACCATTACAACTCCCAAATCCTAAACTGTAAAAACCTCAGCAAAGAACTTCACAAAATCATCGCCGAATTCACCAAACGATCATGTAACACCACCCTTCCGACCCCCTCACAATCACTGTCCGACTCACTCTCACTCCATTTTTACACCACAGCTCTCGAAAGAACAAACACTCTAACCAACAAACTAGCTCTCTTACACCCACCTGGCAATCCACCCACCAGACCGGCCATCCCACTGCCTCTAAACACTACCCAACTGACGTTCGACTCCTTCAGTCCAATATAAACCGACCAATTTCTCAAACTTATCTCTGCCCGCAAACCATCCGGCTCTCCGCTGGACCCTTGCCCAGCCTCAACCCTCAAAGAAATTTTCGCATCTACCTGCGCAGGATAACACGCAAGAACCATCATAAATGACTCCCTTTCCTCAGGAATTTTTCCCGATGCATTCAAAACGGTTCATGTCAAACCTCTTATAAAAAAACCTTCACTCAACCCTCTCAAGCCCAAAAACTACAGATCCATCTCAAACACCAGGTTCCTTGCCAAACTCATTGACCGCACCGCCTACTCCCAACTAAATGCCGTGGTAGAAGCCAACCACCTCCTAGACCCCGCCCAATCAGACTCTGCAGGATGGGCCGCACTGATCCTTCTTGACCTATCCACCGCCTTTGACACAAACAACCACTCAATCCTCCTTGACCGCCTCTACTCCCTGGGAATCCGGGGAAACGCTCACAAATGAATAGCATTCTTCCTCAATAATAGGAACCAAATAACCATACTCTCCGCCTATGCTTCCCAAGCCCCACCAGTCAACACTGGAGTTCCACAAGGAGCATGCCTATCAGCCCTCCTGTTTAACCTCTATATGGCCACCCTCCCACGAATATTCCATTTGCACAATATCCTGTGCTACAACTACGCTGATGACACTCAACTAATTCTAAAACTCCTGAATTCAAAACCCAACTGCCAACCCGACCTCGCCTCCTCGATATAGATCACTGGATGACCACAAACTACCTCTTGCTAAACCCCTCCAAAACTGAAATCCTGGTATGTGGCAACACAGATCTTCTTCCAAACCCACTACCCTGGCCGTCGGCAACTCGCCGACACCCTCTAATTCAGTAAAAAACCTTGGATGCACCCTAAAGTCAGACCTAATCCTCTCGCGCCAAGTCAACAACGTCTCAAAGTCATGCCACTACCACCTTAAATCTCTGAGGCACAGACAACAGACTCTCCGCGGTCCAATCAATTGTTATGTCAAGACTGGACTATGCTAACCCCCTCTACCTCGGAGTCCACGCGTACCAACTGACCAAACTACAAAGAGCACAAAACGCTGAAGCCAAACTGCTACTAGCGCTTGGCCCAAGAGATCACATCTCCCCAGCCCTCAAAACTCTGCACTGGCTTCCAGTTGCCCGAAGGTGACCTTCAAAACCTTATGCATTTCTCACTGAGCAATGCATAAAACCAGACCTCAATATCTTCAAGACAAACTAAAACCCTATCCTCCCGCACGTACTCTAAGATCAAGCTCTGCCGGCCTCCGAGTCATACGAAAAACAAACTCAGTGAGGTTAGGTGGATCATCTTTCTCAGACCTGGCCCCCACTCTGTGGAACGCACTCCCTCCCTCCCCCCAGATCTGACTCACAGAGGACCTCATGTCTTTCCGCAAATTACTGAAAACATGGCTCTTCCCCTAAAATCGACTCTTAACTCAAATTGATAACAGCAATTCAATGACCTTCTCCCAAAACTGCTATATCATAAATAACAATCTAGCATCATGATCCGAACAAGAAATCGAAAACTAATAACCACTAATGTAATTAAAACGGACAAACTGAATAGAACAAGTAAAGTAGATGAAAGTAGTGAAGTGGATGAAAGGAACAATTTGTATGAAAGCAGTAAAGTGGTTGAAATGGATTAAATAAATGAAATAGATGAGAGGAACGAAGTGGACAAGAGGAATAAAGTGGACGAGAGGATGGAAAAGATGAATACATGTTATGGATGACTGAGTGTATGGAAAGGATAGATGGCGCGGAATGTAAGAGTGCATGGGATAAACGGAATGAATGGGATAAACGAATGTAGTGCATGGGACGGATGGAGTGCATGTGACGGATCGAGCGCGTGCGACGAATGACGTGGGTTGAACGGTTAATGCGGCTTGAACGGATGAAGTGAATGGAGCGAATGTAGTGTGGGGCGGATGTAGAAGGTGTGTGGTGCGGATGTGCGGTTGGAGTTCATGGACCGGTTGGAGTGTGCTAAATCACAAGCACCTAATGTAAGCCACCATATCACATCTCCACGCTTACTCTCTTCTATACACCAACACTCAATTAGAACACAGCCATACTATGACACATTCGGTATAGCTGTTCTCATACCAACACCTGCCTCATACTCCCCATCATCCTAAATAATCACAGCTGGCTACACACCCGCCAGCCTAGAGCGTTCTCCTCAGGCCTAATGCAGCCAGAATCGGTCTGGATAACACCCTGCCAGAACGAACACATACTCATGATCTCCCATCCACCACACCTACCGCTAAGAAGCAGCTATAATACAAATACCACACCTGGTGCACACATATCCGGTGCTCACACGCACTCTCTCTCTCTACTGACTTGAACTACGGTTCCTGAGGGCGTTCAACCTACCAGCGCCTTGAGATCATATCAATGGTACATAAGGCGCTATATAAATGCAAAGTAACATAACATAAGTCTCTCAGAAGGGAGTTGTGCACTTGCCACAAGTGGGAACTGCACGACGATCAACTTCACCAGTTTTTCCAGACTTGGGGCACACCAGAGATGGACGACAACGCACGGTGCAAATGCTTTAACAGTAGATTTCCCCATTGTGAGAAACCTGAAGGCATCCTCACTTCCCTCTCCCGAGAATCCTCTACTCGGGTGGCCAGGGAAAGGGCATCCCTTTTGGATCCCAATACTGGGGTTGGATATGCGAGGGAGGATCACCAAGGTGGAGGAAACCTGTGGAATGGAAGAAGGGTGTCTTTAGGTGAAACGTGATCTTCCCCCATTTCCATTCCACAATGAACCCTCAGTCCATGTGGCCTTTATAGGGTATTGTCAAAACCCCTCCTTTACTTTACCAAACAAACCTCAAGTAAACCCTCCCTATAAAGGAACAAGAAGGCGAGCATCTTCTCTTATAGGCAGATCAGACCCACGTTCACCTCCTCTGGATAGATCAAGAAATGGGCAAAATAAATCCTACCCTTCCCCCAACCTTCATATATTATTGCCACTCTTCCCCACTGTCACACATTCCACATATATCCCATTCAGGTCCCTATAAAACTGGGACGAGGAAGAGGCGACTGGGAGGAATGCACACTTCCACCTATGCATACCACTTTGGTACTGGGACGAGGACTGTAGAACGCCATTCTGAAAGTCAGGCATGTCCCAGTAATGGAGTTAATTGTAGTCTGGTAAAGGACTTGCATCTGCAACCCCTTAGGAGGCTAGAGGTGCATATAAAAGGGATTGACCCACATGAGAGTAAAGGAGCGACTGGGAAGCCAGGACGCTGTGGAGCAGGCTGGAGCGGAAAAGCCAGTGAAAAGGACACGGGCGGCTTCAGGAAAGCGGGAAAGATGCTGAGGTTGGAGAGAGCCGTAAGAGAGTCCAGAGCCCTGCAGAGCTCAGAGCTCAGAACTGTGCCCCCAGCTGGAGATGGGGGAAACAGAAGCTGCCACTTCGCTTCAAGAGGCAGTGCGAACGTCAGGAAAAGGCGAGAGTGGCTCGCTGGTGCTCCCGACGTGGGAGAGGGGAGCGAGCGAAAGCAGAAGAGGACCGTGCAAGCACCCGGAGGAGCTGCTGCATACCGGTGAGTGACAGGGAGAGAGGACTCAGACCGGGGTGCTGCGGGGGCATAGTCTGGGCCAATGAAAGGCGAAGTATGGTGGCAAAGTAGTTCAATGAGAATCAATGAACATTATAACATGCCAAGGGTTATCGGTTGTGTGGCCAGTGATGGGTGCAACTTGTGGTCTGACAACTGCGTCTAGAGCAAGTAACGACTAGGAAAACAAGGAGATTCAAGGAAAACAAGGAGATTCAAGTTGTTTTGTTTCATCAGTCTGGAAGTGGCTAAAAGAGAAAGAAGAGCCAAGCGAATGGCGAGGAAGCCTAAAAATATACAATTCGTACTAAAAGCTAACTAAGTTGAATTAACTGTGAATTGTGTTGAACTTGGGGAAGGGAACCCCAAGTTTGTTTGGCTCTCTGCCCAACTTGGGGGTGGGAACCCTGAGGTTGTTTGGAACTTGGGGCAGGGAACTCCAAGACTGTTTTGTGGAACTGTTTTGAGTCTAAGGAAGAAGAAGCTGAAAAGATATCAGGACCTGGAAGAAGCTCTGAACTGTACTTTGAACACTGTTTATTTGGTTACTGACATCCCTACTCATTGTATAGATTTAGTTGTGAGGGCAAGCATAGGTTTTGGACACAGACAGACTTTTAAGATGAACATTACGACACAGACTATCCTTAGTTTCTTTAGGTAGGAAATCCCACCTTAGCATAGGGCAAGTTAGGCCTTACTCCATCCTGACATTGAGAAATAAAAAGGTCTGTTGTCTGTGTCTTACTTCGTGATGCCTTCACACCATCTGGAGAGCCTGGCGGACGCCTTTGCGTTTCAGTGGGAAGGGAATTTCCTGTACGCACTCGCCCCAATCCCATTGGTGGTGCGTGTTATGAACACTTTCAGACGGGCAGGGGCCACTAATATCCATTTTCCCTTTCCATGGCGGCCATTTTCTTTGACGTCTTTTTTTTTGTTCCAGAAACGCTATAGTGTTTCGTGAAAAAAATAAAGCTTTTAGTGCCCCGGTCACGCAGTTTTTGCGGGCTGGGGTACTAATAGCTATATTCCCCTCGCGGCAGGGGCATTACCGACTCTGGTAATGCCCCGGGGCCTTCGTTAAGGCCATCGCTCCGATCGGGGCCTATAACTATGGGCCCCGGGCATTACCTGAGTCGGTAATGCCCCCGCCGCTCGGGGCATATTGCTTAATTATCGCTAGATTGACTATTTCCAAAGTTGATAATTCTATCTCCTTGGTTATCTTTAATTAATACTTCCTTGAAAGCTGCAGATATTTCAGATAATTTACTAATCTATAATCTGATTAAAGCCAAAAATAAACTCTGGTGGTATGATTGGGCAATGACGTGGCAATTGTCTCAAAAGTATCAAAGCTTCAAGAATGGGCACTTTCTTTTAAAACCTTTGAATAAAACTGAACTCTACCTTTTAAAATGTCCTGCCCCGATATATAGGACACTATTCCTTCGATTCAGACTAGATCTGTGGCCTACGAGTGATCACATAGGAGCAAGATCCAAAGCAGGACCGGTTGAAAGAGCTTGTCGACATTCTATGAATAGCTCGGAACCAGAACCCTTAAAACACATTTTAATGCACTGCCCTGCCCTTTTAAAATGGCAGAAATTGCACTTTAACCACTTGTTGGCTGATTTGAACATAACGCCTGAAGTGCTATGGGTCTTTCTTCTGTGGACGGCGTATCACAGTTACACTGGCAATGCTGACATTTTTAGAACTACCAGTGCTAGGTTTATCATGATTTTAACCTAGCTGAATGTGTGGAACTGTTTCTTTTCTTTTTTCTGTATTTTAAGGACAATGTTTGATAATATGCTGACTTTATGAAATGTATAGCCCAATATTGTTTATTTTGGATATAAACTTGTTTATTCTTAATCTTCCCTTTTTATCTGCTTTTATTACTCTTTTATACGATTAATCTTGTATAGAGTGCAAATTGTATTTTGTATCAACTACTGTTTCTGAAACTATATTTTATATGTAATCATGTAAACTAATAATATTTTAAGGTTACATTTTTCCTTTACCAAATCAATAAACATTTTTTTTAATGTTTCGCGTTTTCATTAAGCTTTATATACTACCTAAAAAAATTGTGTTGGAATGGTGGCAAAACTCAGCAAACACAATGTTTCCATGAGATGTGCTAAAAATGTCCCAAATAGGAGCATTTCTGGGAAATTTCACACATTGTGGGAAATAGTTTTTGATTAACAACCCTTGGATAACAAGATTCCAATGAGCCCAAGTCTGACTCAATGAAAATAACATTTCATCAGAGATTAATTAAATAAACAAATGACACAAGCCAGCGTGGCGCTAACATTCCTGATGGTCTGACTCTCAAATGTCGTAGAGGAGAAAGGCAGGCAATCTCCACCTACAGAGGGATTGCAGGTGTCCATAAATATGCATTGAAGACATTTAATGTTTGTGGAAAAACAAATACATTGCTTTGCAAGCACAAGGTGATACATAATTTGACCAGCAGCAAACAACGTGGATTAAGAAGGGAAGCCAAGATTAAAATCTAGTTCTTCTGGTTCCAAAGTCAGTAACTTGGAACTTAACTACATCTCTGTTTCATCTACATACTGGGTTTTTTCTCATTTGAAATAATCTTTCATTCTGGTCTGTTTATTATATTTCAAGGCATTGTCACATTTCACTGTTTACAAATTCGGAATCAGATAGGAAATATATTTCAATGAATTGTGTCCTCCCACGTATTCCTCATTTTATGCTATTCGTATCTCGCCAGCTTCGCTGCTTCGGAAAAATAAATTCTCGACAGAGGGCGCTGTGCACGAGGTTGTGGCGTTGATGTCCCCCAGATGGCTCTGTACCGTGTCGACGTCACCACCAGTATAAGTAGCTTGTGCTGCGCCCATTGGCTTCAGTTGTGTTTTTCCGATTGCTTTGCTCTGGAGTTAACGGCGCTCTTGGAAATATTTTTCGAGAAAATGTCGTCTTCTTCTACCCCTTCTACTCCCAAGAAGGGGTTAAACAAATGGATTGACTGTGGATCGAAAATGTCGATTACAGACCCTCACCCCGTTTGTCTTTGGTGCCTGGGTTCGGACCATTGAACCAGCGACTGTAGCTCCTGTCAGTCGATGACGGAGAAGGGTCTTCGTGAGAGAGAAAAGGTAAACTGGCAGTGGGGCGGGAAGCTTCCAAGGCCTCTTCGAAGGCCTTGTCAAAAAAATATAGAAACTCGAGCGAATCGAAGGATTTGGATCGGCGTAAACATTCCAAGAGATCTCAATCACATAGCTGATCGAGACGTTCTTCTTCAAAGAAGATGAAGAGGAGACGTAGATCTCCCTCTTCTTCCTCTGATACATCTACCGAATCAGTAAAATGTCTGACTACGTCGGATTCCCCAAGGAAATGGGATGAATTTAGAAGGAAGATGATGAAGGTCTTTGAGAATGCGGCCTCAACCCCCTCAAAGAAACCTCAAAAGCCAGACCCCGGTCGCTCCGTTGGATGACACAGGAGAGTCAAAAACTACTGTGGAAAGATCCAGTAGTAAGGGTGAACCTCGAAAATCTCGACCCGACGTTAAATCGTCGAAGGTTCTTCGAGAATCAAGTGATTCCCTGACAGACGAAGAAACATAACTCGTCAAAGCCCTCGACGACTTCCTCAATGCCATTAATGCCATCGGCGCCGATGGCTTTGTCATCAAAGCCAAAGGAGTTTTTGACACTTTCTTTGGAGATGTCGTTGACGCCGTCGAAGACTCCTGCGATTTCTTCGAGGCAAGTTCAGACACAGGAAAGGAGATTTACTCCATTACCTAAATCAGACTTTTCAAAGACTGTCTTCTATCTTTGAAGAGGAAATTGCCTCAGAAGAAGTAGTTTCTCCTTTTGGAGTACAGTTAGGTACCAGAGATGTGCCAGAGGAATTAATCAATCCAGAATCGAAAATGAGAGAACTGTGTGACACCCTTCACTCTGCTAGTGGTATTGATATGTCACCAGAGCTAGAATTTACAAAACCTGACCCTGCAGAACATGCCGATTCAGGGTACAGGAGTTTAATGAATAGGTTTGCTGAATATATGGGCTGGGGTAGATCCTCACCCACATTTGATCAGGATGTTATGACTGATATCCTGGATCAGGGCCCCCAGAAGGACCCAATTCTCCCCTTCCATAGGGCACTTCAGAGGACAGTGGAAAACAACTGGGAGGCTCCTGAGACTGCTTCTGCAGTTAACAGTAATTTTCCTAAAAAATACAAAGTTTCTAGTAGTGACCCCGATTACTTAAAAAGACATCCCACGCCTGAAAGTCTGGTTATTCAGGCAGCAACTTCGTCAAGACAAACAGCCTATCCATCTACCCCCCCGGATAGAGAGGATAAGAAGGTGGATGCTTGGGCCCGTAAGGTCTTTACCTCGTGTTGCATGGCTCTCAAGTCAGCAAATGTCACCTGTACCCTGGCCAGGTTCACCCATACCCTGTGGGACTGTATCACAGGCAGCTGATCATATTCCGGAAGGTGAGGAAAGGGAAGGCTTCCTGAATATTATAAAAGATGGCAAGGAGGCAATGGGGGAATGTCTCCAATATGGACTGGATACTGCTGATAGCATCAGCATATCCATGGCTGCAAGCACAGTGCTACGCAGATTTGCGTGGTTGAGGAAGTCGGGTTTTGCACCCGATGTGCAGGCCAGGCTTCTCAACATGCCTTTTGATGACTTGAGGCTGTTTGGCAGTAAAGCTGATGAAAGCTTAAAAAAACTGCAGGCCTCCAAAGCCGCAGCTAAATCTCTTAACCCCTCTATGCGACAGCCTCAGAAACCATATTCGGGCTCATCTTCCTGGAGAGGTCGTTCTTTTCGATACTACTCCTCTTTTGGTAGAAGAAGAGGACAGGTCATACAAAGAGGTAAAACGCGGTGGACGGGGAAAAGGTGCGAAACCAGCCTCAGGAACGGCATCTTTGCCCTCAGCTGCTCCTGCAGCTGCCTCCAAGTCACTCTGAGGCCTTATCACACAAGACACCGTGGGAGGCAGAATCTCACAGCATCTGAAAGAATAGCGGGGCATTACTTCAGATGCTTGGGCACTGGAGACAGTAACTCAAGGTTACTGCCTTCCCTTCTTAAAAAGGCGTCAGTACCATCCACTAGGAGCCAACTCTGTCAAAATTCCAGATCCGCTCCTTGTGTAGGAAATTTTAACCCTGCTAGAGAAAGGTGCAATAGAACAGGTACCTCTAGCGGAGAGGAACAAGGTTTGGTATTCCCCATACATTCTCATCCCAAAGAAGGACAGAGGATTGAGACCCATCTTGGATTTAAGAAACTTGAACAAGTTTCTCAGGAAGGACAAGTTCAAGATGGTAACCCTTTCTCAGATCCTTCAGGCTCTCCAACTCCAAGACTGGTTGGTATCATTGGACCTTCAGGATGCTTACTTTCATGTGCCAATCCATCTCAAGCACAGAAAGAACCTGAGGTTCGCGGTTGGCGGTTCTCACTATCAGTTTCGAGTGCTGCCATTTGGGCTGACCTCCACCCCAAGGGTTTTCACCAAACTGATGGTGGTTGTGGCAGCGAGTCTCAGGAGAGGGGGATTCACGTCTACCCCACCTGGACGATTGGTTGATCAGAGCACGTTCTCCCGAACTAGCTCAGGAACATCTGTCAATCACCTGTCGCTCCCTTTACAAACTGATCTTCTCCCTCAATTTCAAGAAGTCCAGTTTATCGCAGCAGTCCTAGATACTTCCTCGGGCAAAGCCTCGCCTCCCGAGGTGAGAGCTCTCAACATTCTGCAGGTGGTAGCAAAGTTCCAAAATGCCCAACATCTTCCGGCCTTCAATTTTCTGAAGTTGCTCGGTCTCATGGCATCCTGCATCTTTCTCGTGCCATAAGCCCGATTGAGATTCCTTCAAGGGGCTCTCAGGACTCAGTGGTCCCAATTCTCGTGGAATATGTCGGATCTTCTGCAAGTTCCAAGCGCAGTTGCTCAATACCTTCTTTGGTGGGCTTGTAACGACAACATTCTCAAGGGAGAATCTTTTTGGCAACCATGGCCTGAGATAACTGTAGTGACTGACGCCTCACTCACGGGATGGGGAGCCCACACCAACGATCTGACTATAAGCGGTCATTGGTCTCCATCGGAGTCTAAACTACACATCAACCTGTTGGAGCTGAGGGCAATCAGACTAGCGCTGAATGCCTTCCTGCCCTCTGTACAGGGAAAGAATAGCTTGATAATGACAGACAACATGGTGGCCATGTACTACCTCAACAAGAGAGGAGGAGTAGGGTCACTACCACTGTGCAGAGAGGCAATGCAGCTCTGGTTCTGGGCAATACGAGAAGGAATCTCTCTATCGGCAGTTCACCTATAGTTCACCATTTGTTAAATTGTTTTTTTTTTTGTTGGTCTGAATGCTTTGTATCTAAATGTGTTTATCTTTTCATTGTACATTGTTTTTCCTTTTCCTGATCTAACAGCAGTTCACCGAGCCGGAGAGCAGAACACAGCGGCAGACGTTCTGAGCAGGCAGAACAGTGTCATGAGTGGGAACTAGCTCAGGAAGTCCTTTGAGAGATCTTTACCCTTTGGGGAACCCCTCAAGTGGATCAGTTCGCGACCAAGGTCAATCGGAAGTGCGAACAGTACTGCTCAAGGGAATTTCCTCCGAGAGGAGCTCTAGGAGATGCGTTCGTGGTGGACTGGGAGTTTCCACTTCTGTATGCGTTTCCTCCAGTCCCAGTGATTCCTCATGTAATCAGGAGGTTGAGAAAGTTCAGGAAATCCATGATCCTAATTGCCCCGGATTGGGCCAGGAGGACGTGGTACCTGGACCTTCTGGACATGTCCATCTACCCTCCAATACATCTTCCGCAAAGAGAGGATCTTCATTCGCAAGAGGAAGGTCGGTTTCTCCATCCAGAGGTCAAGACACTCAACCTTCATCCATGGTTTCTGAGAAGTTGAGATACAAGGATTGGGATCTTCTGTATGACGTAATGGAGATTTTGCTGTCGGCCAGAAGGCCAGCAACTAAATCCCTGTACCAGTGTTGTTGGAATAAATTCAGTATCTGGTGCAGGGATAAGGATGTGGACCCTTTTCAATGTGGCACCCCAATGGTGCTTTCTTTCCTATTGCATCTAGCCAATCTGAGGCTCCAGATCGCATCAATTAAAGGATATCTGGCTGCGCTGTCCATTTTCAAGCGCTCCTCGGAAGAGGTTTCCTACTTCAAGATTCCATTGATCATTCAATTCCTGAAAGGGCTCACTAGTGTGTACCCTCCAGTCCCTTTTCATATTCCCACTTGGGATTTAAATCTAGTACTTAAGTTTCTAACTTGTATACCTTTTGAGCCTCTGCATTCCTGTCCCTTGAGGCTTCTAACATTAAAAACTGTCCTCCTTGTGGCCTTATTGGCATGCAGGATTAGTGAGTTGCAGGCTCTCTCATGCAAACCTCCGTACACTACTTTTCATAAAGACAAGGTGGTACCTAAGGTTAAACCTTCTTTCTTACCAAAAAGTAGTTTCTGACATTCACTTGTCACAAAAGATCATACTACCAATGTTCTACCCTCCTCATTTGGGCAAAGAAGAGTAGAGGTTTCATAGACTGGACCCAAGCTCTCAGTTTATATATATCAAGAAGGTCAAAATTGCATCAGGATGACCAACTTTTTGTGGGCTATACTGGGCATAAATTGGGATTATCGGTGACAAAACGGACCATATAACGCTGGATCATTTTGGCTATAGTTGAGTGCTACAGATTGACGAGAAAGGACACGCCAGATGGCTTCGAGCCCATTCCACTAGGGGTATGGCTACTTCTGCTGCTCTGAACAGGGGAGTCCCTGCAGTGGATATTTGTTCAGCTACAACATGGGCATCAATGCATACCTTCATCAAGCATTACTGCTTAGATGCTGCTTCTTCCAATGAAGGTTTATATGCCAAGGCGGTACTCCATTCCGTCCATGAGAAAAATAATTAGTACTCCCACCTTCAATATTACCACTGCTATGAGAGCCTATCATAAGATGAGGAATACGTGGGAGGGCACAATCCATTCGAAGAACAAGTTACTTACCAACTATAACTTTCTTTCGACTGGATGTTCCTCCCACATATTCCTCATGGCCCCTCCCATCCTACCCTGCAGTACAGTTTACGTTAGTTACACTTCTCCCTCACAAAGAGTTTTTCAGTCGTGAGGCACGCCTGGGTGTTCCTCGAAAAACAGAACTGAAGACAACGGGCGCAGCACAAGCTACTTATACTGATGGTGACGTCGACACGGTACGGAGACCGTCGAGGGACATCGACGCCATGACCTTGTGCACAGCACCCTCTGCCGAGAAAAAAACTTTCAGAAGCAGCAAAGCTGGTGAGATATGAATATCATAAAATGAGGAATATGTGGCAGGAACATCCAGTCGAAAGAATGTTACAGTTGGTAAGTAACTTGTTCATCTGCTCAAGATCACACAATGTTTGACAGAGAAACCAGGATTGGAATCGGTGCCATTATTTTCAAAATAAAAAGAGATGTGTAAGAGTAGTCACACAAACCTTCACCCTTCATTCACACCCTAAGAATGCACACCAAATGTTTCTTGTGGCAGGCCAGTGTGTGATTTTAAGTAATACTTATTGAAAACCTGCGAGTATAACGTATATTAATAAGCTGTGATTGATAAAGGGTACTGGCACCAGCTATTAAATGTAAAAAAACTAAAGGTGTACTGACTTTTAACAGATTATTGTTCAGATTTGCTATATTAAGTGGGATTGCAAAACAGTCCACAATAGTTGCAAGCAGCGCATGGACATGGCAAATGCTGTGCTGAAATGATTCCCATCATTATAATCCAGACCTTCTGGTTCCAAAGTATATGGTGCTGCACTTTATATTATTATATTGCACTGATATAATTCTGATGTTCAGTAATTTGCCGAAGCTAAGCAGTTTTGGGCAAATGGGTTTGAATCACTATAGTGAACCTAAGCTCTTCAGACCCAGTAAAAAACATGTCAGTAAGAAGTTTGGTCCTGACCAATGCAACACCACTTTAAGAAGTCGCAGAAACCCGTCAACCTCACCAACCATGGGTTTCCTTGAAGGCGTAAGATACCCAGTGAAAGAAATGAAAAACAACTTTAACAAAAAATATTCTTTTGGGGGAAAATTCTGACCAGTTACACACTCTAGTGAGGGTATACTACAAAACATAAATCCCCATTTGAATGCATCCTCACCAATTTTTGTTGCGTTTTTATTACATTTTCACTCCATCCTTTGGGTCCAGATTGGAGTAGAAATGTGTTCTTTTGAAGAGGTAGTTCCTGTCACAAATTAAGCCCCTCAATGGTGTGAGGATTTTAACATGGTGATCTTTTAACTATCACTTTGGCGGTACACCACCGTTGCCCAAATGATAGATCTCCAACTACAAGCGACAGCACAGTTCTTCCTGAGGGACAGAGTATTAGTAGCACTGTGACCAGCAATTTGGATGTTCTGCTCTTGCGTAGTACCACATCAAACATCTTTACACCAGCATACAATTAACTGAAAGCAATCTAAGAAAACATCAGCAAGAGGTTGAAGCAATCTTTATATGTGAAGATTCTGACTGTAGATTTATGTTTTTCAGAAAAACTATCAAAGTCTATCACACATGCAGTATAGGGTAGGGTCCCACTCAGCAATATGAGTGGGGAACCTCCTGTGCGGGAATGGGATGGAGTATGGGAATTCATCTCTAGAGGTAGTTAAGTAGATAGTGAGTAGATGTGCATCTGGGACCTTTGGTGGAGGATGGAGAACGTATCTGTTGGGGGGGGGGGGGGAGATGAGGAAGCTGGAATGTGGAGCAATGTCTGTTGGACATTGGAGTGTGGGAATGAATCTATGGAAGTGGTTGGGTGGATTAAGGGTGAATGGACGGCTATTGAGTTCTCAGGGGCTATGTCTTTGGGAGATGGCATTGCAGATAATTTGGTTAAACGAGCCATACAACTTCCGGGCTGTCTGATGTGAAATTATTGCTATTCCTGGGTAAGATCTTTGTGATTTGGTGGAAAAGCCCACTTAAACTGCGTTAGAAATGGTCCTGCTTGCTACTTTAGTGCCCCCATACTTAGTGCTAAAGTGTGAAATATTTCACAGTAATTCCTGGTTTGTGCGAAATGTTTTGATTGGCAGAATATTTTGAAACGCTTGTGTTAGGACGATGTTTTCTCCAAGTGTCAGGATGCAATGTGAGGGAAGGGCCAGCTTCTCTCAACAATGGGCCAACAGAACAGGGTATCTCCCTCTTGCAGGAAACGGGGTCCATCACAGAACTGTTCAGTCTCACCAAATTCCAGAAATAAACCAAAACAATCCAAGTTAGGTGATGGGTACAAAGCAAAGTGTTCCAAAAGCTCCTCCAAGTCCAACAAAAGTAAGTGCAAATAAAATGGTTCCATTCTCAATGGGGGTATCTTTGCTCTTACTGGGGTAGCACTGATGGGGCCATCCGATACTGCGACCCTTGGCTCGTGGCTTACATTTTTCTCAGCTGATGGCATTTCAGGCAGCCAAATGTTTCCAGGGCTCTCCTGCTTGCTGCCGCCTAGATGTTTCCTTGGAGCAATCTCCTGGTGGGCCTGCAAAGGCTTCTTTCCAGACTGGACCCAAGGTTGTCTCTTCTGGTTGGGTCTGTGCGCCCTGGTGGGGTTTGGTACTCCTATTTTAACTTCCCACCACTCCTCCTCCTGATATTCTCCATGGATCCTTTTTCCAACCTGAATACTCCTGGGCTGTCCTTCCTGTCTCCCAGCATAATCATGCCGTCATTATCCTCCACGCCTCTGTTCTGTGCCCTGGACCAACGTGTGATCCTCTGGATCCTCCATGTCCTTTCTACCTATGGGGGTAGTCTCTTGTTCTTTCCCCTGTCTGAGATGGTGCAGCTATACCCTCTTTTCTAGCTGTTCACCACCTTCTTCCCTCTCCTGATGGTATACCTTTTCTTCCTCCAACCAACAACACTTCATCCTCTGTGAGTACCTCTGCTTTTTTTCTCTTGCCTCCAAGTCTTCTCCTGTCCACAACAAACCTTTGCCCCTAGTTCTTGCCTCTGTTCCTGCTCGCCAAGACACATTTCCAAGTCGTCTCCTTGAACACACCACTGCACAATACTCCTATCATCCTCCTTCCAGATGGTGACACTCACCTTCCTCTCCAAGGAACTAGCTCTGTCTCTGCTCTAACGCAATTCCTTTCACTCTGACAATCCAGTACCCTCCCATTTGCTCCACACAGATCCCTGTCTCTACCAAAGCAAGCTCTTACTCCAACCCAATCTCTCCTTTCTCTATACGTCATGCATCTTTCTCTTGCATCATTAACTCCTCCTTCCTTGTCTGTGTGTTCACACTCTCATAGCATGGGTTCTCCATAACAGGTGTCTGCTGCTCTCCCAAAGCCAGTATTTGGATGCAAGTACAACGCCCCAAACACAAGAGAAAGTACAAACAAAGGAAGCTCCTGCAGCATGGAAAAATAGCTATTGTAGTGCCAGCATTTTTTGTCATTGTGGGTGACATTTCTGCCACGTGTAAACTGCATTTAACCCAGACACACTGTAGAACGTGCTTCAGGGTGTGGGCTCAAGTGGCATAGTGGACATTTGCTAGTGAACAGTAGTTCAATTTGATTGAGAATGAGTATACTTAGAAGTTGTGTCAGGCACGCCTATAGTTACTAGGAGTCAGTCAGTTCAAGTATTAAGGAACATGCATGGAGGGTTTATGAACAGACCCTTGGTTATATTATCTAGAGGTTAGCCAGGTTGAAGTAGGCCACATTAGAAGTAGCTTTTGGTTGCCCTAGATGACTAGGCTGATGTTTTAACTTTGGTTTTCATTAGTGAGTTAGATTTCATTCCTTCTACCCCCAGCCAGTGCACAAATGGTGCCAACGTCCTTGGAGGTGGCGTGAAATGCTTTTCTTGCATGTTATTCTTGCAATTCGTACACTCTTTATTGGCCCTTGGATTGTTTTTGCTCGTTCGGGTTTTGGGCCATCTATACACCAGCTCTCCCAGGGCTTGACACTAACTGACTGGGTTGGTTGTCTATTAAAGGCTGACCTCTCCTCCTCTTGGGTGGTGCTTAATGATAGGACTGCCACCTGGTCTATGTGGACTGTGCTGGCCTGTGATTGGGCCGAGTGCTTGTGGTCACATGGGTTGCAAGGGGAGGGCTTGAGATTATATCAAGCCCAGCTGCCGTCTCGGATTCCCTTTCAGTGCTTGTTGGCTACTGGCAGAGATGGTTTTTCTCCTGGTTTCAGTCTGCAGGGTGCCCCCTCAGGAATTCATTGTTGCTGCTCTCCATATCCAGCAGGTCAGGGTAAATGCTGTACAATCCTTCTGGTGCACGGGGATGCTGAGAACCCATTTCTTCTCATGTATATAGTAAGTCTGTCTTTTTTTCAATTTCGAAATGTAGGGGGGAGGTTACTGCCTCTCCCTTTTAAGTGCCTGCAGCTGTGGGGAAGACATGAGTTTTCCTTCCTTCAACATTTCCTTTGTTATGGGGAAGAAGGAAAGTCTTCTCTGGGTGTTGGGTCACTGTAGAAGTGAAAGCAATGTTTTCTTCAAGCACGCCAGATGCCAGTTCGCCATGACTGTCTCTTCTGGGGTGTTGAAAGTGCCTTTGTGGGGCGCTCAGATCTTTCCCATAGTCTTCCAGCACTTCAGTGTGCATCTCCTAGTCTCTGGTCCATTTCAGGTTTTTGATCTGCAAAAGAGGGATATTTTGAGAGATGCAGTTTTTCACTGTCTGGCTGTCAGTTGGGTTTGGGCTTGTAACATGCTCTTCAGTGTTCTTCCTATCCTCTGGGACTTGTCTTGGATCGCCTACGTGGTCGCATCGCTCCTAGTCAACAGATGATTCTCCCATATCAGGAGCAGGATTTCCCTATGACAACGAAGGGAATTCTGGGATTTGCAATAGAGCCGGGTGACTTGGGATCCCCTGAGGGACCAATAAGGCCATGTGACTGGCCCCTGCCCAAGTGCAGGGGGCTTTCTCACAATGTGTTAAAGCTTGTATGCCAGAAGATTACCTGGTTTGTTCCCCAACTCAAAATAGTGCTGTTTTGTTTGTAAGAATGCATTCTCTCTTTTTTTCATTAGAATGCCATTGGAGTTTCCCATGTACCAAACGTAATAGGTGTCAACATCTGCGAGATCTATACTGTGTTGTAGTTCTAGTTTTAGCCTTACAGATTCAAATACTTTCCAAAGTGTGTTCAGAAAGTAGCGCACAAAACTACTAATGGTGGGCCATTAGTCACTGAATGGTTTCATGCCTGCATTCTGATGGGAGGGGAGGTGCAGTGGGGTGTGGGTAGTTGGTGTGCATTGTAGGCAGCTTTGCCTCTCTGCAGGTGTGCATGCGTAGTCTTTGACATAAGATTTAACACTCTGACTCACTTTCATACAGGTCATAGCTGCAGGAAAAGCAAACTGTAACTTCTGTGCAGGGGGTCACCAGAGGAAGTTACAGTCCTCAGCCACGACCCGGTCCTCAGCCACACCCGGTTTATTTATTTATACAATGTTTGTCGGATACATGGACCGGGATTATTTATTTACGCAATGTTTGTCGGATACATGGACCGGGATTATTTATTTGTTTATGCAATGTTTGTTTGATACCTGTATCCGACAAACATTGCCTAAATAAATAAATATACTGGTATCAGACGAACATTGCATGAATAAATAAATACCCCTAACATTTAAACTATCCCACACCATGCAGCCACCCAACTGCTTTGAGGGGAGCTGCAGAAGCTGTAGCGGGTGTGGTTCAAGTAAAAGAAAACGTTGCTTATGTCGAACAGAAAGCGGCAGGTTTTAAGTTTTAAGAATGAGGTTGCAGGACAATCCCTCAGTATAAACCAGGATTTGCCCACAAATGGTCTGCTCTTTCACCATTAGCTAGTCATTGCTCTTCTTTATGATTCTTTCACCCTCTGCTTAAACGACTCCTCTGCAGGAACTCAGATACCAGTGCAGACTAACATTGCTGTTGGTAGTTTAGCTGCACAGATGGCTGCTACGGTTTGCCCTCGTGTACATGTGCCGATCATCCTGTTTATACATGTACTGAGCAGGGTTGGACTGGGCCATAAAATTGTCTCCGGCACCAATGACAAAGTGTCCCATAGTTGTAAATGGCAATGCATTCCTTTTCTGACCCGGTTTCAATAGTACCCTAGGGTTTTTTAAAAAAAAAAAAATTAGGATGCAAATTGTATGTATTTAAAAGAATATTTATTCAGCAACACTGGTCAAAACTATTTTCTGCATAGTTAAGTAACTCATCACCAGTGCCATGGAAGTGGTTTAAAGTGGAAATGATATTTAGTTTGGAAAAGAAGTAGCATGAAAGAAATTGCGCAGTTTTAAACTATTATTTTGGATATTTCCTTTAATCGGAGGTCAACTGGCAGCTCTGCCCCCCTAAACCACGCCTCCTCGAGCGAGCACCGCCCCTTCCCATCCCAAACTCCGCCCCCACCCTTTATTTTCCATTTCCACCACTGAGCTCAACGCATGATTTCCCCAGTGGTCGAGGTGTATGAAAAAAAGTAGTGGAACTATGTTTGCTGCTGGCCTGCCCAGCTCTCTACAAACCCCATTGCCACACCCCCTCTGACACACAATCCAAACCCCCCAAAAAATGCGCCTGCTGTTTAAGGGAACGTGCAGTGCACTGAAGTGCACGTTTCAACTGCTTCCGACACTTTTATTTTAAAACAAAATTTCTTTTTAAAATAAAAGTATAGGTATGGTAAAATGTAATTAAAAAAGTAGAGGAGCACCGCTCCCGCCCACTTCAGCCACTGGATTTCCCCCGTGATCGTGGCTTTAGCTGCAGCCCATACAACTGCCTATCATATCTCTTCTGGGGAATTAGATGTAAAATGCCATTTTATAGAATTAGATATCTTGTCCAATAGTAATGGATCTTTCAGGAGGGTGCCTTTAAGCCGCCATTTCTATTCGGGAAGATTAGCTGGAGCCAAGTCATTGGAGCATGATCCAATAGGGATTTGCCACCTATTTCTGACCCCTATATGTACTAAAGTAAACCTTGTGAGACCCAAAAGAAATCCAACCTTGAATAAACCTTATTATCTTGAGAGATGTGTGTAATTGATCGCATGCAGGTGCAGATGCGACCAGCGGTCTGTCAATGTACCGCCAGTTAAACATTTCAGTACCGGTTTTGAAGCACATCGTGCTATATGCGATGTGACACTTGAGCGATCTACTTCTGGATTGACAACCTCCCGCAAAGGCAGCCATCAATGGAAAAATGTTTTGCAGGAAACCATCTTGCCCCTCATCAGGCCCACATACAAAGAGATTAAGGATTGTTACCCCCAATAAATTCCCTTTAAACTCAGCAACACCCCTCTTGATCCCGGAATATGGCTTTGAATTGTAAATTTGCTTTAGATCTCAATAGGAATGCTACCCCCTTTTTGTCCCTGTAGGAAGACAATTATTGTAATTGGAAAAGGTTTGCGTGTAGTCTATATTCTTTCCCTTACCTAATATGTGAGCAACATCTGTTCCCATATCACACAAGCATTCAAGGATTGGATAGCGTTTCCACAGGGAATTACGGGCTTGAACGTTACGGGAAATCAATCACCTTGAGTGGCAGTAGGTTGGTGAAATGACCCTGTAGGTTAAGAAGACACCAAGATCCAAGCACATGTAAGCAAGGTTTATTGTCTGTGTCCCACAGCAGGTATGTAGAATGCAAGGCAAGTGAGACAGACAGACATGACACTGGCACATCCACTCCAGCCAGCTTCCTGGATCTAACTGACACTTTTAGAACACTCTGTCCACTCACTCAATCAACACTCCATAGTGACATCACAGACATTCCACTCACCTTCCAATAAAGGAGAATGCACCACAACATTTGGGTTTGTCTAACTGATTATTATAGGGCATCTGGTACTATATTAGACTCTCCTCAATAAAGGCCCCCGAATTTATCAACAGCCTTCCCATCCTCATCGCTACCAAGAGGTTGTTCCCACCATGTAGGTTACTCCAAGGGTCCCATTTTCTAGCCCAACTTGAAAATGTAAAGGACGCAGAGAAAGAAAATTGGGCAACAAGTATTTCAAAAGCAAAAACTCAAAAAGATACATCTCACATTTAAGTAACAAACAAGAACAATTTCCTGGGCGAAGTGAACTGTATAGCCCACTGCAGAATTCTTCTACATCTCACGAAGTGCCTAAGTGCGTGCCTCTTGGCCAAGGTCGTTGGAGCCAAATCCAGCAGGAGCACTATCCTAAAGCCTGTGAACTCGAAGTCCGGGTTAGCCCGGGCCTCCTTTATTATTTCCTCCTTATGTTTTAGAAGTGTATCCTGGTCAGGACATCTGGTATTCAATTGTTCCAGATGTTGATTGAGGAAAAGACTCTGAGTCTGATCTAGTTCAAGCACCTTCTCTGCTGGCCGTCAGAGTAATTCTTTGATCAGAGCCTCAACGAAGGTGGAAAGGTCCAAGTCTAGAATCTACGTTGGCCCCCCTCGTAACCTAATATGGTTCCTCCTAGAGTGATTCTCTTGATCCATGCGGACTCCAGTTCTTCTACTCTGCCCGTCAATTGAGAGAGGTCCTATGAGAACTCACAAGCACCTGTTTTGAGTTCCTCAGTGCCTTATTCAGTAGCCACCACCTGCTTGTCCACATCTGTTACCTTCCGTGTGAGCTTATCCACTGCATCCTAGATCTCTTTTTTGATGCCTGTGAACATCTGGCATAGGTCAGCTCTGATTGCCAAGATGGCCAGATGTCCATCGGTCACCCCTAGGTCTGTCACATGCAGTTGCTCCTCAGTCAAAACTTCACAGGCTTTAGCCTTATTTTGATTGTGCATTAGAAACAGCACGTCACTGCTTTTCCCACTTTTGGGGGTTTCCCCGCCATGGCGGCAAAAAAACGGGAGGGCAGGGCTAGCAAGGCCCAAAAGAGACACACCATCAAGACTTCAAAGAGCCTCTCAGACTCACATTCTGGGCCTTCCAATGTTCAAGACGCCAAGTCAGGCAAAAATTAAATTGATTTCACAGGTTAGGGTCCCCTACTGCCTTGATGCCCTTCCAATAGGATCCAGCGCTATAACAATGTATACTCCACCACACCTCAAGGTGAATCCAGGCTCCATAATAGTCCAGGTGAGCCTGGCGCTTCCAAGCTATGCATGAGTCCAGCGACACTGATGGGCCAACAAGTGATCAGAGGGTGGAGAATTAGCACTGCTTAACGGTCCGATGTGATGACACACCTCTGGTCGCTGCAGCTGTCCTCCATATTGAATGCGGAGCTCCGGTATGGGCCCATAGAACATATGCTGCAGTGGTACTAAGCAGCTGAGGTGTTCTAGCCGCGCCTGTGTGCCCTGAGCATGTCAAGGCATGGGTCCCGAAGCGGTCGAGAGCCCCAGGCCACCTTTGGTTTACAGAGCCATCGCTGGATGCAACGGCTCAATCTCGCAGCCAAGCCACACCACGCAGGGCACTATATTCTACTAACCGTACCTGTCCTTGGTTAAGGGATTGGTTCTCTTCACACTCAAAGATGATCTATTTGGAAATATAGGTCCTGACTTGTTCTGAGATCAGTCTCAAAGTTTCCTGTGGATGTTGGATCTTAACTTCCTTTTTAGAAAGGCATTCCTCCAGTTAGAGCACCGGCCTCCCCTGGGGCAGGCTCCTTGGCCTTATAGCTGACAAATGTGTAGCCTTCTACTGGGCCAATGTTTCAGTTATGTTACTGACCCAGTCTTCGTCTTTCAACCTGGTCAGTGCATCTGCATGCTGTCAGCCTTTGTCCTTGGCCCGGTGTCGCTGCAGGGCCTCTCTAAATTTTCAGTAGACATCCCCTAGACCAGGGCTTTCCTGGATTTCTGGTTAACCTCTCCTAGATTCTGAGTCCTTTGGCTTCTCTGTAGCTCTCTCCAACACGTGAATGCTATTGATTGCATTGATATGGCCTACCATCCGATCCTCATAGGATTGAGGGAGTGTTGGTAGGATCCATTGTTGGAAGTATTCTTTAGTTCTACCAGAGCCTCCCCATGCATTGTTTTAGTAGATGCTTGACACTGCACAAGCTGGGCAAGGAGGTTCTCCAAGATTTCCTGCCCTTTGTTACTAACAGGTCTCAAGTTTAATATCTGCTCATCTTCCTGTCTTGATTTCTCTTTGGTCAGCCTGCTGGATATGTTTGATAGCCCAATATTTGCCCCAGATGGTACAAACTCCAGTCTGCTCTTGTTTGCCTTTATGTATCAGGCTGGCGTTGGCAGGGTTTATACATTTCCCTGATGTCCTGGTCTTTGTGCTCCAATAGCAGTCTTGCTGTGTTTCGCACTCCGGTGGTATGCAGTATGTGTCTGTGGCCCAATTGTTGTTCTCAGATTGGGTAGCCGGCTGTCCCTTGTATTTGGCTGTTCTTGCTCGACCTCTTTGATGACCTTGGATATGAAGCCATCCCCAGCTTTCTCCCTTTCTCTTTCTTCTTCGCCATCTCTTTCCCCACTATTTTCAATGGGTGTGGCGGGATTTGGACTGATTCCATTGTCCATTTGATCAAGTAATGTTTCGCCTACAAAGGTTTTGTGTAGAGTTCTCTGGTGTCACCTAGTGCCTTGCAGGTACCTGCCGGTTACAGTTCCTCCGCTGCTACCCCAGTTCTCCCCCATAGCCAGCTTGGATTCTTTGGGGGTAAGGGTTTTGTCCCCTATTCAGCTTCTGAAGGGGGATACCTAGCCATTTCCGTTTGAACTAGCATGTTCCTCCTGTCCCAGGCCGGGATTGTCCATTGGGCTCAGGCACACTGTGGTACTTGTAGTTTTTCTTCGGTTGGTGCTGCTTACCGGGAACCATTATCCATCTCAGTGGTATGAAGAGTCTGGTGCAAGTTGGTCATTGTAGCTTTTTTGGGTACCATCTGAAAGAATTGAAAAAGCGACCTGGCCATGGCAGAGTCTGATAGAGATTGGGACAAAGATATAGGCACAAATGTGATGCTTGGTTCAATGCATACAAGAGGCTAGACCTCCCCCACAGGTGTCGCCCTCAACTCCCCAAGATGACCTGTGGGGAGGTCTAGCTTTTCCATTGCTACATTAGGCCACCTACCACAGGTTGAGTGGGGTCTGAGGCCCCCTTTGCCAGGGTCAAACCCATGACTCTTTCACAGTTGTTACACCTCACTAGCACATTTATTAGTCCTTACATTTATAACAGTTTCTGCGGTTTGTCAGTGTTATTCTGTGTGTACTGTTCCACCTTACAATTGTAACCTTAAGTCTTTTGTAAAACTACTTTTCTGTACATTGATTTCCTTTGGTTTTTGATGTGTGTGCTTCTCATTTTGTGTGCATCTTTGTGCGGGGGACAACAGAGGTGTGTCCACAGAAATGCTACCTTTTATTCCCTATCATGTGTTGTGTTACCATTTACACAATGTGTGGATGTTGTCAGTGCTGTCGACTCATATTATACTTGCGTGTTATGCTCACTCGCATTCAGTATACATAGTATTTATTTGCGTATTCACCTTACTTATGTTCCATGCATATTGTATGTCAGTGGTGTGCTTTTTTCTGATTCATTCTGAGCATATTGTATAGGTGCACCTAAGGTCCTCACTTCTATCAATTCCATTTTGTAGGTGTGCACTGTGCGTATGTGTAATTCAAGCAGATTGTATGTACTTATTGTAATTTCAGAGGCCTGGCTCCACTGAGATTTACAAATAGAGAACTGTCCTGTGGATGTCAAGCAGATAATACACACCCCCGCGACCGGTCTGGTTGTTTGTAGAGTTGGCTAGAAGAACTCATCAGCTTGAGCCTTTGCCATCTCCTCGTGACTGGTTGAATGGTATACAGGATTCTGAGATCCCAGAGGAAGCCATACGGATGACTCTGCAGAGGTCCTTCATAAAAGAATACCATGAACATCTTTCTACACTAGTATATCGTGTAGCACCACTGAAAAGTAGAATGGTCCGAGAAACTCTAACACACCAGAAGTGGTTCAACGAAGAACTGAGAGTCCTAAAAAAAAGAGAAACTTAGACTAGAATCCATTTGAATTAAATGCCAATCTGAGTCCGCTAAGGATCCCTGGAAACTAGCAGACAAGAAGTACACAAATAAGGTAACAGAGAATAAAAGGAACCTCTAGAATGAATCAATTGAAAAAGCATCTAAAAGCTCTAGGAAATTATTCGATATTGTCAAAACCCTAGAGAAACCAAATCCTCTCCAGATACCTTTCATACCCACCACAGAAGATACCATAGCAGTTCAGGCCGCACAAATGAGAAAATCACCAAAGACTGTATATAAATCAAGGACATTTCACAATCTAATAGCACCCAAGGCAACACCATACGCCAGAAAGAGCACAACATCTGCTGTTAGGCACGCCCACTATTTACATTCGCCAGACTAGAAGTAAAGGACATGGAAAACATACTTGAAGCCATGAAACCTACATCATGCTGCAAAAACAGTGTCCCTTCAAAAATAGTTAACTATAACGACATTTTTGCGCCCTTTCTTACCAGATTCGTCAATGCATCCTTTCGTGATGGAAAGGTGCCCATTGGCATTAAAACGGTTGAAATTACCCCCATACAAAAAAGCAGAATCTTGATCATTAGACCCATCACAAATTGTAACATCCTTCTTAAAATACTGGACAAAGCAGCATATATACAATTTCAATCTTTCGTTGAAGCTGAGCAAATCCTGCATATCGAACAATCAGGTTTCAGACCAAATTATAGCACTGAGACTGCGCTTTTAGACCTTCAATCTCACATGCTTCAATTTATTGAGGAAGGCAAACTGGGCATGCTGACCTTGTTGGATCTAGCCCCTGATATTGACCTGGTGGACCATGGTATTCTGAAGAAAACACTTGCTCACCTAGGTCAATGCGCCGATCAAGCACTTAAATGGTTCCTCTCATTCCTCTTGGACAGGCAAGCGAAAATTCAATGGGGTGAAGGGCGATCCCCCAAGTCATCCATCTGGTTTGGCGTTCCACAGGGGGCAAGCTTGTCCCCTTTATTTGTCAATCTGTATTTCTGGCCACTATGCTCGCTTCTGGAGGACATGGGTGTGTTTTTCACGAATTACGCTGACGACACACAGGTGGTCATTGAAATTACAGGAGATTACAAAAAACATGCTGATAAATTAGCAGCTATTTACCATATTATAGAAACCTGGATGTCTAATAATTGACTCTGTATAAACAGAGATAAAACAGAGCTAATGTTCTTTGATTCTCTAGTCTTACGAACAAAATTGGATTAAAAATACTCTAATTTCCAAATTGGCACAAATGGCATTCCCATCCTTGAAAAAGTGAAAACACGCCCATGTTAATCACATCATAAAAAGTTGTAACTACTCTCTTCACCTCTTGAGAAACATCCGCCCCTATGTATCTCAGAATAAGGCAGCAACTATTGCTTGTGCCACAGTACTATCCAAATTGGATTACTGCAATTCCCTGTTAGTTGGGGCCTCTGGAACAAACTTAGGAAAATGCCAAGTGACTCAAAACAATGCTGTGTGCATTGTCAACAAACTGTCTAAACACGAACATATCACCCATCATAGGAAAAACATATATTGGCTAGCTGTTCAAGATAGAATCCTCTTTAAAACCGGATCTATTGTTCACAAATGCATGTATGGCTTTGCCCCTCCTTACCTAAACAAATTGATCCCCCAATACTGGCCAACCTGCCAAACAGAGCTTTGCATTCGGCTGGAAAAAAACGAATCATTTGTCCGAGATATAAGCGAGAAAAAGCCTTAGGGAAATCCTTCACAGTCAAGGTGGCTAAGCTATGGAATCTTTTGACTACCATGCTGACGGAAGTCAGTAATCTGAAAGCCTTTCAGAAAGCACTTAAAACTCACCTATTTAGATAACTACCTGCTTTGTCACCGACTAAATACTGTCCAACTTTCTCAACCTCTTGTTTCTTTCTTCCATGTATCGTGCTAGATGGATCGTCCTCTGTGTTTTTGTTGAAGCGCCCAGATGCCTGTTGGCTTTCGGCATTATAGAAATACATAAATACACAATAAATATTTAACAAGACATTATGAATGACACAGACACCAATGCCTCATTTAAGGTGGTTTGTTAACTTTGCCAGGATGGTTATTTATGGTTTTTGGTCTCTGCCAGGTTTTTAAACATTTTTCTGGGTTAGTGTCCAAGTCACTCTTCCAACTTCTCTGTTGTTGGCCTAAACGTTTACTTTTCCCTGCCCAGAGCATCAGATGTTCCTTTCTTTCCTCTGGGGTTTATCTTATGCTCTACCCTCCTCAGGGTACTCTCCTGATCTCCCCTCTCTTGAGTTCTGACTTGTTCTCCTCACTCTAGGGGTTCTAGTCTGCTTTCCTCTTTCTGGGATTCTCTTTGCCTTCCTCCTCTTGGGTTCTTTTTCATTCAATCCGCTCGGGGGTTCTCCTTTGTTTGTTCCCTCTATGGGGTTCTTTCATGTTCCCTCCACTCTTTGGTTCTCCCTTGTTTCCTCCAAGGTTCTCTCCTGATTGCCACTTCAGGTGCCTTCCTGTTTAGTTTATTTATTTATAAATAATAAAGGTAGTTATCTAAATAGGTCGTTTTAAGTGCTCTCTGAAAGGTTTTTAGATGACTGACTTCTGTAAGCAAGGTAATCATATATAAATGTTCTTCCCTTTCAATGATTCTTATTTGTTCCACCTTCTCAGTAGTTGTCCCTTCCCCCATTTTACTTCTCACTTTCTTATACCTGTTTCTTGTCCCTTCTCTTCTCAGACCCCTTACTGCCCAAGGGAGCTTCTTCTGGGCTCTTGTCTACCCTCTCCCTCCTCGAACTGGCACAACATAGTGTTCCTTCTTATTGCTCCCCCTCTGGCCTTTGCCCCTTTCTCCTTCACCTTCCTGGTCTAGTCTCTACATACTTGTCTTCTTCCTTCCCAGCCTCCTGGTTGGTTAGGGACACTCTTGCTTCCACATCATGGGTTCCAGTGTTCCCTCTCCCTGGTGCCTGCTAAGCTACCTTGTGCCAGCTTGTCAAACACGCTGTCTTCACATTCCCAACTCCCAAACCTTGGCTTCATCCGCCCAGCTCGATCTCCTCCACACCTGTTCCTTTTCCCAGAAAGGTCTCTCCTACTTTCTCCACCCTTCCACTTTCCTTTTTGTCCACCTTTAGTCTCCCTTCCTCAACCAACTTTTTTTTTAACCAATTTATATTAATTCCAACTTGGAAACCTTACAATGTAACAATAAGTATGCATTCCAATCTTCATGTACAGTTTCATGTTGTTTCCTCTGCCCCCCAAACTACCCCCCAGCCCTTCCCGAGCCTACCCCACGTCACTGCCTTCCTGCCTTCCACACCTTCATTTGGGGGCGCCCCTCCCTCCTCTTCCTCTGAAGCGCTATCTTCCTTTGGGCTTGTCTGGTCAGGCCCAGATAGTGTAGCTACTATTTACCTCCAGGCTATTATTGTATCCTCTTCTTCCCTCCCACCTCTTTTTACTGCTTCATTCCACACTACAGTTTCAGCCTACGCCCATTTTTGAAGATCATGCCACCAGGCTTCCACTCTTGGTCTTCTACTTGCTTTTCACCCCTTAGCTATTCTGCGCTCAGCTAGTATGTAAACCAGGTCTTTGAGTTTACTCATGTGTTTCAGTTTGCGCGGCCTGGGGAACCCCCCCTAACATACATGACCACAGGGAGTCCACATCCAGACTTATCTCTTTCTCTGCCATGAGGTGGGCCACCTCCCCCCGGAATCTCCTTATTTCAGGGCATGCCCAGAACATATGTATCATCCCTGCATACACCTCTCCACATTTTGGACATGTTTGTATACTCGCATTTATAGCCTTAGCTACCCTCTTAGGGGTCAGATATGCTCTGTGGGTAACATATAATTGAATCTGTTGCAGTCTCACGTTCCTTGATACTTTCTTGTGGTATCCCTGTACCCTCACCCACAACCCGTCTTCCATTGATTCCCCAGCTTCCTCCTCCCAATCTCGCCTCGTCTGGATCACCTCCTTCCCCACCCTAGACATCAACAGTTCGTATATTCACGAGACCTCATGGCCCCCGTCTGACACATCATAAAATGTTTCTATGGCAGTATCTGGCCGTCGGGTCAACACTGTCTCCCACCATGTATCTTACATCATCTTTACCAGCCTAGAGTATGTGATGTATTTTCCCCGGTGTAGACCGGTGTCAGTCACCAGTGTGTCAAACTCGACCGCCTTCTCATCTAGCCACACATCCCCCAGGGTAGCTTTACCAATCAGTTCCCATTGCCTCCTGATTACCTTCCTCATTTGCTCATCGACCCCATACAGTGCCACTAGCGGCATCTGTGGGGAACACAGGAGCATGTTGCCCATTACCTGGCAGGCTCTTTGCCACATTTTCCAACCCAAATCTAGCAGTCATGTCCCTCCGTCATGCTGCGATTTTGGCAGCCATATCCATTCGTTCAGAAAGAATGGGGTACACTCAGACTTCAACAGTTTGGACTCTGGTGTAGGGTCCTGTGATAGCCACCTTGCTACGTATTGGAGTTAGCTAGCCAGATAATATACCTCAAAATTGGGCAATCTAATGCCTTGTTGTTCATATGAGTTTTGTAGTTTCCATAATGCTATCCTATTTCTGGAGTTGTGCCATATGAACCCCCTACATACACTCTGAACTTTGGTAAAGAATCGTTTGGGTATCATGTATGGTATGTTGGCAAAGTAATGTAGCAGCCTGGGCAGCACCACCATTTTCAACAGTGCCACTCTCCCTATCATGGTCAAAAGGAGCTTGGCCCAAAACTGTAACGCTCACCTGGTATCCACGGGGACGTCACTCAGCCTGTTCTGACCTCTTACGACCTCAAACCCTTCCCTGGAGTCTACTCGACTGGAGACTGGGCCTGGAACACAGGATTGGTAGAGTTTAAATCGCTATTGTGTCTGTGTGCTTGAACCCCTTCTTCCCCAGGGTCCAACCCTTCCCTTTGATCCACAGCTCACCTTGTTTTCATGGAAAGTGTGCTCTCCGTCCTGCTTTCAGCGCAGGGGCGCGTTGATTGATGCCGGCTCGTTGCTGCCTAGTTACTTCACTGGTTAGAGTCCGACAAGTAAGCATGAGTCTTTTGAAGAGTTCTCCTCCTTTGATGATGGCCGGCGTCTGGGGATGGTGACGTGCAGCTGAGATGAGTAGCGCTAAGGGTGAATGAGAGCGCGATGCAACCCTTTCGTATTTGTATTGAACTGAGTTCTTTTTCTGTGTCTTTTAGGTGCCGTGCCGTTTTCATCGTGGATGCCAGTTATGAAGAAGAAATGCGGTGAGTAAGCGCGGTATGCAGCGCCTCTAGATGTTTCCACGCTAACCTGGAGTGTCTTTTCCCTCTTGCAGATGGATGAGAAGTTCCGGAGACAGAGTTCCCCCAGAGCGGCTGGGATTCAGGTAAGTGTTTGAAGCTCGTACCGTCTTTAAAAATAAGCGAAGATTTGCTGAATGCTTACTAATGCCTTTTTTCTGTTCTTTTCTCCTTTCCTTAGGAAGCGGCGTGCCGGGATGGGAATGACACCGCCGAAGATGCCTGAAGAACAGAAGGAGCGATGAATTATGGAAAGAAGCTCCGCAAGGTAAGGCTGTTCCTAACGGTGTTCTCGTTCTTGCAGGAGCTGAGCGCAGAAGAAAGATGCAGGCCTACTGGAGACCGATCCGAACACAGTGAGTGTCACGCTGCAGGTGCAGAAAACGCAAAGCATGCTTCTCACCCTGGGCATGGCTTAAATAGTCTCTGGGTATCTCTGGTGTCTCTGGGCTGAACCACACCCAAAAGACTAGACTGCACATGCAGTTCTGGGAACCGAAATATGTGGGGGCATCCATCTTGTCCCCATTAATGCACTACAAGTCCAATCCCCAATGTTATCCTATAGGAGTGAGTGAGTCTGGTGCCACAAGCGCCAAGTCTGACTCCAAGTGGGTCTTTGGAGGGATGGAGAGGTCCTGGAGGGCCATGTAGGTGATCGTGGCCTGGCTCCAGCCTGACATCTTGGAGGGCTGGGGACATGAGTGGCAGGAATCATGACAACACCCCCCCCCACCAAGGCCCCTCTCAAGGTGGCTCTTCTGTCTGGTCCTGGTTTGTTTGGATGGTTTTGATGAAATCGTCTAAGTAAGCGAGGTGCATGGATGTACTCACAAGGCTCCCATGTCCTGTCTTGGGGACCATACCCCTTCCAGTCTACTAAGTAATATAATTTGGATCTGTCATACTTTGAATCCAGGATGTCCTTGACTTCGAATTCTGGCTCCCCGGCGACTGCTACTGGCTGCGGTGGCGTTGCTATCCGGGTCCCAGGTTGAACAGGTTTTTTTTTTTTTAAATGTTATAGTTTCATTTTTAAACTTTTCATTTGTCTCCAGTTTTCCAAGGTTTTCCTTTTAGATCATTGCGAGTTTGTCAAGACTTAAAATTTCTTGTAGAAATTGGCATATTGTAAAGATGAGTTTATGTGATCTGCCGTTGAGCATCTCCATCCATCTTTCTTCTGTCTCCATCGTCTGTTCTCTGACCTTGTAGTAGCTGCCAAATCTAGATCTTTGTACGGAGAGTTTGTTGCATTCCATTAGTTAAGTGGAAGAGCGTTTCTGACTTTTGAGTGTCTGAGCAGAAGCAGCAGAAGTGTTCTGTTGGGAGAATTTGTCTGGTTTTGGCTAGATAGAAGCGTGTTGGTATTGTGTTCATTCGGATTTTCAGGTATATTGCTCGCATTTTGGCGTCAGGGAAGATGGTCAGGTAGGCTGGTAGTTCGTTAATGGATCTGATATCTGTCTTACATTGTAGATTAAGGTTGTATTTTGTTTTCATCGATGGTTTTTATCCAGTCATTTTTAATTATCTTTATTTTTGCATGTTGAGGGCATAGCGTGAGCATTTCATCGGAAATTTCTTCTCTTTTCATAAGTTGTTCAAGATTATCTTTCCACTTAGCAAGCATTGTGTTGTTCATTGCTCCATCATGAGACCTCAAGATTTGAATTGCAGGTGTTTTCTCATCGGTGAGTAGCTTGCGATATAGATCTAGTTGTTTCCATAAGACAATTGAGCTAATGGACTGTACTGCTACCTCGTGTCTGATTCTAGGCATAGGGAAAGAAGGTGGCAGATGCAGGATCTTGCGCCAGAAGAAGGCTTCTAATTTTGTCCAGCCATAGTCTGTTGTGTTTATCATGGCTTCTGTTCCATAAACTATTGTTGGAATCACCTTTTGTTTATAGTATGTAGTTATGGGTTTGAATGAGTATTTGCCAAACTTTTTGCTGGATCACGCATCCTTGCCTTGCCAGAGATTGGATCCTTTGTTCTAATTTCCCAGTCCACTTTTTTTCGGATTTGGATTGATTTATATGGTTTTCCAGATATTTGAATGTTGTTACTTCTTCAAGCTGGTTGTCATTTAGATAGATTTTTAGTTGTTTTCCGTTGTTATTGATCGTTCTGGTCAGTTGCATAATTTTAGTCGTCTTTGTATTGATAGTAAGTTCATTGAGGTTCATGTAGTGGCTTAGTTGACTGAGACTGTTTTGTAGGCCTGAGGGTGTCTTATCCAGGAGGATGATGTCAGCCGCATATGTCATGACTTTTACTAGTGTTGAGTTGATCTTTGGGGGGTTAAGGGCATCGGATTGTAAATGAGTCTCGATGACTGCGGTGAAGAGATTGTACAGTGTAGCTGCTAGGGGGCATCTTTGTTTTAGTCCGTTTTCTTCTGATATTTTCGGTGTTGTATGGCCTTCTCGTGTTAGTCTTATTGTTATTGAGGCGTTTGAGTAGAGTTGTCTGATTGGCCCCAGGATGTCGTTAGGGCATTTCCATTTTTCAAGTTTATTCCATAGTTTGTGCCGGGATATTCCATCAAAGGCCATATGCAGGTCTATAAAGGCCGCGTAGATTCTTGTTTTGTTATGGATTGCTTCATGTTTTATCATATTTAGCAAGAGTAGATTAATATTTGTCCCCACGTTTGGGGTGGAGCCAGTTTGTCTTGTTGAGAATCGTTGTGTGTCAGTTGCCCACTGATTGAGTTTTTTTAGAAGGATCGATGCGAACAGTTTTCCTAAGGGGTCAAGTAGCGCAATTGGGCGGAAGTTTGTCGGGTCGTCTCTCGGTCCTTGTTTATGAATGGGTACATTGGTTGCGGTTTTCCATGTTGTAGGTATCCCGTTGAGCTTGTTTATGAGTATCATGATGTTACTCATGAGATTGGCCCATGAGTGCAGATCTTCCTTGATCATCGCGTTTGATGTCCCATCAGGGCCTGGAGCACGGGATATATTGAGTTTTTGTATCATGTCAAAAATGTCTTGATGGTTGCAGATTACTGTCCACTTTGCATTCTGTGTCTGATTTATTTTCGGTTTCTGAGGGCCGGGCTTTGCATATTTTCATGTAGTGTTCGATCCATCGCTGTTCTGTCACATTTCCTGTGAGTTTTTGTTGGTGTGCTGAGTTGTTGTTCAGCAGATTCCATAGGTCTCGGAGGTTGTGTGTTTTGTAGGTTTCTAGGATTGCTTCTGCATCTGCTTGTAGTAGAGTCATGCGATGCGTTTTGATCCAGTTGTTGTAATTTTGTTTGGCCGCTTTTCTTTAGTTGCCGCACAGTGTTTCTCAGCGCTCTTTTCCTTTCGGTAAACTCCTTGTTGTAGGAGTGTCGATGAGTCTGTGTGGTTTGCTGGGTGGTAGGTTTATAGTAGGGTTGAAGTAGCCAATTGTCTTGTGAGTGAGGTTGTTGCTTGTTGGGTTATACATAGTTTTTTGCCAGCTGTACAGACTTCTAGCGGAGTAGGTCGATTGGGCTGAGGTCGGCGCAGCATATCTTGTCCATGTATGACTAGCTGGTTATGGTCGCTCTTTGTCGTTGTAATTATACTGGCTGTTTCTACTGTGGCTCTCAGTTCTTTCGAGAGATAGATGTCATCGATTATGGCAGACAAATTGCCTCGGGACCAGGTGGGTAGGGGCTTGCTTGTCTCATTCGTAGGGTAATCGATAAGTAGTAGGTTACGGATGTTGATTTTTTTTATCCATTTTCTTGCGCTGATTGTTAATTTTCCATTAGGAATAGGTTGTCTGTCTTTTTGCCATAGGTGGAGGTTTAGGTCGCCGCATAATATGAATTCGATTCCTGCATACTTAAGGATGAGGTTGTCGATTGTTAGGAAGACACCGTCCAAGAAAGCTTCGTTATTGATTGCAGCAGGGTTCCAATACAGATTCATGATTGAAATGTTTCTTTCATGCTGAAGTATTGATGGGTCAGAATCTAGGCCTCCTTTGGTTTTTATTTTTATGACTGTATTTTGTATCCACGGCTTGATGTTTGTGGTTTGCAATATAGACCATACAGTGTCAATCTTGATTAGCGTTAGCAGTCCTGATGAGGGTCTTCCCTTGGATCTTACTGGGGCTGGGTTGAGGAAAGCTAGGAAGCCGTCACAGCATGGGGTGTTGGAAAGCCAAGTTTCTTGAAAGCAGATGATCTGATACAAGTCAAATTCGGGTGATGGGTCGTTAAACAAAAGAGTTTCCCCGTGTGTTCCATGAACACAGGGTCCAAGTGTTTATTGTATCGGTTGGTGGTTATGAGATGTTGGTCAGCTCTGTGGCGTCTGAGTAGTTCAGACTGTCTTCCGTTGCGACTGACGTCTGATCGGACGATCGATGTTATAGCTAATCCTTGTTTCGTCGCGATTGTTTGGGCTATCTTCTGAGGTATACTGTCATCTAACATGGCGATCGTTGTTGTCAGTATGTTCAGCTTCAGAAATGTAGTCTGCGGTCTTCTTGGGATGAAATGCAATGTTGTTTGAGCTATTATGTTGCTCCTTTTGCTGTTTCCTAGGATGCTCTTGTCTTTGATTTGATGTGGAGGTGTTCCTAGGGTTTTCCTTTATGATGATTTCTTCCTTCTTTGCTTTGATGTCTGGTGTGCAGCTAAAGCCAAGTTTGTGTAGCGCATCTCTTGATATTAGGATTTGGTCCATGATTGTTTTATTATATAGTTTTAGCGATATTTTGTCATTGGATTTTTCATCTACAAAGGTGACTAGGTCGATGTCTCTGGAGCGAAGTTGGTTCAGGTTTGTGATTGCTTGAAACAGTATTAAGATGTTCGCCCTGTTTAGAACCAATTTGCTAGGTCTGTTGTTGATATTTTCTATTTGCACCGTGTAGCTCTCTGTTGACTGACATGGGTTCAGGAATAATGGTTGGGGTAGATCTGTGTGTTCTCTCGGGTTTTGCGTACCGGAATTTTCTTGTGCTGAACGAGTTGTGGAGTAGCTAGTTTCGGTGCTACGCCTTGTTTCAAGTGAGGTTAAAGAGATTTCATCATATGTTGGCTGTTTGTTTGAGACGTAGGTTGAGTCGGTCATTGATCTGTCTGAGATTTCTTCGCACTAGATCGTGTAGCTAACAGAGTAGTTTGGTTGATATTCGTCAATGACTATTAGACTTGAGTCGTTCATTTGTATTTTCATTTTCGTTTTTTCTTGTGTGGGTGGGTCCTCATGCGTCGTTAGGTTAAGTAGGTCGTCTGTTTGCAGGCTTTGTTCTTTATGTATCATCGCAGTTGCAGCTACTGTTTTTTTACTTAAATTTTGTGCTGATAAGTCCGGTTGTTTCATTGTGAGATTCTTGAGTTGGTTTTTAGGTAATTTTTCTGTGACTAGATTTTTAGGTGTTTTTTCTGCGATCAGCTTTGGTATTGACAAGTTTCGGAGGAATGCTCGTGAGCCCGTTTGCTTTTGTGTTTGTTTGGTAGGTTTCCTTGCTGATTCTTTATCGGTTTTCTTTGCTGGGCCGAAGATCCCAAAGGTATTGTTGGCGGTCGTGTTTTTTGGATCATTTGTCGGCTTTATTTTCTCTTTATATGCATTTGATGGGTTTGTTGTTTGGGTCGGTGAAGAAGTTGAAGGTTTGCCTGGTATAGATCCTTGTTGGTCAAGGCTCCGTTTTTCTGGTATCATGCATAGTGGTATGTTTTCTTTTGGTGTATTCTAAGGTATGGGCATTTTTTGTTGTTGATTTTTGAGCAATACCATGAGTTCTTTGGTAAGTTGGGTCTTTTCTTCTTTGTCACCTCTCGAATAGTCTTTGTTTCCTTGTGCAGGATTGTTCTGCTTCAGAATCTAAGTGTTTTCCTATCGTGCTTATGAAGTCTTCTGTGTGTATTTGCTTGGTATGGATCATTGCCAAGAGGGTTGCTTGGTCTCGTATATTGTCTTTTATTGCTTCGTGTAGTTTAAGGAAAGGTACCATGGATTGGGATACCACTGCCAGCAGCATATTTTGCAGTTCTAGCATTGATGTTGGTAGTCTCTGGTTTTGATTGTCGTCATTCGGAGGATTGTCTTCCTGTATCCCTGGTTAATGGGGTTGGATAGTTTGTGTCATTTCCTTGTGCTGGCGTATGAAAGGATTCTTCTACATCATACTCAAATTCCGTTATTTTTTGTTCCTTTTTTATTTTGAGATGCAGATGATGTGGTGTTTCTCTGTATGGTCTTTGTTCGTCACGAGTTTCGCAGTTTTGTTGGTTAGTATTTTTTGGTAGGGGCGTCGAAGTGCAGAATGGTGTTGCCAGGTCTGTTGGTTCAGCGAAGATTTATTTCCTTCTTTCTGCACTATTCATGATGGATTCTATTTCAGTGATGTCTATGGATAGACGAGCTGCTTTACCTATTACTGTGTTCAGGTGGAGACTGAGAGGTTCTTTTAGTAGTTTTTGAACTGTGTGGGCTTGTAACCACTGTAGTTTTGCCTGTTTCGCTTTTTCTTTTTTAGTCATCCCGGCCGTCGGTGCTCCTGGAGTTTGCGTTCGGCTTGATTGTTTAGGTGTTTCTTCGTTGTTGGTTTGATGCTGGATGTTCGCTGTTGTTTCTACCAGTGGCAGGTTTGTGGTTATGTTTGGTCGTATGTCTCTAGTTGAATCATTGGAGGCAGGCGTTAGTGGATTAGACTCGATTTTTGGAGGTTTGGTTCTGTAGTTGTCTCACTCCGTTTGTTTGTGTCTTTCATTTTATGTTGCATTTCAGGTTGTCTATTAGCTTGGTCGTTCCCATTTTCTTTCATGCAAGCTTTGAGGGTTGGTTGAGTGGTTTGGTCATTTTTTTCTGTTAATGACCGGTTTTCAATTTGGTCCCAACTAATTGGGATCTGTAGCTCTTGAATGTTTTGCTTTCCTGATTTCAATAGTGTGTTGCTTTGATTTATTCGTTCTGGGTATTTGGTTTGTACGCATTCTGGTTGGGGTGAGGGTTCGTCTAGGCTTTCTGAGGAGATCTGTTCCAGTTCTTCAGGTTGTTTGACTATTTCGTGCTCTGGGATGTGTGTTTCCGAGTTGTTTCGAGGGGATTGATTTTCAGTAAGATGCTTGTTTGTCTTCTTCTTTTGGAATGCTTGTTCCATTGTTGTTTGTGAAGCGTCTGCATTGAGCTTTCCTCTAAGCCTTTTATTTGGCCTCGTTGTCTGTTTTTTTTGCATTGAGGCAGACAGGTGGGCTCCTGTCGTCTCTAGGGCTTTCTCCAGTTTTTGTGTTGAGGATGCTCTGATCTACGTTTTCGGGGGAGGATGTGTGTCTTGGTACAGCACTAGGAGAATTGGTGCTGGTCAGGATTTTCTTATTGCAGCACCCAGAACAGGATCAAAGGGGAGCAAGCCCCTGCAGTCTCCTATGATCTGGCTGTTTCAGGTGTTCACTTTAGACGGTACGGTGCAGCACAGGGCGCTGGGCAGGATCAAAGGGGAGAGGGCCCCTGCAGTCTCCTGTCTTGTGTAAGCTTCACATTTTCTTGTTGCAGCACCTGGAACAGGATCAATGGGGAGCAAGCCCCTGCAGACTCCTGTGTTCTGGCTGTTTCAGGTGTTCACTTCAGATGGTACGGTGCAGCACAATGTGCTGGTCAGGATCAAAGGGGGTAGACCCAACGGTCTCTTGCCTAGTTTGAGATTCGTTTTTTCTT